>NC_058376.1:139032073-139707073 GCF_018350175.1 Felis catus
TAGGTCAGCAGAGGAATCAGTGAGGAAATTACTTTTAAACTCGAACTTGAAAAATGATTAGAAATTAGCTCTTGGGGATGAGGTTAAGAGAAAAAAATGACAAAATATTCCAGCTATAGGGGATATGCAGAGGCCAGAAAACAACAAGAGCATAGTTGGAAATAGAAATTCAGAGGAAGATCAGACTCCAGAAGTAGGTAGGTGCCAACCTTGTACACATATATAAAACTTAATATCCTTTTATGCATTGTCATCCCATTGCTGCTGCACTGTGAGATGTTTAGAGGTAGGAACTCTGTCCCGCATCTCTGTATCACCAGACATTTAACATTAGGAATATGATACATATTTAGGAAATGTTGAATGAGTAAATGAATTAATTAATCAATCAATGATTCCTGCCATAGGACTTGTCATACATGTACAGCATGCTCTAAAATAACTTTTACATGTTGAAATAATATCAGGGCAATTTATTTTGAATATATATGGCTCTTCTCAAGAGGTTTCTATCAGAGGTCTGTAAAAATTTTAAAAATCATGAGAATATATTTGCAAATAATGTATCTGGTAAGGGTTAATATTCAGAATATATAAATAACTCTTACAACTCAACGATAAAAAAATCTAACAACCCAATTCAAAAATGTACAAATGACCTGAATAGACATTTCTTCAAAGATACACAAATAGTCAATAAGCATATAAAAAGATGCTGAAGGGGTGCCTGGGTGGCTCCATCGCTTAAGTGTCTGACTTCGACTCAGGTCATGATCTCAGGATTTGTGAGCTTGAGCCCCACCTTAGGCTCTCTCTGTGCTGAAGGCTCAGAGCCTGGAGCCTGCTTCGGATTCTGTGTGCGTGGGTCTCTCTCTCTGCTCCTCCCCTGCTCGCGCTCGCTCTCTCTCTGTCAAAAATAAATAATCTTAAAAAAAAAATAAAAATAAAATAAAAAGATGCTCAATATCATGCGTCATTACGGAAATGTAAATCAAAACCACAATGAGATACCGCTGCATACTCATCAGGATGACTATTATTTAAAAATTAAGAATAAAAAATTACAAGTATTGGCAAGAATGTAGAAAAATTGGAACTCTTTTACATTGCTGTTGAAAATGTAAGATAATGCAGCTACTGTGGAAGTATTATGCCAATTCCTTAAAAAATTAAACAGAATTATCATGTAATCAAACAACTCCATTTGTGGATATATATACCCCAAAAGAATGGAAAGCAGCGTCTCAAAGAGATCTTTGTACATTATTTCTGGTAGTCAAAACTGGGAAACAACCCAAATGTCCATTCATGGATGAATGCATAAATAAAATATGGTATATGCATACAATGTCATATTATTCAGCTTTAAAGAAATGAAATTCTGACACATGCCACACATGAATGAGCTTGAAGACACTGTGGTAAGTTAAATATGCCAAACACAAAAGAACAAATAATGAATGATTCCACTTATATGAGGTACCTAGAATAGAAAAATTCATAGGAACATAAAGCACAATGGTGGTTTCCAGGGGCTAGGAGAGAGCAGGAAAGGGAGTTTTAGTTTAATAGGTACATAGGTTCAGTCTGGGAAGACGAAAAAGTTCTAGAGATTATGGTGGTGATAGTTGTGCCATGTCAATATACACAGGACCGCACACTTAAAACTGGCTAAATTGGAAATTTTTCTGTTATGTACATTTTCCCACAATATTACAAATGTTTTAAAGATAGGTGTCCTTGAAGATGTCTGCTTCAAAAGCAATTGAAATCATTAGAATGTACTGTTATCTATAATCATGTCTTTAAGGTACAGAAAGAAAAATAACCATTGGTTTTCTTCTAGTTAAAACTATCGCTCAGGAGAGGTGAGTTGTCAAAGAACAACTGTACCAGATGGATGGAATTAAATGAGCAAAGAAGACTTCATTCAAGACTATTCCAATAGGGGAGAAAGACTGAACCCAACTCCATTAAAACAAAAAGCAGGAAGAATTTCAAGTGCTGGGCTAAGTTTGTGGGAAAGTACTCAGAGATACTTAGCCAAGAGGCTGATCATTGTGATTAGGTCATCTGTGTTTGACAATTGCTTCTGGAAGTTAGGCTCCTACCCTCCCACAAATATTGGTAAAATAGGCCACTTCTTTTTTTATTGAAGTATAGTTGATACACAGTGTTAGACTAGTTTCATGTGTACAACATAGTGACCTGATGACTCTCTAACACTTGTTATGCTATGCTCACCTCAAGTGTAGGGGCATTATCACTCTTGATGATTGCATGGCCAGTGGGCTCCCATCCTGGGTTGTAAAACTGGCGAGAGGCTGGGTGACAAAGACATTTAAAGGAGCAGAGAAGGAATCTGACATGACCACGTTTCCAAAGTAAATGCTCTTTAAAAAAGGAGGTGGAGGGGCCTACAGTCTGAAAGTAACATGTCTAAAGTTTGTGAAGCTGAGAGAAACATTAAGGCTTACTTCATTAGACTCAAAGGAAAAATAAAAATGACTGTCACCGCTTACTCTCAATAAAAAAGCTATTAAGCATGTATTTTATCAAGAATATAATTGAAGCAGGAAGGGAGGGATAGGAAGCAAGGAAAATGCTGAATAAAGAAATTGGTAAACATTACTGTTAAAGTAAGTACTGAGTGTCAATAGGGCTTGTAATAACAAGTAAAATTGGAGAGAATTTACAAATGAGCTGGAACTAAAATACTTGACAAAAATAATGTGTAAGAAACTGGATTCAGGACATTTTTTATTCAATAATAATTAACATACAGTGTTATATTAATTTCAGGTATACAATGTAATAATAATTATTAACATTAGTTATCGTTTATGTGCCTTCTCTGTTCTAGGCAATTTGCTACTTCCTTTACAAACATTTATTTAGTTTTCACCAGCCCTACTAACTAGTTATCCTTGCTTTACAGATGAGGCAATTGAGGCTCAGCATGGCTAAGTAAGTTCCTAAGTTTGCACAGAATCTAGGTAACAGGGCTGCGAATCAAACCCAAGTCTGCCTAACTCTTCGCCAGATCCTCCCACCCTCCACCTCCAGGCTTTCAGTCATTCTAGGATCTCTGGTAGGATATGTAAAGTATTGATATATTTTAGAATTAGTCAGGTATTTGAGGGTAACTACTGAAATACAAGAAGGAAAAATTCTTTGCAAACCAGGAAAGGAGAAGGGGACTAAATAAAGCTCAAACAATCAGAAGTCTCCAACCAAAAAGGCCAGTAGAAACCAATGGGGAGACCTAAAATCTCTACGTAAAGTCTGCCAAAGGATTAGGAGGGAGCAACCTAGCAAAACAGAGAACTTTTAAACAATAACCTCCCCATTAGACCTAAATACTATGGGAGAGGAATATGGCTCCACACCCACTCTGTCAGCAAAGGCCCAGATAGGAGTCTAGATTTCCACCCTTGCCCAAGTATAATGACCATGCCCCTCTCTACTCCAGGGTGATATCAAAGAAGAAAAGTAGAGAGTGAGGATTTGCATCCCAGTCCAGCCAGCAGCATGCCCTCTTGCAAACACACACACACACACACACACACACACACACACACACACACACCAAGAGTGCTGCCCCCATCCTAACAATGAGAAAAATCTGAATAAACTATAAAATCCTAACTTCTCTTGAGTATCTCAAAGAATGGAGGTTTCCAAGAAACCACATAGCCAGGTGGACTGAAAGCAATGATAATAACCACAAAACACAAACAGCTCCATTTGTTATTTTGAAGGGAAAAAAGGGTAACTGCAAAAAGTATACAAACACCTTATAAAATTGTGCAATTCGGAAATATTTCCTTATGATATTTTGAACAACATTCAACATTGTTCTGGAAATCCTTAGCAAAATTAAGAAAACAAATTAAAATATGTAAAAATGATAAAGGAAGAAGCACAACTATTATTATCTGTATATCATATAATTTTGTCCTTGGGACATTTTAAAAAGTTCTACAGATAGGGGCGCCTGGGTGGCTTGGTCGGTTAAGTGTCCGACTTCAGCTCAGGTCATGATCTCACGGTCCGTGAGTTCGAGCCCCGCATCGAGCTCTGTGCTGACAGCTCAGAGCCTGGAGCCTGTTTCAGATTCTGTGTCTCCCTCTCTCTCTGCCCTTCCCCTGTTCATGCTCTGTCTCTCTCTGTCTCAAAAATAAATAAACGTTAAAAAAACGTTAAAAAAAAGCTCTACAGATAGATTAAATAAGAGAATTTACCAAGGTGGGGGAATAAAAATATGTAAACAAAAAACAATTGTATTTTTATATATCAATAGTTAGAAATTAAATTTAAGTATGTCTTAATATTCTATTTACATTAACAGAAAAATATTAAATATCCAAGAATAACCCTAACAAGATGTGTAGCAATTTTTCAGAGAAAACCATAAAACTTTACTGACAGACATTATAGAAAAAACTCAATAAAAGCTGAACATGCTATGTTCATGGTGTGGAAGATTCAAAGATTTAAAGTTTCCAAAATGATTTAGAAATTCAACAGAATCTCCATCAAATTCCCCATTTGCTTTGTGGAAACAAACAAGCTGAATCTAAAATTGATATGGAGGTAAAAAGGGCCAAGGCTACCCAACACACTTCTTGACAACTTCAAGAAAATAAGAAGTCTTGTTCTTCAAGATATCAAGGCTTGTTGTAAAAGGCTACAGTAATTAAGTCAGTGCATACTATACAATGACAGTTAACAGATCAGTGGAACACCATAGATTGCTGAAAAATAGACCTATACTTATTTGGACTCTTGAAATACGGTAGGCATGGCTCTCAAGAGTGTTAGGAAAAGAAGCACCTTTTCAATAAATGTGAAAAAATGAATCAAAACACTAATAGAAGACATTATAGGAAGGTACATTCCTGTCATCTTGATAGGACATAAACAACAAGACATAAAGAGCACTGAACATAAAGGAAAAGATAAATTAACTTAAAATTAAGAACTAACCAAAGACATCATAAAAGGAGTAAAAAGTCAGGGGATACAGCAGGAGAATGTTTGTAGCACATATATCCAAAGAACCTGCACTTAGAATACATGAAGAATTCCTAAAAATCAACAGGAAAAAAATAGAAAATGAGATTTTAAAATGAGCAAAACACTTGAATAGGCATTTCACACACACACACACACACACACACACACACACACACACACACACGTGCGCACACACACACACCAGAAAAAAGACCAGTAAATTGACTTAAACGCTGCTTTACCTAATTAGCAATTAAGAAAATGCAAATTTAAGAACACTAAGGTATCATTATTCATACAATATTAAAAATAAAGACTACCCAAATAGTGCTAAGGATGTAAAACAAAAGAAATTCATAAATTGATAATAAGATTATAAATTGGTGCGAGCATTTTGAAAAACACTTAGACATTATCTAGAAAAATTAAGAACACAAATACCCTACGACCCTGCAATTCCACTCATCCGGATACATAAATATATAATAGAGCAACTCATACCTATGTGCCAGGTTATATATATATGTATATGTATATATACGTGTGTGTGTATATGTGTGTAAATATATATATATATGGGTGTAAATGTATATGTGTGTATATGTGTGTATATGTGTGTGTGTGTGTATATATATATATATATACACACGCACACATATACACACACACACATATATATAAATGCACATAGAAACATTTATTAACCAAAAGTTGAAATAACCCAATTGCCCAGCATCCACAGAATGAATCTAGAAGAGTCAAATATTCACACAAAGGAAAGGTTTGGGAAGCCAAAGGAGAGGAAAATAGAGTCAGGTTACATGGCACATTCTCAACAGGGGTGAGAATTGATTCTTGACTGGTGAAAAAAAATTTAACTCTTTTTATCTAAAACACATATATACTGTATACATATATTAACAGATATATAGTGTATCTGAAGACATTAAAATTCCACGTTGTTGGGGGGATGGGGAGAGCAGTTAAGGAAAACAATATCCAAAAAGCCTCCTTCCTTAGGGAAATGATAATAGAAAATGGTTGGGAAATATTGGACTAGGCAATGAACACAGCAGGATGGGGATAAGGGTCTGCACAGTGAGTTTTAACCAAGAATACTATTACTCAGGACAGCTGAGACAAAGAAAGATGTGAGGCAGAAGGGATGTGTCCTAGCAATCATTTAGAAACAGGTAGGTAATTAGTTCAAGTTACAGTCTTAAGCACTTAACTTTAAGTTTTAGAATCTCCCCAGAGGATAGTTTCTCCAGTAGCTTACTGAACTGTGTGTGATTGATGCTGGGGAGGGGGTGGGGGGGCAACTCACAGAAGCACGAGATGGTAGGATGATCTTAGAGTGACTGGCATCTCCCCAGTGAGGCAACCGATTTACACAATAATCACTAGTGCTTTGAGCCAGTATTAGATCCAATAGGAAGGGTTCATTTTATAAAGAATTCTAAGAGTTACCATGAATGCAGCATTGTTATCCTCCAGTTGGTATCCTTGAAAGTAAAGAAGAATAAAACAACTAAAGTTGGTTAAAGATTTAATTACTTAGTCAAAATAATCATGCATAACAGACAACCAGAACAGTCATTACAATAGAAGCCAGTGGGAAGCATAATTTAAAGAAGGGCTCAGAAGAAGAAAATGTTGAGTAAATCTCACAGTAATAAAAAACTGTGAGCTGAAAAAAAAAAAAAAAAAAGAACAACAACAAAAACCAGTGAATAAAAGAACAGACTTCCACCCAGAAAGACTTTTGGTGACAATGAAGCCCACAACAGTTAAGTGCATTGGTGTGGTCATGAAACTGTTGCCAATGTGGAGCTGAACACATTAGGTCTTCTTATTACTGCTTTTCCCAGTAAAATGTAGCATCTCAAAGCACATCAATTGTCAGTTTTGCCTTCAAGTGATTAGTAAAAAAAAAAAAAATCTATTTTCCTTATTTGTTTTTCAATTTTTATATTGAACTTGTGTCTACAAATTAACTCAAAGAAGCTATTTTAAAATAACCTTTCAGGGGCGCCTGGGTGGCACAGTCGGTTAAGCGTCCGACTTCAGCCAGGTCACGATCTCGCGGTCCCTGAGTTCCAGCCCCGCGTCAGGCTCTGGGCTGATGGCTCGGAGCCTGGAGCCTGTTTCTGATTCTGTGTCTCCCTCTCTCTCTGCCCCTCCCCCATTCATGCTCTGTCTCTCTCTGTCCCAAAAATAAATAAAGAATGTTGAAAAAAAAATTAAAAAAAAAAATAACCTTTCAAATAACCAGGAATTATCTTCAAGCAAAAAGTACATCAACAGCTTTGAATTCTCTACAATTCTCACTATAAAATAATATGTGTATATATATACACATATATGTGTATATATGTGTATGTATATGTGTATATATATGTGTATATATATGTGTATATATATGTGTATATGTGTATATATATGTGTATATGTGTATATATATGTGTATATGTGTATATATATGTGTATATGTGTATATATATACGTATATGTGTATATATATACATATATGTGTATATATATACATATATGTGTATATATATGTATACATATACATATATGTGTATATATATACACATATACATATATATATATACACGTATATATGTATATATATTACTCTGGGCCAATAGTTATTATAAAATTATTCATAATGAAATAGCATCACAATCTATTTTCTCAAAATTTGCACAGTTCAGAAAGATAACTTGTTAAAGAAAGTTTAACAAGTGACTAAGGACTGCTCTTTGAATAAAACAGTACATGATTATTCTCCCAAGTAATCTACATAGATTGGAGGTGAATGTATTAAGTTATTCATTAAGGAAAGAGGAAAGACTATTTGCTGGCACTGATCCTTAAAATATAAACCAAGGAGGGCTCCAGTATCTATGAATTAGAAATTCAGATCAGAGTTGATAAAATACTTAATGCTGAAACTTGATGAGCCCAAGAAGAGCAAGTAAAAGATACAGATGTAAAATGCATTCTTGAAGGGAAATGCAAAGAAGAGAATTTTTTCAAGAGTCATTCTTCCCAGTTGGCAATGCTGTTACAGCATTTTGTTGATGATGAAAAATAAAGTAAAAAGGGCACATAACAGCAGATGGGACATTTCTATTATTATGTCCAGACTCATCAATTTATTATGCTGTTTCATAAGAAAAGACAGTGTTGATCATAGCAGTCAACTCTGAAGAAAATACTCAAGACACACAATCACTAGGCCCACGGGGAATACCCCAGGCTCCTGCTTTTAGGCACGTGCAGTCTTCATGGTTCCTCTCATCTATGAGAGGAAGTCCATCATGGCTTGTCCAAAATGCCACAGGTAACATGAAATGCCGTTATCATCAAGAGAAGTGGAGGCTTAATAGTTTACTGTTATCTATTGACTTGCTCTGTGGAGAGTATGGAACCTCAAAAAATTGCTTTATTGAGAATTTTTGCCTACAAAAACAAAAAAATTATCAAGAATTTGCTAAATCAGCACTTGCCCTCAGAGAATATCTATGCAGCTAGTTACCTGTGAATATGTTACACATGGAAAAGTGAAATCTAATACCAAGAAGAGATAACTGACTACAAGGACACTCAAGCATCTATCATTGTCAACGATTCTTTTTGGAGAGTATGTTAAAAGTGAATACTTGGGGCACCCGGGTGGCTTGTTGGGGTCCAGCCCCAGCAGGTCCAGGGGTTCCCAAAGGATGAATGACATCGGCAAAAAGTAACAAACGGAGGGGCACCTGGGTGGCTCAGTCGGTTAAGCATCCAACTTTAGCTCAGGTCACGATCTCACGATCCGTGAGTTCGAGCCCCGCGTCCGGCTCTGGGCTGATGGCTCAGAGCCTGGAGCCTGCTTCCGATTCTGTGTCTCCCTCTCTCTCTAACCCTCCCCCATTCATGCTCTGTCTCTCTCTGTCTTAAAAATAAATAAACGTTAAAAAAATTTTTTTTAAAAAGTAACAAATGGACACAGACAACAGCAGTGTGTTAGACTAGCCACTTTATTGTGGCAAGCATGGCATTATATTTGTTAGCAATTTCCTTGTAGAGTGCATCATCTATGTTTCTCGGCATTACCAATTCTAAAAACGTTCCTTTGTGTAATCACCCATTAAGGAACAATATAGTTATTTTCTTGTAACTTTCCCTCCTGCCCTTTTGCTTGTTGATTAATTTCTTCATATTATTTTCATTATGTATCTACGTTTGTCTATAGTCTATAAAGCATTTGCTTTGCTATTTTCTTGAAAGGTCATCTATCTCTCAACAACTCAAGTGGAACGTTTACAGGGACATGACTTCTTAATTGTTTCTTTGAACCATTTGCGGTATAAGGAACAAAAATATTCCCTTTGGTCTGGGGTGCTGGGAGGGAGCCAAGAGAGCTCTCGGAACACATGCCTTATGCATTCCCAGAGAGACAATGTGTACCTAGGAACTAATGAACTATTCTGTACCTTAACCTACCAGGCGCAATCATCATCTGGAATGACTCCTGGGGGCCAAGCGGGCCTAGGGGTTGGAGTAACTTGTACCTATAGTTGCAACATTGCAATGTATAGATACATTCCTTTGTTGCTGGAGTGGGGCTTTCAAACCCATTTGTCCCCTCCTCAGCTGGGAAATATATGGGGCTATCTTTCCTTTAGGTAGAGGAGTCTTTACAGGGGGGTGGCAAGGGCTGGAGGTAGGGCCGCATAATTTCTCTGCAGAATCTTCCTTCTTTCCCCAGTGGTTCTTTTCCCAGGGGTCTGTCGTGGGCAGTTCCCCAGCAGACAATTCCCCAGGTACTTTCACTGGTAGGGGGGCTGCCCCAACCAACGCTAAGGACAAATTACATAAAAGCAGAAGTACAAGAAGTTTCACTGTAGGTGGGTTGCCACATAGTCCCAATCTGTCCACCGCCTAGGCCCTGTCATCAGGCTGGTTGGATAGCTTGGCTTCCGGCAGTGGCTCAGTCATTTAAGGGGCTGAGTCTTGGTTTTGGCTCAGGTCGTGATCTCATGGTTGGTGGGATCGAGCGCCATGTCGGGTTCTGCACTGGCAGCATGGAGCCTACTTGGGATTCTCTCCCTTTCCTTCTCTCTCTGCCCCTCCCCTGCTCGTTCTCTCTCTCTCTCTCTCTCTCTCTCTCTCTCTCTCTCTCTCTCTCTCAAAAATAAACTTTAAAAAAGTGAATTCTTAAAAAAGTCAGGATTGCTGTAGTTGGTATATAAAAAAGGGGGAGAAATTGCTAATAACAAAGTAAGTAAATATCAAATTTTTGTGGTTTCCTTCTTTGAGTAAATTCCCAAGATGATTTACCTTAAAATATTTGCAAGCACTAGAATAGTAAGAAAAGACTTGTGACCAAGCATCATTGCTTTTTGTGAACTCCTAGTAATGAATAAATTTGAGTAAAAACTGCACACAAGAACCAAAAGACCTCAATAACTGGATTGTCTCAGTCAGGGAGTGTTCTGCTTTATTAAATTTCTGATGGCCTTAGGTTTGAATATAAATCCCTTCCAGGTACTAGATTATTATATACAGCCCTTGGAGTGAATATATATTTGAAGTCACCACTATGAATGTCAATTATCATAGTGTTATTTCTTAGGCATAAAAACAATCCAAACTCCTCTCCTGGAATCTACTATATGGTTACCAAACCTCTGATCTTAGTTTATTTTCTATTTGCCTCTTCCAGTTAAAATCAAATGTAGAAGTGACTGCCACTGAGAGGGTTCCAGTTAGTTGAACTTTTTCTATGTTCTGTTCACTTTAAAAATGTTAAAATGTGATTTAGAAATCGAAAGACAGTACATCGACAAAAAAAATTGTAAATTTGCCTTTTACCAAGTGTTTATGCATGCATAGTTATCTGATTGTCACAATAACGTTGTGAAATAGATAAAGGTGTTCCTACAGTGAAAAATGCAAACTCAAAAAGTTTTTATCATCCTTGACTCTACTTTTTCTCTCAAAATTCCTCTCCAATCTGTTTCTAATTCCTCCTTGCTCCACTCTCAAAAGGAATCTAGAATCCAACCACTTCTTACCACTTCCACAGGCAGCCACCTCCTGAGCTACACCATCATCTCTCACCTGGATTACTACAATAATGGTCTCCCTGTTTCAAGTTATTTCTCAAGTCAGCAGCCACAGTGATCATTTTAAACATGAAACAGATCTTGCTACTCCTTTGCCCAAAACCTGCGATGGATCCCATTTCACTTGGGATAACATCTGAATGAAGACCTTAGTGTGCCGTACGAGGGCCTACTTAACTCTAGTCCTCTGTATCCCTTGCGCATCACCTTCTATTTCCCCTTTGCTCACCTTGCTAGAGTCACCCTAGTCTGTATACACTTCTTCAAACACACACACACACACAAGGCCTGTTCCTGCTTTGGACCCTTTGAGCTGGCTTTACCCGCTGCTGTAACACTTGCCTTCAATATCCCCATGGCTTCCTCCCTTAGCCACTTGAAATCAGATCAGTTCTCACTTCTTGCTGAGACCTACTCTGAACACCTATTTAAAATTGCAATTATCCTCAGACTCCAGATCCCCCCTTTGTCTTGAGTCCCTTTGCTTTTATTTTTTTAGCCACCACACTTAGGACTTAAAACTCTCAAATCTCCTACCCTTGACTGCCTGTTAGAATGGAAACTCACAAAGGCAGAGATTTCTATCACTGCTGCATCCCAAGTGCCTAAAATAGTTCCTGAAACACAGAAGGCTCTCAATAAAAATCTTCTAAATAAGTAAATTATAGAAACATAAAAGTGAGGTGCTCAACGGCATTTTTTTCTTAGTTGTTGCCATTGTTTCTCTGTTTTGTTGTCTTGGCTAATTGGGTTAGTTAGAACAGCACTGTTATGATCTGGGAGCTTCTCTACTTGGGATTGGTTATAACACTTGGTGAGCCAAGAAATGACTGAGCAAAGTAAAAAATATATATATACACACATATATATATGTATATATATATACATATACATACACACATATATATATATGTATATATATATACATATACATACATACATACATATACATACATATATACATATATATATGTGTGTGTGTATATATATATATATATATATATATATATATATATATATACAATTCCTTGAAGTAGTCTGCAAAATTTAAACAATTTAGTATTTTCACTATGAAATAGGCTACTGAGCTTAGTCATGACCCCTGGGCCAGAAGGGATCATAAAGAGTCTCCATCTGTCCCATACAGTAACATTAGAAGGATTAAGTGAAATGCAAATTAGGAGAAGATGTAGGGTTTCATTAAATTTAGGAGCCAGGAAGAGACAGGGAATTGGCTGATGCCCAAAACACAATGCACCTCACGTGTCCAGAAAATATACAGAGATATTTCTCGTCAAATGATCTCTGTTATCTACTGTGTTACCAGGGGACTTCAGGGTCACATCTGTGGGAGGTTGGCCCCCAGGAACCATAATAAAGGATTAGGGAATGTGGGCCAATTATATCCATCACCATTCAAGATTGACAATGCACTCCCATTATTCTAATGCCCTCCAAACAAAAACACAAACAAAACAAAAAAGGAAAAGAAAATAAGGAAATACTAGGATTGTATTCCTATCAAGGACTCAGGACACTGCATTCTAATTAATATGGAGAACCTTATTTACAGTCTCTCCAAACCCAGTCTCCTGAAAACATTTAAACAGAATTTTCCAATGTGTTCCCTGTATTGATTTTTTTTCCTTGAAACTTAATAAGAAAAATCATCATGTGGTTGATGCAAAGATGCAACCCTTTTTAATCAGCTTTCTTACTACATTATGTTTATGATCAAAAGTTTGCCTTTAACATCTAGACAATACTGTAAAATGAATCTCAGTGCTGGCAATGAGCAATCCTACAAATATTCACTTAAAGATATACTGTCCCAATGAAATTGACTCTATTTTAGTACCAACGTCTTGATTTAAGCAGACATGCTGTATTAGAAATCTTATTTGTAAAGAAGTTAGTAGAATAAAACTATTTAAGCATTCACTTGATTTTAGCCAACCATATAAAGATTTACCCCAGAACTTAAGCATGCATTAAAGAAGGTACAGCCTTTGAATTTCCATTTGTGCACAATACTGTCTAGTCTTAAAATCTGGACAATGTAGTCCATAATTAGAAAATGTGCCAGACTATTGGACAAAAGAAACATCTGCATAGACTTAGTCAAATTGTTTTACTCCATATTCTTTAAGCAAAGGATATCTTCAAGTCCTTCCACAAAATACTACTTTTAGGAAAAGTTGCAATATACTTTGTTCACAGAAAGATCAACTTTCTGTACTATGAAAAGCATGTAGATTTGATGTTAGGTAGACATGGGTTCAACTCCTGACTGTATCATTTACTTAACATGAAATATTTGGTGTATTACTTAAGAGAGTCTCAGTTTTCTCATCTGTAGTATGGGAATAATAGTGACTAACTTCGATAGCTTGTTTATGATGGTTATCAAATATATGTAAATCATCATACACATAGGAAGTACTAAAATAAGAGTGCTTTGCTGGCTCAGTTGGAAGAGCATGCAACTCTTGATCTTGGGGTTGTGAGTTCAAGCCTGACATTGGGTGTAGAGATTAAATATTTAACAAAAAAAAAAAAGAATAGAATCTTTTTTAAAAAGGGGGGGGGGTCACAAGCACTAAAATAAATGGGAGTTATTTTTCATATTCTAAAAAGTAATCAGGGGCGCCTGGGTGGCGCAGTTGGTTAAGCGTCCGACTTCAGCCAGGTCACGATCTCGCGGTCCGTGAGTTCGAGCCCCACTTCGGGCTCTGGGCTGATGGCTCGGAGCCTGGAGCCTGCTTCCGATTCTGTGTCTCCCTCTCTCTCTGCCCCTCCCCCGTTCATGCTCTGTCTCTCTCTGTCCCAAAAATAAACGTTGAAAAAAAAAATTAAAAAAAAAAAGTAATCATACTGATATGCTAAAATACCTCAGTAGCCTAGATAAAGTAAAGAGAATATGGCTAACCAAAGGATTATAATTTCTTCAAAAGTTATTCTCATTTATCTTTCCTCTCCTTTCTCACTGCTGTTAGCCTTCTGGAGACTTCTATCTCTCACACAATCATGAAAATGCCTTCCTAAAACTTCTCCTCAGCCCTACCATCCTAACTCCAACATACCTGATTGATTAGCTTCTAGATCAGTCTACCTGGTAATATATCCCTTTGACAATATAATTTCCTCCTATCAAAAACTTGGGGCAACTCCCAGTTACATACCAAATAAAATTGAGACTTCTGAATTTTATATTTAAGGCTCTCCACAACATTACACAAATTGCTTTTTCTGCCTGATCTCCCCTAATTCGTGGACACACACCCTGTATTTCAGTCATTATGGCCTACCCACTGTTCTACCATATTGGGGGAGGGCACAGGAAAGAGTGGAACATAAACAAAACAGGGATGAGCTATTATGGGTACCCAGCTCAAGGTGATGTTTAAATTTGGCAGCTGTTTACCACTAGCTCTTCCTCCAGAAACAAATCCCATTTTTCTCTACAGTCTGCCTTCTTTTTTGTCTTAGAGAACTGTGAGGTGTCTGTTCAAGATTCGGGTCCTCTTAGGTGGTTTGAGCTGGAATGCTTAGAATTGAAGTGGTCTTGGCATTATAGGAAACAGAAAGTACACACAGAGATCTGAGAAAGAGCCTTTGTCCCACAGTGAGAGGAGCAGTTAAATCTACCTGGGAGGATTTTTCCACACTCATGGAAAGGTACTATACATCAGAAAATGCCAAGCGCCCACCAGGGGGTGATAAAGCCACTAATGAGAGCTCAAAGGGAAAACATTTCCAGACCATGGTCAAGGTGACAACAGCACATTTTCTCCTCTCTCTTTCAGGACGCCACTTTTGATTACTCATATTATGAAATAGGAGTTTTATTGTGTGATTTTAGCCTGAAACCTAATTCAAAGAATATGGGGTGCTCACTCATCAAAACCTTAATGTTTGCAGAGCGTCACTTGCCGCCATGGTGATGGCAGCTCCCATAAAGTCTCCAAAGTCAGAAAAACAGCAGCTTCTTGATTATTTGTGTTCCCTGGTTTCCCAGGAAAAGTTCCAGCTGCTGAGGGGCTTGGTGTTGTACAAATAAACACTCAGTCTGAGCCTTCCGGCCTCTATGAGCTTGCCATGCTCTGCCTTCTCCCTGCAACTTGCTCTGTTCAAATCCTTCCTACACTTGTGGATCCAGCTCAGTAGTTATCTGCCATGAAGCACCTCTCATTCCCTCCTCCTCTTCCCTGGCACAAAGTTTCTCCTCCTCCTTCTTCTTAGATCATAGACAATCTTGTACTTATTTGTGCTCTTTTTACAGTCCTTTTTGTAGTTGACACAAAGAAAGGGTTGGTTGAGGGGGGTTGATCTTGTTTTGCATTTATAATTTTGTTATTCCTATATAGCGTCTAGTATAGGACCTTATACACAGGAGGCACTCAGTAAACACTGGCTATGAAAATGATTCAAAACAAAGCGTGTGTCAGCACCCCAAGTCAGGTCTCAGAATTAGGGGAAATCATTTGAAGCGAGGCTTGGAGTCTGAATAAAGGACAAGAGACAAAGTAAAGAAGGAGATAGGGTAGCAAAGTATGCTCTAGGCAGAAAGAATTCCTTGCACTTATGTAGGGAGGTCAGAAAAACCACGGAAGGTTGAGAGACTACAGTAAATTCAGCATCATGGGAGTGGAACAGTGTTTGCTCACATTTGAGAAGACACCGGAGAGTAAGTCTAATGAGCTATGAGGAGTTGTGGACAACGTTTGTCCCTTGAGGACACGCAGGCTGACCTGGGTGGCTCCCCAGCAAAGCAGAGCCTTTTATTTTCTCATTCAGCCTTCTACTAGTTTCCCACGACTATGGTAACAAAGCACTTAACAAATCATGTAACTGCATGGCTTACCACAGTAGGAAATTTTTCCCTCAGTTTCAGAGGTCAGAAGTCCAGAATCAAGGAATTAGCAGGGCCCTGTTCCCTCCCAAGCCTCTCAACTGCTACAAACCTCTAGCTGTTTCCCAGAGGAGCTTAGATATGTCTGATAGATACCCTGTTGTCATAGTACATGCAGCTCTCTTCCTCGCAAAGCCAGGAGGCAAAAGGACCATAGAGCCAGGTCGACTTACAACCACTGCTCCTTCTTGATCTGTAGATCCTAAAGCTCAGTGTAAGCCCCCATGCCAGATTTCCTCCGTACCCAATGGTTGTGCTTTGCTAAGGAGGTGTCCCTCCCTACAATAGGATTTCTACCTCTCTTCAAATGTCTATTAGGAAAATCCTTATTAGACTGAACTGTGAAGGAAGGCACATTTCAAGTTCTCCCTCATAAAGCTTCTACACACTAGAAAATCAAAAATTATAGGTGTACATATATAGGTATATATAAATATATATTACATATAACATATGCATGTAAATATATGTGTATATATATGTGTATGTGTATGTGTATGTATGTGTGTGTGTGTATGTGTGTGTGTGTATGTGTGTGTGTGTATGTGTGTGTGTGTATGTGTGTATGTGTGTGTGTATATGTGTGTATATGTGTGTATATGTGTGTATATGTGTGTATATGTGTGTGTGTGTATGTGTGTGTGTATGTGGGTGTGTATGTGGGTGTGTATATGTGTGTGTGTGTATGTGTGTGTGTATGTGTGTGTGTGTGTATGTGTGCGTATATGTGTGCGTATATGTGTGCGTATATGTGTGCGTATATGTGTGCGTATATGTGTGCGTATATGTGTATATGTGTGCGTATATGTGGATGTATATGTGGATGTATATGTGGATGTATATGTGGATGTATATGTGGATGTATATGTGGATGTATATGTGGATGTATACGTGTATATGTATATATAGCATTGCTGCCAAACCTCACACTGGCTTCTCCAAGTCTGTGCTCCAGCGCATCCATGATATCCAGTTACCTGCATAATTTATACATTTTAGAAACTCAACAGGAAGCAGACAAGAGTCATAGTGACTTTCTTTAGAGGTCAAATAATGAGAAGCCAAATTTCAAAATGTCTTCTCAATCTCTGGCTCTCAAGAGACAGAACAATGATAATTGATGCAGGGGATACAATCTGAAGTCCTTTTTTTTTTTTAAAGCTAGTTGCCAGTAATGACTGCATCTTATAGTTTTTTTAAGTTCTTTTGAGATCAGGATGGGAAAAAATGTAGTTCTATATCCAGTCTCTGATGCCCCTCAACCCAACCAATGACTTCATCCCTCTTCTCTTCCTGTTTTCACTCATACATTAAGAGAGAAGCTTGGGCTTGCATCAGAAAAGGATCGAGGACCAATAAATGGGACCACAAGACTGTGTGGTGTGGCCTCGACTCAGAGGAGTGTGTACACACTGGGGAGAGGGGTTAAGGAGGGTTTGATATGGTCACCTGTCGTGCAATTTTAGAACTTGCGTTACAGTTGATTTCACTTAGGATACTCAGAGCCATGGAAGCACAGGGCCAGCCTGGGGTCTGACAGAAACAGACCTTCTGACATGGGCTCCAGCGAGTAGAACTGACATACATTTAGAACCCTCCCTCGTTTCAGCAGCAGAAACCTGAATCAAGTGGAGGTCCTGTCGATGCTGTACCTCTGGCCTACCTCCTTGTGTATCATGTACCCAGTGGTGTGCTGGATCTCACTCTCAGGAAATTTGTGAGCCAGTTCAATGTCCTATATTAAAAATAATATAAACTTACAATTAAATTTTATCTAGAAAGAGGTAATCGATATAATGGAATAGATATACATTAATTCTTAATTATTTCTTTACAGCTTACTAATTCACCAGGGCTAAGGTATCATCTCTAAGGGCCCAGAATTTATTTGCTTTGTCCACTATGGGCTTCACATCACCTGGCACAGAGACGGAAACCAGTTCCCCCATCTCTCAAAGACAGTCGTAGGAATTCATGGACAAACGGATCTGCAATAGACATATTGAATTTGTCTCTAATTTTCTCCTTCAAAGTATGGTTGGGATTTCCTCGGATCCTAACATCCAAATTTACAGTCTTTTTGTTATGTCTGGAAACACAAAGAGGGCAAGGAAAAGAACCAAAGAGGGTGGGGAAAGGATGTAGAATAGACAGTCTTGCCTCTAGGAGTCCTTCTTAAGGCTGTGTTGTCACCCAGTTTGTCAAGCAAGCAGCACCTCTTGTAACGTTCGTTTGGCAAGAAAATCAACACTTAGAATCCTTAGTCCTAACAAATTAGGCGGGATGTCATTTTAAACATTTCTAATGGGATCCATTTCCACCTGAGGAAAGGCAACGTACCTCTTTGGAGCCAGTTACACCCTTCTAAGAACAGTCTACTTACATTGAACCACTGCAGGATGGAATACTCCACAAAACTGAGATGCTTACTAGGTAGCAGATAGAAGCACGTAGGGTCATATTTCTTGTTACTGCACTTACATGGTTATGAAGCTAAGCTGTACAAGGTCTTAAATGTGTAGTGGAATAGATGCTGTCAGTGCCAATCCAAACTCCTTATCCATATCTCCCTTGCTGACCAAGTCATGATTATGTTTGGGCTATTCACGGTCCTCCACTTGGCAATGAGCTCCCATCTTCCACTCAGAGCTAAATCTTCATTCATCCAAATCTAGTATAGTAATCCCATTCCCCTTGCTAGTGACTGGCTAAGAGCTGGTTATATATGATGCATTTGTGGTCAACAGTGTTCTGCAAGGGACGTTGAGGAAGCTTTCCCATGAATTAAAAAGAAAAGCATACCAGAAGAGATGGTCCCTCTGCTTTCACTGGGAATTCTTAACTTTTTTTTTCTCTTAATGTTTATTTATCTTTGAGAGAGTGAGTCCAGGAGGGCAGAGAGAAGGGGACAGAGGATCCAAAGCAGGCTCTGTTCTGACAGCAGAGAACTCAATGTGGGGCTCGAACTCACTAACCAAATCATGAGATCATGTCTTCAGCTGAAGTCCAACACTTAAACGACTGAGCCACCCAAGCGCCCTAACATTCTTCGTCAAGTACATTGTACCATAGCAGCTATCCTGTAACCATGATAGCAGATTGCTTGGTGAGGCTAACTTGAGAATCTTTGAATTGCTTAATTCTGCATCCCTGGAGCTGCCCTGTCCCAGAATTTCATGCAATTTAAAACATCTTTATTGTTCAGGCCAGTAGTTTTCAATGTGCTGTCTCCCCATCATGAGCATGAGCATGACCTGAAAGCTTTTTAGAGGTACAATAGCTTTTCCTTAACCACAATTCTATTTTTATGATTTCAGTTACCTGCAGTCAACAGTGGTCTGGAAGCAGGTGATCCTCTTTTAGACAATAGTCGGAAGGTCATTTGTAGCCTAACACTAAGTCACAATAGCTATGTCATCTACCTCAATTCATTTCATCATGTAGACATTTTATTATCTCATATCATTACAAGAAGAGTACAGGGACTCCTGGGTAGCTCAGTCGGTTAGGCATCCGACTTCAGCTCAGGTCATGATCTCGCGGTGCTTGAGTTCAAGCCCCGTGTCGGGCTCTGTGTTGACAGCTCAGAGCCTGGAGCCTGCTTCAGATTCTGTGTCTCCCTCTCTCTCTGCCCCTCCCATGCTCATGCTCTGTCTCTGTCTCAAAAATAAACAAACATTTAAACAAAAATTTAAACTAACATTTAAAAAAACATTTAAACAAACATTTTTTAAAAATTTAAACAAAGAGTATAGTACATTAAGATATTTTGAGAGAACGATCACATCCATGTAATTTTTAGTATGGGGTATTATTTTAATTATTTTATTTTACTAATAGCTACTGTTTATCTCTTATGGTGCCTTATTTATAAATTAAACTTTATCACAGGTATTATGTAATGGAAAATCATAGTGTATCTAGGAGTTCTGTACTTCTGTGATTTTAGGCATCCACTAGGGGTCTTGAAATGTATCCTCTGCTGATGGGGGGGGGGGGACTATTTTAATTTTTAGGATTATAAGAACTTTCCATTCCTTCCCTACTCAAGTTTTAAAATCATTTTCTCAGGACTTTATTCTAGTCTCTTTTTTTGCTTGTTGGAGTCTACTTCCAAGAAATTATATGAAATTATTTTCTTTAAAAATTTTTAACTTTCCACTTTGTAAGGCCATTCATTTTCATTCAGGAAAGAAATAGCCTGTTATACATTTTATCCGTCAGGCAATCTTGCATCATTTTTAAAATCACTATTATTTGAGGTAAATAAACCTCACTTAATAGGCTTAACATTTGCAAACAATTAATTTTACAGCTAGAGATAACACCTCGGCATTAGCGTTATTCACACTTGACAATGCAAACACATCTATTTGCATACTTATACTCAGATTTTCAAACATATCCTTATTAGAGGCAGTTTTAGAGAAAACATAGCCTCTCTGGGATTTATGTTGTTCAACATTAAATCTATTCAATAACGCTTCTTTGTTCGTCTTGATACAAATTTAGCCTCATAATCAAAAGATGTATTATTATTCCTGGAAGTTCATGTAGAGTACTTAGTTGAATATGGTAGAATCTTTGGATCTCAGACTTCCTCCCACATCATTAAGAGCTTACATCAACTGTCCTATCCCAAATTGTATTTATTCTTTTTCCCTAGCCCTTGATACTCTGCTTCCACAGACATCTTAGAGAGGAAATCAAGAATAATTTACACATTTTTATTTATTGCCTTTTTTTAGGGTTTTCGTAATAACCACTTTTGACAAAATTCCAAGGTACTTTAAAGGAATTCATATTTTCATGATGGGCATTGGTCTGTTAAATGAGCACTAAAATCCTTGGCATTAGCTAAAATCAAATGACAAATAGCAGCTCACGCTTCTTTTACTATACTGACCTACCTGCAAGCCTTATCCCTTCCTTATCTATACAGCCATTCTTGGGAAGGGCAGCAACTCGATGGGTCTTCCATCAAGTGTTAGCCTACGGAGGAGGCTTCACCAATCAAATGAAGCAATGCCATCTGCCTAGTCTTTATTTCACATGGCTAAATATTGCTAAATTCCAAGTATGAAAATTATAAAGCAAAAAAATAATTAGCAAATCATCTGTATCTCTGTTTTACTTTAATATATAAGCCTTGATGCATAATAGTTCAAAGAAAGCAACTGTGACTACTTCAATGCCATGCCAAAAAAGGTATTTGATAAAACTCAGCTTCCATTTCTCAATGTCCTCAATTATTTGTTAATGGATACATGTTTACTTCTATAATAGGATTGTGTAAAATACAGCTTTCAAATTTCTCAAAATTAAGAAATAATGTATGATTAATTGTGAATGCCTAGAAAATGAAATCAGGAACAAGATAAAGATGCTCATCATCCCCACTGGCATTTTCGGTAATGCTAGCCAACACACTTAGATAGGAAATTAAAAAATAAGAATATAAATATTAAAACAAAGAAATAAAATTTTAATTTATGAATGATATGATTGTTTATTTGGAAAACCCAAGATTATCTATTTTAAAATAATTAAAACATTAAGGTGTATCTTTAAAAAAATTGTTGGGGCGCCTGGGTGGCTTGGTCGGTTAAGCATCCGACTTCGGCTCAGGTCATGATCTCACGGTCCGTGAGTTCGAGCCCTGCTTCAGGCTCTGTGCTGATAGCTCAGAGCCTGGAGCCTGTTTCAGATTCTGTGTCTCCCTCTCTCTCTGCCCCTCCCCTGTTCATGCTCTGCCTCTCTCTGTCTCAAAAATAAATAAATGTTAAAAAAAATTTAAAAAAATTGTTTACAAAATTAGTATGCAAGATCAATACCTTTCACAGACATTTTCCTACAGTTCTGCATAATGTGCTTCTAAAAAACACTACCAATGTAAAACAATGAATCTACACTAGAGTAGAGAGACGTGGAACATAAGAATCTTTATGAATCTATTAAGTAAGTAGAGGTGTTTCATTAGTAAGTTAGGTTATAAGTAAGGCAATTAAATAAAGCCCTTAGGGGTGCCTGGATGGCTCAGTCAGTTAAACTTCGGGCTTGGACTCAGCACAAGACCTACCAGGTTGTAAGTTAGAGCCCAATCAGGCTCCACCCATGCTGAAAGTGCACTGCTTCCTTGGTATTCTCTCTCCCTTTCTTTCTCTACCCCTCACCCCCAACTTGCGCACTCACACACATGTGCTCTGCTCTATCAAAATTAATAAAGTTTAAAAAAAAAAAAATGAAGCGCTTACATGCATTTTCACAGTTACCCCTAGAAACTACCTCTGGATCCTGAGTTATTTTTCTCATTACCTCTGGATCCTGAGGAAATCTTGGCTCCTGTATGGTTTCATCAGTGTCAAAGTTCATTAGTTCCTTTTGTACATCAATTTCTCTCATCATTGTGTCATTATCTCAAGTGAGGGCTCTCTTTCCAAAGGGATTCAGAAGCTTCTTTGGTAAAACCTTCACCAAAACTTCACCTAGTACTAGTTAGAAATGAATATAATAATGGCTTTACTGAGCCCAGAGCCATAAGATAATTATAAAACCTCCAGTTACAACCCACCTTTTAAACACCATCTTTAATATCATTTTCCAACCTTTCATTTATGTGTTTTAATTTTGGATACTTCCTTCACAACTGAATGCAATTGCATACGGACAATGAATACTCATTTGAAGCTTGTTTGAGATTTTGGGCACAACTGAGTATTTCCACTTTTGCCTCGATTATAACTAATTTTAGGAGACCTGTGCTTCTTATCTTAAGTATTAGCTTTTTTATTTTTCATTTTTTCCATTCATTTTTACATAAAATTTATTATAAAAAATAATATTCAAATATAGACACCAAAGTATCCAAACCACCAAAACTCAACTAGTAACTGTTAGTACACAGGTCACCATAAATAATAGCTTAAATTATGTGTTCATTAGTTGAGAGATGAAAGCCCAAATTCAGCAAATGAAAAAGTAGTTTGGAGGTATTACATCTTCTAATGTACAAATACACATGTTGCATGAGACACAAAATTACAAGAATGACCATAGAGACAAAAATAAATAGAAAGGTTCATTTTTAAAAATTTCACAATAGCAATTTAAAATTTAAGGTAATAATTTAAGAATAAATTTGTTCTAGGTATCTACTGCTATGTAATAAATCACCCTGAAACTTGGTGGCCTACAAAAAGAACAATTATTTTACTATGTTTCATGATGTCTTAGGGTCTGGCATTCAAAAAGATCCCAAATGGAAGGTTTTAATCAGGATATCGCTTGAGTCTGCAGTCAGATAGTGACTGGAGCTGACATATGAGGGCATGGAAGCAGCTGAGGGTTGATACCTTTTTGTTAGAGTCTGGGGGCTTCTACAGTCAGTTTCTCCATATGCTACTTTGGAGTCACAAAATGGCAGCCTCAAGGCAGCTGAAGGCCTTACGAGTGAGTATTCCAGCTTAAAAAAAAAGGAAGGGAAAAAAAGGTGCATCACAGCCTAGTCTTTCATGGAAAGGAAAAGCCTCTTATGGATTATCCTTAGAAGTCACCAAGCATCGTTGCCACTGCATTCTGTTGGTTACAAGTAAGCCACAAACCCACCCAAACTGGACTCTACCTCTTGATGGGGAAACAGCCAGATTTACAAAAGTATATGGTATAATATATAATATTGCAACCATCTTTGGAAAAACAGTCAACCACAAAATATAATAGGAGTTATGCAGAGCCAACATGGAAAAAACTACATAGCCTTAACAAAAGTAATTAAATGGGGATTCGTAAGTGTATGAAGAGACGTTCTACATGATGTGTCATTAAGGAGTTGTAAATTAAAACTACAATGTGGCATCACTACACACACCTATTAGAATGGCCAAATCCAGAAAACTAACACCACCAAATGATGGTGAAGACATGAAGCGAAGGGACCTCTCATTCACTGCTCATGAGAACGCAAGATGGTACAGCCACTCTGGAAGATAGCTTGGCAGTTTCTTACAAAATTAAACATATTCTAACCACATGATCCAGTCATCATTCTCCTTAGTAAATACCAAGGAAATACTCAAATAAGTTGAAAAAATGTGTCCACACACGAGCATGCAAACATATTTATAGAAGCTTTATTTGTAATTGCCATAAACTTGGAAGCAACAGAGATGTCCTTCAGAAGTGAATGGATAAATAAACTGTGGTATATGCCGACAATGGAAAATAATTCCACACTAAAAAGGAATGAACTATAAAATCCATGAAAAGTCATGGAGGAAACTGAAATACCTATCATTAAATGAAAGAAAGCTATTTGAAGAGGCTACATACCATATGACTCCAAATACATAAATTCTGGGAAAGGCCAAATTACAGAGACAGCAAAAGTGTAAGTGGTTGCCAGGACCTGGAGGGAAGGAGGGAGTAATAGAAGAGCACAGAAGATTTTTTAGGCAGTAAAACTATTCCATATGATAATTTAATGGTGCGTAGATGTCATTATAGATTTGTTAAGACCTACAGAATAAAAACACCAAGAGTAAACCCTAATGTATACTGAACTTTGGGTGATAATGATGTATCACTATAGGTTCATCATTCATAAAAAATGTAGTATTTTAATGTAGATAGTGTGGGAAGCTGTACCTTCTGCTCAGTTTTACTGTAAACCTAGAACTACTTTGAAAAAAATGAAACCTTTTTTTTTTTAAAAAGGACATAAGAATTAGGTTAATAGAGGTTCTTGGGTGGTAAGACTTGATATCATAACGATGCCATTGCTCTCAACATAAATGAGTTTAGCACAATCTCAGTCTAAATTCCAATGGGATTTTATTTTGAAACTTGAAAAAATGTATTTAAGCTGATCTTCAAGACTAAACTATTAACCTGAGGACATAATTAAAGAGTCAAAGGCCAAAGGAAAATACTAACTTCCTAAGAGTGCTGTGTGCATTAAAGGAATGCCAGAGGCAGACAGTCAGAAAGTCCTGGACTCTAACAAGCACTCAATCCATATTAGCTATTCTTGCCATTATTAGATGTAAATATAATAATATTACTCTTGGTGCAGTTCTCAAGGTAGAAAAAGAATAAAAACGGTCTGAAGTGAAGTATCTATGATGAATGTATTATAGCAGTAAAGGAAAGCAAAGCAGGGTGACTGGGTGGCTCAGTCGATTCAGTGTCTGACTTTGGCTCAGGTCATGATTTCACGGTTCGTGGGTTCAACCACCACATCAGGCTCTGTGCTGACAGCTCAGAGCCTGAAGCCTACTTTGGATTCTGTGTCTCCCTCTCTCTCTGCCCCTCCCCCACTCATGTTCTGTCTCTCTTTCTCAAAATAATAAATTTTAAAAAAACATCAAAAAATTAGAAAAAAAATGGAAGAAAAGAAATGGTTTGGTAATGAGAAGGTAGTGAAATCCGGAGGGACCGTTTTAAGATACAAGAAACAAGAACATATTAGTGTGTTGTGTCTATCAATGTATGGAGAGGGAGGGGAAAATAATGGTACATGAGGGTTATAAGTTTAATTTCAGGAGCCCTTTCCTTGAGTGGATAATAAATAATAAGAACATCATGTGCAAGGGGAGGATTGGTGCTGCACCAGCAGTTTATCCCTACTCTCAGCAGAGGGGGCAGCATTATGGGCACAGACACTAGTCAGAAACCAGAGGTATACCGTCAAATCTAGTAGATTATGATCTGTGGGAGGAGGACCCAGCAAACTGCATTCTAACAAGCTCCCTAGATGATCCTTATTCTCAACAGAATTTCAAAACTACTCCTCTGTACAGCACATGCATTTGACATATGGGGAAACTGAGGCCCAAAAGAACCAAAATAATTGCCCAAGGTCAAACAACTGATCTGTAGCATTATCAGGACTAGCCTTCAGCCCTAATAAAAGGTGAGCCTATAAAGTAAAAGCAAGTTTTACATAGATTAATTAAAGGTTGTTCCATAACCACTTAGTCATTTAGGCTTAGTAAGAACAATCTAAATCACATTTTCACTATGAAATATGATACCAAGTTAATGATATTGAAATCTAAACTGAACAAGAGTTACTTGGCTTGGAAACTCTCTTAAACTCTAGAAACATGACTATGCACAGTGCCCTGTATCACATACAAATAATTCGTTTAAGATTTCTATTTAGTATGACCCACCTTTCTGTTAAAAAAAAAATTCTGCTATGCCAGTTATTAAACCCTGCTGATTGGTTTAGAATACAATTTGGATACAATTTGATAATTATTTACTCAAACACTTTTCCTGAAATGTAGATTAAATTAATGACTTTCATTGTCTTACCAGTTCCAAATTAAGTTCACTCAGAAGAATTACCGTTTCAAACCCTCTTGTACTGTTGGTGGGAATGCAAACTGGTGCAGCCACTCTGCCAACTAGTATGAAAGCCCCTCAGAAAGTTAAATATAGAAATACCCTACAATACAGCAATTACATTACTAGGCATTTACCCAGAAGATACAAAAATACAGATTCAAAGGGGCACATATACCCTGATATTTATAGCAACATTGTCAACAATAGCCAACTATGGAAAGAGCTCAAGTGTCCATTGACTGAAGAATGGAAAAAGAAGTTGTGGTATATATAATAGAATATTCCTCAGCCATTAAAAGGAATGAAATCTTGTCATTTGCAACAATGTGGATGGAGCTATAATTTGAGAAAGACAAATATTATGAGAGAAAGACAAATACCGTATGATTTCACTCATATGCGGACTGTAAGAAACAAAACAGATAAACATATGGGAAGGGGAAAAATAAGAGAGAGAGAGAGGAAAACAAACTTAAGAGACTTTTTTTAAATTTACAACAAAGTTAAGATACTCTTTATGATAGAGAACAAACTGAGAGTTGATGGAGGGAGGTAGGCAAGGGATGGACTAAATGGGTGATGGGTATAAAGGAGGGCACTTATTGTGATGAGCACTGGGTGTTACATGTAAGTGATGAATCACTAAATTCTACTCCCAACAACAACATTACTCTATATGTTAACTAACAAAATTTAAATAAAAATTTGAAGAAAAAAATTACCTTTTCAGCATGGATTAAATACATTCATGCTGAGCAACACAATTTTAATGAAGAATTTTCTTAAGTGTGGAATATAAAGTTTCCTCATAATAATATGCCTCTAGTTAAAAATTTGGAATATACTCTGATGCTCCACCGCCTTCTCAAAAAAAAAAATCATAGAAAAAGGTAAACAATGTTGGTGTTGAGAGAAAAGAGTAGACACACAATTTAAAGCACAAATAACTGAAAACTTTTAGTAAAAGATATCTAGGAACCAAGCTATCCATTTACTGGGCTGAAAAGTCAGTCTCTAGATGTAAGAGTTGATTTTCGTGTGTGTGTGTGTGTGTGTGTGTGTGTGTGTGTGTGCGCGTGTGTGTTTTACTGATAAGACAGCCAAAAGCTATATAATGGAGAGGCTACCTCCACTATCAAAAAAAAAAAAAAAAAAAAAAGCATAAACAACACAACTGTTCTATCATCGATCACTAACATAATTCACATTTCACACCAAGCTGTCAGTATATAATGATCCTTTAAAAAAAATTCTTTGTTGGTTTCAACTCTATTATATGAAAAACTCCATTACAGAGCCCTAAGTTATGCAAACTCATTTTATCCCTTTGGTGACTAAAAGTGCATTTAAAGTAATTATTTATGGTTTTGTTTTCAAATCTTCCAGAAGGATTACCTGGGTTTGTGACATTGTAACCCCTGCTTTAAAGCAAAGCAAAGGCAACACTCACAGCATCCATCCTTCCTGGAATGAGGGTGGGGAAGAGTGAGCAAATTGGAATCATACAAGAAGACTTGAGAGAAAGGGACAGGGTGAGGCAAATACCAAACCAATACAAAATATCTAGGATCACACTGTTATAGAAAGACCACAAAAGCCACCTACTAGAGGCTAAGGGTATGTCTGAGACATTACAGTTCCTGAGCCTCATCCACAATCTTCTTCTTAACAGTGTGTGCCTCAGGCACAGGTCCAGATACTAGAATCCTGCCCACGAAACTCTACACCCTATGAAGGTAAGGATCACATTTGGTTTTGTTCACCACCGTAGCTTTAGCATTTATCATAGTGCCAGATTCTCTGTAGTTACTCAATAAACTTGTGTCAAACCAGCAAATGAATACGAAAATGAATAAATGAATAAATAGGGACCATTTCCCTGGATGGCAACTGGTCAACCAACTAGTTTTTTTCTCTGTCTTGAAGAATTTAAATGTGTGCTCTAAGGAAAGTCACAAAGACCATAGCAAGAAGTAAATAGAAGTCATGATTGAAGGAAAAGCAATGTAGTTAAGTCAAATTGGTCAATAGTGTAGGAAAAAAACCAGAATCCAAGAAACAGAAAAAAAAAAGCCAGCAGGAAAAGTCATGAACAAGCAGAATGTAGCCAGTAGCATAAAGAAAGATAAAACAGAGATGTCTAGCATTGCACTTTTGTCCCCAAAGTCCTTGTCAAAGTATTAAAGAATTGCTCTCAGCAGTAAAGGAATGGTTTTGTTCAGAAGGCTATGCAAATCTCATCCCTAGGGGAATCACAGAGCCTAAGAATAACATGAGGATACCAAGGGTTTAAGGTAGTCCTAATTCTATGGTGTAACCAGCCCACGGGATCTGGATGCATCTTATCTTCAGCTGAGGCCTTGCTTAGGTCCTTCCCTCACTCCCTTTCTGCAGAGAATACTCCTTCAAAACTCACCTTCTCAGAATCCCCACTTCAGTTTCTGCTTCTAGGGGAACCTACCAAGTGCCAGACCCAGGGCCGGGCATGTGAACAAACAGTGAACAACAGGGGCCCAGTGATTGACCCTGGAACGTTTATCTCCTATAGGAGATAAGAGATAGATAATTCAACAAAAACTTAACAATAAAAAGTAATTAATTATAATTTCCACTATTTCAATCAAGAAAAATGACACCATCAGTGAGAGGTAGCATCTGGAACTCTACAAAATTCAGTGAGCTACAGTATTCCAGATGGATGATTAAATGTCAGACAGTCACCATTAGAGAAGTTAGATAATGATGACTGAGGAACAAATGAGTAGGTTTTGTTCTTTACGTATCATTCATTGCACATAACCCCGGGCTCGGACAACTGAGGGTGTCCTTTTCCTGCATAATATAAACTTTCTTCCTTTTTTTGATAATCTAAATGTAATTTAAATGAGAAGCTCAGAAAATTTCTGTCCAAACTATTTTATACCTGTGGGAATAGCATAAATGCATGGGAAGAGACAGCATGTGTATTTTTACTTCTTACTATTGTCTTTGTGACTTTCCTCAGAGCACACATTTAAATTATTCAAGACAGAGAAAAAACTAGTTGGTTGACCAGTTGCCATCCATGGAAATGGTCCCTATTTATTCATTTATTCATTTTTTTTATTCATTTGCTGGCTTGACACAAGTTTATTGAGGAAGTACAGTGAATCAGGCACTATGAGAAGTCCTAAGGCCACATGGTTCCTTATCTTCTACAGTTTCAGCAATCCTCATAAACTTCCACACTCATAAGACAGTTTCAGGAAGTAAGAGCATCTCTGTGAAACCAAAATGCAAAGGATGCCAAGTTGTAATAGGGTCCTGAGGAAGCCAGAGGTCCCTAGCTAACTGGGTTAACAGCCGCTATGATTACATAGAAGCATTTCCCTATTACCTACAAATCCTTTATAACTGGGTGAGATAAAGCAGCTTAGCTGCCCTTCCAAAACCAGACATTGCTTAGATATATATGAGCCCAAGAGTTTAGTTTCACAGGAGAAAATGAGGTCCAGATCCGTGTGACCATGGCTATAGTGAAAGGGATGCAGTGAGATTGATTTCATGTGTCCTCAAACAGCACCTCAAGCAGCTTCTCCAGGCTGCATTAAAAAAAATTATTTTTAATGTTTGTTTATTTTTGAGAGCAGGGAAGGGGCAGAGAGAGGGAGACACAGAATCTGAAGCAAGCTCCAGGCTCTGAGCTGTCAGCACAGACCTTTAGATGGGGCTTGAGTTCAGGAGCCACGAGATCATGACCTGAGTGGAAGTCAGACACTTAACTGACTGAGCCACCCAAGTGCCCTTCCAGGCTGCATTTTTTAGGAGACAGTTTCCTGTCTACATTTCTGAGACTTCCTACTCTGAAAATGTTCTGCATGTGGAAAATCTTCCCAAAGGAGTTCACCATTACTGATTTCCTTTCACAGGAAAATTTCTCAGAAACAGCATTGGAATGATGCCCAAGAGGGAGATTTTAAGCTACTGTTAGTATTTATCAAGGCAGATCACTCTCAGAGAAGAAATTGTAAAAGCTTTTAAAACACAGAGGTAGTGCTGCTTTCGTCTGGTTCTTCCTTCAAACTAATACTGCTGGCCTTCGTTTTTCTTCATGGGAGCCAGTTTCAACTGAGTATAAGCTGTACTTTCTAAAAGAACTAGGAGATGAAAAAAAGTGGTCTGGACGGTGATGATACTGGGTAATAGAGCATCATGGGCTCTAGAAGTGCAACAGGCCTGGGGCCAAGTCCCAATTTTCCCTCTCAATAGCTGGGTGAACCTGAGCAAGTTGCTTAATTTCTCTGCCTCAGTTTCTTCATTTGTACAACGGGGATAATAGGACCCATTCATAGGGTGGTGACGATGATTAAATGTCACCTTGAAGGCACAGAACTTCACACACTGCTCACCACAGAAGAGGTGCTCAACACCCCCCCTTAGTTCGCATTATTTAACAAACATTTGAGTATTTACTATATGTCAAGCATTATACTATTCCTGCATTTGTGAAGTCAACTTGCTAGTACAAAGTTACATATAGATGACGATGGTGATAGTGATCATGATGGGGTGGTAAGGGAGAGGATGGTGATCAAACAGCACAAGTAGGAAAACACAAGATGTCCCTGAATAACCCCAGTGATTTGTTCTTCAAAGTTTCACCTCAAATACTCTTAAAAACCTGGCAGTGTTATAACTGAGATTTAACCAACTCACTCTTTGGGATGATATTGAGCTGAATTTTATCCCCCGTTCTACAGCCACAGAGGGCCTCCTAAGCTAATTAATGCTATAAACTAGATGGGAGGGGAATTTTGCCTGCATCAGAGAACAGTTATATCTAAGCATTTTCGCCTATAATTTTCAAACAAGCATTGTAATTGCAAAGTAAGCAGAAGCCAGCATTGTTGAGCCCAGCTTTGTACTCATTACCACTTGCCATTATTTTCTCATTAACGCTGGTCCTGGAGCTGGCAAAAGCCCACTCAGCCTCATCCTAGCTACTGTGCTCCTATGCAATGGAGCAAAATGCCATAAAGGATTATATACTGCACGAATTCAGAACTCGGGGATAATGTGATAGCTATGACCACTGCCTCCAGAGTCCACCCACATGAGTTCAAGTCCAGCTTGAGTCCATCTTGTCCTCTACAACCTCAGTCAGCTTAATTCACTTCCTGGGATTCCTCCCCTCTCAGTGTGGATAATGACAGTCAGTACCCAACTAGTAGAGTACAATTACGTTTAAAGAGATAATCTGGGATGCCTGGGTGGCTCCGTCAGTTGAGCCTCCAACTCTTCATTTCAGCTCAAGATCCCAGTGTCATGGGATCAAACCCCGTGTTATGCCTGCACTGGGCATGGAGCTTGCTTACGATTCTCTCTCTGTCTCTCTCTGTCTCTCTCTCTGTCTCTCTCTCTCTCTCTGTCTCTCTCTCTCTCTCTGTCTCTCTCTCTCTCTCTGTCTCTCTCTCTCTCTCTGTCTCTCTCTCTCCCTCCCTCTGCCCCACCAACCCCCCTCCCCCACCACTCACTGTCTCTGTCAAAAATAAAATTTAAAAAATTCTTTTTAATTTAAAAAATAAAGATACTCTATGAAAGTCATTTAGTGCAGTGTTGACTCATAGCTGGCACTTAAAAAATTTAGTTGCTACCATTTTTATCATTATCATCATTGTTCTAACCTCAGATAGAATCAGTGAGATCATAGTGGGTAAGGGAAGTCCCATAGCTTGACACAAGAACAGGAGCCTCCAGAGTTTCAGAAGGAGAAAAAGCAGTTAACCTTAGCAAGACATATCCATGTGAAATCTCAAGTTTAAAAACTCCACTAACATACTCAAAGGCAAGTCTCATCTTTTTCCTATGAACATGAAAAAAAAACCTAGAGGAGGATTATACTGTCATCTTATGTCAGCAACCTACGTTTCAAAACAAATTAATAAAATAACAAAAAGAATTATTAGCATCTAGGTTGCCAAAAGGCCAATTTTTATTTTACTTATTTATTTGGTGAAGAGGCAGGGGAAAAGAGTTGTATTTCTCAAAGCCAGGCTTATTGATCCCTCCTTAAATGCATTATCAAGCTAGGATGTGTAGTCACCAACTGCTTCCTACTAGCTGACTCGGCGAGCAAACCAACACCCCAGGGATTCCATTTCTACCTTAGAAAGTCAACTTTCCAAGTCAAGGTAATGTTGTTACACTTTTATACTGAATTGTTCTTCAAGCAAATCCAAGATATTAGGGTATTAACTTACTAGTGGAAAAAATTGGGTGTATGTTTTCTAAAAGTTTTCAAACTCTCTATGTGTATAGCAAAACATGTTTCTGAGTTTCAATGTGTTAATCATTCTAGATCAGAAAAATCTTCAAAACATTTTTAGATGGCAAAATTCTGCAACCAAATGTAGATTACTTAATGTATTCATTTCATCTAAGTAGAAAACATTTCCGCATTCCTGAACCAAATTTCCAAAGAACCACAGTATAGCTTTTTGTTTTGTATCATCTCCCTTAAAGCCATAGTTCAATTGGCAGAGTTCATTAATTACAAACAGAATTTTTCCCCCAGGAAAATATTCTATTTGCTCTCCTCCCACTATCTTCTCCCAAGTCAAGTTGCCCTTCTCCTTTGAGCTGCACGTCTAACCCTTGAAAAATGTCATTTCATGTTGCTCTTTCTGAAATGACTTGAGACCTGGGCAGTTTCACTTCTATGCTTGACAAATAATCATTCTTGATTGAGAAATAGGAGAAAACCAAAAATGCTTCCAGTAAAATGAATTTAAAATGTGAAGCTGCTGCAATGTGATATACAGCTGTAGAATAACGGCCGTTTCAGGAAAAGCCACCTCAGAGTAAAGCCACGTTAAGTGATTCTTAGCCTTCATTTATCTTCCCTTCCCCTAGACAGGAGAATGAGAACACTTCAAAAATGCAAGAAATCCAGTCTTTGGGTTTCACAGCAGATAAAAACAAACACCTAATTAACTGGTGGCCTGTTTCTCTTCATGAAATATGTATATCGTATAGTCATGCTTACTGTAAGACTCCTATTAGCCCAAAGAAAGACTTCAGAGACCCCATGACCAGCTAAGCAATTAGGAGGGCAAGATCAAGACAATTAACATGAGGAACTTCACACAAATAGGAAGAAACCCTTAAAAAACAAACAACAACAACAAAAACAAACCCAAAAACTCCTCCACCCACAGTTAAAAAATAGAAAAAAATTCACCAACATCTATACATTTTTTTTTAAAAAGAATCTAGTTTTCTGAATGAGCAATAAGAATTCTATAAATATTCAGGGCGTCTGGGTGGCTCAGTTGCCTAAGTGTCCGACTTCGGCTCAGGTCGTGAGATGATGAGCTTGAGCCCTGCATTGGGCTCTGTGCTGACAGCTCAGAGCCTACAGACTGCTTCAGAGTCTGTGTCTCCCTCTCTCTCTGTCCCTCCCCTGCTCACACTGTCTCTCTCTCTCAAAAATAAACATTAAAAAAAAAGAATTTTATGAATAATCAAAATAATAATGTGTAATGCATTCAAATAATACAGAAAGGAGAGGCATTGCTCTAATGTCTATGAATATAGTAAGAGAGCTTTATATTTTTAATGGCACATGTCATGTTTTTATGAAATGCCCTTAGTTTGTCAGAATCATAGTGTGTGTGTTCCCAGACTCCACACTAAATCCATTTCAGAATCCTCAGGTAGCTGACAAAAAAATCTGTATCTTTAAAAGGTCTTTGGATGATTCCAACACATCATCAGGCTTGAGGACATCCAGTTTAAAGGATATAACTAAAGACTGAATGTTTCAGATTGTCAAATTCTGAGATCTAGAAATACTGGCTTGCCCCACAGTGGGACAAGCTAATATGTCACAGTTTTGGCCAGAAAAATCTCTTTGTCGTATACACTTATACCACATTCATAGAGCATGGGTAACCCTAAATAGGCCTACTTTTCCAGGAAGAAAATATTGACGTTTTGCTACCAGTTTCACTGCAATTTACTGGTACTGAGCTACACTACGGTCATTCCAACAGGGTTTCCTGAAGCTTGCAACAGCGCAATAACATATCAATGTAAATACAGCTCAAGAATAAAAACTACATTCTGTGGTAAAAGAGGAGTGGTGGGGCAGATGAGACACAGATTTCAAGGTCACAAGAAGTGGGTCAAATACCTTCTGCTCCCAACAAGTGGGGAGAGGGGAGAAAACTAAAACTAGCGTTTTTCATTGTTTACTATGTGCCAAACTCTCATCATAGGACATCATGTACTGTTTATTCTAGCTCAGTACTATTAACGCCACTACCTTTTTCAGATTATGAAGACAAAAGAAAACATGTCCATGAAAGGTATGGGAAAGGTGCTGTACAAATACCCAATAGTAATAAGCACTTAGTTCACTCTGCACACAACCAGCTCTCAAGACAAGCTCTGGTTCTGCTATTCCCCCCTGGAACAGCCAACTGTGCTCTTCCCAAAGGCACTTTCTATATCCACAGACATGATCCAAGAATTTAGATTTTTAGTTGCAACACTCAGACAATCTCTTGTATTCCTGGGAGACCACTTCTGGAGGCGAAGTTGGAAGGAAAAGAGATCTTCCGAAAGAAAAGAACCTACCTAAATACCGTGGAGAACACTGAAAAGAAAACTGGAGAATCATTCCATTGCTGGTTGATCAGAATGACTTTCAATCCAAACTGTCAATGGGAAGTGGAAAGTAGAGAAAATTTTCAGAGTAACTGGATCCAAAAAAAAGATCTTTCATTTTATTTCTGGTGTAACTCAAATGATCCCAAAATATATGCTTTCCACTTTTTAAAATCTATGTAGAGGGGCGCCTGGGTGGCTCAGGTCATGATCTCGCAGTCCGTGAGTTCGAGCCCCGCGTCGGGCTCTGTGCTGACAGCTCGGAGCCTGGAGCCTGTTTCAGATTCTGTGTCTCCCTCTCTCTCTGACCCTCCCCCGTTCATGCTCTGTCTCTCTCTGTATCAAAAATAAATAAACTTTAAAAAAAATTTAAAAATCTATGTAGATTTTCAGTAACTTTTTCTGAATTATGTTAGTTTGTATTTTTTTTTTACTTCATTAGGCACATATCCTAGACTAAACACCTGAGATTTGAAGAGCAGAAAAATCAATGGCCTCAAAGATTCCATACCTAAGAAATGTTCATATTGGAGAAAAGCAATATTCAGATGTCTGTACTCACCTCTGTCAGCACATCTAAATGGTTCCCTAACATAATAAGTAATGTACTTTAATGAAATTTAAAGAAAAAAATAGTTCCATTAATATTTCCTGAATTAAATGTAAGCACAGATGTCAGTTGGAGACTTAGCACATTCTTATTTCAGAAGCAGTAAAGATGTAAGGTGAAAAGTAAAGGAAATATATAGCCCCAGCTGTGGACACAACATGTTGAATGGCCCTATGAGAATTTCATAACCTCCTTGTACCTCAGTCATGGCTTAGTATTAAAGGACAATGACATAGCATTACAGTTGTTGGAAGCACCTGTGTGAGAACAAATATAAGCCCATATTTCCCAGAATATTATTTCTATTTTGAGATTCAAAAGGCTTCTGGTTTGTTCTGTTAACATTTGGTTCTAAGAGATTTAGAATAGAAAAAGGCAAAGTGCAACACTTTCACACTGGTACATCAATAGAAGCATCTTTTAGAGCAATGTTGTCCAGTAAAGACACTCACAAGTCACATAGGTTAAATTTACTAGCAGCCACATTAAAAAAAATGAAAAGAAACAAGTAAAATTAGTCTTAATAATATACTATATTAAATCCCATACATCCAAAACATTATTTCAACATATAACCAATATAAATATAATTATTAATGAGACATTTTTTTGAGATGGGGAGAAGCAGGGAAGGGGCACAGGGAGAGGGAGAGAATCTTAAGTAGGCTCCACGCCCCAGTACAGAGCCCAACACGGGGCTCAATCTCATGACCATGATATCATGACGTGAGCCACAACAAAGGAGTCACACAGGCAACCCCTATTTGGCATTTTTTATACTAAGTCATTGAAATCCAGTAGACATCTCAATTTGCACTAGCCACATTTCCAATGCTCAATGATGCATGTGGCTGTTGGCTATGTAATGAAAAGCACAGGTACAGAACATTTCCATCACCTCAGAAAGTTCTATTGGACAGTGTTCATTTAGGGTATTAGGAACTTAGAAATGGGGAATTAATTGCACCTTGCTTGAGAAGTTTGGTCTGGGGAGCAGCAGCCAACTCTCAGGTATCCCTAGTTCTTCCTTATATGCCCAGTCTCTGGGGCTAATGATTCCATCAATTTAGAGAAGCTCAAACTTTCCTATCTACAATGTGCACATCAAAGAAATAAATTAAGGGTTTTGAAACGGATGATCCCCAAGATAGGTCCCTTTCAGCTCTCGCACCACCTAAGGCAACTGCTATAGCAGTCTGTATGAATAACATTAACTGACCTTAAAAGAGTTTGTTTCAAAAGGAACATGCACACAAATATTTTGTGTTTCAATGTTACCTACACTGTCCCTTAAGAGAGGCACAGAAACTCTTGGTTTGAACTTGGCTCTTTCTTTTCCTTCCTGTTTATCAGTGTTTTCCCCAGAAGGGACAGGCACAGAGCCCAGGAGACTTTCTCTCCTGGATATCATCCAAGACTTATCTTGCAGCACACTGCTCTCACTCAGAAGTTCAAGGGCAAACCCAGCAGCCTCTTTCTTCCCCCTCCTGAAGTGAAGTTGCCAAAACAATAACTCCTTCCCAAAATGATTATCTTAGGAAGAAAATATGTGGTTAAACCATTTAATTAAGTCACGAATTTATTGGAGCCCTGCCACTGTGGATATCTAATTTTGGTAAGTTCCAATGTACATATTCAGCAAGAAACAGGAACCCTTACATAAAGGGTGCCAGCTATCCTTCTGCTATTCCACTGTGAGCATATGTGCCTCAGAGAGAACAACTGGTTCCATTTTCCTCCACCATTGAGGTTCTCTTTGCCATGAGTATCATCTAAACTTTATTATCACTGAAGCATAGTTGCCACACATTTATTACATTAGTTTCAGGTGTATAATCTTCTAATTAAAATATTTTGTGTGCACACGGTCCCTAAACTCAGCTGTGCATTTGATTGCCTGGTTAAGGAATTTATCAAGGATATTTCGACTCTGCACTATTTTTGCCCAAAGACTTGATTTGATTGTACATCCTACCCCCTGAGTGAGGTACACCAGTATGTACCAAGTTTTATATGGCGGGTTTACCCGAGATTTCCTCTTAAAGTTGACACTGGTAGCGTAGACAAAAGCATGTACACAAACAACTATAAAATTTCGGAGAAAGCTATAATAACTGTTAGTTAAAATCAGATATGAAAACCCAAAGAGTCAGTAACATTTCTCTCAGTTAAAGTAATACTTTTTAGAGGAGGTGGCATCTGAGACAGGTCTTCAAGGAGAAGAAGGATTTCAAAGAACAGGGATAGGGTGGAGCAAATTAAGACCCAGCAGGAAATTACATAAATTAATGTATGAAACTGAGAAATTAGAGTAATGAAAAAATAGGCAGTATTTCAGTTGGGCCAACGTGCAGGAAGCATCAAAAAAATGAGGAAATATGTATGGAGATAGAGGCTTGGACCCAAGGTTAGTTGTAATCAAAAAAAGTCTGTGCTTATAAGCCCCAATGTGCCTAATAGTTCAAACATATGGTGGTGTTCTCTCCTCCATATTTTTATTCAAGGACCCAGGCTCCTTACGTCATGTGGCTCATCATGTGGCAGGAGTAAATGAATAGGCACAAGCTGGCTTTCTCCTTCAGTGAGCTAAGAATGACTGTTACATTTTTAAAGGGTCATAAAAACATAAAAATAAAAGGTTTGTATTGACAGAGACCATCCCACAAAGCCTAAAACATTTACTATCTGGCCCTTTCCAGAAAAAAGGTTGGCAACTCCTACCTTAGAGTCTCACTGTCTTCCGCAGGCAGCAATCACAAGGAGAAAAATTCAGTGGAGGGGCCTCAGACCCTTTTTAAAACCCTTGCCAAAATGAAATAACACCACTTTTGCTTCCCTTCTATTGGCTAGAACTTCAGTCACATGGCCACTTCTAATTCCAAAGGCAGCTGGGAAATGTAGCTCAGCTGTGTGTGTTAAGAGGAAACCGGTTTTTGGTGAAGAGCTAACAGTCTCTGACCAGCCTGTTAGGGTGTTTAGATTATCTTCAAAAGGCAATGAGAACCCACAAAGGATTCTGAAGAGATAACTGATGTGATAAAATTGTCTAAGAGCATTTCCTTACTGAAGTTGTAATAAGCAGTCACCTGCAGGAAGAATTCACGTATTCTCAAGTCAGTAAGGCACTAACACAGACTTAAGTGCACCTGGCAAATGGCCCAGACCAATTTTTAAAAACTATCCATTCGTCAATTAAACTCATCCACAAGGTAATTAGCATAGTGATTTTCACTCTCCGGAGAGTATAGGCCATAGGGAAAAATCAGGAGTTGTAAGAATTTATGATTACAGTAGATTCTTTATAGAATGCTATGTGAAAAATGTCAACAGCACAGTATAGATGTAAAGATAAATTTCCTTCACTAAAGAAGAACAGAACTGATACTAGTAGAAACACAAGGGCCATATGGAGAATTGGCAGTTCAGGGTCTGAGGATCTCTTCGCCATTTGTAAAATAAACACAGGCTTTCAAATCAGAATGACCTGGTTTAATTTCTACTGTGACAACAGCTGTATGTCTTCGGGAAAATCACTTAGTGTCTCTGTACTCAAGTTTCATCATCTGTAAAATGGAGGTAAAAGGGGAAAAAAAAGAACCTTTCCTGCAAACTGCTCTAAGAATTAATAATAATATACAGTAAACAGCTGACTCAGTACCTGGCAGAGAATAAACCCTCAACAGATTTTGACTACTATCATTACTGTTACCATTGTCATGCCCATTTAAGACCTCTTTTGAACAAAAAATGAAGTCATTTGTATCCTAAAATTTCACATAATTTGCAAAACTATTAAAATATGTGGTTACAACTTGCTATTACATTTCAAATTAATAAACGAAGATGTTCAAAAAGCAATCTCTTTAATTAAAAGGCATCTGATATTCAATTCAAAAACAAGAGCCATTAAACTGGATCCAGTCCATTGTTCATACACTTTTATGGCTTGCTTTACCTTTAAATACTTGTACCTAATGGTTCCTGGATGAGGGTTATAGGTAGAGTCATTTTCCACTATGAGATGCCTGCATTAGTTACAGGAGTCATTATATGGTAGACAGGAAGTAAAAGGCAATGCATATAAAACAAAATTAGGGGCATCTGGGTGGCTCAGTCATTTAAGCATCTGACTCTTGATTCACCTCAGATCAGTCTATGGCCATACCACCCTGAAAGTGCCCGATCTTGTCGGATTCAGCTCAGATCATGATCTCAGGGTTCGTGAGACTGAGCTCCACATTGGGCTCTGCACTGACAACAAGGAGCTTGCTTGGGATTCACTCTCTCTCCCCCTCTCTCTGCCCCGCCCCTGCTCACATGCCCGGTTTCCCTCTCAAAATAAATAAATAAACTTAAAAAAAATGAAACCAAATTATTCTGTGTCCATCATCTGAGGACAACTCCACAACAAAATCAATGATCAACGTAAGAAAAAATTATATATCATGGAGACACATGGTAGGCATTCAGTGAAGATTTGTTGTTGTTTAATAAATTAAGGTGGATGCAGCCTGTGGTTTATGAGTAACTCTTCCTAAAGATCTCTGTCATCTGCCTACAAAGTTGAAACAATCCCCACCTTAAGCTGGGTTCCCTCAGAGGCAGGTCTGAGTCAAGAATATAAATGCACATGGTTTATTTTCAGGGCCACCCCTAGAAGATCTGGGAGGGAGTCAGGAAATAAGACAAGGAAAAGAGAGAAGAAAATTCACCAAGTTCTAATGAGTAGGCTACCTCTGAAGGCAACTCAGGCTCAGTGTTTCTGGGAATCTCTGGGGAACAACATAAAACATGCCTCAGGGTTGTCCCATGACAGAAGGAGTGAGGAAACTGGAGGATTTACCCATCAACTCCAATTGCCCCAGCTTAAGGGTGACACCTGAGATTAATACCCTGCCACTCTAGCATGGTGCTCCCAGTGGTGCTGAAGAACTACGAGTGATGCACTAACAATGCCTGCTGAAATACTCAAGGAGAATGTATATTAACGTTTAAAGATAAAATCATCCAAGAATTGTTATCACAACTGCTATTTTATCTAAGAGGAACTCTTTTTCTGTCTACTCTAAACCATAACAGAAACTCTGATTTTTCATCATATTCATCAGGGTTTCCAGAGAAACAGAAGTAACAGGACATGTGTATTCATGTGTGTACATAGAGGTAGCGATACAGATACAGATGTAGATTTATTATGAGAAATTGGTTCACGTGATTACTATGGAGACTGACAAGTTCCAAGACCCACAGGGTGAGTCAGCAAAGAGGGCCAATAGTGTAGTTCTAGTCCAAAAGTTGGCAGGCTCAAGTCCCAGGAAGAGCTAATGTTTCAGTTTAAGTCTGAAGGCAAGAAAAAAGCCAGTGTCCTAGTTCAAAGTTTATCAAACAGGAAGAACCCCCTCTTGGAGGAGGGTCAGCTTTTTTGTTCTCTTCAGGTCTTCAGCTGATTGGATGAGGCCCACCCACATTAGGGAGAGCAATCTGCTTTCCTCAGTCTACCAATTTAAATGTTAGTCTCTGGGTGCCTGCGTGGCTCAGTCAGTTGAGCATCCAACTCTCTTGATTTTGGCTCAGGTCATGAACCTCTCTCTCTCTCCCTCTGCCCCTCTACTCTGCTTGTGCACTTTCTCTCTCTAAAATGAAAAATAAATAAATAAATAAAAATTTTAAAAATAAATATTAGTCTCACCCAAAACCACCCTCATAGAAACCCAAAATAATGTGTGAGCAAATATCTAGGCATCTCATAGCCCAGTCAAAATGACACATAAAATTAACCACCACATTTGTTTAGTGAATGTAGCAGCTAGTGTTTTTATGGATTGAGAACTCAAAATATTTAAATTGTTCCATGCGTTCCCAACAGACAAAAATTATACCAGAAAAACCAATTATAGGAGAGAATGTTCAAACTAGTTCCCAGTGATGAAACACATCATGACAATAGCTTTATATTGTTTCTGTCAGTCACATATTCAGAGCCAACTGGTCTTTAGCATTAGGGATCGGTCACAGATCTATAGTCAAGAATGTTCATTTCAAGAATATCTGAATGGACCACAATGGGAAGGAGTGTAAAGGTATACACATTTTTATCTTATTATATGATGCAGACATTGCTGCTTTGTAGATAAACAGATTTCAAAATCAATGACCTAAACGACCTTTGGGTTTCCTAAATACAAGTAAAGAGATACATCCAAATGTAGTAAATGACCAGTGTTTTCATTATTTGTAATCAATAAGATCTTATCTTTCTAAATATTAACTGTTTCACTATAGTTATGCCTGACACCCTCTGCTTGAGTCCCAAAAGGTCAAAAAGATCGTGACTCCTCGCTCTCAAGGTCTGTGTTCTTACTAAAAATCAAAACAAGTGACTGGCTATTTCTCAGATCTGGGTATAGATATGTCAGAAATCACAATATCTCATTAAAAATTTTATCAGCTGAATATGATAAATACATAGTAAGTCATTTGTGTGGGTTTTTTGAATAATAAAAATTAGCACATTTTTGGTATAAATTATATTTTGCCCAAAAAGAAGTGATGAGTATTTGGCAGGAGAGGGGTGAATTATTATTATTATTATTATTATTATTATTATTATTATTATGTTACTATTACTATTATTATTATTTTTACCTAGATGTAAAGTAAGAAGAAATTAGCCAGTTACTCTACTAGATAGTAAAAATCCATGCCCTCATGAACTTTATATTTGGGGAGCAGGGGAGGGAGATAGAAGCTAATCACTAAAATGTAAGAAAGCTAAATCAAGTAAAAGGAACAGGAAGTACAAAGGAGAGGACTTACCGCTTTAAATACAATAGCCAGGTGAAGCTTCTTGGTACACCAAAGATGTATCTGGAGCAAGTGCTTTCCAGGCGGAGGGAGCAGCAAATACAAAGCCTGTTGGGGTCAAGAACCAGTAAAGCAGCTCGCTTGAGGATCCGAGTGAACACAAGGAACAGCAACCGGAGGTGGGGTCCAACCAGGGTGGTGTGGAGTGGCCAGTTCACCTAGGGCCTTGTAGTCCATCCTAAGGACCTTGGCTTCACTCCAAGTAAAACAGAGCAAGGATTCAAGCAGAGGAATGACACTACCTGTCTCAGATTTCAACAAGATCACTTCGGTGGCTGCATTGAGAGCAGACTAATGAAGGCAGAGGTGGAACCAGAGAGACCACAAAGGTGGTTAGGGAGGTGATCTAGCTGAGAGAAGACAGGATTTTTTTCCAAGATGGTAGCAACGGAGTTGGTGAAAATGGTTAGGTTCTAGATATATTTTAAATGTTTCCTTATTTATTTTTGAAAGAGAAAGAGAATATGCGTGCATGTGAGTGTAGGAGGGGCAGAGAGAGAAGGAGAGAGAATCCTAAGCAGGCTCTATGCTGTCAGCGCTGAGCCCAACTCAGGCTGGATCTCACAAACCATGAGATCATGACCTGGGCTGAAATCCAGAGTCAGATGCTTAGCCATCTGAGCCACCCAGGCGCCCCTCTAGATATATTTTAAAGTTAAAGCCAATATAACTTTCTGGCTGATCCTATGTGGTAAGTGAAACACGTAGATGATGTGTCACAGACCCCTCCAAAATGCCAGGCCTGAGCAGCTGGAAGCATGGAAGTCCCATCTAGTGACATGAAGAAGAGGAGGACTTGGGAAGGAGGAAGTACTCTCTCAGGCAGGAATGCTAGTTGTGAGATGCTTACTAAATGTTCATGTGGAAAATCAAGCAGATAGATGTACAAGTTTGGAGGTATAGGAGAGGTCCATATTGCAGATATGACTTAAGAGTTATCATCTTCAGGGGCGCCTGGGTGGCTCAGTCGGTTGAGCGTCTGACTTCAGCTCAGGTCATGATCTCACGGTTTGTGAGTTCGAGCCCCGTGTCAGGCTCTGTGCTGACGGCTTGGAGCCTGGAGCCTGCTTCGGATTCTGTGTCTTCTCCTCTCTCTCTCTCTGTGCCCCTCCCCTGCTCATGCTCTGTCTCTCTCTCTCAAGAATTAATAAACTTTAAAAAAAAAGTATCACCTTCGGAGATGGCATTAAAGCTGGTTGAAGGCAGCAAGAGAGAGCATTCACAGAGAAAAGAAAAACTATTCAAATAGAAATGAGTTATGGAAAATAGCATATGATTGAAAATATATAATTTCCCATTATAAATCTTTTTTAATGATTAGAAAATTAAAAAAAATACAATATACATAAAAGCCAAATGAAATTTAAATCACCCATAATCTCTACCACCCAGAGACAAACACTATCAATATTTGGTACATTTTTATAGTTAGGATAATACTACACAACTGTATTGTAACCTGTTTTGTTTTTTCACTTAATAGATTATGAACTTTTCCCAAAGTAAATTACCTATGAATATGCCATTATCTATTTAACCATTTCTTCACATTGCTGGACCTTTAGAGCATTTCCAATTTTTCACTATTATGTATAACCCTGCAACTTTACCTATGCAAGTAAATCTGTGTATGCATCTCTGATATTTCCCTATAACACACTCCCACAAATAGAATTGCTGGGCTGAATGATGTGTACCTTTGCATGATTTTTGATACATGATGCCAAATGGCTCTCAAGAAATACTGAATTAATTCATATTCATAAGAATGTCTTTTTTCCCACCCTCTGCACTGAGTAAACAAACACCTTGGTAAATTTGAAAGATAGACTATGACATTTCAATGCTGTCACATTCTTTGTTTCTAGAGAAGTTAAATAAGTTTCATATTTTTATTGGCTCTTTAAATTTCTTATTTTATGAATTATTTTGCTCCTATAAATTACTTGCTCATATCCTTTGCCTATTTTTCTAATAAGGTGTTTATCTTTCCTTACCGATTTATAAAAACTTTTTATAAATTAAGTAATACAAGTTCACTTTGTTTTGGTTTTTCTGAGTTCCTTTATGTAAAGTAAATCAGGGTCCCTCCTAGATCCTGATGCAAATACCAGAAACTATATTGTTACATCCCAAATTAGTTCTAAATTCAGAGTCTTCCATTCCATTAAGAGGTCCTACACTATTCCTAAGGCAAGTGCCAGGAGTTCTAAGATAACATTTATCAAAAGGTGATTGTTAGAGGACCCACAAGAATAATTCCCAGGAACCCTGCTTAAATATGCAGATTCTTGGGCACCAACATAAACCTACTGAATGAAAATTTCGGTGAAGGAGGGTAAGCTGAGAATTTTCTTCTTTGACACGTTCTCCACATGATAGTTTTTGCACAATAATGTTTGGGAATCACTTGCAGCAGATAAAAGGGATAATAGAATTAACTCTCAGAACTTTAAGACCATTAATGTTGGGTTTTAGGTTTCAATTGTAGCAAGGCCTTATGGCATTGCCTTGCTCTAGACTCACTCACCTTAGGGATTTTCTTAGTGTCAATAGTGTGGGCAAGGAATGGCAAATGGCCCAGTGAATATCATGGCAGCCCCTGCCATTATATAACAGGTTATACAACCCATCTCTCTAGCTACGGATGTAGATGTACAGATGTTCCACGGCACCAGAAAGACCATTTAGAACACAACAGAAACATGCCAAGAAGGAGCAGGATCTCTGTATACTAGTCACTCCTGTAAATTTCCCCAGAGTGGATAGCTACGGCAGATACCATTTTCTGCCTTAATATAGCACAAATGACTTTTACTTAAACAAACAAATGACAACAGCAACAAAAGCCGAACGTCTTTTGTGCCCTCATAGTTTCATGTCTCAACACTTTGCTGAGGTCATTTCCACAGCTGTGGGCAGGTAGCACCCTACAGCATTCCTTCCGCCCAGTGGAAGCATTCCTTCCACCCTTAGCTATGTTAGATACCTGCCAGGAGCCACCAGGTGAAACTTGAAGATTTAGGAGAGTTAACACCTCTAGGGAAATGGTTCTCAAAGTGTGGCCCCTGGACTAATAGCCCAGCATTACTTTAGTACTCGCTAGAAACACAAATTTTCCAGCCCTATCCCAGATCCACTGAATCAGGGACCCCAGGGTAGGGTCAGCAATGTGTGGTTGCCCAAACTTTCCAGGTGACGCTGATGAATATTAAAGGGGGAGAGCCAGTAGATGCATCAGAGTCACATGAAGAGTACATGAAAAACTGAGAACTGAGCCTGCCTCACAGTTTCTGATGCAGCGGGTCTGGAGTGGGGCCCAAGAACCTGCATTTCCAACAGATTCCCAAGTGATACTGATTCTGCTGGTCCCCAGACCACACTTTGAGAAAAACTGACCTAGGGAACCCCTCAATCAAGGTGGAACAGAAGCAGGTAGGTAAATGATTCCATCTTCTAGGTCTCAGTGGATAATCTTGAGGCACATTTTTTGAGATTCCTAGAGTTCCCAAAAGAGTTGAGTTCAGGTTGCACCAGGGAGTAACCAGTTTAATTACACACCCTTGGTTTGGCTTTAATTACGTCTCTGTTCTACTCTTCCAAGCCCCATGCTCTAATTCCTTGGGATCACTTCCCAAAATAAACAACTTCCACAAGTCCTTCCACTCTCAAGCTCTACCTTTTCTGGAGGAACCCATGCTAAACAGCACCTCTCCCATAAACTTCAACACACATGCTTACTGTCCCACAGATTTCAATCATCTCTTGCAATATTCACTTGCTCAGTATACATCTCACTAGCTTCTCATTTCAATAAGTGCTCATATTCATTTCCTTTGACTTTGGAACATAACTTTCCTAATACTCAGTAAAAAGATACCAAGTTCTGCCAGAAGCACCCTTAGTTATGTTTCAAGAGCATTCTATTTGCCTACCCAAATAAACACCTACTAATCCAAATATTCCTCAATATCATTATCTATATCAATATCAGTGTCAATATCCACAACAGGATAACTGCTACCTGACTTCCTGCTGACATCTGAAGGCTGTGACATGTTGTCTGGAGAGTATGAAAGAAGACTACTCATTTTGCCCCCATGGGGATGCTAATTAGGAAGAAAGCAAGACCCTTACTAAGTTTGAAATGGTGAGCTCCTTCTCCCTGAAATGTGCCTGCCCTAGGATTCTTGCCCCCAAAAGAGTCCTCCTGTGGAATTTAAAACAAGGATTTAGGGGCATCTGGGTAGCTCAGTCAGTTGAGCACCCAACTCTTGATTTCAGCTCAGGTCATGATCTTATGAGATCAAATCCACATTGGGCTCTGAGCTGACAGCACATAGCCTATAGGGATTCTCTTTATAACTCTCTGCCCCTCTCCTGCTCGTGTTCTCTCTCTCAAAAATAAATAAATAAACTTTAAAAAATTGCTTTATTTAAAAGAAAGGATTTAACTACACCAAGGCTTTCTCTGGCTAAAGAAGAAATGCATGAGTACTATCAAGATAACCAATGGGAAGGCTGCCACAGCTGAGAAACAGGAGAGAAAATCAAGAGGAAGTGTTTCCCCTACGAGGCCTGCTGAGAAATTTTACAGCAGGCTTTAAAATTGTTGAGATGAAAGAGAGGATCAGAATTAAGTCCTGAAGTACATTTCTCTTTTGCTTCTCTAGCCAGGATATTTTTGTTAAATACAGTTTAGTGAAAGAAGTAGGATTAGTCAAAAAGGATCTGCAGAAAGAAAAAAAAAAACAATAATGAAGTCTGCAGTCTATCATTAAAATGTACGCAAGAAGACAGTGTGTTGTAAAACAGGGAGTAAGGGCGGGATATGGGAAGGCTGAGTAAGACCAGGGAAATCTCCAGCTGGGAGGAGAACTTTGGATCCCATGTACTTAGTAATTTATAGCACCCTGACACGAGATAAGTCATCTTACCTTTGACTGTAGTTTTCCCTTAACTCATTTATTACAGCAAATGACTGGAAACCCAGAGCATGTGATTTATTTATCTATCAACTTGCTCAAGCCCAGAACTAACCCAGAGAGAAAACAGGGATGAGAAAACCATCTATCATTTTGAATTAAACACTTGTTACCAAATCAGGAAAATTTGTCCTTTGTCCAACCTATGTCCATGATCAATAATAAAAGGGCATGCCTCAGAAACAAGGTGACTTGAAGGCTTCAACTTAATCCCTAGACTTCTGCAAACTTGAGCTTTAACCTTCAAACACAACAGAGCATGGAGTTTGGCAGCAAATGATCCAATAATCTCAATGCTGATGGGAAAATTGTGACTTGCTTAATTTAAAATATAGTTTCACTGTGAATATTTCAAGTTTTGTTTTGATTCTGGCCTTTAATACTTACTGATAAGTATGCAGAAAGAGATACTTTGGGACTTTTTATTACCATATTGCCTATTACTGCTTCTGTGTTTAAAAAATCTACTTATTGCAAGCAGAGTACAGTCAATTTGTGCATATTGGATTTAATTTTCTACCAAGCAAATAAAAATGCCTAAATGCAATTTACATATCTTCTTTTTTTCAAATATTGTATATGTACTTTGATTTCTAGTGCCGTCTGAATGACCCCATGCTGAAAGATTTTCATTTTGCATTTCCAAAATACATACAGAACCCATTAAATGAAAGAAATGTAAGTCATAATTTATATAGGAAAGAAAATGCTCCAATCATAACCCAATGATTTTATATAACCAATATGTCCCTGGCCTCATTGGCCTACAATTGACCACAAAATGAGATCACATTTTCTTTTGTACACCCAAACTATTACACCAAAGTCTTGGCTACCACCCACACCCCTCCTCCAAACGACCTTCAGCTATTTCTGACAATGTCCCAGGATGCTGCCAGCTACGTGTGGACTCAGGTGAGGGGGGACAAGCCTCCCCTCTGACTCTCCCCTTCAGCTATCTTTGTCATTCAACCTCTACTGCCCATGACCTGCCAGATATCGACCAGCCCATGACATGGTCATCCTCTGCCACTTACTTCTACTGCTCCCAGCTTTATCTGAGAGGACCCTGGTCCTCCTATCCTACTCCACAGCAAAGACCCACAAAGGCCTCTGCTGAACTCCCCCAAAACATCAACAGACAATCTGGAAACAAAGCTAAGTTGATTCAAGTTCAGAGCAATAAGGAAAAATACCATCCTGACAAAGGCTCAGCAGTGTCTTAAGGCAGAGAAATCAAAGGTAGGGTATTTATAAGGCTTTAGAGCCTGGGTTCAAGAGGTTTAAGGTCTGTCTTTTGAGGTGAGGGACTGACTAGGATTGAGCAAAGTCTGTGACATAATAGTTGAGGATTGGTGGATGCAGAGGTAATGGTCTGGAAGTGAATCTTGATAAGTATTGTTTGAGAAGCAAGCTGTTTGCCCAGGTGAGCAGACTGCTGGCTCTAATAAGTTGATAAGTGGGAATTTCCTGAAGCAAACAGGTTATATATTTGTGTTATCTTTCCAAGACAAAGGTCTCCTGGAGCAAATAACTAAGTTTTGTTAACATTGGTGGACTAGAGCCTTATTGACATCTTGTTGACATCAATGAGCTCAGTTTCACCTCCCTTCTTTGACAGGCCACACCTGCTTAGGGTCTCAAAGACCAGCTTCCTGCCCTACTCCGGATCCACCTCATCTGGCCAAGGGAGGTTCATTCCCTTCTACCAAAGCATTCCAGAACCTCAGAATTGGCCCAACAGACTTTCAACCTCATTGGGAAAAAACAAGGAACACTTCCCTTCTTTCTCTTCCAGATTAAGGCCAGCCTTCCCTTTGTTCCTTTCTCCTGCCCAAACTTAACACAGACTTGCAATCAGAATGCCCTGACTCCCAGCGAGGGTACGGTCTGGCTCTAGCCCTATGATCCAATAAGAGAATCACACTGGCATATTTCTCAGTTTCTAGGTCAATTAGTCTTTTTCATGGTCTCTTTGTAACCAACATATCCTAGAAACTAGACCAAAACACATGTTTTTATACTTGTATGGCTATATTCCTACCCAGATTTTCCTTCAAGGCAACAAGAAAGAGATTGACTGTGGAAGATAATGAGAAAATGCCCTCTTCTGCCCTGCAATTTAAAACTGATTCTAGATAATGTGTTAATTTTTTTTTAAATTCTCATCTTAATTGCCAAACCAAAGGAAGCCTAGAATGAATAAATATATAGGAACCTAAACTGAGAAAATAAATACTATGCAATACATACTTTTTTTTTAACCTGTGTTTTTAAAGCCATTTAAGGAGATATTCTATCCCCAAGCTGGAGCCATTCATAAGCAGTCTAAATATGAAATTCTCCTTGATGGCTTCAGTTAATGCCTTAATTTTAAATACAGTGACAAAATCATCTGACTCTAGGGTATAAATTCTGGAGTCACAAAAGCACTAAGGCCCCTCAACATCCTGTTTCATTAGGCAAATGTGTACAATTCCAAAATCAAGAGACAATTGGGGTATCTTGCAATTAATGCCATAATAAGTGCTCTCCTAGGAGGCAAACATCCAAATAATCATAGGAAAATAAAAAATACACATGGAATGGGATAAGTATTATTACCTTATCTGAGTCTATCAACTCCTTGAAGTCGGAGCCTGTCCCTAGTAGCAAATACAAAATAATTGTTAAATGTTTGATGGTTGATTGACTGACTAAATGAATGAATGAATAAGTAAGTAAATGAATGACTACAGTCAGCCCTCCTGAGGTTCAGCACACTGAATTTGGCAGAGAGATCTTGGAAATGCAATCAGGTAGAGCTACAAGAGAAAGAATTCTTCACTTTGAAAACTTTGCTGACACAGCAAATTAATATGAATTCCTAAGCTCCACAGGAAACTGATAGACCAAAACACGAATCTAGAAATAGTGGAGCGTACCAATATAGCAGCAGATCTGGAGGCAAATCCCTGGCAGAGGGCAGAATCAAGCAAAGAGGCTAAGAGATGGAAAATAGCTGGACCCACTCCTTTGAGCTGAAGCAGTCCCTCCGTTGAGCAGGACAGTGAATCCAGATGCAGTTAGGCCCTCAGACACTATCAATATCTCGCAAGCGGCTGTAGAACTTTGGGATCCTGCCATTCAGCATCTACTCTTTGGCTGTGGTGGGAAGTGGAGAGAAAATGGCCAGGTCAGAGTTCTGAGTGCCCAACAAATACCCAGCCCCTGAAGAGAGAAATTGTCCCAGGCTTCTATGTCCTAGTCAATACAAGTATGAAGCTCCCTCAAAATAATTCAGGCCTTATGTCCCAAGCATCTCTAATGTAAGATAAGAGTCACATCTACAAATGCTGCATGCTCATTAATTCTGACTTCAAATAAGCAAAGTCTTAGAGTTGTTCCTAATTAAAACCTATGCTTCATGGTGAATATATATTTCAGTTTCTATTTAAAATCTGATCCTAGGGGCGCATGGTTGAGTACAGCCGGTTGAGTGTCCCACTTTGGCTCAGGTCACCATCTCACTGCTTGTGAGTTCGAGCCCCAGTTGGGGCTCTGTGCTGACAGCTCAGAGCCTGGAGTCTGCTTCAGATTCTGTCTCTGTCTCTCTTCCCCCTCCCTTGCCCCCCTCTGTCTCTCTCTCTCAAATATAAGTAAACATTTAAAAATAATAATAAGGGGTGCCTGGGTGGCTCAGTTGGTTAAGCATCCGACTTTGGCTCAGGTCATGATCTCGGAGTTCGTGGGTTTGAGCCCCATGTCAGGCCCTGTGCTGACAGCTCAGAGCCTGGAGCCTGTTTCAGATTTTGTGTCTCCCTCTCTCTCTGCTTCTCCCCAGCTAGCAATCTGTCTCTCACTCTCTTTCAAAAATAAATAAGCGTTAAAAAATTTTTATAAATAATAATAAAAATAAATAAAATCTGATCCTAACAACATCCATAGAAGCAACTCTTGTTTGGACCTTGAGATATTTTTTACAAATAACTTGTATGTAATTCAGTCTATTTCAAAGATAAAATGGACACACTGAACAATGTGATTTTATTTGGTGGCTACTAACATCTACACAGAATTTCAGATTACCAAGGGTTAATTAGCTCAGGCTCGTTGCAACCCAGGAGTATTTTTGCAAGACGGTTTATTTAAATCTAATCCATTCCTGGAAATGTATTATACATTGAATTTCCAGACAGTAGGAGACTATATTCCATTATGTTGAATGGGAAAAATAAATAATGTGTTTCCAGCCCATCCAAAATCCCCAACACATTTACCTAACTATCACTAAAACCCTCAGACACCTATACGACAGTACACCACGGATCTCTACAGAACGCAAACATTTAAAACACTAGTTACTGAATTATTGAACACTTAATGAGCTCATTAGCAGGTATGTTTATATGTAGTACTTACCGATTCTAAACAATATTAGACATGAAATACATTTTTTCTTCTAGTCTGCCACAAATACATATTTACTGTAGAAAATAAGCAGTATATTAAAGATTCTAAAGAACACCAAAGCTACTATATAAATTGAAGCAGGTTGGTAGGACAGGGAGTGGAGTGGGAGATAGCAGTGCACACAGAAAGGGGTAAAGGGTCTGATATCAAGCCAAACTCCACAAAGGGTGACTTTGGCTCAACCCCGGGAGAGGCGGCACTCTGAGACCACGTGGCCACACTTCAGACTTGCTCCAGTAGAGGGCAAGGGACTGGAAATATTTTTACCCCCCACCTACCCATTTTTGGTTAAGGGTTGCCTTTGGGGTGAGGTATGACTAAATTCCCACCTATTTCTGACTCTCCGTGTATTTAAACAAAGCAGATTCTGGAAGCCTGAGGGCAGCCCTTAAACAAAGGGGCGCTGGTTATTAGTAGTAAAAGCCCCCAGGCTGAACACAACCGCAGACATTCACTACCCTGGTACCTTTTCTGTACAGATGTAGAACTGAGGCCTCCAGAGATGAAGTAATGTGTCACACGGTGACTGGGAGGTACGGGAAGAAACAGCAGGGCTTTTGACTTCTTCCTTTTCTATTTTGTTAATTTTGATCACATATATCAGCTAAGCTATCGTTTTTCCCAACTGCAAATCCTGATTTCTTTGGTTTTCACTCATACAAAAGCACTCCATTGACTCAGGTGTCTTAGGAGACTTAGGTGGCTCTGGTACCTGTATTTGAAACTGGGTCTGTTATATCTTGACTTTCTAATCTTTTAATTCCAATTGACCAGAACTGATAATAACATTTCAGAGGTGCAGCAAATGCAGTTTTGCATGTGAGGTAGAAGGCTTTCTCATTTTGGTATAGTGCTTTTACCATGGGTTTGGGTTGCCTATTTTGATTAGGGGAACCCATTCAGCTGATGACTCTGGTACCAGTTGACAGAGACTCCTGAACCTCATGCTATCACCCAAGGCCTTTTTTAAGACTTTGTGCCTGAAAAAGCTCTCCCCCAATCACTATCCTCCATGAAACAAACTCCTACTCATTCATCTCTAGAAACTACTTCCTTTGGGAAGCTTTCCCTGCTTACCTCCAAGACCAGGTTGGATGATCCTGGGTGCTGAAGGAGCATGTAAAGGACCCTAATGTGAGATTTACCATGCTGTCCTCTAATTGTCTTCTAGCTTTATTCTCCAATTATATAATCAGATATTGAAAATAATCACCATCTTATTACTATAATCCTCAGTGGTTGGCACATGGTATATTATCTGTAAATAACTGATGAATAAATAATGTGAAAAAATTCCTTTCTGAATCATAACAGATGGTTCAAAGCTCTCAAAACACACACACACACACACACACACACACACACACACACACACACACACACCCAAGATCTATTTTTCCTATTTTCACCAATAGGGAAATGAGCAAAGGTTTTCACACATTTAAAAGCATCTTCAGGGGCGCCTGGGTGGCGCAGTCGGTTAAGCGTCCGACTTCAGCCAGGTCACGATCTCGCTGTCCGTGAGTTCAAGCCCCGCGTCAGGCTCTGGGCTGATGGCTCAGAGCCTGGAGCCTGTTTCCGATTCTGTGTCTCCCTCTCTCTCTGCCCCTCCCCCGTTCATGCTCTGTCTCTCTATGTCCTATAAATAAACGTTGAAAAAAAATTAAAAAAAAAATAAATAAAAGCATCTTCAGCTCACCTTTAAGCTTTAAAGGACACTGGACACAGGTCCTTTTGAATTTAGAGGCAATATCCTTTCCTATAATCACTAATAACCTATATAGCTACTGGGAAAGAACCAAACCCTAGTCCTCTCACACAATCCTAATAAATCCTAATCCTAATTACACCAGTACAGTAAAAGACAAAAGCTATTCTGGCCCTACCCTGTCTATCTATGTCCACAGGATTCGCTACACTTAGGCACACAGATTATCTACAACTATGACTACTAATCTTTTGTATAAGGATAAATATTTCCCAACAATTCAGAACTGCCTCCGGATGTAGCACTGGACTAAATTCAAAGATTGTCTTAAGATACTTTGTCTAGCTCCACTAGTCTTGTGAGATGCTCTGCAAACAGATACACTCTGCTACGGAGCACCGGGTACCATGTGGGATGCAAAGACTCTATCCAGTCACTATATTAAGAGTCAATGTTATGTGCCCTGACAGCCACCTCCATGCAATCCTTTCCTTTTAAAAATAAAAGGTCCAAGGCAACACTCTGAATTCTAGCTCTGTTCATAAAATAGCCCAGAGAGTTCAATAAACTCCATTCATAAAATATATCATAGCTAAACTGTTCCCAAGGTGACAAAATTTACTCTTACATCGAACATGCCTTCGAAAGAGATATTATTTTAATGACATATGCCCTCTCAGTCTTCATCTTATCCAAGTGGAAATCCCCTTCTGAGCTCACCTGGCCTTGCCTGGGCTTGGCTCCAGGTCATAGGCTGTATTCAGGTTTGATTCATGTGGCTTTCAATCTTCTGGGGCCAGTGGGCTGCCCAGGACTTGTTCTTCTCATTGTGATGGCAGAAGCTCAGGGACATAGTCCAACTGCACCAGCCTCTGCTAATATCCCATTGGAGGAAGCAAGCCATATGTCCACATGCAAAGTCAAGGGGATGGGAGTATATCCATCTCACATGGAGTTGGAGAGAAGAAAGAGAATTCAATAAAACTTTGGATTGCGAGTAACTTTTCTCCAAGTGTTCCGCACGACGAGCAAACATTTCTAATACATTTTAACTTGATAAATAAGCAATACGAGTAGTACATGATGCGGAATGTCACATGACCACAACTGAGCCAATGGTTCTTGAAATTTGCTTTGATATGCAAGTGCTTCGGATCACAAGCATGTTTCTGGAACGGATTATGGTCACAAACCAAGGTTTTACTGTATTTGTTGTGCAATGGCCCAAGTGACCTCAAATGAACTGCATAAAATCTCTGCTGTATTGCTATTTCATTGCACTGTGGGCTCAACATCTTTGTAGATCAAATGAGGCTGGACATATAGGAAGGGATTTATAGCCCATGTTAATAATAACAATAGTAATAATGGTGGTTAACACAACAGCAGAATCTTATGCATCATGATAATAATTTAGTTTCCCCTCATGAAAAATACTCTCCATCTCCATAATGTCTTAGTTATACAGCTTTGAACTGAAGTCTGTTCCCTCCTGTCTTTCTCACTTAAGCTTATCATATTTGTCCATTTCTACATAGGTTTAAAAAAATGGACCCAATTCAATATTTTCATTAGGCCCTGAAGCACAAATGGTTTTTGGACCTTCACCGATGAGGGAGCATAAGATAAGCTGACACCCCACGAACCCCCCTCCGCCAAGGTGGGATATATGTGATATTCCTCAGGCACTCCTGGCCGCCCAAGAACAAAGGAAAGAACAGAAAATGGTTAAATGGATAGAGTCTCCATCAGTTTACAAATATCTTATTAGTAAAATTAGAAGAAAAGGGCAATCTTAACAATTGGCATAACTTCCCGGAACTCACTACTGTCTTAAGGATAATGTTCTGCTATTGGGAGAAACAACCTTAGCTTGACAAGAGCTAGGCCTCCAGTAATCTGTAAGAAGTAAGTCTTCTTTAGCATATGGAAACCCCTTAAAAAAAAACTTCCTCTTGACTTTATCTCCCCCAACTCCATAGTCTGTAACCAGTCACTCTTCGTTACGCCAGTGCAGTTCTTTCTGCCCACAGGTCCTGTCCCCGTGTTTTAATAAAATCACGCTTTTGCACTAAACATGTCTTCAAGAATTCTTTCTTGGTTCTCAGCTATGAACCCCCACCACCACTCCAAAACCCCATCATTCACCACTAGGGAAGAGAGGTAAACAGAAGGAAAATAGAATAATAGCATGATACAGTTATGCGGTACACCAAGGTTCAGAGAATCCCCCTTCCTATTTTACAAATGGAGAAAATAAAGCTCTGAAAAGGCAAGTACTCAAGGCTATGGAATGGCTCCTCCAGCCAAAACTGGAACTTGAGTCACCAAAATTTCACATGGAACTTAAAACGTATTATCTAAATTTCTGATCAAATCAGTATCTTCCCCAACATTACTCCTATAAAACATATAAATTCAGGTGTGTGTTCTACTAACCTTAATAACCTACCTTTCGGATAGAAAGAGACACAGTGCAGGATAGTGTAAGCAGAAAGAGTTAGGGATCCCCCAGATAAAGAAAGAGGAGATAGAGCTTTCCTGACACAAATCAGTTTAGGCTTCCAGCTGTTTTCCTTGATCTATCCCCTATAGGCTCTACTTATCTAAGCACACTTCTTGCAGAAGTTCCTAAGGAGTGTCAGAATGACAGAGAAATGCAAAACCCTCAGTAATTAAGGATTTTAAGGGAACAAAGGGAATGCAATACTAACAGTTTCTACCAGGCCAGGAAATAGCCTAACCATATCAGAGACAATAAATCAATGGGAAAACTCCCAGGGCTATTTCAAAAGTAAGCAAAACTTACCCAACTTATTGAGCCCTAGACCCCATCCAGTTTACATTGGTTCTCAGAGCAGGCCCATAGCTCCTTTCCACCCCCAACCCTCTGCTTCATTATAATATTAAAGTCTCCATCCTAAGTGGAACACATCCTGTGTTCATTAACATAACATAGGATGCAGGTATAGACAACTTTTCTAAATACACCTGCACAACCTTCTGCCCACCTTTACATCTAATGACAGTGCTCTCCTTTCTGAAAATTCATCCTAAACCTTAAATAAAAAGAACCTGCTCAGTCCTGCTTGGGGAGTCATGGCTATTCCCCATGGGATTATTCCCCACGATCTCATTAGCTACAAATAGTTTCCTTTGTGCGACAACTCCACTTGATATAGTCTCTATCTATAACTAACCATGAGATAACTCATGCTAGTTTGGTTGCAATAGCAGAAGAACTGGAGGGGGAGCCTGGGTGGCTCAGTTGGTTAGGCTTCTTCCAACTTTGTCTCAGGTCATGATCTCACTGTTCATGAGCTCAAGCCCCGTGTCTGACTCTGAGCTGACAGCTCAGAGCCTGGAGCCTGCTTCAGATTCTGTGTCTTCCTCTCTCTCTGCCCCTCCCCCGCTCACACTCTTTCTCTCAAAAAATAAGTAAACATTTAAAAACTCGCAGAAGAGCTGGAGACAAAGCCAGAGGACCTGAGTCCTACTCCTTGTCCTTCCACCAGCTGGCCATGAAACGGAGGGTAAGCCCATTCACCTTGTGACCTCAGTTTTCTCACACTGAGAACAATACACTGGTTCTGCTTTTGTCAAGAGTGGATGCCAGGGTCAAAATAAGCATGTGCGAAATTTATTGCTGTTCACCATCAATAACATGTGCCTTTGGTATTTTTCCCATATTGGTATTATTTTTAAAATATCCAACTAAATTAATTTGAAGATCTAATAGGCTTTATTCAATGATTCCTGAATCGGGCAGCATCCCATCTGGCAAACAGAAGGATCTCCAAGGAGCTGTACAAAATGGAAAGGGCAAAACAAGGAGCTTATTAGAAAAAGAAAAGAAAGAATTGTCTCAGGCAAGAGCATCTTCCCTCCTGGGGAAGGGCAGGGGTACTTATCATGCAGATTACCGCACTAGTGCTGATTGGGAAATTCCAGACTGGTTTAAAACTTTCTCTTGGGCAAGGCTGAAACTGCAACTAGGTTAGGTATTAAGTCTTGGGGAGGTTTACTAAAATTGACTCCATTTGGTACATGTTTTTCCCCCAACAATATATAATAAGCCAAAGACCATGGTGAGTTATTAGATATTAAAAGTCTTAGTATTTACCTCAGAGGGATTGCAGGAAGGCAGGATTATTATGAATTCATCTATATGATGCATAAATAAATGATTATAGGCAAAACAAACTAGGAACTTCTGACTTAATATAGAACCAATTTCTCTGCAAAGCTATAGAATATTTATCCACATACAGCAAATATTTACTGAGCTTCTCCTATAGGCAGACACTGTTCCAAGCATTAGAATGTAGCATGAAATAAAACAGACCAAGAAATACAATTTAAAGATAGCTTTTTGTCTAGAGTCCTGCCAATTCAGAGAACAGCCAATTAATAAATCACTTTAAGTGACCACCAGACACTACAGCCCATATGGGTTTGTTGTCATTAAAGCAAAGTTTTCCAAGGTTGTGACTTTCACAGTGGTTTGTTTTTCTGTTTCCTTCAAATCACAGCCATCTTGATATCTTATATTAAGATATATCTGCTTCCAAAGGCCATTGACACTGGCATTGGTTTTAACTGGGCCTAAATAAATGTCGATCCTAACTAGGAACCACTTGCTCATATGAAGAAGGGCACATCATTGCATTTGTAGCAGATCTGGTCATACAGGTTTTCACACGTTCATGAGTGCCCAGAATGAAGCTGATAGGAGAAAGCAGGGAGGAACAGACTGAAAAACCTGGGAAGTGGCCATTTTATGCAAATCTCCATGGAAATAGTTCATGGAAAGTCTGGTCTAAGATTTCAGGAAGGACAAAGTAGATAACAATGATAATTTTGTGTATTTTCTGTAATTACAGGTATTCTTATAATTCTCATACACATTAAAGAAGAATGGCTTGTAATACATCCAATGAAATAAAAGCACATCATTAAATGCACTGATTTGTGGGGGTGGGGGTGGGGGGGCATGGGAGGATAATCTTAATTTGCACTGGTGCAAGCCACCAACCGAGAATGACTCCTAGCCCCTAGTGCATACAATTAGGGACTAAAATAGAAGTAAAAGAACAATATAAAATGTTGTCCAAAGACTTGATTCTGGGGGTATTTTCATTTAAAGCAGGAGGTGATAATCAGTCACCTATCTTATACTTGAATATAAGGGCACAATCCTCCATTTTCAGCTGAGAAGTCACTTACTCTGAGTAGAAAGAATAGTATGACTCCTGCCCAACTCAGATCTGAGTGAGCTTATCCCTCTGCACACACACAACTCACAACACAATGAGTCCCCTTAGGGATACTCATATCACAGAATCATAACTGCTTGCATCCTTACCCCTTCTAGGGTAGGAGCTACACAGGAACTGTTGTGACTTCTATTTTCTATTAAGTACAAACGTACGGCCTATTTGTATGTATTGTGGAATTAATGGGTAGAAGGAAGAATGTTGAAAGTAAACACTGAAGAATATATATACAAACACATGAGAGCAAATGAAGATAGGAAAACTGAACAAATAAATTTCTTAAAGCCAATTTCTTAATTTCTTAAAACTGCTGACAGACAAAGAAAGGAACTGGTGGGTAGCTAGACTGTCTCCTTTATCAGGATCTCCCCAGCCCATGGAAGATGCTTAGAAAATATTGAATGAATGTATAATAAATGACTAGTTGAGTAACTAGAGAAGACAGGATTGTGAGGGTTTAGCTCATTTTAAAATGTGCCCATAATAAGGGTTGCTTAACTAATTCTGATGCCTATCATGGATCTTCATCCTTCACAGTTAGGTCTCTATTCAATCTCAGAAAAAGTTAATTGCTATTTTTCAATAATCCCCTTTCTAAACAAGTATAAGAACAGAGATTCCTTGGCTCTTCCTGAAGCCTATCAAAGCAACAATACAAATCTCTCCTTTTGACTTGCCATTGGAAGCCATCTCGTATGGCCACCTTAAATTTTTTTAATGTTTATTTATTTATTTTGAGAGAGAGACAGAGAGAGAGAGAGAATGCATGCACAAGAGGGATAGGCACAGAGAGAGAGGGAGAGAGGGAATCCCAAGCAGGTTCTGTGCTCTCAGCACAGAGCCCAATGAGGGGCTCAATCTCAGGAACTATGAGATCATGACCTGACCCCAAACCAAGAGTTGGACACTTAACTGACTGAGCCACCCAGGCACCCCTGGCCATCTTAACTTTAATCAAAATATTTTGCTCATTTTTTATTAAGTGATCTTCTTAAGGAAAACAAGTATAAACATGATTAACAGGGGTCCTAACACATCACTAAGATATTGAAAAATCTTCTGGCTATAAATGTGAAGGCCACTGTCAGGTACACAGGCTTGAGCAATGGAGTATGGAAAGGGTCCCACAGGGACCACCTGGCTAAATACAAACAGGACCATTAAGAGACCCACCTCAAAATATCCACAGGCCCTCACTAACCAATGGGCTACTTACAACTAGCAGAAATACCAAAAAAAGGGAAAATTCCATATAGCACCATACCTCTTCACCTTCCCTCCTTCAAAGCAGCCCCCTCCCGCTGTCTCTGTTTCAGACAGCCTCTCCTCCACTGTCCTGCTGGCTCTGTATTCAATAAACTTCTATCTCCTTTGTTCTACCCCAGGTGAATTTTTTCACCTCCTGTGACACTGGCTTCCACCTGATTGTTGCCCCACATCTGGGGACCCCATTTAATTGGCAGAGACACTCCATTTAGACACCACAATAAACCCTACCTCTGACTATGTTTTTCTATGTTCTCTATTTCAGCCTAATTTTTGATAATTTAGCTGATGGCACTCTCAAATGAGAAACAGTCTCCAGAAAGTACATCTCCAGAAGAATTTCCTAAAGAATTAGTCCACGGACTCCCTTCCTTCCAAAAACAGGGTTGAGATAGAGTTTTATTACTTTTGTCTATCATTTAGACCTGGAAATCTATACTTGATTCTAATAAGCCCACCATTTCCTTATCTAAGTCCAATTACAGGGTGAGTTCAGTCACTGGAGAATCTAATCTAACTTTTCCAAGTCCCCAACAATCATCTGGTAAATCCTAGCCACATTAAAAATGAAATGAGAGCAAGATGGAAATGAAAACATTTTTTCTTCATTATCAGTAGATCCACGTTGCAGATTTTCTTCTGAATCTTATTTTTAATGACTTTTACTATGTAAATCATATATTTGGGGAAAATAGCTAATATTTTACTAATAGCTAATATTTACTGGGCAGAAAGCCTTGTTTTTTTTTTTTAGCTGTTTTTTTGTTTTGTTTTGTTTTGTTTTTTAGTAGGTCCCACACCCATTGTTGGGCTTGAAGTCACAATTCTGAGATCAAGAGTCACATGTTCTACCAACTGAGCCAGCCAGTTGCCCCATAAAGCCTTGCTTTATATGAATGCCTGCTGTTTTCTATTTCCTAGATTTTTATCTCACAAATAGCCTCATGGACAGCAATTTATATTCAAAACACTTGCCGTGGCAGGTAAGGTGAAGGATGAATCTATTGTGCAGTAAACCACATTCGCCATTAAAATGACCTGTGGCTTTAATTTTGCCATTATAGTGGACGATGTCAGTGCTCCTCTCAGATACTGAAGATACCATTCAGATGCTATATCATATATTGTCTCTTTGTGTAACGCTCCCCTCTCAACCTTAAACCCCAATCCCTGTTTTGGTATTCATTTGCTTCCAAAAGCTAACACCTGTGGCAATTTTTCAGGACACTGCCCACAAGCTACTGGAAACTGCTTAGGCCACAATCCAGGGCTGGAGATAACTGAGTATTTACATGTCTCTATGGTGAGTAAGTGGAGGGAAAAGGAATTTATGGATGATTGAAGAGAAGAGAGTTATGAAAGCCCAGTTCCCTCATCTCACGCAGTGCAACTCTGAAATACAATTTCTTTTCCAGAGTTTTCCTCTGGCATCAGGCTGAAACTGTCCTCTACAGGACACACACTACCTTGGCTTTGGCCCCTGCTCTGCCCTGCTTCCCAAACATCATCAGTAATTTCATTTGAGAGATAGCTTCCAAGGAAACTATCCTACCACAACCAATAAAAAATACTTACTTTTTAAATGTCAGAAATCACACAGTAATAATAAACAGTGGGTTTGTTAACATAAGTATTGTTGCTCAGACTTAAACTGATGACTCCAGTTATGTAAAGAAATGAGGAATCTTCCTAAATATTATTTTAGAATGATTAACAAGACATATTGCTAAATTTAAAAAGAACAATGGGGAAAAAGTGAGTATAGCAATGCTAACTTCTAAGAAGAAAGTAGATATAAAATGCATATATATATACTTGTAATGAACCGAATGTTTCCCCAAATTCATATGTTGAAGCCTTAAACCATATGCTTTATGGTTGAATAAAGCCCTCCAAAGATGTGACTATATTTGGAGATAGGGCCTCTGAGGAAGTGATAAAGGTTAAATGAGGTCATAAGGGTGGGGGCCTAGTCTCATAGGGCTGGTGCCCTCAGAAGAACAGGAAGAAACACTAGAGTTCTCTCTCTGCCATGTGAGGGCGCTGCAAGCCAGGAAAAGAAAGCTCACCAAGCATCAAATCAGCCAGGACCTTCACAAACTTAGCTAGACTAGCCAACAATAAATAAGAGAAGATTTAAATTACTAAAATCAGGAAAGTAGAAGGGGATATCACTACCCACAATACAGAAATAAAAAACTGACTCAAGAAGATGCAAAATATCGGGGTGCCTGGGTGGCTCAGTTTAAGCATCTGATTTCATCTCAGGTCATGATCTCACAGTTCGTGAGTTCCAGCCCCGTGTCAGGCTCTGTGCTGACAGCTCGGAGCCTGGAGCCTACTTCGGATTCTGTGTCTCCCTCTCTCTCTGTCTCTCTCAAAAATAAACTTTTTTTAAAAAAAGATACAAAATATCTAAATAGAACTATAACAAGTAAAAAAAGAAAGGCCCAGATAACTCCCACTGAATTCACCAACCTTTTGAAGAAGAGTTGACACCACCGAGCATTCATAAACTCTTCTAAAACAGTGAGGAGGAATGCATTCCAACTCATTCCATGAAGTCAGAATTGCCCCGATACCAAAATGCAAAGATGTCACAGAAAAGAAAACAACAGACCAATACCTCTTGTGACTATAAATGCAAAAACCTCAAGAAAATAGTAGCAAATTGAATCCAGCCAGCAACTCATAAGAAAGATTATACACGATGACCGAGTAGCTTTTATCTACAATGCCAGGTGAGTTTAATGTATAAAAATTAATTAAAGCAATATACAATACTAATAAAAATAAAGGATAAAAACCTATGGTCATTTCAGTGCATGCAGAAAAAGCATATGACAAAATCCAACACTATTTCATGAAAAAAAACCAATAAACTAGTTATAAAAGAGAACTTCTTCAACCTATTAAAGGGCATCTATGAAAAATACACAGCTAACATCAAAGTCCTTTAAAGAATCATCCTGCTAACAATAATTTTGGGTATTTTTACTTCAAATATTCTGGGCAACAAGATTGTTTCTCTAATTCCATATTCACCAAAATAAATGAAGATTTCTTAGAGAAATAATTGGTTTCAGGTCTATGACAGGAAATGAATAAGATAAGGCTAGAAGCTCCAAAGGTGAGAAATCTTTAAGATTATTGGGATGACACCTGAAAAATTTAGAAGGCAAATGGAATATTTGAGCATACCTAGAAATACAGATCAAATAGAAAAGATGTTTTTTAAAATCCATAAAGTCATAATGATATTCAAAAAACAAAAACTTATTACTTACCTTTGGAGAAAGCTAAGGAACTAACTCATACTGAAAACTGGTAAATGACAGGAAAGAATCAAACCTGTAAGCTATAAACTTACTTCTTGTATAAACTATACTGCAGGGTAATCAAATACATAATGAGGGAACATTTGTCTTTATAGAGATATTCTACCTAATAAAGAAAGAAATTATAGAATTAGAACATCACCATTTTAAATACTCTTAATGAAATAATGAATAGGCAATAATAATTCATGGCTGTTCACATAATAAAATAGGAATAATTGGATTTTATATGCCTCCTGATGGAAGTATATGTAGTAAAAATCATAGATGAATCAAACTAAGCCCCTAGTTCTAACAACCAATTATTTTAAAAATACAGAAGAGAGAGGAAATGTTAACCTCATAGGCATGCAATAAGCAAACTCCAGGATGTGGAAAACTCTATAGAACAAATGATCTAGTTTCTTTGACAAATAAGTCATGCAATAGTGAATGGATGGGAAAGAGGAACAGAAAGTATACTTTTGTAAGGTTCTTAAACTATGCATCGAGTGACATAATACTGCTCAAAAGTAGACTATGGCAAATCCCTAAAATCATTAGAAAATGAGATACAATTACTTAACCAAATGGAGATAAAATGGAATAATACCAAATTTTCAATTAACCCCAAAACAGGACAAACACTAAGGAAAGGGAACAACAACAACAAAAAAAAAACAGATGGAATCAATAGAAAACATCTAACAAGGTGGTAGATTTAAACCCAACCATATCAACAATGACATAAAAATGTAATGGTGCAAATACCCAAGTAAATAGGCAGAGATTTTTTCAGATTAAATACAAAAGCAAGATACAACTAAAAGATATCCAAAGATAATCAGTTAAAGGTAAAATTATAGAAAATGACATACCACGCAAACACTGATCAAAGGAAAGCTAGAATGGCTATGTTCCTATCAGACAAAGTATATATCAGACCAAGGAAGGTTATCAGTGACAAATGGGGTCATTTCATAATGATAAAGGGGCTAATTAACCAAGAAGTTCTTCCTAAATACATATACACCCAACAACAGAGCTCCAAAAGTGAAACAGCAACTGGTAGACCTAAAAGGAAAAATACACAAATCTGTAATTATAGTAAAAAATCCAATACTTCTCTCTCACTAATTGATAGAATTAGTATACAGAAAATCATATGGATATAGCAGATAACAGCATCAAACAACTTGACTTAACTGACATTTCTAGAACACTTCAACCAACAAAGGCAAAATACACATTTTTTTTCTAAGTGCATATGAACGTTCACCAGGTTGGACCACATTCTAGCCCATAAAACAAACCAAATAATTTAAAAGAATTGAAATCATACAAAGTATATTGTCTGACTATAAGAAACTTTTGTAGAAATCAATAACAGAATTATCAGAACATCCTCAAATATTTGGAAATTAACAACACACTTCTAAATAACCCATGGGTCAAAGACAAAAATCACGAGAGAATTGGAACATATTTTTAATTGAATGAAAATGAAAACATAATATATGAAAATGTGAGGGATGCAGCTAAACAATGTTTCAAGATAAATGTATAGCATTGAATGCTCATGTTAGGGAAAAAAGGCCCCAAATCAATGATTTAAACTTCTACCCTACCAGAAAAAGAAGAGCAAATTGAACCCAAAGCAAGCAGAAGGAAGAAAATAACCTTGAGTGCAAGTCAATAAAATAATAATAATAATAATAATAATAATGAAAATCAATGAAACCATAATCTAGTTATTTGAAAAGTTCAATAAGAATGATAAATCTCTAGGAAGACTGACCAAGAAAAAAAAGAAGATCCACATTACCAATATGGGAATGAATCAGAAGACATCACAATAGATCCTAGAGTCATTAAAAGGATAATAAAGGGAATATTTTATGCCAATGAACTCAACAACCTAAATAAAGTGAACAATTTCCTTGAAAGGAATCAGCTAGGAAAGCTCCCTCAAAATAAAATAACCTCAATAATCCTATATCTATTAAGCAAACTGTGATTACAAAACTTTCGCAAGGAAAACTCCAGGGCTGATGACTTCATTTCTACCAAACTTGTAAGAAACTAATAACATCAATTCTACATAAAACCTTCCAGAAAATTAGACTAGGAGGGAACACTAACCAACTCAGTCTATGAGGCCAGTGTTATACTGATACAGCTACCAGGCAGAAATATTACAGAAAAAGAAAACTATAGATCAATATCCCTCAGGATACAAACATATCACATGAAAATATTAGCAGAATCACCCACTAGTACAAAAATTTTAAGGGATAAAAATAAAAGAGTAAATTTATATATTAAAAGAGATTTAAGGTACTTATCAACTAGAAGCTTTGTGTAGCTCATGTATAGGTCCTGGTTTAAAAAAAGAAACAAGAAAAATTTGAATTACTCAACACTTATTGATATTAAGGATTTATTGTCAATGTCTTTAGTATGGTAATGGTTTTGAGATTATTTTTTTTGAAAAGTGTCTTTTAGAGAAATAATTAATCATATATGCTGAAAAAAAGTACAGATCATATGATATAATCTCTAGGAACTGCTCTGAAATAATCTATGTGAGGGTGGTGGTGAGGAATGGAAGGGGTTACAGGTGAAACACCATTGGGCATATGTTAATCATTGTTGAAACTAGTTTGACTACGCTATTCTATTTTTATATGTGTTCAAAAATTCCATAAGATGTAGTTTAATAATATAAATGTAATACCAAGTTTAAAAAATGAGTGATTAAAAGTGCAGCTCTCTCTCTCTCTAAAATAAGGTTCGTTCTATTAAAGAATAACCATGAGCCTGCTGAGCTACAGATCTTTTCCCCTCAACTTTGAAAGGAAGCTTTTGAAGCCCAAGCTAAACCACATGCCCTTCCCCCTTTGGGTTACTATGAAAATACTTAAAAGCCTTCAGATTTCAAGCCTTTTCTACATAATAGTAAATTAAGACCCACTTCTTATTGATAACCTTCTTCCCAGGGAAATCATTTTCTGATTTTTTTCCCTCTTTCATAATTATTAGGTGTCAGGCCCTCTGCAAACTTGCAGAGATATAGACTTGAAATAAAGAGCACCTTTATTTTCAGTATATATCATGCAACAAACACAATGATGCCTATCATTTCATTAGGAGATATTTATCATCATCAATTTGTAAATGAGAAGGGACGTTTAGCAACTTGATTTGTGGCTTAAAACATATGTCATTGTTTAAACAACTTGTTTATAAGGATAGGTAGGATGCCAGAAAAGATTGTTTTGTTTCGCTCTACACCATGGGTCAGCAATCTCTTTCAGTGAAAGACCAGTTGATAAATACTTTAGGTTTTGTGGGCCATGTGTCACATATTCTTCTTTGTTTTGTTTTGCTTTGCTTGCAACCCTTTAAACATGAAAAACATTCTCTGTTCTCGGCCTTAAAAACAGGCCACAGGCCAGATTTGCATCGTGGGCTGGTCTGCCACCTCCTGGACTAGAGTATGGTATATTTTATTTTAATTCATTTATAATATCTCATTTCGACTAGAAGTATTGAAAGACTATATGGCACCATTTAGTACTAATCATGGTAGAAGGCAAATAAAGACTTTATATGTTAGCCATGAGATTACTGCTCCTCCCTAGAAGTTTACCAAAAGGCTGAGGATGTTGGAAGCAAAACAATAGCACGTGGTCACCTAACCTGAAGGGCATGATTTTTGCAATTATTTTGCCAAGGGGGAAAAAATGTCATGTGCTTGTCTTAATTCTATGACAATACCATTCATTCTGTAGCCACAATAACATATAATAAAAGACTTAGATTAAGACATGTTTGTCCTCACAAGGGGGGTTAGAAATTAGGAATCAGTATTTCTTGTTCAGGTACTCTTTTTTTAAGCTTTTATTTATTTATTTTGAGAGAGAGAGAGAGAGAGAGCGTGCGTGAATAGGGGAGAGGGGCAGAGAGAGGGAGGGAGACAGAGAATCTGAAGTAGGCTTGATTCACCAATTGTGAGATCATGACCTGAGCCTAAATCAATAGTTCGATGCCCAACCAAATGAGCCACCAGGCATCCCTAGCTTCTAAATCAATTTTAAAATCCACAGAAGAGACTAGAGTCATTTTTTATTTTTATTTATTTTTTATTTTAGAGACAGAGAGCATGAGAAGGGGAGAAGGGCAGATGGAGGGAGGGGGGAAAAGAGAGAGAGAGAGAGAGAATCTCCAGTGCAGAGCCCAACAAGGAGCTCCATCCCACGACCCTGGGATCATGACCTGAACCGAAACCAAGAGTCGATGCTTAACCAACTGAGCCACCCCAGTGCCCAGAGACTGTAGTCTTAATAAGAAAGCATTTTATTTTTAAGAGGCAGCATGCCTGAAGAAAGAACAATTTGGGAATCCAAAGTGATAAGACCTGAAGTTAAAAGGGCCTAGAGTTTATGCCATTAACAAGTGACTGGAATGAAATACAAATTAAAGTAGATGAGGGTTACTTGAATTACAAGGGGGAAGAGCAGTGGAGGGGACAAACTACCAAGGAGGACAGTGGTGAAGCCAGGAGGGGTCTAAGGGAGAAGAGAAGAATCCATTTGTAAGTGTAACAGCTATACACCTTCCCTGACAGAGGACTGCAGGTCCTTTGTTGATGATCCCTTGAAAACAATGCCCATTGAAGCCCTGAGAATTTGCTCAGCACAATTCGAACACACAAGGTAGGACAGACTGGAACCAACTTGAAACCCCCCCCCCTCCACACCCATCACACTCCAGCAAAGGCAGTTAAACCCCTAACCTCTCCTGAGGCTCAGAGAGAATGTAACTGTACACAAGGACACCCTGCTAGCAAGTGACAAAGCCCAGCTTGGTCTTCCTCCAAAGCTACTTTCTCTCAACTGCAGTATTATAGTGTCTCCCAAAATTCATTTTGGGCCTCAATTTCTGTAATGCTTTTTTTAATGAAAGTCCACCTGCCTCGAATAAGCATAAGAGCAAGAAGAAATCTCATTTATATTACCACTGATGCACAAAGTTGCTTATATCTATCCCTACTACACTCAGAGTTCCTCGGAAGTGTCAGCTCACTGAATCCTCATAACCACCTGCAAAGTAAACGGTGTTAGAGATAGCAATTGGATGCTCAGGCAGGTTAATTAATTTAACCAAGGTCACACAGCTAGTAAGTAGCAGAGCCAGGAATCAAGCCCAGATCTGGCTGATGCCAAAGATGCTATTCTTTTCCACTATAGCAAATCTGCAAACAAACACATATATAGAATTTATGAAAACAAATTGCATTGCATTTTTAAATTTGCCGTTTATTTCATGTAAAATAAACTGCTCAAATTCCTGTCCATTACCCTCCAATTTCTTGGCCTACCGCTAAATAGAAACTTAATTTTGTTCTGCTTACAATGCTGTTATTTTACAAATAACTTGTCTTATTAGATTAGATTCCTGACCTTAACTATCTATTTACTCTAAATTCCCAGCAGAGGATTCAGATACATAAATAGGAGAGAAGAAATAAAGGGAGGAGGAAGTAAGTCATGGAAAGAAGACAAAAAATTGATGACTGAAATTAGGAATTAAACTGATTATAAATATCTGCCTAGAATAGGAAGACTTTTAAAAATAACAAGTGGTGGGCGCCTGGGTGGTTCAGTCAGTTAAGCGTCAGACTTCGGCTCAGGTCATGATCTCACAGTCTGTGGGTTCGAGCCCCACGCCGGGTTCTGTGCTGACAGTTTGGAGCCTGGAGCCTGCTTCGGATTCTGTGTCTCCCTCTCTCTCTCTGCCCCTCCCCCACTTGCACTCTGTCTCTTTGTCTCTCAAAAATAAACAAAAAATTTAAAAAACAATAAAAATAAGTGTTATCTCAAGACTTCACATACAAATATGTAGTATTTTTTGTAAGTAAACTCTTCTATATTTTTATGTTCAATGCCTTTTCCTTTTAGCCATGACTGACTTAACTCTGTATTGTTAATTTCAAGACCAAAGTGCAATTATCTCTAGGAACTTGACTATTGAAGGTGAACCAGCTTTCAATAGCTCCTCCAAGTGGCCACATATCTAAAGCACTGCAGACCTTTACAGTTGAGGTTCTGTTTTTCTCAGTTGATTTGAAAGTTAATTTTAAACAAAAAACAAAAAAAACAACCTTATTGGCATTATTCACAATTACTTCTTTGTTAAATAGCAACTTATTTCTGAAATAGGAATTTTTCATCTTCAGCAATAATTCATCTTCAGTTATAAATACACACTATCAATGGGCTATAACATTTTTAGATTCACGAGTTTATAATGTATGTTGCTTCTTGGCCACGATCATAAAATATTTGCTGACTATTACCATAATTATAACATTACTGTAATATCACTATTACCAATGGCATGCACGTGGCATGGTCAGGCAGAGAGAATCTAAATTCTTCTCCAGGACAAAATGAAACACATTTCCTCCATCTGAATTCACTTCATCTATTTAACCAGATCTTCACAAAGCCATGCAGTGATTACTAATCCAGTGCAAATATCAGAAAGCAGCATTTGCTCTGGCAAACCCACTTAGCAAACTGTTTATCTGGCAAAGACTTTAAATTGCCCCCTTAGGACAGTTTGCCTTTTCCTCTTTGGATAAATTTGTCAGGGTCAGTACCAGGGAAAGTTGTAAGAGAAGAAAGTTGCATTTCCTATTTCAATGCCTCAGTTTTCACAGGAGGTGACTTCCGGCCCCGGTACTTCCTACCTCCTGCCAGTCTACCTCACCCTCAACCTGTGGTTTTTTTTCTCAGTCTTAATCTACACCCCTGCCCCCATCCTAATCCCACACAGATCATAGATGTGTATTTAAAAGTTTTAGCAGCCATGTCTCCTGCAGAATTGGGAGGTTTATAAGGATGTTTAAATACTGAAGTGCTTATTAGGAATCTCGAAAACGTGCGGACTCAAGGACCATGGTATTTTTCAAGCCACCATAACGTGAGAGGGTAAGAGCTGACATAAATCAATATACTATATTTTTAGAGTGGCAATCAAAGGCCACCTCCATTGCTTCTTTTGAAGTCGAAAAGGGACACGCCATACTAATACCAAAATGTGTATAAAATGCAGCTTACCCAAATCTGCTTCCTTTGTTCATTCCTCCTAAGACTGACCCTCCACTGGATGTAGGCACTGTGGTAGGTGTTAGGGCTACACAGATAGACTATACTTTTCCTCAAGGAATCAAATGATAGTGGGGGCAGCCACATAAATCAACAATCACCACACAGTGTGATAAGTATTTAAAAATTAAAGCTACCATGGGGCACCTAAGTGGATCAGTTGCTTAAACATCTGACTCTTGATTTTGGCTCAGGTCATGATCTCACCCTTCATATAATCAAGCCCCATGTCCCACTCTGTGCTCACAGCATGGAGCCTGCTTAGAATTCTCTCTCTCTCTCTCTCTCTCTCTCTCTCTCTCTCTCTCTGTCCCTTCCCTGCCCACTCTTTCTCTCTCTCCAAATAAATAAACATTAAAAAAAAATTAAAGCTACTTAACCCAGATTATAGGACAGGGCTGAGCAGGGAGAGGAAACAGAAGTGGAAGTTTTCAGGGAAATATTTCCAAAGGAAAAGACATCAGAGTTTAGTCTCTACCCTCGACTGGCAGAGAGGTAGATGAAGCCACAGTGAGGTAGGTGAGGGAATGAAGGATGGGAAGATGGAATGATGGAAGCGCAGGGAAGTATTTTTTGTCTTTAACTCAAAGTGTTTTATTTGTACACTGCCACTCCAAGGAACCTTCGAAGCATGAGAGTAGACAAAGGTCATGTGGGATCACTCCTCATTTATTCTAGAGAGCCCCAGCTCCTGTTAACCATGACCACAGCCGTAGTAGTGGAGCCTGGGGCTCCCCATGTGCACCCTCCCTGGATTAGCCTCTTCCTGCATCTATGAAGCATGTTGGTGAGCCCCACTCCGACCTGGCCTGCACAAGCTGACTGAATCTCAGGTCCAGATGATTCCACGGTAGGGCTAGAGTGCCCCCCTCACACCTGGATTTTTTTTCTTACAGAAGTTACCTGCAGAGGAACACCACATTCTAGGTTACCAAAGGCAAAACTCCCCCAGTGAATTATGGCCACATATTTTGGGAGCACATATCAATAATACTTCTGTTGTTATTGTTGTTCTTGTTCTTGTTGTGTTTGTTTTTTTGTTGTTTGTTTTCAAGAAAATCATAATTCAGAACCTACTTCCAGACTTTGCTGCAGGCAACTTCTATTTCAATTTTGTATAGACACCCAAATTCTGAATCCACAATTCCAGGAGCCTATTATATACCTCTGGCCCAAGCTGAAAGTCTTCTTCCAAACTGGAAGCTTGTTTTCTCTGGCAGATTTGGGGAGTTTCAAATCTTCTCAGTTTTATTTTACTCCATTGCTGATGATGAACCAGAAAATAGTTCTACCTGGGTGTTTATTGTCCCACTGGAGAGGCTGTTAATGAATGGAGACTCCTAGAGTAGTAGCTGACACTGATGTATCAACCCCACATCCCAAGAGCTGGGTTAAATGCCCTGTAGGTTCACCAGATAAGTGACTCTTCCTATTACCCCTGCTCCTTCCATTCAAGTTCAAGAAATGACCCCAACGGAGCCTCTTGTTACAAATGTCGATGACAGGGGCGCCTGGGCGGCTCAGTCGGTTAAGCGTCCAACTTCGGCTCAGGTCATGATCTTGCGGTCCGTGAGTTCAAGCCCTGTGTCGGGCTCTGCGCTGACAGCTCAGAGCCTGGAGCCTGCTTTGGATTCTGTGTCTCCCTCTCTCTCTGACCCTCCCCTGTTCATGTTCTGTCTCTCTGTCTCAAAAATAAATAAACATTAAAAAAATTAAAAAAAAACAAACGTCGATGACAAAAATCAACTTTTATTATTCTGTTCTTACATCTTTTCAGTGAAAAATATTAGAAAACTGTAGGCCTTAGGGGTTTTGTAAAGGTGGACATATCAGACCTTAGTGTTAACAAGCTTTAGAAATTTCCTCCATCAAAATAACTGTTAGATGTCAATGTCTACATCCTCTAAGCCAACAGTCTGGATGACACCATCCTACTACCTGTTTAAGATTTATTTGCCTCCTCAAGGAACCTCTGGTATGTATACAGTGGCTCTCTCCATTCTCATCCACAAGGTCAATCACAAGAAGATGATATTTTAACATTTCATTGTTTCCCTAAAACCACTGCACATAAATCACAAATTTTTGCCAGTCAGTTCTCAGATTAACTAGGAAGCTAGAGAACATAGACCACACAGAAAGGCCTAGAGATGTTTGTTCCAATATCATATGAACAAAAACAAACAAAAAAGCGCAATGTTAAAATGGGATATTACCAAGACAATTTTTAAATAAATGATGTCTGACTATCCAGAGGAAGAAAAAGTAATAAATGATCTGGAGTTAGTCATTTTGGAAGCACTGAGTTCCCTAGTTAAGCAAATCCAGACTGAAACTGGGATACAATTACCTCTAAGAAGTTAACTCAAATGGTTTCTACTGGGAGTGTATTCAAAAGTGATTTTATAGCTCCACTCTGGATTCACTTCCAGAAAAGGCAAAGAAGACTCCAGGCATATCTGATTTGATTTTTTCTACTAATGAGATTTTTGTGATTTCAGGAAAGAAATGTAAGAGGGTTATGCTGAAGTTTAATATGATGCATGGAGAGAAACAACATGTAAAATTCAGCGTGTAAATCACAAGACCTTCAGCTTTACCACAAAAATTGCAGCATCCAATTTACATAAGATTATGAATCTTGGATTGGGGATGACATAATTTTTCTTCTATCAAGATATACACACTGACCTGAAAGAGCACTATCATTTCATACCTGCTCAAGTGTGGCCTAAAAAACATCTAATCACAGAGTGTTGCAGTGATTAGAAATCTTAGATAATCATTTCTTCCATCCTTTGATGACCAGGAAGAAACTGAGATCCAGAAAGGCCCATCCAAATCTCCTTTTATTAGTTTCTCCTCCTCCTCCCCTTCCTCTCTCCCTCCTTTTCCTCTCCCTCCTCTTCCTTCCCTCCCTCCTTTTCTTCCTCCCTTCCCTCTTTCCTTCCTCTTCTTCCTCCCTTCCCTCTCTCCCTCTTCCTCCTCTCCCTTCCCCTCTTCCCCTCCTCCTCCCTGCCCTCTCTCCTCCCTTCTCTTCCTCCCTTCCCTCTCTCCCTCTTCCTCCTCTCCCTTCTCCTCCTTCCCCTTCCCTTCCTCCCATTTACTCCTCAACTCACAACTCTATCAGAGTTCTGCTCACTACAGGAACTCTTCTTCCCAATGACAAGAGTGCCTACTCTCTCTGTTTTGAAAATTCTCTTCCCTTCACTCAACACAACAAGTCCCTAATTTTCTTGCTACCTCTGATATTTTTGCCTTAGAATGCTCTCTTCTTCTACCTTCAACTTAAATGTTAATTGTCAGGGCTCTGTCACAAGCCCTCCTCTCCCAAAATCTCCATCTTTACCCCAACCTCTCTCCAGAGCATCAGTCCCATGTCTCCCAGTGCCTACTTGACCTCTGCCTACTTATCCCACAGATTTCTCAAACTCAACATGTTCCAAACTGATGGAGTGCTTCCCCCCAACTTTTCCTCCCAGGTTTCCTAAATTATAAAATAACCTTCCAGTCTCTCAAGCCAGAAACCTATGTGACGTCCTAAACTCCATCCTCCCTTCTCTTCTTCAACCCCAACATTGAATGAATCAGTAAGTCTTCTATATCTCATTTGTTAAATGTTTCCCTGCTCTCTCCATTTACCTCCGTCTCAACTGCCTCCATCCTAGCCCAAGCTCTGCATTAGCCTCCCTACTGGCCTCTTCCTGAAGCTTAGGTCATTCTCCAATGCATTTTCTTCAGAGAAGATGAAAAGATATTTCTTATCATTGCATTGCTAAATCCTTTCCATCTTCCCCAGTGCTCTTAAAACATGCTCAAATTCCAACCTTAAGTGTCAAGGCTCTGTGTTGTCTTGCTTCCTCTTACTCTCCAACAGGCACAAATACCTGCCTCAGTCATTCTCAAATGGAGATTTTTTTATGCATCTGTCTCCCCAGGAATCTTTAAAAAATACATGCAAAGGCACATATACCCACGGACCTTAAAGCTCAGTTATGTGGCTGTAACCTGGTTTTCTTTTGTTGCTGCACCTTCATTTTGTATGAATTCTGCCATATCACCAGGATTGAGCTGTTAATTCCTGCACACATGCTGAAGGACCAGAAAAATAATTACTGGTTTCTAGAAATACAGCAGCTATTTCTGTTTTCTCTTTTGACACTCCTCTTGATGCCCAAGTTCTACAAAACAGACCCTTCCACAGAAAGGGGCTTTTGCTAAAGGAAACATCTGACAATCTTTTTAAAATATGAGAGTGCACAGAGAACTGGGAATGGAGAGAAGACGAGAGAAGCAGTATCTCTGCCTATGACAACATATGCATGCCCGGCCAACAGCGTCCTAACATCACAATTAACCAACTTCAAATGGCCAACATCTTGCCAAGTGTCTCTCACGTAGGGGGTGGGGGGAAGCAGCTGTTAAAATATACTAATTGTTCTAAAAGATATCAGATACTTTTGGGAATCACCAAGAAAGCTATTGTAAAATATCTATGGTCTAGTATGACCCCCACAACTCTGATTCAGTAGGTTCAAGCTTATGCTAGAGCATATACATTTTTTAAGCTTTATTTATTTTTGAGAGAGACAGAGAGAGAGATAGAGCGTGAGTGGGGGAGGAGCAGAGAGAGGGAGACACAAAATCCGAAGCAGGTTCCAGGCTCTGAGCTGTCAGCACAGAGCCCGATGCGGGGCTGGAACTCACAAACTGAGAGATCATGACCTGAGCCGAAGTCGGATGCCTAACCGACTGAGCCACCCAGGTGCCCCTAGAGCATACACATTTTTAAAGCCTCACAGGTAATGATGATGCACAAAACATTTGACAACCACTGTGATACACACTTGTGATAAACCTGTAGAGAATGTACTCAGTCCTCTAGGCTGTCAGTTTTCTGCAATTGCTGTAAGTTTCAGAAAACACTGGGATGCCAGACTGACCAGACAAAGCTGTCAGGGGTAACAATCCACAGCTAATCTCTCCCTCATCTGGGAAAACAGGAAAAGCCATGATGTGATTCTGTGAAACAAATAAAAACCCATGCCAAGAAAAGGGAGAGGATGAAAATAAATCAAGATGGTTACCGTCCTTGTTTCTGTTGACAGGACAAATAGATGATTTTTCCATTCTTTTTATAAAGTATGCAGATGTTTTTAAAATGTATGTTTTGGGGAACATTGTAGGTATTTCTCAAAAATTTTCAGAATATGTTGTTTTTACAGTGAAAAATGTTTGGACTGACATATTTGGGATCATATGCTTGCTCTGTCACTCCCTAGCTATATAAGAGTAAGGAATTTGCTTACTTTTTCTGAACCTGTTTCCTCTGTTGTAACATTCAGGAAAAGGGAAAGTTCTTTACTGAATCAAATTGGCCCACAGATGTCTTGTAGAAGAGTAGTGACTTAGAGGCAGAGGAGGAAGAGAAGGTAAGCACATCAGAAGTTGGATGGATAGAGGCACTTTATGGGAAAAGCTGAAATGCACTGTGTGGGAGGGACTAGAACTAGAGACCAAATAAATAAACAACAATGAAGAACGTATGAGAGCTCAAGACATTTACTTTAGTTTATGCTAAAGGTCAGGCCATTTCACCAGCCATGCAGCCCCCTAGCACAGAGTTTGTGCAACAAGACACAGCAGACAGTGGGAAATGGGAAATGTTTCCAAAGCACTTAAAAACAGCAGTTCCATAAATGTTCAGATTTCACCAGGAGGAGTTAACTCAACCACAGGGAAAACCAAAGCACTAAATGGGACCTGGAGAACTTCAGTTTGAACACATCAGGGATATCTCCAACCACACAGCATTCATGAAGTTTGGGCCAAATTCCACAAAGAGATGGAGAAGCTGAGAAAGGTGGCTGAAATTCAAAAATTGGTACTGAACTTTGGGTTAAAGCTTAATCATTTATATTCTGAGTTGTATAAAACTGGTCAGATGTAAACAAAAATTATTTCATTGGTGTATAAAACTTGTAGCAGATACTAAGAAGTCAAAAAGTGTTCTTTTCCTTATCACAGTATCAGTTAAGTGACCAACCGTCTTGGAGAAACTCTTATCCTACCACCTCGCTAAACATTTCTAAAAATAAGCAAGAATGCCAGTCCATGGTATGGAGATTGCAAAGACTCTTTGTGACCCCTCATGATACTTTAACAACACTCATCTATAGTGCTAGCTTCTGACTGCAATAAATCTCAAGGGCTTCAGTAGACACTTATTTCTTACTGTCTGTCACTGGAGAAGACAGAGAATGAGGATCACAGCCTTCTGCATAATAGTCCTTTAATATGTAAAGAGAGCCAGTCATTGGGCAGCCACGCAGCAAATCACAGATGAGTGCAAAGCACATACAGAGAAAAGTTTGATCTTTTGCCTTACTCGCGATCTCCACTGGGGAGCTGGTCCAGCATAGGTCTCTAGGCTTCCTTGGAGTTATTTAAAAGTAGTGTTTCATATACATTATGCTGAACATCCCTATGGCATTGGGGTTATCCACTCAGTGCCCCTCTTTTAGGAACTGTCTCTCTCCCTCATCAGCACAATAAGATCCAGAACTGCTATCTTACAAGGTCGCCCCACAACTGGCTCCAGAAGTAGCTGCCTAGGCAAGCTGAGCCAATGGTCCCTTCTCCAGGACTTGGGACGATAAAAAAAAAAAAAACTTGCTAATAGCCTCTCTCTGGTTGTTCTGATATTTCATTTTCTCCATTATATGGAAGCCACATGGAATGAGAAGCAGAGGCAGGAATATGGCAGCCTTCAAACCCTGGTTCCAGCTGCGTTCCTGTTCTTCCCAAGACCTGTGCTGTTCAGATTTTTTGACTGCATGAGATATCCCATTATCTCTCCTTTGTTGTTGTTGTTGATTTTTAAGCTAGCTTGAGTCCATTTCTGCTGCATACATCCAAAAGGAACTAAACCAATGCTCAATAGTTGAGCTCACTGTCTTAGAAGTTTTCTCAGTGAAAAAGAGACTACATAAGAATCAGTTAGATTCCGTGTTTAATCTCCTTTGATTTCCAACCACCCAACCAAAGCATATTAACACTGCTTATTATTATTTACATACTACAATGCAGTATGTTGGTTAAGAACCTGAACTCTCAAGCCAGATATCCCAGCGTTGAATCCCAGCTCCACTTACATAGTGGATTCTGTGACAAGCCACCCAGATCCCTCTTCAGAAGTAAGGAATTTATTCCCCCAGCTGTTGGGAGTGGTGCCAGCAGACAAGTCTCCAGGAACTATCCTCTACTGAAGACAGCTGCCTCACCCCTCATCATAATCCATGCACATCTTGTGTAACATAAAGGCCATTGCTCACATCCCAATTCTGGGAAAATATGTAGAGACATCCTTAAACCAGAACTTCTCATAGGGTTGGCTGAAGCCTTTGTCAAGATACCATACTGAACTTCTCCTTCTGACCAATCCTGCTTCCTTCTCTACCTCCTGAGTGGGTTGATCATGAGAGCAGTCCCTGACAAACCTCCTACATGCAAATCTCCATGCCACAGTCCACTTCCTGGAACACACAACCTGCAACAACTCACTTGCTGTGAGATCTCTGTACCTCAGCTCCATTATCTATAAAATAAGGCTTATAATATGACCCATTTTACAGTGATACCATGAAAATCAAATGAATTAATATATAAAAGGGCTTAGTCCAGAATAGCATCCAATACACAACAAGTGCTATTTAACTTTCAGTTACTCATATTTACCACAGGGTGGCAAATTGACCCTTCTTTTCATACAACTTAAATTGATTATTAAGATTAGACAAATTTCAAAGGGACCTTAACTTGGAACACAAAGAGGTTCAGGAGTACAAGGTCCCAGAATCAAACATTTCCTTTCTGCCTTGGTTCATTAAAAGTCCAAGAATGTAGGCCTTCAGGGCTCACAGAAGGCGATTCATCTATTGCCTAGAGCTTGTGCTTGAGAAGGGGTGAGGGGGGTTAGCCTGGAAGCCTGATTTTTGCCAATCTGTTGTTTTTGTAAGTGGTGCTTTGTACTTGTGCCCAGAGGTGCTGGTGATGAGTGTGTTGCTATAAAACTAGACATAAAACATGTGAAATGGAGCCTAAATCATAAATACAAAAATTGTAACAGCAGGTTAGATTTTATGACTCTAATTTGTCTTAAATTGACGCATAACATTGCTCTTGGCATCACTTGGAGTGCTGTATGCAAATCAAAGGTAAATATGTGCCCAGATAATTAAATTTAGTTCTGCAGTGAGGTCAATATTGATAACTGAGCACTAACCATAATTCTTGATGAAGGGATGAATTTTCTTTTTATTATTCTGTTGTGAAAGATAAATAACATATTGCCCATTTGCGTACACCTACAAAGTGATTAATCGAATATTTCAATGTAAATGTCACATGAATCCAAGGCAAAAAAAAACAAAAATGGAGATTCTGTTAGGAAAACGAGACAGCATCTGGACCACACAAAATCTTCCCACTTCAGAAGTTAACGTCATCATTGGCTCAGAGTCCTGATGTAACAATGCGGTGGGATGTGGCAGGGAGAGGGAGGTCTCAAAGGAGGCTGGCTACCTGGCCACAGCTTTGAGAGGAGAAGAGATCATCCTGAGATAAGAGATTGTCTCTTAGGTCAGTACCACAGACTTTAAGACCATCTTCATGTTAAGTCCCAAATCTACATCCTCTCCCGTGAAATATGGGTCTCCTATTAAAAGTTCTACTTGAATGTTCAATAAGGATCCCAACTATTGTACAATGCTTGGCAATTCCTCGAAACCTTTTCTCCCCTGGATTTCCCTCATCTCAGCAAATGGCACCAGCTTCTCTGCGTTTCCTCAAATACAACACCTAGGAGCCATCCTTGGTTTTCTTTTTCCCTCCACCTAGTTACTCTACACACATGTCCTGAATCCACACCTTCACCACCACCACATCACTCTCCTCTCCTGTGATGCTCCAGCCCCGCTGGCCTTCCTTCTGTTCCTCAACCACTCGTTGTCTTCTCTTCACACTAATCATCTCAGATCATTCCCATCCTCGTGTCTTTGTTAATTCCTTCCTCTGCTTAGATGGCTCATACCCCAGGTCTGCACAGCAGCAGCTCCTTTTTGTCACTCAAATCTTTGCTTCAAGGTTTCTCCCTTAAGGATGCCTTCTCTGACCAACCTAAAATGAAGAAAACCCCAAAAACTTTTATCACATCTCCTTAATTTCCTACAGATTCCTCATGACTATCTGATAGTTTTTTATTGTTTATGTATCGAGTTGCTTATTGTCTGTCTTCCCTGCTAGAATGTACATTATAAGAGAACTGAGACCTTGCCTGTCTCTGTTACCACTGTAGGTCCAAAAGCAGTACCCTGACTAAAATAGGAACTCAGCAAAATTTGTTAAATGAATGAATGAGCACTAGTCACTGAAAAGTAGACAAGTCTACTTGTTGGTAAAGCCAACCACCAGGTTGGTAAAGAAACGTACGTATTAAGTAAGTCAGCCTTGCTCTGGGCACTATGTTAGCCACTTTTATGTATGTTATCTTATTTAATCTAATCCATATCTCTCTCAGAAGATTGTATTATGATAATCCCAAATGTCTCAGTCAATAAAACAAAAATCCAGGGAAGTTAAGTAGACTTTACCCAAGTTCAAACTGCTAATACATGCAAAGCTAGGTCTGACTGTACAATCCAGCCCCTTCCTACAATCACACTGGTTGGCCATCAGATCATCACTCTTCATTTTTCTTTTTAATTGGCAGTGGGAAATAGGGATTCATGATCAAAATAATGTATCATATACTAGCAAAGTTTCTCAGATTCCAGTTATATATTATGCAAAAAAACTACCAAGACTCTGCTCATCATACTAATCAAGGAAAAAGATATTTGTAAAGTAATAAAAGTTTAACAATAAAAATATATTTCATACTTAGTTATGCAAAAGAGACAAACATATGCGTAGGTTGTTGGGCTAAGTTGTCTTTTGGTAGAAGCTTGCAAATAGGCAGCCTGGATTCATTCTCTTTCTCCTTTCCCTCCTCCTCCTCTTCATTTTCCTCCTCCTTTTCCTCTTCCTCATCCTCCTTCTTCTCACTCTTTCTATCACTCACACACAAAAATATTGCTCTTGGAGTTCATATCAAGTCACATAAATACTATCTTATATAAGCTAGGGACCATGGGCAAGAGATTGATCATCTATGTACTTTCAGTTTCATCCTCTACACGGAACCCATATGCTCCCAAATTTCCCCACCTTTGGGAGGATGTTGGGGAAGAAAGAATATTTGTGAACCATCCCAGAACTTCCCAAATCCATAGGTGAATCTCATTGCTTCTCTGGGATGTAGAAAACACACCAGATTTTTACAAATAGTACCATTTTTATCTTTTGGCTCACAACACTTGAAAAGCGGATTGTACCAGATGGCCTCTAACATCCCTGCCAGCTCTGGCCTCCCAGGAATCAACCAGCAGAGTGGAAAGAACATAGGATTTGAAGTAAAACAGATACAAATTGTAATAGTGAATCTCTCTGAACCTCTTTATTCTATAAAATTGACATAAAAAATTTGCTTCTCAGAGTGGTTGTAAAGACTAGTACTTAGGCACTTAGTACAAGGACTAGCACCTACATATTTTAAATGGTGGCCATTATGATCATTTTGGTTTGAATTGTGTCCCCCACAAAAAAGACACATTGAAGCCCTCACCCTACCTAAATACCTCCAAATATGACCTTATTTGAAGATAATGTGTTTGCAGAGGTATTCAGGTTAAAAAGAGGTCATTAAGGTGGGCCCTAATCCAATATGACTGGTGTCCTTATAAAAAAAAAAAAGAAAAAGAAAGAAGGAAATTCAGGCACAGAGACAAACTTGAGCACAGGGAAAATGCTTTGTGAAGATGAAAGCAGAGATGGAAATGATGTATCTACCAGCCAAAGAACACCACAGATTGCCAGCTCACCACCAAAATCTAGGTGCGAGGCATGGAACAAATTCTCCTTCACAGCCCTTGGAAGGAACCAGCCTCGCCAACACCTTCATCTTGGTCTTCTGGCTTCCAGAACTGGGAGACAATAAATTGCTCTTGTTTAAACCACTCGGTTTGTGCTACTTTGTTACTGCAGCTCTAGCAAACTAAGACACGATTCTGAGTGGCTAGCTGTTCCTGGTGGATTTGTATTATTTTTCCACGGAGAAGTCAATGTTTTCCAAACTTTTATGACAGCAAGGTCAACTGACAAAATATTTTACATAGATACATATATCATACAAAATGACATTGGCTATTATTATCTAAAATGCACCTTGGTATTTTTTGTTCTGTTATTTTTATTCTGGTGCTGACCTACCAAATTGATTTCACAACCCTCAGTGGGGGGTGACCCCACTTGAGAAATGCTAAGCTAGACTACACACTTCTTGAGAACAAGGACACATCTCTCCTCCTCATACTGCCTAGCCAACCCTGAACCTCTATAAATCAAAAAACCCTTGATTATTGACTGTTAAGGCCAAAATATATGATACCTTTTTATGCCATTACTTTGGGCTTTGTTTATAAATCTATGCCAAAATATTGAATGCCCATGGGAATTTAAAAATAACTTCCAGGAAGGTATGTACCAATGACTGGTGAATTTTCTTAGATCAAATCATATTATTATAAAAATATATGTTAGCTGTTTCTTTGATACACATATGGGCTCTATCCTGAATGATCTTAACTCTCTCCAAGGGCACTAAGATATTAGGTGCTGTTTATCATCCAAAAAAAAAAAAAAACCAGCGTATGTAAAAAAAAAAAAAACCAGTATATGTAAATCAAGGGTCCTTCTAATAAAAAGATAGCTTGTATGTCTTCCATCAGAAGATATATATACTGGCAAGGGAAAAGAATCTCTTTTAATATTTCATATCACATTTTTACATTTTAAAAGGAATTATATCAAGGGGCGCCTGGGTGGCTCAGTCCATTAAGTGTCCGACTTTGGCTCAGTTCATGATCTCACAGTTCGTGGGTTTGAGCCCTGGGTCCGGCTCTGTGCTGACAGCTCAGAGTCTGAAGCCTGCTTCAGATTCTGTGTGTCCCTCTCTCTCTGCCCCTCCCCCTCACGTGCTCTGTCTCTGTCTCTCAAAAACAAATAAATGTTAAGAAACTTTTTTAAGAAAAGGAATTATATCAATAAATATTAGATAATAAGTGATAAATACTTCTCACTGGTAAAATAAGATGTTATCAAATGATGTAATTTTGAGAATGTCTATGAGTTTATTAGTTTATTATGTTTATTTCCTTGATAAAAATTCAGAATATATATAACCCAATATTAAAGTAAAAAATAATTACTCGGTTCCTACTGTATCTGCAAAAACTGATTAATAATATCTGCCCTCAAGACCTGCTTAAAACCTGGGGCGCCTGGGTGGCGCAGTCGGTTAAGCGTCCGACTTCAGCCAGGTCACGATCTCGCAGTCTGTGAGCTCGAGCCCCGCGTCGGGCTCTGGGCTGATGGCTCAGAGCCTGGAGCCTGTTTCCGATTCTGTGTCTCCCTCTCTCTCTGCCCCTCCCCGATTCATGCTTTGTCTCTCTCTGTCCCAAAAATAAATAAACGTTGAAAAAAAATAAAAAAATAAAAAAAACACCTGCTTAAAACCTAGTGGAACTTGGGACACCTGGGTGGCTCAGTTGGTTAAGCATCTGACTCTTGATTTGGGCTGAAATATCTCACAGTTTCTGGGATCAAGCCCCATGTCAGGCTCTGTGCTGACTGTGGAGCCTGTTTGGGATTCTCTCTCTCCTTCTCTCTTCTCTCTCTCAAACTAAATAAATAAGCATTTTTTTTAATTAAAAAAAAACCTAGTGGAAGTTAAAAGATATAGGGGTTCTAGAAAAGGTGCAGTGTGACTACAGATAAACCTATGAGTCCCCAAATTCATCACTCCCAAAACCACCTCCACCAACCACGGCTCCCAAATTATTCTCAATGAAAATAAGTAGTACAAGCAGAGATAAAACTTACACTGGCATTACGAACAAAGGCTGGGAGTTATTCATGTGCCAAAAAGCTTTAACACTCCCCTTCACACACTGCCTAGTAGGACCGACCCATACACCTTATGCCTCAAAATTTTATCCTGGTGTTGGCAACCATACCAAGAAGAAAACACCCCTCCCTTCCCTCACCCCCACAGGTAAATACGAAAACTTCAGTACCTCACTCCCAAGGTCCTCACACTGTGTTCAGGCAGTTATGTTTTTAAAACTTACCAAAGTAAGATATTTTAACATACATTTCTACTTTGACTTCCCTCCATTGCCATTTCCCCTAATGTAGGGTGGTGTGGGAGTGGCCTCAGGCAATCCAGCAAAGCAAAGAGGTGTTGAACTGGAGATATATTTGGTTGGGATTAGCGGGATTTATTTGTGTGATTCACAGTTAATTCTGAAACAGTAAAATTAGTCCTCCAGAAGAAGAATGGGTTGTGGGAATTCTCATGCACATTGTACCAACTCACTGAGCATCACAACATACAACTGTAGGGCCAGGGTTGTGTCATGATATCAACACTTTCTACAGTACCCAACAACAGGAGTGTGTGGGTTATGGATAAGAAGCAGCTATTTAAATGTAAGGAGCCAGAAGCAAGTCTGTAGAAAATTCTTCCAAAACTTATCTCTCATTTAGGAGAGAAACTTAACAGAAGCTTTGCCAAATTTGACAACACTAAGTACACGGTATTATCCATGTACTTCCATCCAAGGTGGGAGTTGAAAGAAACTTTTCAAAAGATAAATAAAAAAGTTTTAATTAAATTAATAAAAAGCAATGAATTAAAAACAAACATTGATAATTCATTATAGAAAAAAACTAATGTATCTTTCTATTCTCTTTAAAAAGGTGATCAAAGACAAAGCAGGCAAAAAATGTAAGAAAAGTTCTTATTTTTTGTCAGGAAGTATAGCAATTGCCAGGCACCAAAGCAGTAAATACAGTCAGCCTAATGGCAGGAGATATCAGAAAAGAAAATGCTTGCTTAAAAAAACAAAAACAAAAACAAACAAAAAAGCCTTTCTGGAGTAAGGGTTTGCCTTGAAGTGAAACTTAGATCTTTTCTTTTTCTTTTTTTTTTCTTTTTTTAATGTTTATTTACCTTGAAGGAGAGAGAGAGAGCACGTGAGCAGGAGAGGGACAGAGAGAGAGGGAGACACAGAATCCGAAGCAGGCTCCAGGTTCTGAGCTGTCAGCACAGAGGTCGACGAGGGCTCAAACTCCTGAGCGGTGAGATCATGACCTGAGCTGAAGTCAGACACTCAACTGACTGAGCCACCCAGGTGTCCCCAAAACTTGGATCGTTTCTGAGAGCTGAGCCATGTGGGGGAGGCCCAGGTAGGAGACGAAGATGGGCTCCGTGGGAGTTGGTACAAAGGATAGTCAAGAAGAAAAGTGAAATATTCTGGGGCCAAAATATCTCAAAACACAACAGGACAAACAATCTCCCTGAAGGGAGTTCTTGTGAATAGCTAAGCCAGGAAAATGCAACTCATTCTCTAAAGAGTAGTACAAAGTTGATACAACTTCAATACTACAATACTACAAGAAAAATGGTCCTGTCAGCAAAACTGACCAGACAAAAACACCTCCCAGGGAAAGCTTGCCACAGAACTGATGAAAATAGTGACCATGTATTTTGCCATGAATTTTTTAAAGTTATTTTTCTCTAAAAAGTAAGCACAGGAAGCAGAAATGCAGAAACTTGGGGAACAGATTATGAGAAAACAAGAGGAAATGGCAAGAAAAAGGAATGAGATGAATTAAATATTGTGAGAATTCATGAGAATAATTAAAAGGAAAGAAGCATTCATGAGGACCAAACTGAAATGAAAACAAAAAAGGATAAATATTGTGGGGGAAGGAGTGGTTACTACCAATTATACATGTTAGAAAAGCAGTCAAAATACGACAAATAAGGCAAAAGTTATCAAAGAAGAGAGACATTGCAAGAAGAGAGAAAAAAAACAGGTAAATGAGTTCTACCATAAATATAACTTGAACAGTAGGTTAGAACAAAATTTTGACTTTCTTGAAATAAGAATTTACACATTGAAATACCATACCATGTGCCAGAGAAAACTGACCCAGGAAAGTCAGGACTGAAACAAACCCTAGTAAAATTATTGGAATTTAAATATTAAAAGAAATTATTCCATCTGTCGGGCATAATGATTAAGACACTTATAAGGGAAAGAAATGGCCTCAGATCAGATTTTCCACAGCATCCTTCAAAGCCAAAGACAGTAGAGTAATCTCTAGTAGACCCTCAAGGAGAAAAGTGAGCAAAGGATTTTATAGCCAGCCAAGCTATCTTCCTGAATAAAGGCTACAGAAAAAACAGTGTTGCACATTTAACTCAGGGAATATTTTTCTAATAAACCCTTCTTGAGGAAATATCTAGGAAATGAATTCCAGCCAACTGAGAGAAGATTTGGGAAACTGCAGCAAAATGACTGATAGAGCACATTAAATGTATTTAACTGCAGAACTAAGATTAAAATAAATGTGAGGATTATGGAGACATCATATTATAAATATTAAATAGGTACATACTCTGTGCCAAGCAACTACCTTCATAGTTGTATTTCACACGTGTCCAAAAGGATATCTTTAAGCATTTTATTGCAGCATTATTTATAATAGCCCCCCAAAATTTCAAACAATGTAACTGTCCCTGAAAATTTTAATGCAGGCAGAGGAGTACAATATAATGCTTACGGATAAATATATAGTTAAAATCAGGACTGGCTACATAATTTGCAGAGCTTAGTGAAAAATGAAAATGTAGGGCTGTAGTGTAATATTTCATAAGTGCTGTCTTGACTCAGTTTTGAAGTCATGGCTGAAAAAACCTCAATTTCCCTTCACTAGCAGTTAGCTAAACCCCAACTCCAACCACTTGCCTTGTCAGACTCTCACTCTCTGGGGCCACTATGCACATATCCAACTGCCTCCCTTATCAAGACCCAATACTTTAGGGCCAGGTACCAGACAACTAGGGACAGCCCTTTCTCCCAGGAGCATATAAAATTATTCAAATTAACCAATTCACAGGGACCCCAGGAAACACAGCTAACCCCACAGCCTGCCTTACATAAACTATTACATTAAATAGCTCCAGCTTGCTGTTACCCTGTCCCAGGAGCAACTCTCTTTGTTGTCTTGCACAGTAGCTTTCTCTTATTTGCAGTAAGAAAGATTTCTGCCTTTCATCCACTTTCATGTCCATGTGTTGTACCCCATCATCAAAAGAATTTTTAAATCTTATAAAACAGAGGCCACTTGCCTTTGTTAACATTTCAAAAGGGCAACAGCAGAACCGTAAACCAAGGACAGGACCCATCTAAACACAGACCCCAGGCAACTGCACAGGTTATGTAGCCATAAAACTGGCCCTGGTTAAAACTTTGCAACACATGTAACTCATAAGCACTGAATTCAAAAGAGTATTTACTCCTAGAGAAGGAAGGAGGAGAATTAGACAATAGGAGAACTGAGGGTTTCAATTGCAACTATCTTATTTTACTTAATGAAAAAAAAATTCAAAGCCAAGTATGTTAAAACACTAACACTTTATAAATCTAGGTGACAGATATATGGGTGTTTGCTATATTTTATGAAAGTCTGAACTATTTCACTTTTTAAAAAATAATTAAAACAGTAATATAATTAGATGCAAAAATGTTCAACAAAAGCGTAGCAAACAAATCCAACAATACATTAAAAAAATCATTCACTGGGATGCCTGGGTGGCTCAGTCGGTTAAGTGTCTGACTTCAGCTCAGGTCATGATATCACAGTCCGTGAGTTCGAGCCCTGCATCAGGCTCTGTGCTGACAGCTCAGAGCCTGGAGCCTGCTTCAGATTCTGTGTCTCCCTCTCTCTCTGCCCCTCCCCTGCTCATGCTCTGTCTCTCTCTGTCTCAAAAATAAATAAAAACATTTAAAAAAAAATCATTCACCACAATCAAGTGGGATACAAGGGTGGATCAATATTCACAAATCAATCAATGTGATATATCATATCAACAAGAGGAACAATAAAAATCATATGATCATTTCAATAGATGCAGAAAAAGCATTGGACAAAGTACAACATCCATTCATGATAAAAGCCTTCAACAAAGTAGATTTGTAGGGAACATACCTCAACATAATAAAGGCCATCTATGAAAAACCCACAGTTAAGGGGAAAGACAGATTTTCCTCTATAGTCAGGAACAAGACAGAGATATCCATTATAACCACCTTCACTCAACCTAGTCCTGGGAGTCCTGCCCATAGCAATCAGACAAGAAAAAGAAATAAAAGACATCCAAATTGGTAAGGAAGAAGTAAAACTTCCACTATTTACAGATGACAGGATACTATACATAGAAAACTCAAAATACTCCACCAAAACTACTAGAACTGATAAACAATTCATGAAGATTGTATAATACAAAATATCAGAAATCCATTGCATTTCTTTACACTAATAATGAAGCAGCAGAGAGATATTAAGAAAATAATCTCATTTGCAATTGCACCAAAAAAATAAAATAAAATAAAATACCCAGGAATAAACTTGGCCAAGGAGGTGGAAAGACCTGTACTCTGAAACTATAAAACACTGATAAAAGAAACTGAAGATGACACAAACAAATGGAAAGATATGCCATGCTCATAGATTGGAAAACAAATATTATTAAAATGTCCATACTACCTAAAGCAATCTTTAGATTTACCTATTAAAATACCAACAGCATTTTTCACAGAACTAAAACAAAAAAATCACAAAATTTGTATGGAACTACAAAAAATCCTGAATAGCTAAAGCAACCTTGAATAAGAAAAGCAAAACTGGATGTATCACAATACCAGATTTCAAGTTACACTGCAAATCTGTAGGAATCAAAATAGTATGGTTCTGGCACAAAAGTAGACACATAGACCAGTAGAACAGAACAGGGAGCCCAGAAATAAACCCACATTATATGTTCAATTAATCTTCAACAAAGGATGCAAGAATATGCAATGGGAAAAAGAATCTCTTCAACAAATGGTGTTGGGAGAACTGGAGAGCTACTTGCAAAATAATGAAACTGGACCACTTTCTTACACCACACACAATAATAAATTCAAAATGGATTAAGGACCTAAATTTGAGGCTGAAACCATAAAAATCCTAAAAGAAAGCCCAGGCAGTAATTTCTCTGACATCAGCTGTAACTGCTTTGTCTAGCTATGTCTCCTGAGACAAGGGAAATAAAAGCAAAAATAACCTATTGGGACATCAAAATACAAAAGCTTCTGCACAGCAAAGGAAACAATCAACAAAACTAAAAGACAACCTACGGAATAAGAGAAGATTTTTGCAAACAGCATTTCCAAAAAAGGGTCAGTATCCAAGATATATAAAGAACTGCTACAACTCAATACTCAAAAAAACAAATAGTCCAATTAAAAATGGGCAGAAGATATGAACAGACATTTCTCCAAAGAAGACATACATATGGCTGACAGACACATGAAAAGATGCTCAACAGCACTTATCTTCAAGGAAATGCAAATTAAAACCACAATGAGATACCACTTCACACCTGTCAGAATGACTAAAATTAACAACACAGGAAACAACAGATGTTGCTGAGGATATGGAGAAGGGGAAACCCTCTTATACTGATGGTGGGAACGTAAACTGGTACAGCCACTCTGGAAAACAGTATGGAGTTTCCTCAAAAATTTAAAAATGAATTACCCTACAACCCAGCAATTGCACTACTAGGTATTTATCAAAAGGATATAAAAATACATATTGGAAGGGGCACATGCACCCCAAAGTTTATAGCAGCATTATCAACAATAGCCAAACTACAGAAAGAGCCCCAATATTCACTGACTGATGAATGGATAAAGAAGATGTGGTATGCATACACCATGGAATATTACTCAGCCATCAAAAAGGATGAAATCTTGCCACCTGCAATGTCATGGATAGAACTAGACTGTATTATGCTATGCAAAATAAGTCAGAGAAAGACAAATACAGTATGATCTCACTCATATGTGGACTTTAAGAAACAAAACAGATGAACATTTGGGAAGGGAAAAAGAGAGAGAGAGAAGGAAGCAAAACCATAAGAAACTCTTAACTATATAACAAACTGAGGGTTGATGGAGGGAGGTAGGAGGGGATGGACTAAATGGACAATGGAGGGTACTTGTTATGATGAGAACTGAGTGTTATATATAAGTGATGAATTACTAAATTCTACTCCTGAAACCAATATTATACTATATGTTAATTAACTAGAATTTAAATAAAAATTTGAAACAACAACAACAAAAAAGAAAAACAGAACTACCATATGATCCAGTAATTCCACTACTGGATATTTACCCAAAGCATACCAAAACACTAATTTGAAAAGATATATGCACCTCTATGTTTATTGCAGTATTATTTGCAATAGCCAAACTATGGAAGCAGCCCAAGAATCCAGTGATAGATGAAAGGAGGAAGAACAAGTGGTAAATATATATACAATGGAATATTACTTGGCCATAAATAAGAATGAGATCTTGCCATTTGCAACAAATGGATGGAACTAGAGAATATAATGCTAAGTGAAATAAATTAGCCAGAGAAAGACAAATACTATATTATTTCACTCATATGTGGAATTTCAGAAACACAACAAACATACAAATAAAAATGAGAGAGACAAACCAAAAAACAGACTTAACCATAGAGAACAAATTGATGGTTACCAAAGGTAACAGACTCTTAACCAGAGAGAACAAATTGATGGTTACCACAGGTCACTATATTGTATACCTGAAACTAATAAAACACTGTATATTAACTCTACTGAGTTTAAAATAAAATAAAAACAGTAATACAATTAATGCAGAGAACAGTTCACAATTAAATGCTAGAACAGTATTCAAAAATTTTTAGGATGTACTTTAGAGTCTCCAAGCCTTAAGAATGATTTTGAAAGCAGATTAAAATTAAGGAAAATGAATTTGGAAATGTTGAAACAAAGGAAAATGGTGGTTGCCAGGGTCTGGGAGAGGGGGAAATGGGGAGCTGCTGTTCAATGAGCATAGAGTTTCACTCATACAAGATGAAAAAGTTCCAGAGATCCTCTTTAGAACTTGTACTTATAGAGCACCTGGGTCTCAGTTGGTTAAGTGTCTGACCTTAGCTCAGGTCATGATCTCATGGTTTGTGAGTTCGAGCCTGCATCGGGCTCTGTGCTGACACCTCAGGGCCTGGAGCCTGCTTCGGATTCTGTGTCTCCCTCTCTCTCTGTCCCTCCCCTACTCACTTGCACTTTCTCTCTCTCAAAAATAAACATTAAAAAAATTATTTAATAAAAAAAGAACTTGTACTTATAAATTGTACTTACAGTTAACAACACTGTACTACACACTTAAAATTTTGTTAAGAGGTTAATTCTCATGTTATGTGCTTTTTACCACACACACAAAAAAAGAAAAATCCACCTTGGATATTAGTGTATATCCCCAAGCTTTAATTTGCTCTACATTTAAATGATATTAATAATAATTTGGTGTATTTTTAGCATTGTAATAAGAATTAAAGAATGCATGTTAATCATTAAATACAATATTCATGCTTAACATTGGTATTATTATCAACACATCATTGAGAAATACAAGTAGATGGTTCACCAAAAAAACCAAACAGAACAAGAAAGTGGGAATATATGCTATTGTAATATAAAGTATAAAGAAAGATAAATCAAAATAAATTACAAATATTCTCCAAAAAATAAAGAAAATACAGTTACTTCCATATTTCCTAGTTTTTTGAATTTTTCCCTTTTCTAGTATGAAAAGGAAATTGAAACTCATTATTTCTCTGCATAATGTCTACCATCTATTAATTTTTTTTCTTTTTTTAAACAGCATCAACTGTCATCTGAAGACTTAGAAACATTCATGAGTGTCCAGATTTGTGAGACAGCAGCATAGGTAAGACTGCTTGAGTAAAATAAAGGGCAAGATTTAGTATATTAATTGCCATTTATTCACTATTCTTTAGTAAATGCAATTAGGGAGAATGTCAGAAATCTTATTTAATATCCATGGTCACCTATCTGGTCACAATGAATAGGAATGATGACTGGAAAATTGTACAGATGTGTCTCACAAGCCATAATCCCTACAGCAACATGTGGCCCTGCAGTGAATTTATTTCTGGGGTGTGGAAGTTGGCAAGAGGGTAGTATGTCTTCGCTTTGCCCCTTTGGACTTCACCACACCCTTCCGTTCACAGACTTTGTGTTCTGGAGCTGATCTCCTTTCCCTCCTCTGTCTTCATCCAAATGGTTTTATCCAAGTGGAGGACAGGGGTAGGAGACTGGAAACAGGGCAGCAGTGAGATCAGGTATTTCTATCCCCAGCTCCCCACCCCCAGTTTGCAGTTCACACCCTCACTTTACCTGAGCTTGGGGCTCCTGGGCAGCCCTATCTGTAGAGCTCCCTGCCCTTGTCCAGACATGGATATGGGCTCTGCACAATTGCTTGCTTCAGGGTACTGCCTTGTTTCCCTAAATCCTGCCCACAGTTCTATTAGGTTCTTCTCAAACCACCCAATTTCAAGTTCCCAATGATGTCTTGCTGGGACTGGGAGGAAGAGAAGAAAAGTTCAAAACCAAAATGAGGAAGAGGTACATGCATAAATGTTAAGGTGCCTATAGGGGATCAGCTACACAACCCTCCACCACACCACTGTAATGTCTCTATTTTTGTGGGAAAAAATAGAATTAAGTAAATGTTATGCAACTAAAACACCACATTACAAGCATTATCATTTTATTGCACTTTACTGTGCTTGTTTTATTTTACAAATTGAAGGTTCAAGACTTCAGTGGGGGAAGTAACTGCAGATGTGTAGAAATAGCAAGAGAACTAGAATTAGAAGTGGAGCCTGAAGATGGGACGGAACGGCTGCTATCTCATGATAAATCTTGAACAGATGAGGACTTGCTTCTTATGGATAAGCAGAGAAAGGGATTTCTTGAGATGAACCTACTGCTGGAGAAGATGCTGTGAACACTGTTGAAATGACAACAAAGGATTTAGAGTATCACATAAACTTAGTTGCTAAAGCAGAGCAGGGTTTGAGAGAATTGACTACGATTTTGAAAGAAGTTCTCCTGTGAGTAAAATGCTATCGGACAGCATTGCATGCTGGAGAGAAATCGTTCAAGAAAGGACAGGTCAATAGATGTGGCAAATTTCATTGTCTTATTTTAAGAAATTGCCACAGCCACTCCAACCTTTGGCAACCACCACCCTGATCAGTCAGCAGCCATCAACGTGGAGGCAAGACCTCCACCAGCAAAAAGATTACAACTCGCTGAAAGCCCAGGAGATTCTTAGCTTTTTTTTTAACAATAAAGTATTTTTAAATTAAGTCATGAACACTTTTTAGACATAATGGCATTGCACACTTAACAGACTACAGTGTAGTGTAAGCATAACTTTTATATGCACTGGACAAGCAAAAAATTCATTTGGTTTGTTTGACTGCAATATTCACATTGTTGAGTGGTCTCAATCAGACCTGCAATATCTCTGAGGTCTGACTACATTATGAGCACCCTAACTGTAATTATTCCATGCTTCTAAACAAGTCTATATTTTGTAGAATGCTTTTGACTACTTTTTAAAACATTTAGTCACTTAAACCCCCACTCCCAAAACACGTAAGCAGCTTGAGACAGATTTGAGTCACTCTTAAAGATGAAGAAATTGAGGGTCATGTGGGTGGCTCAGTCGGTTGAACGACCGACTTCGGCTCAGGTCATGGTCTCACAGCTGGTGAGTTCGAGCTCCGCGTTGGGCTCTGTGCTGACAGCTCAGAGCCTGGAACCTGCTTCGGATTCTGTGTCTCCCTCTCTCTGTGCCCCTAACCCACTCACATTCTGTCTCTGTCTCTCTCAAAAATAAACAAACATTAAAGAAAGAAAAAAGATGAAGAAATTGAGCCCTGGCCCAAAACAATTAAATGATTTACAACGTTAAGTGTTTCATAAGAGGCCAGAAACCCCATTTGGGGGATTTAAACTCATTGCATGGATTCTGAATGGTTTCTGACATTTTTTAACTCACTAGAAGTGCCACCTACAAGTTTTAATAAAGATTTAATATAAATCTTTGTGAGTTCACTAACATAAATGATGCCTTTCACTGCCTGACAACCTATGTTGCAAAGGAGAGCTGAACTGAAATTAATAATATCCTGCAATGGTAAAATTTGCTGCCTTGTCATTCCCACTCTGAATTAAGTATTCTGGGTCAAGGGGAGACTTCCAGAGGGAAGTTAGTCCCAGAATTTTTCATCTTCTTCCTTTGCAAACAGAATCCAGAGTGCCCCCCTGTGTATAAAGTGGAAATAAATCCCTACTCTTGCCATTATTACCAAGGTAAATTTATGTATGTGTGCTTATTTTTTCTCATAAAATATTTTATTTTGGTGACAGTTTTTAAGCACAAATATTATTTAATAAATTGTCATACGGTTGGCATCCCTATTTATAATTCAAGCCATATCTTGTTGATAGTTGGACTGAGGAATCTAAGAAATGGGGACAAATCCAAAACAGAAGCCTCATTTTATTCTAAGTGAAAATTAAAGGCCCAGATATCTAAATGATATTCATATCTTATAAATAATTACAATTTGAGATTTAAAATCTTGAACAGCATGGTCACACACTTGAAAACATATTATGACAAAGTTTACAAACCTTCACCATGGATGTCAAAGGTTTCCTCTCATCAGGGCTTTTGCCTAAATTAATTTGCCTCAGGTAACTCCCTTCTGCAGCAAAAAGAATGCCTGAGTTTTTTTTTCTATGAGCCTTATAAAGTTTTCCATTATCAGAGAGATTGTTACACAAACTATGTTTAACAACCTGCAAAAAAGGACACCATTTATCTATCAGTGAAGATTTGGTTAAGATTAGCAGAAATTCTAACCAACTCCCACATAAATGTTCCGGTTATTAAAATATTTTATCCAGTTACCTCCTGGGGAAACCATCCATCACATTTCTAAAATTACAATTTTGAAACACTAGGTACACCAGGGATAGAATATGTTTTATGGTACAAATATTGATAATCAGTCATATTTTTATAGTTAGAGAGCAATTAGATTAAATTTTGGAGAGTAAATTGTCTGATTTTGTGCACAGACCTTACTTTAAGTTACTTATGTATTCCTACATTCTCATCTATTTGTTGTGTTCTAGTGTCCTCCAATGGATATTCCTGATAGTACTGGTATTACAGAATCTATTTGAATTTGAGAATCACCAGGAGGCCGGATGGTATATGAGCTTTATCAGCAAACTATTCCTGAAAGAAACCCAGTTCTCCCAGTCTGAGCAAAAATCAACCACTCTTGTGAAACATCCAAAAATCATTCTCCTTTATAGACAATGAACTCCAGAGTTGTTCAGATTAAATGCTATCATTTCCCTTCTCTTATTTACATACTGAATAATCTTGAAAGTAATAGACCTATATATATGAAAGTGGTTGTTGAAAGTGTAGTGAGTATGATTTAGTGACTGGAGTTCAGAGGTATGGAGCACAGAGTTAGATTTTGGAGATCAAGTAAGATACAATTAATATTCTTTTATTGGCCTAGAGAATAATAGGAAGTGTTCCAGAACACATGAAGTTTGATTCTAAAGCAGTTTGTTATGCAAACTAAGAAAAGATTAAGAAATAATCTTAACATCAATAAATAGATCAGTCTGAAATATGGAGAAGTCTGAATCCAAACACAGAATTTAAAGAACAGTGCTTTTGTATTTTCAACGCCACGATTAGGATGTAGTTTCAACAGATAGGCCAAATAAGTATAATAAAACCCAGGGCTATTCTTGGAAATTGATTGTGACCAGGGGTATTTAGCAACAACATGCCTCAAGTTTTCTGATTGCCATTTTAAATAATCCTTCTTATTCCCACAACAGGTGTTAGATCTTATAGTAGATCAAGCGTCCCAGTTTTGATCCAGAAAACACTGTGACTCAAACTGTGGGTGGAAGGAAGGAGGTACATAAAGAGGAACTTGAATCTATTGGATATATATGAATAACTAACTCCTTGGGAAAATAAGAATGTGGGCTATGCCCTGCTTTCCCACAGAGTTAGAGACAGCTAAAATATGGTGCTTTCTGATATTTTCAGAATGTAATTACTAGGGCATTTAAAATAGCCATACAGCACTATTATTATCTGTAGGGACAATATCATAGGTGTGTCTTTCACTTACCTATCCATTTCATGGGAATTCCAAAGATCTGCTGTTGTGCCTGCAAAATACGAGGTCTGAAAAGGTCCTGAGCACTAAATGGCAGTCAGATATATCAATAAAATGATGAATCATAGTCCTCAAGGAACTCCAACGATTCGATGTTAATCTGAGATTATGAGTGTATCCTGAATTGAAAGAAAATCATGCTTATGGCACATCCTAAAAGTAAGTAAGAAATAACTCCAATGAGTTGAATGCAAATGTGAAAGTATATGGGCTTGTGTGTACCTTCCTGGGGGGGACCTGATTATAGTTATGAGTACGGTGTTATGAGTCCCACTGAGCTGTACCATCAAGAAGAGAGTAGGTTACTTGTCAGTTCCCTCGTCCATGCTTATTGACAAACATGAACTACAGAGCACAGACGAGTACATGAAGGGACTACATGCATGTAAGTGTGCACATATGGGTGAATATGAATGTGGATATGGCTGTATCAGTAACCACTGGAGGCCCACAGCACCTAGCATCTCCCGAGATAAAATCCACCAAGTTTTTGAGAGTCTGTGTGAGATAATTAGCAGAGATAAAAGAAAAAGTGATATTTCCTAAATGCACTTATACCAGTATCTGTGGTACCCAGCACAGATGCAGAGCTGCTTACATGCAGAATTACTCCAGCTTTAGGTGACTTAGAAATAGTGCTTGAGCTCCCACAAGTTCTGGTGTAACTCTTGCACACTTAGGCATTTTCATTTGCAACTGTGCTCTTCTGATAAGATTCTGGGTGTCCAGAAGCTTTTAACTTTTGGACAATGTAGCTGATGTCTCTGCTAAGTATCCTGACTACATGGACTTCCTTAGCTATCCTTTAGATAAATAAATCTGGTATCACTCATCCATGAGCTGTCTCTGGTGCTCTATCAATCTGAATCTAGTATTTTCATTTGTCAATGTAATTATTGCACAGTGATTTAAATAAAGCTAAAACCTACACATAAATTTCATTATGAAATTTCTTATAATGAATATACTGTCTCCTGTGATTATCGCATTCACTCTGGTGACTCTATAATCACACATTTCAGGAAAACCATAGCTCCAAAGAGCCAACTAGTCACAAGACATCTCAGCGTAAATATCCTGGTAGCATGACTACCTCTCTTATTCTGAAATCTAGGCATTAGGGTTGCCCGGGGTATGTTCTTTTCATGGAAATGGAAGAAGTTCAAAAAGGCAAACCCAACCATGCAAGGAAATCATTGGCCAAAGCAAGTTACATGACCTAGTCCAAAGTCAAGAGTCATGGAAATACATTCTGTCCATCATGAAATGATGGTAAGAATTTGGATATATAAAAACCAGTACAGGGAAATAAAAAAGTAGTACAAATAACTCAATCTAACACAATCACCAAGGTAAACAGGAAAAATAACTAGATTAGGAGACAGAATACCTGGATTCTAAATCTTGTCCATCCACTATTTATTTGAGCAAGGGAACCAGGTAGATATGAAGGAAGTAGACTGAATGATTCATGAAGCTTTATGTAGTTCCAATTATTCTCTTGAGTTCATTATCTCTTACTTCAAATCAATTCCATCTCCTAGCATGCATATTGCTTTCATAGTTAACAGTCTCTAGCTCAGGATCAATAGATTAGTCTTTGACGTCTATAAATGAACAGTGAGTCACTTCCATTAATATTGCCCTTACATTATATTTTCTAGAGGCATCTACCCTTGGCCCTTCACATGTACTCCTTCCTGTGCTTGATGTTTAAACTCAATCCTTAATTGCTGAAAAAGTGTCCTAGAATGTCTCAAAATTTTTATATCATTTAGCTTAATTAATTTTTCTAAACTACCCCTTAATCAAGTCCATACCCAAACCTTGACTGAGTCCCTCCCCATCCTTTCTTACAGGTCCAAATTCATTAGCCTACCATTCAAAGATATCAAACTCTCCTCTGCTATCTTTTGGTTTTTCACTATACCCACTCCGCTTGAAGAAAATAAAATCCTCCAAGTATTATAAGCTTTCTACTGGTAACCTTTCTATGGGTAACAAAACGATCCAAAACTTAGAAATAAAGCAAAAGAACTATTACCATGTCCTTTCAATGATATTTGGAGTCATTGCTTAAAGGTCCACCCGAAAATTATTTAATATTCTTTGTTCAACTCACTGTTTACCATTAAAGATCTAGATATAATGAAGTCACATTTTGACATGTAGATTTTTGTCCAGTAGAAAATACAACCTCAAGGTTATAGTTTATTATCTTATAGAATATCACCTAGTTTTACATCTAGCCCAACAATCATATCCTAATTTTTCTTTATTACAATTCTAAGGATATCTAGCTCCTCAAATGCTCTTTGAACCAGCCACGCCATCATACTGGTTTCCTCATTAACTAATGAGCTGAATAAAATCTTTGATGTGTGTTCATCTAAAATTTATAAAACAGCTATGTTTTCAACTTTTTGAAAAACACACTTTAGCATTAATCTGTTTTTAAAAACCTTTTCTCATTCTTTCTTCCATTGCTCATACCATTGCACCCTAACAGAAATGTCTGCCAATTATCTAAGCTTATCAAAATCCTACCCCTCCTTCAAATTCTTGTTCTAGTACTATTTGCTAGCAAGGGCCTTCTCTTTCTTTAAACTGGTCAGGCATTTATAGCCTATATTATTACTCTTGCATCTTTGTGATTTTATCTATTTTTAAACCTTTATTTTGTTTTCTTGACCCGATGAGAGCCTAAGCAACAAGCTCATTGTTGACTTTTAATCATAACAAAATAAATTAAAAGTATGTTTAAACACTAATATTTATACTTACACCAAAAAAATGACTGCTGTGTGACAATTTACCCAACTTTTGAAAGCATAATAATTGATACCTTGATATTTCATAGACTATTAGAGAGTATTTCAAAAGAGAAAAAATTAAACAAGGAACCATTCAAAATCAAAAGTATATTGATTAACACAGGAACTACTTTCCTAGGCCAGCTTAGACAACATCTGGGAAACACTAAATAAATAAAGTGTTTGCAAAGTGAAAAAGAATCAGCACAGATAGAAAGAGGGTGCCAGACACAGCTGCAGAGTCAGTCTTTTCTGAGAAATTCACTTTTAAAGAATAACTTGTAAATTTATGTAGCACAAAAAGTACTGTCATCTCAGAAGTAAAAACAGTGCAGCAGTCCCCAAGAAGGGGAGTATGGGTGCTTCCTTGCACATGCTCACCTATGGCTCAAGGTCCTTCTACGTACATATTTACTTAAGATATTCTACATCAGCACCTAAACACTATGACAGCTATATTCCGACACAAAACAATGGGAAAAGCTAATTCTGAATTTCAGTTATATTTTTCTTAAAAATTATTTTCATTGTTAACTAGTTGTTTCAGCTGGGAATATGATTGAAAGACACAATGCAAAATTAAAATTGAAAGAAGCTGCAATTCTATATTTTTTCCATTCATCTAGAAAGAAAGGCATCCTTACTCCCAGCCCTTTTATTTAAATTTCTTAAAATATTTATTTATTTATAAGAGCTAGGGACAGAGTGTGAGTGGAGGGGCAGAGAGAGAGAGAGAGAGGGAGACACAGAGTCGGAAGCAGGCTCCAGGCTGTCAGCACAGAGCCCGACGCGGGGCTCAAATCCACGAACTGTGAGATCATGACCTGAGCTGAAGTCCGACACTCAGGTGCCCCCTCTCCAGCCCATTAACCAAGTTTCCCTTTCTGGATAGTTCCCCACATCTAGGCTTATGGGTAACTGAAGAGCAATATTGACATCAGGCTTCATGATTTCAGGAACTTTGTGTGGCTTGCCCTAGGCTATGTCTTATGTCCACGGCTTTATTCTCCCACTTCCCACTTCATTTTCCTAGAGTACCACTTATGAACATCACTCTCAGAAACCTTCAATAGGCACTCCCAGTGAAGCTTCTTGTACTCCTGCTTTCAGGTAATTCGGCCTTATTAAAGTACCTGGGGTATTGTTGGGGAACTGCCCTCGGCAGGCCCCCTGGGAAAAGAACCATTAGGGAAGAAAATAAGGTTCCGCAAGGAATTGTGCAGCCTTACGTCTAGCGCTTGCCATCTCCTATGGAGACTCCTCTACTTGCAGGAAGGATAGCCTCATGCATTTGCCAGCAAAGGAGGCTGACAAAGGAGAGACAGATGGATTTGAAAGCCTCACTCCGGCAACTAAGGAGTGTATCTCTGGGTGCAGGTGACTTCAACCCCTAGGCCCAGCTGGCCCCCCGGAGGCATTCCAGATGATGACTGAACCTAGTCGGTTAAGCTACAGAATGCTTCATTGGTTCCTAGGTGCATTGTCCCTCTGAGAATGTATGAGGCATGGGTTTCTAAGGCTTTTTCGGCCCCTTCCTGGCACCTCGAACCGAGGCAAACACATTGTTCTTTTGGCCTCATGTGGTTAGGAGGTCATGTCCCTGTAACTGTTCCACTTGAGGTGTTGAGAAAAGATGGGCCTTTCATGAGAACAGCAAAGCAAATGCTTTGTAGATTATAGATAAACGCAGATGCATAATGGAATAATGTAAGACATTAATCAATAGTCAAAGGGTATGTGGGAAAATTAGGGGGAAATCACCATGTTATTTCTTAAAGGTTGTTTACACATAGGAACATTTTCAAAATTAGGTAATGTTAGAAAAACACAGATAACGTATGTTACAAGGAAATCACTAGCATATATAATGCCACGTTTACTACAATAAATCGGCCAGTTCAACACACTGCTGTTGTCTGTGTCCATTTTTATTTTTTGTTTTTATTTTAGTTTTTTTATTTTTTAGTTTTTTATTTTAGTTTTGTTTTATTTTCACTGATGACGTTCATCTCTGTTCCCAAAAAGAATTCAAATTTCTCATCCCACCATTCAAGATGTTCACGATCTAATTCCACACTACCTCTCTTATGATATGGGAAGTCTACATGACAAGTTCAGTCCTAGATGAACCGAATACTTCAACTAAACTGATATTCTCCAATATTACTTACATTTCTTCAGGTGTATATCTTATTCCTATTCTTTTATTTGACACATTCTTTACCAATCATCGCTGCTTATTATTCTAGGCTCTACTCAAATGCCACAAGAGTCTTGAAACCTTTCCCAATCACCACTGCTCAATTTCTTTTCTAAATTCCTATATATTTCTTTTTCTTTTTCTAAATTCCTATATTTTTTTTGCTTTGTAGTATTTTGTTTTATTAATTATATAATAGACACATGTATTATCTCCTTGACCAGATGAAAAGGATAGCAACTATCTTATATATTGCTCTCAGTCCCACAGCATAGCAAACCTTCAATAATTACTTGCTGAATGAATGAAATGCAAAGAAGTTGTAATCTCTGTGTACTCTGCTGATTTTATGAATTCAATTATTAGGACCCGGGATGGATCTTTTAATAATTTGTTTTACTTTTTCCCCCCGTAATCTGATTATAACAAACCATTTTTTTAGAAAATCGAGTTGTCCAGAAGGCTGACAAAACTATAAAATGCTAGTTGATTCATACTAGCTTCTTGGTTTGGACCTAAGCATGACCCTCTGAAAATATAGTACCAAATCTGTTTGACACCAAGTTCTTTCGTCTTCCAAGAAAATTATTTAACAGTTTCAATCAAAAGCTAAGTTCAACTGCTTAAAGAACATTCAGCAAAATCTGAGGGATCCGAGCCTCTGGTGCAGATTGTGTTAAATAAAGGCTTTTGTGTGGGATGTTTGTTGGGAGACAAATACCTGCTCAGGGGCAATACCTGTAGGGGCAGGGAAGGAAAGAGGACTTGTCAGTGGAGGGGGGGGAGGGGAGTCAGGCTGCAGCACAGGCAGGACTAAGGCCTGATTGCATGAAGAGCTCTGGGTTGAGATATCCCTGTTCATTCCAGGAGGGAATCGGACCCTTATCCCACTAAACTGGTCAGTCACTCAATGCGGACTGCCTTGGGAAGCCAGCACCCTTGGGCAAAGGGGTGCTCTTCAGTGGAGGCAATTATCACAGAGAGCTGAGGAGACATCTCAGAAGACAGCCTTCCCAGCAGCTGAGGGAATAAATCCTTCAGTTCTGAAGTAGAGATTTTGGCCAGTTGCAGTTCAGTATCCACAATTACGTCTAAATATCAATACATCTAACATTCTTTCCATTAAGCACCAGAGTCTGATTTAGTTTTGTTTGTGGAACATGCTGTAATTCTGTAAGGCAAAGAACCATTTGAAGCTCTTTATTTCTTATATATTATTCCTGTACAAGTCTAAAACACGTATCACAGTGCTTTCCCCTAACCCCAGTAGTTTTTATTCTCAGAACTAATTAAACATGTGTTCATATTCCTTCCTTTGCTTTAGTGGTCATATCACAAGAATGATAAAAGCAAAGACTTATATTTAGAAAGTAATGAGGAAGAAAGGGGAAATATGTCCAGCATCACTGCAGGAAACTTCTTTCTATTTCACCTAGAAATGCATCTAAGGCAATATTTTATAATCTAAAATTACATTCTGAAGACTCAGCTAATATCTGGCAAATTTAGACAAACAGGATAATTCAGGGGCCTGCATGAATTTATTTGTCCCTTTGGACTAACTCTCTAGTTTTGATGTCTTTGCTTTTGAGTTTATAACGTGCTTTCACATACGTTACTTTGTCATTTTATCAATGATTCTGTGAAGTAGCTGAAGATTATAACTCTCTCTACTTTAAAAGGTACAAACCGTGACCCAGAGAGCTTTGGTGATCTTTTTCAATATCACACAGCTAGCAAGGAGAAGAGCGAATCCCTCATCTCACGACTCTAAAGTATACAAACATGTCTAACTTCACACCAGCAGATGTCAACCGTGGTACTGCCATCCACTGTGAGACGGTCACAAATCATTTGCTACTAGAAATAACATACAAAGCCTGCAAATGATTTACTTTTATACATAAGGAGGAGCTGTCTGCATCAAAAAAATCTACCTCTTGCTCATTTGTGTTAGGAAACGCTTCCTCTAGTAAGAAGGAAATGGCTAGAGCAGGAAGAAGTTTAGGGCTTGAAAAGCCTGTGGGAATGTGTCTGCCACATGAATGTGTGAAAATAAATAAAGGAAACCTCATTTAAAATGAAGTCGGGAAGCCCTGAAGGGGAACTCTCACGCACGTATCGCTCATCTCAGGCTGCATAACCAACGGAAAGAGGGAAGGCAAGAGGACATCTTTCACATAGGAATTTTATCTTCTGCTTTTAAGAAAATGAAGGAAGATCCCTTCCTATTTTAGCTCAATGCACTAACCACCACTTGCAGCCAGTGAGAAACTGCGACAACCTCAAACCTGTCCTTCTCCACCCAACTTTTCTTCAAAACAACCCTTCCCAATTTCCTCCTAAAACCTAATCAAAGCTGATTGTCCCTTTTTCTTTTACTTACCTGCAGCTCACCATAGTTTGCTTGTCCTGAACTGCCATTTCTCTGCCATCCCCGAATAAGCTCGTTTTGCTAGTAAATAGCTGGATGTCTTATTTTCAAGCTTGATGAATGTCATTAACCAGTGAGTCTTGGTGCCATGTTGTGCTGCATCATCCTGCCTCTAAGATCTATGATCACATCTCCCTTACGTTTGCCTCTATAGACAGCTCCTGAATTTCAGTTTCATGTCTAGAGCTCTTTTTTAAAATACAGTGAACCCCATATTATTACCCCCTAAAAGTACTCATTAGCTGCATATACAATTCTACTAACCAAAGTCACTAAGCCCCGTGTCTTCCTCCCCTTTCCTCCACCTTATCATGTCTAGTTGCTTTTCTTCTTTTGCACCTAATTCTGTGGCATGACAACATTTTACCAGTATAAAGTTTACAAAGTTTAGAAGACTAAAATCAGGACAGCAATAGAATACTTACTTATTAGCAATTGCAGAATTGCACACACCTACCAAAGACCAGTGTTTCAACTATATGAGAGAAGACCATGAGTCAGAAAAGACTGCCAAAGAAATCACTGATGGAGGGCATTACAATATTTCTAAAAATACATTGTTTGTATCTTGCACACAATAGGGCTTTTAAAGAACAGTAAGATGACAAAGGAAAATCAGCATCTAGCCAACAAACTCTAATTTGCCGCAATAAATTACAGAATATATTAGGTATATGAGGTATATACATTAGGATAACGAGAAGGGCTCAGAAATCTGTCTAAGCATCCTTCCCTCAGCAGGATATGTACTCTTCTTGTTTACAAAAGACTGAAAATAAATCATATAGGAAAACATGATGCTGTTGCTAAAAGAGAGTGAAGCTGATTTTCAAACAAGCTGATTCTAAAATACAATCAAATGAATCAGTGCTCCTTTTAAGACAAGTCACCTAGGAGGCTATACAATGAATGGCTCTAACATAGTGAAACTTGTTTCAAAAGCTACACATAAAAATGAGCCTCGCCTAGGAATGAATAGATAAATAAAATGTGATATATATATGATACATATAATGGAGATATATAGAGAGAGATTATTCAGCCATAAAAAAGAAGGAAATCCTGCCATTTGTGACAACACAGATGGACCTTGAGGGCATTATGCTAAGTAAAATATCAGAGAAAGCTAAATACTATGTCATCTCATTCATATGTGGAATCTAAAACAAATAAAACAAAAGCAAAAAATGAACTCATAGATAGAACAGATTGGTGATTGCCAGAGGTAGGGGGTGGGTAAAACGGGAGGTGGTCAAAAGGTACAAACTCTCAGTCATAAAAGAAGTACAGCATGGCGACTATAGTTAACAACGCTATATTGTACACATTACGACCGTGGAATGCATGTAACTCGTTCTGCGAGTGTTCTGCAAGACGAGCAAACATTTCTAATAAATTTTGACTTGAGGGGCACCTGGGTGGCTCATTCAGTTAAGTGTCAGCTTCGGCTCAGTTCATGATTAATGAGTTCCAGACCTGCATCGGGCTCTGTGCTGACAGCTCAGGGCCTGGAGCCTGCTTCAGATTCTGTCTCTCCTTCTTTCTTTGCCCCTCTTCCGTTCACATTCTGTCTCGCTCTCTCTCTCAAAAATAAACAAACATTAAAAATCTTAAATATTTGAAAAACTAAATAAATTTTAACTTGATAAGCAAGTGATGTCTTGCAATGCGAGTAGTATGTGCCACCAAATGTCACATGATCACGAGTGAGCCAATGGTTCTTTCTCTCTCTCTCTCTCTTACTCACTATGGGATTGTGGATTATGGTCTCCCAGGCTCAGATGCTCCATCTCAGGCCACGGTGTCTGGCAGAAAAAAGTGATCTTTCAGAAGGTTGGAAGGTTCTGACAACTGGCACTAGTGTGTTTTTTGTCACTTCAAAGCACCTATGGACAGCCCTTTGTTTTTCCATACAAGAGTAAGCTTAGGAATGTTTTGCGTCATTCTAGGTCATTGGCTAGGTTCCTTGTTAAAGTTGCGTGAAAAGAAAAAGATTAAATTGAGTCAACAGACAGCAGTGATTCTGTTAGTGATAGTGAAAGTCGTCCTACACAATAACCCTCCCATCTCGTGTCTCCCTCACACCAACCACAAAGGTTTTCAAAGGTAAGTATAGGTTAATTTGTTTTTCTTCATATTTTGTATTTTCTTTATTATTTTGTATTATATTGCAGTATTACAGTCATTTTCATATGAATATTTTTGGGTTGTGGAACGAATCATCTGAGTTTCCATTATTTCTTAGGGGGAAATTTGCTTTGATATACAAGTGCCTTGGATTAAAAGCATGTTTCCAGGATGAATTATGCTCACAAACCAAGGTTTCACTATATTTGAAAGTTGCTAAAAGAGTGTATCTTAAAAGCTTTCATCACAAGAAAAATAAAACTGTAACTATATGTGGTGATGGATGTTAACCAAATTTATTGTAATGATCATTTCTCCATATATACATATATCAACTTATTATGTTGTAGACCTGAAACTAATACAATGTTTTGTGTCAATGATATCTCAATTTTAAAAAATGAGTCTCTTCTTTGTAGTCTCCTCTAGGAAAATTATGACTACAATATAGCTTTGGCCCAGAACATTTTTTATAAATCCTTCCTGTGAACTATCTTCAGAATAAGTAACTGTAACTACTAATTACTGAGCTCTTAACAATATGCCATGTGTTGTACAATTTATACATGTTGCCTAATATAAATTTTTTAAATGTTTATTTATTTTTGAGAGACAGAGACAGAGCGTGAGTGGGGGAGGGGCAGAGAGAGAGAAGGAGACACAGAATCCGAAGCAGGCTCCAGGCTCCAAGCTGTCGGCACAGAGCTGGACGCAGGGCTCGAACTCAACAGACTGTGAGATCATGAACTGAGCAGAAGTCGGACACCTAACCGACTGAGCCATGCAGGCGCCCCACATATTGCTTAATATAGTTCTTCACAGCAGCTGCATGAGGTGGGAATTATCAGCTCCATGTCCCAGATGCGAAAAACTGAAGCTCACAAAGGTTACGACACTTAAAGTGGTCCCAAGTCACAGAACTGCCAAGTAAAGAAGCTAGTATTTGCACCTGCCTTTCTGCTTCCAAATCACTTTACTGTACAGTCACACAGATCACATCATGAAGTCAACCAGATTTATGATTTTGCACATCGCTAACAGTTTCACAAGCTTGTGTGGAGGGCTCACAGTTTTCTAGTCACCACTCCAAGGATATGAAATGCAAAAGATATCTCATGAGAATACAACATACAGGCCCTCAAGAGGCCTCCAATCTGGTGAAATTGGTCCTGATTAGTACCAAGCTGTCACCAAAAGATAATCCACCAGCAAAAGGTTAATATTTGCCACCAATGAAGATAATTTTAAAAACTTAGTGGGGTGCACCTGGGTCGCTCAGTCAGCTAAGCATCTGACTCTTGATTTCAGCTCAAGTCATGATCTCACACTGGTGAGATTGAGCCCCACATCAGGCTCCAAAATGAGTATAGAGCTTGCTTGGGATTCTCTCTCTCCCTCTCTCTCTCTGCTCCTCCCCTGCTTGGGCGCTCTCTCTCTCTCTCTCTCTCTCTCTCTCTCTCTCTCTCTCTGAAAAATAAATAGATTAACATTTTTTTTAATAAAAATAAAAACTTGGCGGGGGGGGGGGTAGGGGGAGGACTTGCTAATGACACACAATACTCGGAAGACCATGCCTCAGAGATCAGTCACAAATATGCTGAGGAATGATACCAATGTGGCGATTATTGTGGGTCCTCCCAAGGCAAATACTCAGGACAAAACAAAGTTGTTTTGTTTGTAAAAGCCCTATTGCTCTGTGGTCACTATTTTGAGTTTATGACGGTGACTTTTTTTTTAAGTTCATTTATTTATTTTGAGAGAGAGAGAGAGAGAGAGAGAGAGAGAGAGTGCGAGCAAGGGAGGGGCAGAGAAAGAGAATTCCAAGCAGGCCCAGCAGTCAGCACAGAGCCCAATGGGGGGCTCGATCTCCTGCACTGAGAGATTATGACCTGAGTGGAAATGAAGAGTTGGACTCTTAATGGACTGAGCCACCCAGGCACCCCAATGATGGTGACTTTTAAAGTGCTTTTGAGTTCATGAACGTATCCTTTATTAACTAAATTGACCAATTAAACTGTTAATAAAACCAGATTTCTTTGTGATTTTATTTACTTTGAGGACAAACCACTAGCTGGGTTCACTTATTAAAGTTATATTTCTGCTTTACAGATTTTTAATACAGAATATTATTTTAAATGCAACTTATATACTGACCTGTGTATACATACCCCCAGGGCACACTATCAATTTGATAGAAGTTATAAAATTACATAAGCTGTTGTTAGACTTCTGTTTCAAGCACGGTATAAGACAGGTTTTAACATCATAAATTTATTGATTTAGCAATTATTTTTAAATATACAGCACTTACTTTTGAAGCAGATATAGAGCACACTTCAATAAGGCCCAAAAACTGATTTCAGTATAAATTAACTTTATGGCTATATCCTCTCAAATTCTTAAGAAAGAGATATCATCACTTTTCAGTCAATGAAAGCTTTATTTTTACAAAATCAACACTTTCTGGGATTGCTGCAGAAGATTCTCTTTTCTGAAATTAGAAAAATTCTGGAAATTTGTTTTTTTTTTATTTTTTTTTTAATGTTTATTTATTTTTGAGAGATGGAGAGAGGCAGCATGAGTGAAGAGGGGCAGAGAGAGAGGGAGACCCAGACTATGAAGCAGGCTCCAGGCTCTGAGCTGTCAGCACAGAGCCCGATGCAGGGCTCGAACTCACAAGGCGTGAGATCATGACCTGAGCCGAAGTCGGAAGCTCAACCGATGGAGCCACCCAGGCGCCCTGAAAAATTCTGGGAATTTGTAATTTTTGTATGTGTTTTGTTCAGGACAAATTATGCTCAGAGCCTGAGATTGTTTTGCAAATAGTTTATTTAATACAGGTCACCACAAGAATTACAATTTATAATAATAATATTTCACAAGCAAATAGCACACAAGATTATGTCTCAAAATAAGCCAATAAAGAAGTAATATACGGGGCGCCTGGGAGGCTCAGTCCGTTAAGTGCCTGACTCTTGGTTTCAGCTCAGGTCATGATTTCCCAGCTTTGTGGAGAGTCTTCACGGAAAACACAGAGTCTACCTGGGATTCTCTCTCTCTCCTCCGTCTCTGTTCCTCCCCCCACTGGCACTGTCTCTGTCTTTCTCAAAATTAAATAAAAACTTAAAAAAAATCAAAATGCATAAAAAAAAAGAAGTAACATACTAATTCTCTCATCGTGGTCTAGTAATTTCCTTTCCCTCTTTTTTCAGCTTCATCATTTTCCATAATTTTATTTTCTATTTCACGTATTCTCTCCTCCTGCTTCTTCCTTCACTGTCGCGGCATCTAGTTTATTTTGCATCTCATTTATAGCATTTCTTAATTCATCGTGACCATTTCTCAGATCTTTGATCTCTGCAGCCATAGATTCTCTGCTGTCTTCTATGCTTTTTTTCAAGCCCAGCTATCAGTCTTATGACTGTTATTCTAAATTCTTATTCAGGTATGTTGTTTATATCTGTTTTGAGCAATTCTCTGGCTGTCATTTCCTCCCGGAATCTCTTTTGAGGAGAATTCTTCCGTTTTGTCATTTGGGCCAGGTTTCTGTCTTTCACGCGTTTTAATAACTTTTTACGTGTCCTGCAACCGGCGAGAATATGAAAAAGGAGTCACACACTGTCCAGGGCCTGGCACTTCCGGAAGTGTTTCTGGAGTGTGTGGTGTGCACTCCGTTGTTGCGAGTTTGGCTGCTCCATCCCACTGGTCTGTCCTCTGCAAAGCTCCTCTTTGCTTGTAGTGGTGGATAGTTTGGGCCTTCTGCCAGGTGTGCTTTGATTTGTTCCTTGAAGTAACCCTCTGTCCCGCCAAGCCATTTCCCTCCGTCTTTGAAGATTTTTCTGTCACTCAGCAGACTGATTTCCTGGGTGTTCCGAGTGTTCTGACATCAACAGCTGTGTTTGAGGGACGAGGGGAAATCCCGGTCCACCTACTTCTCTGCCATCTTAACTCCTCCTCAATACTTTTTTTCTTCTTAACTCTTGCAATTGCCCTCACCTTCCTTTGCCTCATAAAAACCTCTTGCTTTCACCTGATAAGCAGGAACACTCTAGGGCATCTCCTTGAATCTGTGCTCCCCCGACTGCAATTCTTTGATCCCAACTTAACACTTGTTTGCCTTTTATTGCGGTTCTTTATTTTCAGGTTGACACATGGCTTCTGCCACTACTGACAAAGAACAGCCTTATCAAGGCAGAAAGAGGTGTCCTTCCCTTCCTGAGACTGCGACACAGTTTAACACCCCATCTGAACAAGAGCAGCCTGGCCGTGGCGGAAACAAGCGTCTCAAGAATCTTCAGAGAGTTATTTAGATCAGCAGAGTACCTCAACGAGGCCAAACACCCGAGTGTTTAAAAGCCTCTTGGTTTTTAAAGTTTAAAAGTTCATCGCCTAATGGATACCACTGCCATTACTATAGTGTCAATGCAATAATGATTCTGCTCACTCCAAGTGCAGGAGTTTGATAAGAAAGTCCTAATATCCAGCTTCAAAACCATTGCATCAAAACAAGTTACTCAAAGCAAGTTCAAATCACAAACAATTTTGTTCAAAATAAGCTTTCGAAACATGGATTTGAAATCATAACAAGTCAATCCACAGCAGTATGAACATAGATTTTCAAGGACTTAGGGAAAAATTGGGAAATAAGACAAATGGATTTGTAAAACTGACATTCAAACAAAAAGGTGAGGCATTTTAAAATCACCCCAATAGTAGGTGCACATTTCATTGTGCAACATTTGTTGATTTGTCTGAGATTTTAATATTTATCAGTTCTAAGGACCAGTCCAGAGAATAGTTTTCCTATTGTCATTTTAATTTTTTTTAATTTTTTATGTTAATTTATTTTTTTAGAGAGTGAGAGGCAGAATGGGAGCAGGGGAGGGGCAAAGAGAGGAGACATTGACTCAGAAACAGGCTCCAGCTCCAAGCAGTCAGCACAGAGCCCTAGGCAGGGCTCAAGCCCCAACCCTTGAGATCAAGACCTGAGGGGCAGTCTGAGGCTTAACTGACTGAGCCACCCAGGCACCCCTCCTATTGTCATTTTAAAAGAATATAAATTCCACCTTTTCAGGAAGGGTCAGACCTTTGTAGTCTCTATTGCTGAGAAATCAGTTGTATTAACTTACCCACTAATGTCATTCAAAATAATGACTCAAAATAAAAGCAAATACAAATTATTATGAATAATATCAAGCTATTCAAACTTTGATACCTAGATTCTAAAGTTTTAATCTTCCCGATATAGCACTAATACAACTCTTTGCAAATTACAAATGCAATATAATTATTTGAGAATGATTACATACATCTTTTTAAGGGGAAAAGAATGACAATAAGAGCAATAATAAAGTCAGATAATTTTACAGACTTTTAAAATAATAATTATTTACATCTTATAATTCACCAAGTGGGTATACACCTAACCTTATTTACAGTGCTTTCCTAGGATAGATACTTTATTCCATTTTAGAGCTGAAACAGAAATAAAAAAGATTGTGACTTGTCCAACTTTGTTTTTTTTTAATGCATCAAGAACTGAAAATTAAATAGGCAAAACAGAGTTGAATTATTCAAGCTAGAAATATTTAAATCCCTAGGCTCAAATAAATTATATTCTTGGGTAACTAAATAATCATTCAAAGTCTTCAGATAACCAACAGCTGTCATTTTAAGCATCTATGAAATTAAGACAGTATTTGGAGACAAGAATATTTGAGAAATGTTTCACACCAATATCTGAGAAAAAACTTCCTCAGTTATAAAAACTGTCCTTTATTTTATATTCCTCAAGAATGCGGGGTTATAAAATATTAAAGCAAATAGGATTTTCAACAATCCCAGCAACTTGGCAAACAATACACTTCTTTGTAAGTCACAGGTGACTTCAGATGAATCTAATTTACGTTTAACTTATCAAAACTGCAAACAAGGAAATGAAGATAGTAAAAATATCTTTACCCTGATAATATTTCTTATTTTCATTTCATCCTAAATAACGAAACATACATGTGGCAATTGCAATTCAAATCAAACTACTCGGTGGTATTCTAAAGTTTGGAAGACTTCTTGGTAAGGGAGAAAATAGCAAACAAAGACCACGATGCATCATTGCATAGCTTTATTTTTAAATTGCTACCATCATTTGAAAGAAACACTGTAAGTACTCATGTGATTCATAGATTCATGTAATTGGAACAGGAAAAAGTGCTCCTTACATACGCTGGCTCTGGACACAGGAAAAATAAACTTATATTGCCTACCTTTTGCTGAGAGGCTGGGTGAGAAAGCCCTGCCTAAGAACGTGAACACATTAAAGTAAATGTTGTAATTTCAAAGTACTGCTAGTGCTTTGTGTACTCACGGGCCTCATATGCACGGACAGGAAATGAAACCACTGTACCACAGTGGTTAAAATAGTGTTAAAATAGTGAAATATCTTTTCCTACCAGCTTATAGGTAAGTGCTATACTGGCCACCCCAACCATACCCTCCCACAGCATCATTACCCTCAACCCTCTCCTAGAACCACGCCCCCAACACCAACTAACAGAGTTAGGCCTGGCTCAGTATGAAATCTCTGGCACAGCTTCCAGTGGCTGTTAAATATCATCCCTAACTAGGGACCCAGAGTCAACAGATTTATTCAGAGAATTTTAATGGCAGGTTCTTCAGATATAAAAAGGAAAATACAGAATTTAGTTTGAGGTAGGGCTGGGAAAGCTAAGTATCTCTGAATAAGTATATAGCAACGATGTGGGGGTTGGAGGAAGCCAAAGAGAAGAGAGCAAAGGCCTCAGAAAGAAAAGAGCTCTGAGTAACATAATCCTTTGATGTGAGGATTGAGAGCTGGGAAAGAAATGTGCCCCCTGGCACAGTAAGCAATAAAAGAACTTGAGAGACAGTCATGCTAATAGTCAACTTTAATATTTTTGCTAAATCATGAGATAATCTCTGCAGTTGCCCTTGAGAGAGTTCGAACACTCGTGTATTACAATATATTACTGTTTGGGGAAACGGAAGCAAGTGAAGTAATGTCCTACGGCAGGGGGAATATGGAATCAGTGATAAGGGTAGGGGTAATAAAGAGAAGTAAGCTGCAGCACAAAATGATGTGGAAGAGATTAGTGAACTTGAGGACACAGTATTACAAATGGTCTAAAATGAACCATGAAGAAAGCAGACAATCCAAATTGCCAGAATTATCAACAGTTATTACCAAATTATCCACAATGACCAGAGCCTCGGCGAGCTATGGGACAACTTATATAGCCTGTTAAATATGAAATTAGTGTCCCAAAAAGAGGATAGAGGGAGAACAGGATAAAGTATCTAAAGGCATCACAGCAAAAAAAGAAAAAAGAAAAAAGAAAAAAAAAATTCCAAACTGGATGAAAACCATAATAAACCCACAGATCTAAGAAGCACAGCAAACCCCAAACACAAGAAACATAAAGAGAACTACACAAAGGCAAATCACAGTCTAACAGCTCAAAACCAGTAATAAAAAGCAAATCTTAAAAGCACTTATAGAAAAAAGATACACTACATATAAGAGAACAAAGAGATGGATGATAGAGGATTACTCATCAGGAAAAAAGTGGAAAAAAATCATTAAAGTCCTATAATTCTTAAAAGTCAACCTATAATTGAATTTCCAATGAAAATATCTTTCACAAATGACATTGAGAGGCTGAAAGAATCCATCTCCAGCAGATGTGCACTACCACAAAAAGTTAAAGGATGTCCTTCAGGCAGAATGAAGAGGACACCAAATATATGGATTTACACAAATAAAGGAAGAGGACCAGAAATGGTAACTATGTGAGTAATTATTTTTAAAACTCTTTCTCATTATTTAAATATCTTTGAAAAATTATGGTCTGCTTAAATAGAAACAGTAATGATGTAGTGTGGGTTTATAACATATGTACAAATAAAATGTATGACAACAATAGCATAAATGCCAGGAGAGGTAAATGAGAAATATATTGTCTAAAGTATTTCATATGAAATGTGAAATGATATAATACTGCTTGAGGGTAAATTATGATGAGCTACAGGTGTATACTCTAAACTATTTTAAAAACTACTAAAATAAGAAAATAGAATTTATAGCTAATAAGCCAACAAAAAAAGAGGAAATGAAACACAAAAACACATTCTATTAATTCAAAAGAAGGCAGAAAATGTAGAAAGAGGAACAAAGAATAAATAAGATAAATAGAAAAAAATAGGATGATGATATATTTAAACCCAAATATATCAATAATCACCTCGAAGGTAAATGGTATAAATACCCCTATTAAAAGACAAAGATTACCATATATTAAAAAAAAGATTCGGGGCGCCTGGTGGCTCAGTTGGTTGAGCGTCCGACTTCAGCTCGGGTCACGATCTCGCGGTATGTGAGTTCGAGCCCCGCGTCGGGCTCTGTGCTGACTGCTCAGAGCCTGAAGCCTATTTCAGATTCTGTGTCTCCCTCTCTCTCTGCCCCTCGCCCGTTCATGCTCTGTCTCTCTCTGTCTCAAAAATAAATAAACGTTAAAAAAAATTTTTTTTAAATCTCAATAGGCTTTAAAAAAAAAAAAGATTCAACTACATGCTGCCTACATGAAACACACTTCAAATACAAAATATTAATAGGCTAAAAACAAAAGTAGGATATAAGCTATATCATGCTGAAACTATTGATAGAAAGCCAGAATGGCTATATTTATATAACACCATGTAAATTTCATAAGCAGTGATGAAGAAGTTTATTTCATAATAACAAATGGCCGATTCATCAAAAAGACATAGCTTAAAATACATAAAGCAAGAAATGATATAACTTTACAGAGAATACACAAATTCACAATTATAGTCAGATTTCTCAATATTTCTCTCTGAATGACTGAGAACAAGTAGACAAAAATCAGTAAGAATACAGAAGATTTGATTAACACTATCAGGCAATTTGTCTTGATTGACATTTGTAGAACTTTCCACCCAAAAAAATACAGAATGCATTCTTCCAACAAACACACAAAACATTTATCAATATAGATCATATTCTGAACCATAAAACAAGTCTCAATAAAAAATAGATTCAAATGATAAAAAGTACTGTCTCATCATGAGTTAAATTATATACAATTATCACTACTTGATTTTAAGACTTATTATAAAGCTACCATAATCAGATCAATGGTATTGGCATAAAGGTAGACGTATACATCAGCAGAACAGAATGAAAAAGTACAAAAACATCCATCCATATGTGGACAATTGGCTTTTCATCAAGGTGCAAAGACAATTCAGTGGACAAAGAACAGTCTTTTCAACAAACAATTCTGAGAAAATTGGATATCCATTCACAGACACACAGAACTTCAATCCATATTTACACCATATGCAAATACACAAAAAATAATTCAAAATGAATTTGTAAACCTAAAACTATAAAACTTATAGAAAAAAATACAGGAGAAAACCTTTGTGACCCTAGTTTAAGCAAGGATTTTTTAGATAACACATCACAGTATAATTCATAAAGGAACAAATTAATAAATTGATCTCTATCAAAATTAAAAACTTTGGCTCCTCTAAAACACTGTTAAGAGAATAAAAATACAAGCCAAAGATTAGAAAAAAAACTACAAATTGTGCATCTTATATCCAAAATTCATAAAGAATTCTCAAAACTCAGTAATAGGAAAGTAACCCAATTTAAAAATAGGAGTTAGGGGTGCCTATGTGGCTCAGTCAGTTAAGCATCTGACTTCGGATCAGGTCGTGATCTAATGGTTCATGGATTCAGGCCCCACGTCTGGCTCTGGGCTGACAGCTCAGAGCCTGGAGCCTGCTTTGGATTCTGTGTCTACCTCTCTCGCTGCCCCTCCCCTGCTTGTTCTCTCTCTCTCTCTCTCTCTCTCTCTCTCTCTCTCTCAAAAATAAATAAACATTAAAACTTTTTGTAAAAAAATAAAAACAAAACTGGGTATTAGAGGGGTGCCTAGGTGGCTCAGTCAGTTGAGCGTCTGACTTCGGCTCAGGACATGATCTCACAGTTCCTGAGTTCGAATCCTGCGTCAGACTCTCTGCTCTCAGTGCAGAGCCCACTTCAGATACTTTGTCCCCTCTCTCTCTGCCCTTTCCCCACTTGTGCTCTCTCTCTCTCTCAAAAATAAACATTAAAAAAAAAACAGGTTGGGGCGGCTGGGTGGCTCAGTCAGTTAGACGTCCAGCTTCGGCTCAGGTCATGATCTCACAGTCCATGGGTTCGAGCCCTGCGTCGGGCTCTGTGCTGACAGTGCAGAGCCTGGAGCCTACTTCGGATTCTGTGTCTCCCTCTCTCTCTGCCCCTCCCCTGCTCATGCTCTGCCTCTCTCTATCTCAAAAATAAATAAAAACATTAAAAAATTAAAAAAAAAAAACAGGCATTAGACTTCAATAAACACTTAACCACATAGAATATACAGAAGGCATGTAAGCACAAAAAAGATGTTCAACATCATTAGTCTCATTGAAATGCAAATTAAAACCAGAGTGAAATACCATTACATACCTGTTAGATTCCATACCTGTGGCTAACTTAAAAAGACTAGCATGCCAGGGGCACCTGTGTGGCTCAGTCAGTTAAGCATCCGACTTCAGCTAAGGTCATGATCTCACCATTCATGGGTTTGAGCCCCACTATGGTTCTATGCTGACAGCTTGGAGCCTGGACCCTGCTTCGGATTCTGCGACTCCCTCTCTCTCTCCCCTCCCCTGCTTACTCTCTCTGTGTGTGTATGTCTCTTTCTCAAAAATAAATAAATATTTTTAAAAATTAAAAAAAAAAAAAAGAGAGACTAGCATACCAAGTGTTGCCAAGGATGTGAAGAAACTGGAAAACCCATACGTTGCTGGTGGGAGTGTAAAATGGTGTAAAATCACTCCTAAAAACAACTTCACAGTTTCTTTAAAACTACCATATGATCCAGCCATTCCACTAGTAGGTATTTTACAAAGAGAAAAGAAAGCATATATTCATGCAAACACTTCTACATGAATGTTGTTAAAATAACTTTATAAGAGCCAAAAGGTCCAAACAACCCAACTGTTCGAAAGGTGAATGGAAGCAAACTAGTATATCCAAACAATGGAACAGTCCTCAGTAACAAAAATAATGAACTATTGCTTCTACTACAACATGAGTGAACCTCATGCTGAGTGAAGGAAACCAGACAAAAAAAGAGGACATACAATATGATTCCATTTATATAAAATCCTAGGAATTGACAACTAGTTTTAGTGACAGAAAGCAGTTCAGTTGTTGCCTAGGGTCAGAGGTGAGTAGAAACAGAAGCAGAAGACAAGATTCCAAAGGAGCATGAGGAAACTTTTGGGCATGATGAATATCTTCATTATCCTGATAACAGTGATTTTCACAAATACACACATAAATTCAAAACTTAAATTTTACACTTTAAATATGTACAGCTCAGTTTTTATTAATTATGCTTTAATAAACAGCTTTTTTAAAGTTTATTTATTTTTTGAAAGAGAGAGAGAGAGCAGGGAGGGAAGGGGCAGAGAAAGAGGGAGACAGTGCATCAGAAGCAGACTCTGCACTGTCAGCACAGGGACTCTAACTCACACCGTGAGACCATGACCTGAGCTGAAACCAAGGGTCAGACGCTTAACTGACTGAGCCACCCAGGTCCCCCAATAAACAGCTTTTAAAACACTAAAAACGGGGCACCTGGGTAGCTCAGTCGGTTGAGCATCCGACTCTTGATTTCAGCTCAGGTCATGATCTCACTGTTTTGAGATTGAGCCCTCGCTGCCCAGTGTGGAGCCTGCTTAAGATTCTCTCTCTCCCTCTCCCTTTGCCCCTTCCCTGCTCTTGTGTTCTTGCGTGCATGCGTGCTCGCTTGCTCTCTCTCTCTCTCTCTCTCTCTCTCTCTCTCTCTCTCAAAACAAAACACTAAAAGCTACATCTGAAACAGTGTCTCATTTGAGGGGATTTTGCACCATACACTCCCCATCACATGCTTTTCATATCTGGGTTAGTATATACTATATATGAACAAAAATAGGAATTATATAACTGGGAAGTACTTGGGCACTCATCTCCAGAAAGGGTGAAGACCAACAAATACACCGAATTCCAGCTTAATGTCAAGCACATAGACATGATACATAAGAAATTCTGATGGCCACATAGCTTCAGAAAGACATAATGAGACCAGAGGAAACATCAGATGCAAGATATTAATGGGAAAATAAAAATCAATGAGCAACATTGGAAATCAACACCACCGGAGCCAACAAGGGTCATGCAAAAGAGGCAGGGCAAAGTCCATTGGATGGAGTTCATAGATGATTACACTGGTGTTACAGTATATGCAAATTTTCTTGAAAATGCTTTACCAAGAGTAGCATGATATTTTTAGTTTATGCCTTAAGTCTGGGAGCATCCAGTTGCCCTGACTGAGAATTCACATTTTGGGGAAAGTAAGCAGGCATTCTATTACAAATGCTGCGCTCCCACGGTGACAACTATAAATGGTTCTTAATTAATATCAGATCCATCAATCTTGATAATTACCATACCTTTATTAATACCAACTACTTTCATCATTGGCATAGTGAGTTTCAGAAATGGACTTTATTGGTAAAATTAGAGGCTTATTAAATGCTATAATGAATGTAGCAACTTCTCTCATCGGTGAAATAACTGAAGGTTAAAAACACATGGACTGGCTAAAGTTTGAGAGATACTTTCTACTCTTTCATGAAGGAAAAATAGTATCTAGGAAGACCTCTCACTTGGCAACCTTAGGGATAATAACCAAGTCTTGTTCCCCCAAGAGATTCTGTTTTAACCATTAATTAAAAGGATTTCTCATTATCCATCTATAAGGGTACAGAATTTCTCCTCTGGAATTTCATTGTGTCTTCCTGAGTAAAATTTCATACAAGGTGAGGGCTGTAGTATTTAAATGCAGAGAGACCTGGGCCTTCCTTAGGTTTACACAATAGGTTGTAGGAACGGATGTGTCTGGTTCCTAATTACAGTTTATTTATTAAGAATGGAATCCCCAGAAGCTACAACCCAAGAATGGCATCAATGCCAAGAGTTCTCTTATATCCCAGCTTCTTCAGCTCTCCCATAGGTGGAACAACTTCAAATTACTTCCAAACCCTATTTTCTAGTGAGGAGAGAATTGTGCCAGGCTTCTACTGGTCCAGGGATGAGAGATGGCAGCCAGGGAGTGGTTTATTCACTCAGCCAACAAATGTGTATTAAGCACTCCTTAATGGTCCAGGGACTGTGGGTTAGGAGTTTGGGTGGTCATTAGGGTTGGGGCTGGGATAAGGCAGTGATGGGCCACACCTGTATCAAGACCCTCCACTAAGGAAGACTTGGAAAGATCGGAATAAAAAAGCAATCCCCCTTTATGCATGAAGGACTGAATATCAGGGAGAACAGAAGAAAAAAACAGACTGCAAGGACCCAGAGGGCTGTGATTCTAGCTGTCAGCAAAACTTGGCAATGGAAGCCCGACTATTAGCACCATGTACAATGTAACGTGACCTATTAAGCACTTACTCTTAGCCTGGTTAACACTACTCCATTCACTAAAAAAGATGACTTCAAATGGCTGCCAATCACTTGGGTTACTACAGTCACTTGGGAATTTGGATTTCATCTTTGAAACATTACTGACACTGTACCATTTTCTCTACTTTAATGCATATTGAAAGTTTTCCATAATAAAGTGTGTTTAAATCCCTGGCACGCAAAAGGTCTTCAAGCCTCACTTGAACTTTCCCAGAGGTGAGATCCTACCACTTCATAAAGTTTATACTGAGCTGAAACAGGACTTTCTATAATGGCTGCCAATCAAGCTAAGTCCTCTCTTGTGAACCACATAAAAGCAGTTCTCTACAAAAAATAAATCTCTCAACAAGAAAATCCTCCAAATAGCAAAATGGTTATTAAATGACTATAAAATTTACTATCCAAAATGGGGACAATTGAAAAAGTAAAAGGTGGTACGAGGGGCGCCTGGGTGGCTCAGTCAGTTGAGCGTCCGACTTCAGCTCAGGTCACAATCTCACAGTCCGCTGAGTTCGAGTCCTGTGTCAGGCTCTGAGTTGACAGCTGGAAGCCTGGAGCCTGCTTTGGAGTCTATGTCTCCCCATCTCTCTGCCCCTCCCTCCACTTGCGCTCTCTCTCTCAAAAATAAAATTTTAAATAAACATTAAAAATTAACATTAAAATAAATTTTTACATAAACTTTTTTAAAAAGTAAAAGGTGGTACTAAAATAATTAAAATACTATAATTGTTACAATTTGTGCTTAGTAGTTAAATATTAATGTTTAACATAGTGGGATATCTATTAAAAAGTTAAAATCCAGGGGTGCCTGGGTGGCTCAGTCGGTTGAGCGTCTGACTTCGGCTCAGGTCATGATCTCGTGGTCTGTGGGTTGGAGCCCCACATGGGGCTCTGTGCTGACAGCTTGGGGCCTGGAGCCTGCTTCGGATTCTGTGTCTCCCTCTCTCTCTGCCCCTCCCCTGCTTGTGCTCTGTCTCTGTCTCTCTCAAAAAGAAATAAACATTCAAAAAAAATTAAAAAGTTAAAATCCAAAAGAATTTTCAAGAATAAATCTCTTCCTAAAATATAAAAAGGGGACAGATGCTAAATGATATGGGATATTGAGAAACAGGCACGAACAAGAAATGACCCAGGAGAAGCCAAACAGATGGCCACCTCATTACCATGTCTCACCACTGCTTCCCTTGTTCAGGTTAAATATCCCATTTTTTTAACTGTTCTGATTTCTTCAGTATCCAGTTTCCTCAATCTGACAATAATCCACTTAAAATATGGCATGAAAAATAATACAACATTCCTGATAAGTTCTGACCAGTGCCCATTACGATGAAGCCATCATCTCCAACATTGTATTCTCCCGACACTGCTCTCAGATTACATTAGCCTACCTAGCAGCTGCATTCGTACTGTTGACTCGTATTCAGCTGGTAATCAACTAAAATATTTTGCATATAAAATGCTACTGAACTCAGTCTTCCTGTTTGTGAACATTCACAAAGAATTTTATTCTTCAGACCTAAATTCAGGAATTATATCCTGTTACTTTTAGGTCATCTATAGACTAGTTCTTGATAAACAGCTTCATATCTAATATATTACCTGTTCTTTAAATTTTTTGTGACTTCCAAAATTTTTTTAAGTGAATTCTATGTGTCTTTCATACAAAGTGTAATAAAAATGTTAATAGAACAGGGCCCAAACGAGACTAGCACCAGTGATCTGGTTGACCTAATTAATCAACATTTTTTAAAGCATATAAGAATCTGCCTAACTACCTTGACATCAGGTCCATAATTCTCCACCTAATTCAAAAGAACACCGGGAGAGGTATCAAATAAGCCAGATACGTCCCTTTGAATGGAAGATAACAGAATCCTCAACGTAATTTTTTAAACCATTTGCCATGACAGTCTACTCATAAGTGTTTGCTTTGTAAAGCACTCCGAAGGTTTTCCAGTAAGGACAGATACCAGTTGTACAAGTGCACCATACTATCCAACAGCTCAGCTGTTAAATGCTGCCTGATGAAAGCATAACTCAGAAAGAAAAGTGGAAAGCATGTGGAGTGCATTTTGGCAACCAATTACTTTGATTCAGTACAGATGTTACGTCCTCCCATGCTCTTCTTTGAAGCATCTTGGACTCATGATGAGCTACTCTGAGTTGTTTCCTACCCAAGGGTCACACTGGAACTAGGTTGAAAAGCTGTGGCAAAGACCCACCACGACTCAACAGATGGGTTAATTTGAGCCAAGAATGAACATGCAGAGAATAGGATCAAGAGAAAACCGATGAGGTGTGGTAGCACGTGCAAAAAAGAAAAGAAAAAACACACAGAAGAGGTCACTGATGATCTCTATTACATATGTCAACAATAATAAAAAAAATTCACTATGTAAAATTCAAAGTGTCTGGAATCTGAATCACCCTAAGTACACAACACTAGTCTCTGTAAACAGTTTTCAAAGCAAACTACAACTGTTTTTAGTTCTAAAGGATTGTGAAGGAAGTGGGATCTAGAGAAAACATGCATCCAGTCTGAAATCAACCTCCTATTTCTTCACTTACTTGTCATGTGATTTAGAGTTTTATTACCAATCCACAGTTTTATTACCTGTCAATAAAGTGCTTTTTTCACACCATGCCATGTCACACAATAGGTCTTCCAATATTATAGAGTTGTTGCTGAGATCAAATGTAAAAACATACATACTGTGTAAAAGCTCCACACAAATCCATATTCTTCTGATAATTTATTAATTATAATATCATGGACACTTGGATTTTTGAGTGAATTAAATTAAATATGACTCTTGGGGCGCCTGGGTGGCGCAGTCGGTTAAGCGTCCGACTTCAGCCAGGTCACGATCTTGCGGCCCCTGAGTTCGAGCCCCGCATCGGGCTCTGGGCTGATGGCTCAGAGCCTGGAGCCTGTTTCCGATTCTGTGTCTCCCTCTCTCTCCGCCCCTCCCCCGTTCATGCTCTGTCTCTCTCTGTCCCAAAAATAAATAAACGTTGAAAAAAAAATTAAAAATAAATAAATAAATAAATAAATTAATTAAATATGCCTCTTGAAGGTGATGTTGACAGACAGCTATGATAGATACACATTTATGAGAACAGTGAACTATGTTTCATGAATACCATCAATGCACTATACTTATAGAATAACAAAAATTTGAACCTGGAATAGTATCTTATTTTACAACATTATATTACAGATGAGCAAGTTGAGGTTTAGATACAAAAGTGACCCGGAACACCTGGGTGGCTCAATCAGATGAGCTTCTGATTTCGGCTCAGGTCACGATTTCGCATTAGTGGGTTCAAGCCCTGAATTGGACTCTGTGCTGACAGCTCAGAGCGTGGAGCCTGCTTCAGAGTCTGTGTCTCCCTGTCTCTCTCTGCCCCTTCCCCGCTCGTGCTCTGTCTCCTCTCTCAACAAAATAAAATGTTAAAGAAAAAAAGTTATAAAAGTGACCTGACCAAGGTCAAATTAGTAAAAAACTAAGGCTTAACAACCTAAATTTTGAGACACCCAGTCCTATGTACATTCAACTCCACTGAAATGCTAATTCTGTTACTGACAACATTATCATAATTTTCCATTTAGACTGTGACTATTCAAAAGATAAATGAAACTACAGCTTTCTCAATACTGCCAAGATACACCACAGAACTTATCTTGGTGTGATGTGAAGTTGCACTGGATAATGTACAACTGGTGAATGCAAGGCATAATTGTGTCCGCTCCCTTTCCTCTCCCATGGGTCAGAAAGCGGCTTCATACTCCTGAAAACAACTGTCTGGAAAGGCACTATTGATCAAGTCACAGATGCCATGTTGGATGAAAACTATTACACCTCTTAGATATATTGGAAAGATATTGGCATGAGAAATAGGAAACCTGAATTCTAGTTCAACTCTTGCAACTCCCTAGCCACATCATATCAGGCAGGCAAGTTGTGGGCTTTTCCTCATCTGTAAAATTAGGAATTGGACTAAATGACCCCTTCCCAGTTCAAATATCTTCTACGTCTACGACTAATGTCTGCAGTCAGCTCAAGTGAAATGTAAGCAAAATAAGGTCATGACAATTACAGATTAAAGTGTATCCTAAAAGTAAAGAAAATTACCTTTGTTGTGATCTGTTAACATTTCCTTATTTTCAAATCAGATAAGTATACCAATATAACAACTAACAGGTTTACATTAATTAAGGTTGACCAAACAACTGTAATAAACCCCAAAATGAAACAACTCAAACACATAAAAATGTATTTCTCACTCAAGGAACAGCCATGGCAGGAGGTACCTCTGTTCTACATGGTCATTAAGTGACCCAGGCTGATAAAGGCTCCATATCTCCAAGTTTTGAGGTCAATATGGTCATTGTCTTTCCAGCTTATAGGAAGGGGTAAGAATATGTGAGGAAAGCACATTCACCAACTTAAAGGCTTGGCCCAAAACTAGTACACCACACTTTCTCTTGCATTCTATTAAAGAGAAATTAACCACATAGCTATATACATAACTGCAAAAAAGTTTGGAAATTTTAATGTCTAGCTGACCAGCCACATTCCAACTACAATTCAGCAATTATGAAAGAAGAACAAATCTTGTAGGACAGCTAGTATTGTCTGCCATCATAATTAGTTCATTGAAGACATTTTAACATAGGCTGCAAACGCAGTAGAGTCCCCAACCATTCACTCAGAACACTGTTACTAGATATCTGAATTTAGAAGACACAAGTTTGGCTTAAGTGTTAGCAAGAGAAATAAATCCTTTGACTCCCTACTTCTGAATCCCTTCCACCAATGAACTCCACAGAGACCTGGCAGTCAGAAATTTACTCAATTTGATCCAAGGAGCAGGCTTCTGCTTTTGACTTGTTCTAGAAATCCATAGGAGACTTTTCAAATCAGAAATGGAATCTATCGCTTTAAAGAGATGCCCTTCCCTACGTAGTCAAGGCAGAGCAGTGAGCAATCTGAGTGATACTCAATAGAGTATGTTCATCTGTTACATTTGGCAAAGTTGCTAATGCACAGTGATGTTGTTTGTTATGTCTCTTCTTTAGCTCATAAGTTTTTAAAAAAAGGAAGACATAGGATAAAACAGAGGCACCACCACCCCATTCCATCAGGTCCCTCTTGACAGAGCTTCAGCTCTTCCACTCACAAAACACAGCAGATGGAATGTTAAATCTAAACTAGAAAGTCTCTTGCATTCCTAGCTGTCAAAACAAACCATGTGCCTCCTGCTTCTCAACTATAATCCACTAAAAGCAATGAGACTATTTCAGACACCAGAACATGCACATCCAACTGTATTTGGGAGAGATTTTTTTAAAGTGGAAGTATTGGAAGATGAATGGGTGAACTCAAGCAAGAAATGAGTGTTCTGATTCAATGAGGATTTATGAGCATTTAAATTATGACTGTCCTATGACAAACACATTTAGTCCTACACCAAGACCAATGAATGCAAATATTTCCCACTTGTGGTCTTGTGCCAAACATTAATATGTATTAGGTTTATAATGGTCTTTGTTAGCTGTTTAGAACGATGTTGTCCAATATAAATATAGTACAAGTCACAAATGCAAGCCACACATGTAATTTTAATTTTTCTAATGATCACATTTAAAAAAGGAAGAAAGAAATGGGTAGAGTAATTTTAAGAATATATTTTGTTCAACCCAATATATCCAAAATATCATTCCAACATGTAACCAATATAAAAAAGTTACTGGGGCGCCTGGGTGGCGCAGTCAGTTAAGCGTCCGACTCCAGCCAGGTCACGATCTCGCGGTCCGTGAGTTCGAGCCCCGCGTCGGGCTCTGGGCTGATGGCTCGGAGCCTGGAGCCTGTTTCCGATTCTGTGTCTCCCTCTCTCTCTGCCCCTCCCCCGTTCATGCTCTGTCTCTCTCTGTCCCAAAAATAAATAAAAAAAATTAAAAAAAAATTTTAAAAAGTTACTAAGAAGATATTTTATACTCTATTTTTCATATTATTTCTTGGAAATTTGATGAGTATCTTATATTTACAGTACTTTTTTTACTAATTTGGACAAATTTGGACTAATTTTTACTAATTTTACTAATTTGGTTCAAGTGCTCATTAGCTACATGCTAGTGTCTACCATATTGGACAGTGCAAGTATAGAATCTTTTAGAGACTTTTTTTATTCAGGACTTGGGGCTTATATGAAAATTAGTGATAAGGAAGTGTGCTACATATTATAAAGTAAATATTTGGCAGCCTCTTAACCCCAAATTCTTCCCCTAAGGTACACAGTAATTTAAAACTCATGCATCAAGTCAGAAGTGATATAAATATTTAGAATACTATCCACGGCCAAGCATATCACTGGCCCCAATCTGTTAGCCCACACATGTAGCCCATATCTAGATTGCTATTAACAGGCTCTGACTCTAGTAGCTAATTCCTCAATCCTGTAGAATGCTTTGTTATAAAAGTTGGACCCAGGAAAGAAAATAAGACTGAGTCTTCACCTGATATATTTGAGTTTTGAGAAATCCCAAAATGTACCCAGTTGATGAGCTAGCCAAAAAAGGGCACACATACTTTCAAAAAGACAAATTAGGGAGTCCTCTTCTAGAAACCTAAGAAATGTATGTACTCTTCAGAGGCTGAGTCCATCATAGGAATGTATGAGTTGGGTCATACAAAACAGAGTAATGGGAACAAGGGTAAACTAGGGCAGCAATGCCCCAAATAAAGGTCTTCACATCAAAAATTTGTTTAACTCTGTGTAAATTCTTGGGTCTGTGGGTTAGGCTGCCTGCATATGATCTCTGACAGAAGCTCATTACCACCTATAGGAAAGTTTCCCACAGGATACAAGAGCAGGGAACATCAGCCAAGATTTAGGAGGAAACATAAAAATGCAAAAGAACAAATTTCTGCTTAGCACCTCATTTTTGAACGATCTGAGAAACGAATAGCCTATTAATAACTTTCGAGTCCTCTTTAAGATAGCTCATATGTAAACAGTAGTAAATGGATTTGACAAGTGCTGGATTGTGTGACTGACTAAATAAACTCAAAGATGATTTTTTAGGAGAGCTACTTCACACAGCATTCTCACCTAAATCGAACAGTGCCAATAAATGCAAGTTGAAAATGAGCACTTTTCCCAGAAGAGATACAAATGATACTTTCACACATGAGTCATGAGCTGTCTCCTCAGCAGAGTATAATTTTGGTAATACGAGCAAGATGTTCTTGTGAAGAAATGATTTCATACAAGTATTCAGAAACATCATGCCAGAGTGTAATGGGTCTGTAGTGAAGAATCATGTTTATTCAGCCCATCACTTCCTTGAAAACAAAATTATCAATATTATGAGCATCACCAACTAACAGGAAGTATGTAGAAGACTTGTAAAGATATATACCACATAGTCAGAAAGCATTAATATTATTCTTCCTGTGAAACTAACTTGGAAACAAAGTAAGACAAGCCTAGTTTGTTATTGACCCTTTGATATAGAAAAGTTAAAAAAAAAAATCTTTTTTCCAAAAATTCACAAGCAAAAATCATACCAGAGAGACTCTCCAAATTCCCTGAAAGATATCTTATTTGATGGCCCTGAAATCTATAATTTTTCTAACACTATTTAATCTCTCTGTGCCTTAATATCTCCATCTATAATAAGAATAATATCTACCTCTTCAGTTATTTGTGAAAATTACAATAATCCATGTAAAGTACTTAGAAGAAAGCCTGGCACATAGAAAGCATCCAATAAATATCCGCTATTACTTTTGTAATTAAAGATAGAACAACAGAAACACTAGACAGAATGGCCCAGTCAGAAGTTACACAACTATGTAGGATAGAACCTACAGCTCTAGACTTTCTACAGGACCTAAATGTTCACACTCTACTTATATTACAAGTGTTAATTGTTGCTAATAGGCCCTCAATCCAGCAACTAAATCCTCTGTCTTATAAAATACTTTGGTTTTACAAAGAAAAGAAAATATGGGGGCGCCTGGGTGGCTCAGTCAGTTAAGCATCCGACTCTGGATTTTGGCTTAGGTCATGATCTCACGGTTCATGGGATCAAGCCCCACATTGGGCTCTGCATTGACAGAGCCTGCTTCGGATTCTCTCTCTCTCTCTCTCTCTCTCTCCCTGCCCCTCCCCACTCACATACACTTGTGCACACATGCGTGCTCTCTCTCTCAAAATAAATAAAAAACTTAAAAAAAAAAAGGAAAAGTAAAAGGGTGCCTGGGTGGCTCAGTTGGTTAGGCATCCAACTTGATTTTGGTTCAGGTCATGATCTCGTGGCTCTCATGGTGAGTTTGAGCCCCACATCAGGCTCTGCACTGTCAGCTCAGAGGCTGCTTAGGGTATTCCCTCTCTCTCTCTCTCTCTCTCTCTCTCTCTCTCTTTCTCTCTGCTCTCTGAGATAATAAATAAATAAACTTAAAAAAAAGAAAGAAAAGAAAATATGAGTGTACCTTTGCAAGATATGATTGGCTATAGGAAAATCCCAAACATGAAGTTTATCTACTCCAAAATCACCTCTCTCCTCTCTCACATTTGGTTACTGTGCTCCAGCCACTCTGTCTTTGTTCAGCCTCTTGAACATACCACGTTTGTCCCTATCTCAGGACATTAACTGCTTCCCTTCTTCTCTTTCTCCCTTTAAATATCACCTCCTAAGAGAAGCCTTCTTTGACTCCCCCAGCTAAATTAGTGCCCCTCAAAGCCAATTAGCCAAATACCTATCATACTACTGTATTCTGTTGTCCTCAGAGCATGCATCAATATCTAAAGTAATCTCATTTACTTATGATTTTTGTCTGAATGTCCTACCCCACCTCACCTCCATATGAGTGTCTTATTCAAAGTTGTTTCCCCCAACACTTAGTCCAGTACCTGGTACATAGTACACACTCAAAAGAATATATGTTAAATGACTGATGAAAACTATGAATACCCCTTCCCCAAAGCATTTCTTCACAAAAAAATATTGCATATTATTTTATAGGCTTATGAAGCCTTTAAAGGCCACAGTAGGCTGCCTACAGATCCATGGGCATTAAGCTAATAAGCAAAGAAATCAAATATTGTATGCCTAGGTAAGGAAGCTAGGCTAGTTCAAATGAAACTTGGGCTAGAAGTTTGGGAATCCTTAGTGTTTATCTGTATCTTCTAAATATTACTGATTTTGTCTAGTTGTTCTATCAGTTATTTTGAGTGGGATACTGAAATCTTCAACGATTATTGTTAATATATGTTTCTCTCTTCAACTCTGTCAGTTTTTTCTTCAGGTATTTGGGATCCCTATGTTCAATGCATGCACGTTTATAGTTGTTACATTTTCCTGAAAACCTTGTTATAACTCCTTTATTATTATAAAATGTACCTCTCCTAGGAGGCTATTATGGTTTTCACTTAGCCTACTTAGTATGAATCTTCACACTTAATATTAATATGGAAAATGACATATTACCATGCTTGATTATGGGCTACCATCCCAGACTTTTCCAGGGGCATTATAATCAATGTTTGCACCAAATTTTCTTTCTGAAATCCAAAAATTTCTGAATTCCAAAAAACAGCTGGCCCCAGGGTCTTAGATTAAGACTATTGAGCCAGTCAGTTTCTTATGGTTTCAATAGGTCCCAGGAACTGGGCTAAAACTTTCATGGGCATCTTGACATTTAGCTTTCTAGAGTAACTAGAAAATTAAACCACACTTCAGTCAATGGTATCCAGGGGAGCAGGTCACCCCCAGTTGCCATGTGGTGAGGCCAGATGAGCTCCACAGCCCAAGATCACAGCTGTCTGTTCTATTCCAAGCAAGTTCCTGTACTGCATGGCCCACAAACATGTAGAATCCCAGGGACAAGAAATTCCTGCTTGGCCTCCTCACTAAGAGGGAGCATCAGGCCCAGGAGATGAGTTCAAAAGGGCTGGGAACTATCATCGTGCAAAACCTGAGGCTTTTCCTCTTCCCACCAGAATATTAGCCTCACAACAGCTTAACATGAGGCATTGATTAATTAAGTAATCCATTTAGCTCTCTCCTAGATGAGGTTAGCTATCCTAAAGGACCAGCAGTTGTCAGCACAGAGTCATGGGGTCTGAGCAAGAGCTTTCAAATTGTTTTCTATGGGACCCTAGTGTACTGCAAAGGTGCTTTTGTGTTCCACAAAAGCCTGGATTCAAATTTCATTAAAAAAAAAATAGGGGCGCCTGGGTGGCTGAGTCGGTTGAATGTCTGACTTCGGCTCAGGTCATGATCTCGCAGTTCATGAGTTTGAGCCCCACATCGGGCTCTGTGCTGACAGCCCTGAGCCTGGATGGAGACTGCTTCAGATTCTGTGTCTCCCTCTCTGCCCTTCACCCACTCACACTCTGTCTGTCTTTCTCTCAAAAATAATTAAACATTAATAAATAAATAAATATGTTCACACATATATATGAATATATGCGCATATTATACTCATCTATTTAAATATTATAGATTCATGTATTATAAATACTATAACAAAATTAACATGCACGTTTAAATGTCATATCAAATTGAAATGCTCTAGAGACAACATTAATTGTGCAAGCACAAAAAAATTTGATTTTATACAAATCCTGGTATAAAAATTCTATCATTTCTTTGTGCTTAATTAGACTTCTTGTAACTGTATCAGTGATTCCAGAGGTTGTAGCTCTACAAGTGGTTTATTATTTTATTCAAGCCTGTACATGTCTAAAATTATTAGGTTGACTGCATGATTACTAAATGTGTGAGTCAGGATTGTCTTGATGTGTGCAACCAACAGAAAATAGAGAAAAAAATGGGATATAGTAATTGTCATTCATCACCCTCAATTTCACATATTCTTTAGAACAGTACTATGATTTTCCTTTATTAACTTTGTAATATTTATGAATTTAGAAAATAAAACTTTGGTAATAAAATGTCACAGTTACCTATCTTATACTCAACATCTAACCTGTACTTTGTTCTGACAGAGCCCAATGTTTTCAGCTATCTGCCTCCAGTGTGACCTGAGGGTGGAGAATGGGCAGTGTATGAATCATATATTGCTTCATAATGGTTACCACAGACCTAGAAAGTTAAAACAACACTCATTATTATCTCAGTTTCTACAGGTCAGAAGCATGGACACAGAGAAACTGGCTTCTCTGCTCAGGGTCTCCCAAGCTGAATCAAGGTGTCAGCTGGGGCTGAGAAGCCATCCAAGGGACACTAGTCTCTTCCAAATCTATTCAGTCCATTGGCAGAATTTGGTTCCTTTTGGCTTCTTTCAGTTGTCTATTGCTGCAAAACAAATTATACTTTAGTGGCTTAAAACAATACCCATCAATTATCTCACAGTTAGATGTCAGAAGTCTGGGCATGGTGTGTGGATTCTTTCCTCAGGGTTTCACAGGGTGAAATTTGGGTATCAGCCACACTACATGGTTTTCTGCAGGTTCTGGGGAAGAATCTGCTTCCACACTCATTCAGACTGTTGAAAGAATTCAGTTCCTGGTGGCTACTGGTGTCAATCAGGGACTGTTCTCAGCTCCAACAAGCCACCCTCAGATCCTTGCCATACGCCCCCTGCATGTTCAAAGCTAATGGCTTAGAACCATCAAGCTGCTGAATCTCTGTCACACTTGCAATCTCTCTCCAGCCGGCCACCAGAGTCTTATACAATGTAATGTAATCCCCAGAGAGATTATTCCTTCACCATTTGCCATATAACAATTTAACCAAGGAAATGACTATCCTATCATATTCAGTTTCCACCCACCCACAAGGGTAGGAGATTATACAAGACATGTACACCAAGGGTTGGGAACCTTAGGGTCTATCTTAGAATTGTGCCACCAAAAGTGGCAAGGGGAACCCTCTTCTCAGCTTCAGAGTGAAACTTATTTTGCATATGCCAATCATGATGGCCCTTTTCCGGGAATTTGTTTAAAACAATTGTGTGACCCAGGTGTAGGCAATAAGACACAAAGTGAGTCTGCTGGGACATTTCTAGGAAATGCTCCTCCCTGATAAGATGAGATCACCTCAATTCCAAATCTGTAGGTTTTCCAATGCAGGTGGGATGTCTGGTACCACTGTGGCCTCCTTATTCCCAGCGTGAGGATGAAACCATCACACAAGGGAAGGCAGACCCAAGAAAACCACACAGAAGTGGGGCTGGAGCCCAAACCACCATGCCACCTCCGGACTTTTAGGGGAGACATTTAATTCTTCTCATCATGCAAGCCAGCTCGAATCAGGATTTCATTACTTGCAGCCCAAGATGTTCTGTGAATAAGAAAGTCAAGGTAAGATTTAATTTAGGGGGAAACAAAGAGCCCAGCTGTTAGAAAAAAGTTTGAAAATCACAGATCCGCTAGATAGAGTCAGACAGAACTGGGATTGTGACCAAACTTCCAACATTAATGAGCTGAAAAGCTTTATCTATAAGATCAGGCAAAGTAATTCCTAACTTCATGAGTCATTATGAGGACTCAGAAAAGTTGCACACATGCAGCAAAATATTCCAAGTAAAACATAAGACTTGTTTCAAACAGGTGATTATAACCAGGAATTAGGGGGCAGGATGGAACAGGGGGAGGAGGATATGGATACCAGGAGAGAATGCAGGTGTGGGTATGATGGGATAGGGAGAATGAGACAGAAGGAAAGCTCTGTCTTAGGGGGTAATGTACCAGGCATTTCCTCACATCACTCCATATTGGTGTCTGAGCTCCAGGGAGAGAAGGGCTGCAAGCATATTTTAAAGTGAGGTTTACCCATATACACACATGTGGGGTCAAGTAGTTAGGGGGTGGCCAGAGCCACAGTGGTAGAAGAGAGGCACCTTCAAGGATAGTCTTTCTCTCTGAAAAGAAAAACAAAGGAGCAAATATTGTTTGGGCAACACCCTTGAGATGTATCCTAGGTTCCAGAATTAGAAGGCAGGCATTAAAGAAGAAACTGTCAGTAAAGCAGCAATGTAGAGAGACAAGGAGAGGGTGAGGCAAGCATTCAGAGAAACTTGCAGCATTTCGCATTCATTTTGCACCTCATCTTATGAGCCAGGCTCCAGGATGCCCTTTTTCTTTTGCTTTTTCCTTTTTTTAAGTTTATTTATTTACTTTGAGAGAGACAGAGAGAGAGGGAGAGAGAGAGAGAGAGGAAAGGGTAGAGTGAGAGGAAGAGAGAGAGAATCCCAAGCAGTCTCTGGGTTGTCAGTGCAGAGCCTGATGCAGGGTTTGATCCCACGAACCATGAGACCATGACCTGAGCCAAAACCGAGTCAGATGCTCAACTGACTGAGCTACCCAGGCATCCCTAGGATGCCCTTTTAAAGCTTACACTCATATCTGCTAACTAAATGGAATTTTCTTTCCACTTTGATAAGGTGAGAGAGATCACAACTGATTACAGAGCAGTTTCACTTTTTTTTTTAAATTTGAGTATAGCTGACACACAATGTTACATTAGTTTCAGCTGTACAACACAGGGATTTGACAAGTTTATACATTATGCTGTGCTCACCACAAGTAGCTACCATCTGTCCCTACACATTCTTATTACAGTATCATTGATTATGTTCCTTATGCTGTGCCTTTAATTTCCATGACTTCCTCACTCCATAACTGGAAGATTATATCTCCTACTCCCATTCAGCATTTTGCCCATCCCCCCAGCATCCCTTCCCCTCCGGCATCCATCAATTCATTCTCTGTACATATAGATCTGATTATGCTCTTTGCTTGTTTACTCTGTTTTGTTTTGTTTTGTTTTACATTGTACTTATGAGTGAAATCATACAGTGTTTGTCTTTCTTGTCTGACTTATTTCACTTGACATAGTGCCCTCTAAGTCCAACTATGTTGTCTCAAATGGCAAGATCTCATGCTTTTTATGGCTACATAGTATTCTAGTGTGTGTGTGTGTGTGTGTGTGTGTGTGTGTGTGTGTGAGTATATATATATATATATATATATATATATATATATATATATATCACTTCTTCCTGATTCATTCATCTATTGATGGACACTTACTTGGCTTCGATATCTTGGCTATTGTAAACAATGCAGCAATAAACATAGAGGTGTATAGATCTTTTGTAATTAGCATTTTCATTTTTTTGGTTAGAGCGCTTTTAGAAGGCTAAGTGTTTTAGTCAGTTCTTGTGTAGCAAACAATCCCAACATCTCAGTGGCTTATAATAAAGATAACATTTTTTTCAGTGCTAGGTCTATTCTACCAATAAGCTGAAACATCTCAGCTTCAAACTTCAGGTAAAGCTTATGTGTCCCACACACATCTTTCACCTTTCTTGGACCTGTGGGTGCTCGGGGAAAATTCTTCTCTTGATGAATCGTAAGAGGTGTGAGCAGAAGTACAACACACACTACCTCTTAAGATATCAGCTCAGAACTGGCCCATTGCCATTAGCATTCACAACCCATTGACCAAAGCAAGTAATACGGCCAAGTTCAACATCAATGGGGTGGGGAAGAATACTCTGTCCACTCTAGTAGAAGATACTTTGAAGTCACATGACAAAAGCCATGGACTTATTATTCACAGGACTGTGAGAATTATGAGCAATAATTCCTTCTACCACAACAGGCCTTAGTGGGTATATAAAAGACACATCAAAGAGGCAGGAAAGAAAGCTAAAATGATGTTAAGGACAAAAAAAAATGTACCTGCTTTCATCTGGCCTTGAGCCTATCACACCCATAATCCACTGCCCATATAAATGTACATCATCTGCCTAATTTTGAAACTTCTCTTTGGCCCTTATTAGCCAAATCACCTTGATCAAATCACTTAACCTCAGGCTTCAATTTCTTCATCCACAAAATGGGGAACATAAAGACCCACCTCATATGACTGCTGTGTATACGTGAGATAATCTCAAGTTAATAGTTTACAGAAATTGCCAATAAGCTATTTATTTACAATAGCTATTGTTACACACTACCCAAGACCCTTCTTTTGATCTGAAATTGATATATTGTATGCCTGCTATGTCCCAGGTACAGTGATGGGAACACTAAAATACACCTGTCGTTGAAAACCTCACAAACTATTATTACACAAAATGGTAAATAAATCATTATAAGACAGTAACTAGTATATTTGAGATCTGAATAAGGTATTACAGGCACCCAGATAAGAGGAATTTACAATATCTGGAAAAGAAAGAAAATAATTCACAAAAAAAGGGCGAAATTTGAGCTAGGATTTGAAGATTGTAGAAGTGCTCCAGACAAGGCAGAAGGAAAGGACATTCTAGGACATAAATGGCATATGTGTAGCTGCACATGCCAGAATCAGTAGGTAATATTAGTTTTGTAACATCTACAAGAAAGCATGTTAGCTCCCCCTTGTTGATACTAAATTTGCCCTCATAAGGAATGTGATGGCAGGAGCGGGGGGCAGTTATACAATCCCCTCCTAAAGGGAACAGTTGGAGTAAGCTTAATGGGGCTGGGGAATCCTTTTCAGCCACTTGAAGCTTCTGTTATCTTACACAAAGATTATCATTTGTGAGAGTAGATATTATGGAAAGAGAAACTTACAGAGTTTCAAACCAAAATAAATGCTTCCCCCTAGAAGATTATTGCATGGAACCACAGACTCAGGGAACACATTGCTCTTCTATGGGAAAGCTGTCTTGTTAACTTTAGCACAAGTAAATAGTCCTTTTCTGTTTATTTTTTCTTCTTATCCCATAAGAAAGGAGACAATGTAGACAGTTCAAATCAGAGTAGACAGTTCCCCTTCTTTTTTTAAATAGCGATTGTTCTTCCCACAGGCTTTCTGAACACTCTACTTGGTAATACCTCCTTTGGGAATTTCAAACAATAAAATACAGGTGCATTATCTTTTAGAAGGAAACATAGAAAGAAAATGATGATTTTTGTACATTCTTATTCCCCTCAGTTAAAGAACACTTCATATGTTGCTTCTTGAGTTTCAAAATGGACACTTACTAAAAATACCTAAAAGAAGGTCTGGCAGGTGCTATCAGAACAACACTCACTCAATTTCTTTTCCCAGCAGTAGCAACATTTTAATAATACCACCTCATATTTGCACAGTGTCTTTCCCATGACAAAGTACTGCTTTTGCATTCATTGTCCATTTTAATTCTCAAAGTAATCTTGGAAAGAAAATAACACTTTTATGTATGAGCAAACTGAGTTTCTGAGATCACCAGGTCGCTCCAGATACAACAGCTAATAAGTCACAGTCAAAATCTGAATGCATGTCTCAGACTTTTCCTTCGTAAACTGGCAATAGTTAGCATGTTCTAGAGAATCCATAATCTTGGCCAGCTAAAGGAACTCACTTAGTCTATGGATCAATGACATGGATTTTAAGATTCTAATGTCTGCTACATTAGCTGTATGTCTCAGGGAAGTTTGTTTATGTAACCTCAGTTTGCTTCCTCATCAATTGTATAGTTTGCTAGGGCTGCCATAGCAAAATACCCCAGACTGGGTGGCTTAAACAAAAGAAATTCTTTCCTCTGGATGCTATAAGTCCAAGGTCAAGGTGCTGGCAGGTTGGTTTCTTCTGAAGGCTTTTCTCCTTGGCTGGTGGATGGTCACCTTCTCCCTGTCTTCACAGGGTCTTCCCTCTGTATGTATCTGTGTCCTAATCTCCTCTTCTTATAAGGACACCAGTCAGTGTATTAGGGCCCATCCTACTGACCTCATTTAATCTTAATTAACCTTTTTAAAGACCTTATCTCCAAATGTAGTCATAGTCTAGATACTGTGAGATTGGACTTCAACATATCTTTTGGTTCAGTCACTAACATCTATAGAATGGGAGGATGAACTCTGCAAAACAGTGTGGAGTTTCCTCAGAAAGTTAAAAATAGAACTACCCTAATGACCCAGCAATTGCACTACTAGGAATTTGTCCAAAGGATACAAAAATATGGACTCAAAGGAGCACACACACCCAATGTTGACAGAATCAACATTGGTAATACCTCCTCCAATGTTGACAGCATCACTATCAACAATAGCCAAATTATGGAAAGAGCCCAAATGCCCTTCAACTGATGAATGGATAAATAAAATGTGGGGTATGTGCATGTGTGTACATATAATGGAATATTACTCAGCCATCAAAAAGAATAAAATCTTGCCATTTGCAATGACATGAATGGAACTAGAGTGTATTTATAATCCTAAGTGAAGTAAGTCAGTCAGAAAAAGAAAAATTCCATATGACCACTCATACATGGAATTTAAGACACAAAACAGATGAACATAGGGGAAGGGAAGGAAAAATAAAATGAGATAAAAACAGAGAGGGAGGCAAACCATAAGAGACTCTTAACTATAGAGAACAAAGTGAGCATTGCTGGAGGGAAGATGGTTGAAAGGATGAACTAAATGGGTGATGGGGATTAAGGAGGACACTTGTGATGAGCACTGGGTGTCATATGTGACTGATGAATCATTAAATTCTATTCCTGAAACCATGACTACAGTGTATGATAACTAATCTGAATTTAAATAAAATCTTGTTAGGATAAATAAATAAATAAATAAATAAATAAATAAAATGGGAGAATGGAAAGCTTTCATCATGATAAATTGTATTAGTTTTCTATTATTGCTATAATAAATTATGTCAAACTTAGTGGCTTAATACACATTTATATCTTACAATTCAGCAGGTCCTAAGTCCCACATGGGTCTTACCAGGCTAAAATAAAGATGTCAAGAGAGCTGCCTTCCTTTACCTGGGCATGAGAGGAGGATGTGTTCCTGGCTCATTCAGATTCCCAACTTCTAGAGATATTAGATTCCTTGGTTCTGGGTTCCCTTCCTTCATCTTCAAAGCAAGCACCTGAGGGTTGAGTCCTTATCACACTGCATCCCACTGACCCTTCTGTGATCACGTTTCTCTCTTTTTAAAAGCTCTCCACTTTTAAAGGCTCATGTGATCATATTGGGCCCACCTGGATAACCAGGGTAATCTCCTCACCTCAGCATCCTTAGCTTTAATCACATCTGCAAGTCTCTTTTGCCATATTCACAGGTTCCCAGGATTAAGGTGTGGACATTCTTTGGGGGCTATTATTCTATCCATCATATAAGTGCTTAATGAAAGATAGCTATTATGTCTTTAATGGTTAGAGATAAACCTTTGCAAGCTAAGGAGCCTATTTAAAATTAGGTTGACTGGTTCAACTAAGTGGTTCCAACCAGGGAACATTTGGCAATGTCTTAAAGACAACTGGTGGGGGTGAGGGAGGGTTCATACTGGTCCCTACTTGGTTAAGCACAGGGATGCTGCTAAAGAATGCATAGGACAGCCCCCCCCCAATAAATAATTAACTAAATGCTTTGGGTTAAGCTAATTGATCTATGTGGAAACAAATTTCTATCATGACCAAATGAACCACTGATGCCATAATCAAGTGGTCTCTTGTTCCATGAGAGGAAAAAACACGTTCTCTCTTTGAGATAGTGTTCTATGATATCTATAATACCTTTATCATTTTTGAGACATGGTATAAGTAGATGGTTTATGTCTTAATTTCACCTGGTCTAAGAAAATGGGAATAGACTTATTCTAAAACCTACACACACACATATACATATATACATACATATATATATACACACACATATATATACACATATGCATACATATATATACATATATATGTGTGTGTGTGTATATATATATATATATATATATATATATATATATATATAAAGAGAGAGCAAGAGAGAGTCATTCCATTATTGAAAACCGAGCAAGGACCAGGCAGGCATTGCTTGAGGCATGCAGGATACGTCTGAGAACAATACAAAGGTTCCTGCTCTTGTAAAAGGTAACATTATAGAAGAGGGAGATAGTCAATGAGGAAACAAATTTAAAAATTATAAACTGTGTGAGAAATACTATGGAAAAAATAGCTCAGAGGCAGGGAGATTAGGGCTGCAGTGGGAAGGGGAAGGCAGGAGTTGGGGGGAGCAGGGACCCAGAGTGGAGGTATTCCATAGGGTAATATGTAATTACCTATTACATATTAGGTCAGGTCTGCCCTGACCTCCTTAAGTATAACTTGTCTACTTATGAAGACCAGATGCCATCTCATTTTCTTAACCTTATTTGCTAAGTATTTGCAAATTATATTTGTGAGACATAAACACTGACATAGTTTTGCATGTTTATTGAATGATAAAAATCAAATGGAAAAGAGATGAACCCATCAATATCAGCCCATCATAAACAAGCTCAGGGCTTGAAGCTGGAGCCCTTGAGTCACAAATTGCTTTTCCTTCCTTAAAGTCACTCTGCCTTCTCACTATACTCCAGTGTCAGGAACAAATAGGCATTATGTATAATGAAGCTCCTAGCTATGGAATAATCCGAGCCACCCCCCATTCTAAAAAACAAAACAAAACAAAACAAAACAAAAAAAAAACAGATCCAAGGACACATCAGGTGAGTTACAGCTCAGCGTATTATTTGTGCATTGTGTCAACTGCCTCATATTTGTCATTTAATATGAGTAAAGTGAAACATGAAAAACTGTTGTTGATTTAGTGGTCATACATGCCTTTGATCCTTTTTAACAGCCATTAGATGCTAGAGAAAAGTTAACCTAAAGTACTATTAAACAATTCCTTTTTAAACATACTGGTCTCAACCAAAAACTCTAATTTCTGCCTTTGACCAATGAATTCAAAGATAAATAACGAACGACTTCCTGAAAAAGAGCTGGCTCCTAATTTGCAGCATGTCCTGAATTCCCAGAGCTATATTCCTCCATGATTTTTTTTTGTTCCATTCATCTTTTAGTTCTGGGTGCAAACATTTGGTCCTTGAATATTTTGAGGAGCACCACCATTTATTCTTCTAACATAAAAGAAGGATCCAATATAGAATACAACTGGGTTCCCTGCGGTAAGCAGCATCTGATTATGACCATGCTATGAAAATTCAAGCCAGCAAGTTAAAACTTGTTGTTGGATTTGCTGCTTAACAAATCAAGGAGACAAATCAATATTTTCCGAATACAGCCTGGGGGAGAGCTATAGAAACAGAGGAATGATATTCTCAGCTTTCCAGGGAGTCCCGACAACAGAGTGGAAGCACACATTTAAAAATTAACTTTCTCCAAACATCCTTTTATGGCTCATTTTAAAAATATTTCTGGTTCCACATTATCCTGCAGTTTGGCTATTTTTTTAATACTCTCCCTCTCCAAATTCATTCCAGTGGGAGCTGCCCGTTGGCAACGGAGGCCCATGATTATCTCACTGTGTATAATTCATTTAGCAGCATAAAGTGCTTCTGCAAGCGCTGCCACAGCACAAAGAGAAAGTGCCAGCGTTAGCACTCCAGGGTCATGCAACCTGCCCCACCAGGCACGGTCATTTAGAAGAGACCCCCTCCGACAAGCTTTCTCACACCCTGTGCTGCACTGGGGAGGCTGGCCTAATACTACCCAAATGTCCCTATGAGGCAGCTGCTAACACTTCTACCGTAGGACCAGAAGTGCAATGACCTACCCCTCTCCTGCTTTGCTCCTCAGTGCAAGGTTCCTGAATAGCAGCATCAGAGACATCTGGGAGCTTGTTAGAAATGCAGGCGCTTGGGCTCCTCCCCAGACCTACTGAATCAGAACCTGCCTTTTAACCAGATCTCCAGGTGATTAGAGGACACTCTAAAGTTTGCGGAGTTCAGCTGTATGGGATGGAAGCCAAGAATGACAGAATTCTTCTCCAATGTTTTCTCCAATGTTTTCTGAGTTGTCACTATCATGGCTGGTTTTTTAGAAACTCTGGATTTATGCCTACATCATAGCATTTATCATTTTTTACCTCTAACTAAAAATTTTCACATAAACCTTTCTCATCTGCACTCCATCATATAATAAGGTACTTTTATGTTTCAGACCTGGTTTTTGACCTTGTCTTTGACTTTGCACCATTCAGTGGCCTGGAGGTGATTAAGAGGATATGAAATGAATGCACTCAATTGTTTTTCCACTTTCTTTCTAGATGTTCAGAGATACTGTTGTGGGCAATTATTGTTTAGCCTTCCCAGCATCCTGCCCCACTTCCTTGTATCCAAGCCCTCCAATTTTCCTCTGGAAAACTACTTTTCTCCATTCTCAGGCTCTATGTTTCAAAAGTCCTGAATAGCCTTCTCCTCAGTAGCCACATGAGAGTTTTCCCGATCATGGCCTCTCTGATTGTTCAGGAAGCCCATACATCCCAAGCCAGGGCAGGGAGTGCAAACCACAGCATACCTGATGGAATGAAGTGAAAAAGGCAAGCTCTTCCCTCTGTGGTTGCTAAGCTGGTACAACGGAAGCCTGGGGCTGCCTGTGGCCATCACTTCCTCTTCCTAAGGAAAGCCTGACTGAGAAGACTTCAGAGGCCATTGCTTGAATAACTGAATCATCCTGTGTGGATCTGCATAGACACTCTAGGCAAGGGGCAGACATTCACGGCAGTGAGGCCAGGACTTCTCCAGGTTCTTCCAAAAGAAGGCCCTCCTATGGTCAGCAGCATGCCTAAGATGAATGTTAACACTGCTCTTCCTATGAGTGGTTGAGGGGGTGGGGTGTTATCTTGAGAGCCTCCTGTTATGAGTGCTCTTTGGTTTTAACAGGAAATAGTCACCCTTGACCAGTACTGCCAGCAACATCCCCCAAGATCCTCAGCCTCCTTCCCAGAAAACCCCTCTTGATACATTCTTAGATTAGAGATGTTGCAAGTTGGCGAATTGCTTAGACATCACTTTTGCCAGTATGTTAGTACCATGGTCTACAAACCCCAGGGGGACAGGCATCCTGCCATTTAATCACCTGGTACATACCTCATGCATGATAAATCACACTCAAACACACATACACAGCCAAAGCATCTGCCATGGAGTCTCTTCAGGCCAGAGGACGCCTCAGGTGTAACAGCAGTTGGACCTATGGACCCATGCTGAGTCTGCAATACCCAGTAAAGATCTTTTTTAGGTTCAAATAAACATTCAGACTCACAAGTCTACCATAGGCCACACTTGACATCCATCTATTAGGTTACAGGATAAAAACCAGAGCTTGCCTGAGGACAGCTTCAGGTGTTTTGTTTTCCCTGTAGTCCTTAAAGCAGTCTAAAAGCTCAGATACTAGAAGATGAGACCCATATCAGACAAGTACAGGATCTATCCTGGCCTAAAATCTGCTAACCCAAAGGATCCATAGCTTCCAAGTTCCCAACAAGATACGTGCCCAGATATGAGTCCCAATGCTTAAGGACACCCAAAGTTTAGCTTCCCTATCAAGTATTTATAGTTCATTCATAGCCCTTCTAGTCCAGATGCAGTTTGCCAAAGATCATTTTTAGCTCAAGCAGTCCTGCCTAGAAGCATAGTTGACATTCTGTCATTGTGAAGTTACCAGGGGAACTGAGCTAGCAAGTTAAAGGTCAAATTCTCATTCTGAAAGGGAAAGAGTTTTGTTAACCATTTGTCCACAAAGTTAACAAAGGTGGGAAACATCCTCAGAAAACACAGAGATATCTTTAAAGAGATTCTGGTGCCCCGTAGTTCAGAAGGATACACTGGCAAAGAAATTATGTGGAAAACAAACACAAACAAAAAATAACCAGTTCCCTCCTAGAAGAACAGGATCGTTTCAGAGACCGGCCAGGATTCTCCTTGCAAGGAGTGCCACGCACAGACTACTCCACCTGCTGAAGTACGGACATAGCTCTACCTGTCATCACTAGCCATGTTTAACCAAAGAAAACAAATGACCAGATATTTTTATACCAGTTCAACAACCCTTCTTGTAAAAGCTAAACTGAGGCACAGAGAAGGTGTGTTTTCTTTGGTTCTGTTTTTTGTTTTCTGAAAAATCATGAGAATAAGTGTAAGAAGGTGTCCCCTTCTGGCATCTGTGCCAATGGGACCTAGACTGACATAGCCAAGGGTGACTTCCACATATACAGTATAAGAGTCAAAGATCCCCCATAGTCTTCTTCACCCAGTGTGTGTTTGCGTGCATGTGTGTGTGTGTGTGTGTGTGCATGTGTACACACATACACATACAAGAAGTGAAGAAGCCCACCAATATCTCAACTTTCCCAGTTTAGCAAGAAACTAAGGACAATGTTTATTTAGCTTCCTTGGAAACTTAGTGGCATTTGAGAGCTGTCATCTTGTTATCAAACTGTTACAAAATTTGGCAGGATATCTGAGTTGTCCAACATATCATATGGATAGCAATACAGGTGTTGCCAACACCTGTAACCACCCCACAGTTTAAATATCATATTCATCAAAAGTACGAATGCCAACATCATCAAGCCATAAATGTTAGTTATATTGCCATAATTACCTCCAAATTCCATCACCATTAAGCACCCTATACCTTGAACCACAAGACCACTATTGTTTACAACTATAGTTAATATAACCCAGAGCCACAAAACTGCCAATATCTAAACCTATATAGACACTATCACCAGAAACACGTATGCAGTAGTATAGAAGTCATCTATTTTCACAATAATGCTGTTTAACAAATGAACTCAAAACAAAGTGCCTTGAAAAACAACAACAACAACAAGATGCTCGTGTGCTCATGATTCCATGGATGGATGAGGTAGTTCTTTTGGGCTAGCCCAGGTTTGGCTGATCTCAGCCACACTTGTTTATTGGCTGCAATCAACGGGTAGGTTGACTAGGGGCTGGCTGCTTAAGGACGTCCTCAGCTAGGATGACTCAACTCTACTACAAGTGACTTGTCACCTTCCTGCAGGCTAGCCCAGGCTTGTTTATGGTGAAGGAAGAGGGATATCAGTGTGAACAAAAATACACGGGGCCACTTGAGGTCTAGGCTTAGAAAGGACATAATGTCATTTCAGCCACATTCTGCTCACTTAAGTGAGCAATAAGGTGGACTCAGATGCAAAGAGGGGGCGGGACACAATCTGCCTTGTAATGGTAGCTGCTGCAAAGTCCCAATGCAAAGGATACATCCAGGAATGCATGGAGAATTAGGACATTTTTGTAATCAGTCTACCGAAGATAACTTGAAACACAGTACCACATATACTTGGAATTAAAAATGACACCAATTGGTAAAGGCACAAGACCCATCAGGTGCCACTAGCTTTTGGTCACAAATATTTAACATCATAAGTATGTCACCATTACATGTTTAATACTACCCAGAAACAATATACATCTTAACCAAGCACCTTCATCAAGCACCTCCTGTGTAGCACAATGTCACAGATTAAGATATCTAAGTCATAGAATCCTCTCTCATTGGGTCCTGGTAAACAAGTCATGTAGCCTGTTATTTCTGTTCCCCATTAAGTTATAAACTGCGAGAAGAAATTGATACTCTATTTCAATTGTACTTATTTTTTTACAACTCTCCCAGAAATACAAGAACATTTTTTAATACCATATCCTGACAAAGGGATCCCTAAGAGTAATAAATGACATATACGCATTAACTTTTTTGTTGTTCTTCAAATTTAAAAATATGTAAACGTGGGTTTTGGAATGGTCACCCTACCAGAATGTGTCAACTTTCTTCCTGTGAAAGGATCAAATATATTTCTTTGGGGGATCTTCCGTGAGTACATTTCCCAGAAAGCATGTTTATTTTCTTGATAAGTAAATGTACTACTTTGAATAAGTTTCCTCGGAAGAAAGAGAAAATGAGTAAGGTTGAATATTACTGGTCATTACTGAAAGAATCAGAAATTATTTACAAAATGCACATAGGTGAAATATGTTATATACCTACTGAAATAGTAAACTTGGCAGAAACTCAAGCTTAATGTGTTCTAGGACATGATTTCAGAAGAGCCGATAACCTTCTGTGAGCATTCACATGAACATGAGGTCTAGTCTTTTAAAAAAATTTTTTCATGTGTATTTATTTTTGAGAGAAAGAGACAGAACATGAATGGGGAAAGGGCAGAGAGAGGGAGACACAGAATTCGAAGCAGGCTCCAGGCTCTGAACTGTCAGCACAAAGCCTGACACAGGGCTTAAACCCACAAATCGTGAGATCATGACCTGAGCCAAAGTCGGACGCTTAGCCAACTGAGCCACCCAGGTGCCCCAACATGAGGTCTAGTCTTAAAGCCACCTACTTGTCCATATTCAAAGAAAGTGGACTCTTGGAGGAAAGAAGACAGAAGGACCTTCTCAAAGACCTCTCTATGGAAGGCCAGCAGCTCCAAACAAGCCAATATCCTCTTACATCTGACAGATGGGGTCACCAAGAGCCACCTCTATCAGTACTTCCAAAACTGGTGATGCTAGTGATACCACTGGAGGGAAGTACCAACTGATGGGGCCAAAGTTGCTGTTCCTCAGAAACAGGCTCATGTGGTCAAGGTCAAATAATACAGATAACAGAGAAAGATGTGGGCATATTTTGCTTAATTTTGTTTGTCCATCAATGCTGCTAGCAATCTATCCTGGCAGCTTTTAGATTTCACTGTGTGGTGTTTGCTGCCTTTTCCTGGAGGCAGGAGGAATATCCTGTGTATTGTTGGGTGACTGGTGAGTGGCCCTTGAAACTGTAAGTAGAGGTCATTGAGGTAGGAGCCTAATTTTTTTCAATTTTTTTAATGTTTATTTATTTTTTAGACAGAGAGAGACAGAGCATGAGCAGAGGCAGGGTAGAGAGAGCAAGGGAGACACAGAATCCGAAGCAGGCTCTAAGCTCTGAGCTGTCAGCACAGAGCCTGACACGGGGCTCAAACTCACAAGCTGTGAGATCATGACCTGAGCCGAAGTCGGATGCTTAACCAGCTGAGCCACCCAGGCGCCCCCCCCTTTTTTTTTTTTAGTTTTTTTAATGTTCTGTTGTTTTTTGTTGTTGTTGTTGTGTTTTTTTTGTTTGTTTGTTTTGTTTTTTTTTAGACAGAGAGAGACAGAGGTAGGAGACTAATTTTAAAAACCATTTCCATGACTATAATTTCAGGGTCACGCTAGACCCAGGCATGTTAAGTTCCAATTATAAAAACTCATTCAACGAATGTTTATTGAACACATACTTCATGCCAGGAATTGTGCTAGGCACTGTGGATCCTGCAGTGTAAAACAGACAAAGTTCCTGCTCTAATATACATTCAAACACAGAAGCCAGGTAATAAATGGGAAACATATAAATGACCAAAGGCATTACAGCTTGTGATAAATGTTAAGAAAGCATGAACAGAGAAAGAGTTTGGGGAATAATGAGAGGCAGGAAGGCAGACCAGCCTACATTCAGTAGTGGTCAGGAAATAAGTCTAGAAGGTGACATTGAAGCCGAATCCCAAAGGATGAAAAGGAGGCAGGCGTGCAAAGATCTTGAAGAACGGAGGAAATCAGAAGTGTGAAATCCCTAAGGCAGAAAAGGAGCTACTCTACAACCCTTCAGAAGGCAAATGTGGCCACAGCTGCAGGCCTGTGGGGAGACAAGCATGAGATGGAGACAGAAAGGGACGTCACAACCAGACAACGCAGGGCCATACGGGCCACAGAAGAGACCGCACGGCTTATTCTCAAAGTGGAAAGAAGCCACTGGAAGGTTTTCGACCAGGGAGTGGCATAATCTCACATGCTTTCCTTTAAAGATCCATCTGGTTGCTGGGTGAAGACTGCATCAAGCCTGTATTATCATATTTATTTAAATATTCTGAAATATCCCGGATATCAACATAAACGCCCTAGAGTGATATTGATTTGGACAAAGGTCTACAGATCACCTCACCTCCATATAAGAATAAACATTGCCTTAATCATTGCCAAAATCTGCATGCACCACCCTTAATCAGATGTGTTAATTCTTAATTTGATGCTTGAGCTCCTCCTTGTGGTTGTATGGTTGAAGCTGTTTGGCAATACTAGCTTTCATACAGTGACTAGCGATTGGCCATCTTTTCTTTAAAAAAACAAAAACAAAAACCTTTTGTTTGTCAGTAAGAGGTGCAAAGCCTAAAATGTGGGTTTGAAATTTAACTAGTGCATTTTTTAAAAATAAGCTTATTTCCTGCTATTACAATCAGTACTCGTATATGTACTACATGGTATAGGGTGTAATACGGTTACATTCTCATCGAAACCTGTTGTTTTCTGTAACATTCTTGCCAACATCTGGTACAAATTAGAGTAAGATATAAGGTATTTTCCTTCCCTCAAAAATAATTCCACCAAATAACAGAACGTCTTTAACAAATCCACAGCGACAGAACAAAAGGAATAAATCTTAACGTTCCATCCTCAGAGTAAAAAATGAAGTGGGACATATTTACCTACTATGGAAGATGTGAATAAAAATAACCATTCTCTTCATTCATCACCATATATAGTTGGTGACTGACAACCTGAATTAAAGAGAACCCCAACCAGTTGGGCATTAGGGACTTCCTAACTGTTGGATCCCTTACTTAATAAGAATTACAGCTTTGGAAAATTGCTCTCAGAAGGCACATCCGTTCCAAAAAAATCTCATTTTCAACCCATTTTGATGTGTAGGAAGCTTTCATGCCATGCGATATCCCATGCAGATGTGAGCCAGAGGGAGGAAGAAAATCTGTTCAGCCCGGGAGAGTTGAATGTTTTACCTGAGGATGAAGTCAAACCTTTACTGCCTTAATCCTCTATGTCTCTTCTTAGCTCTACTTATTATTCTCAGCATATTTCCAGTGTGTTTAGAATTTCCAAGTAGAGGCACCTGGGCTGTGTATAATAAAGAACACCGGGAACTGTATGGGGCCAGTGAGCCAGAAGGTAACCATAGTAATGGCACCATCCCTTGGACAGGCAGGAATATTGTGATAGATCATGTTTGAAACCTAAAAATACGCTCAAAGCATGAATGACAGTCACTGACTATTCAAGGTGGAAAACACATTAAACTTCCACTAATGTCACACTCCTTACATGTAGCTGACATAGCCCACTGAAGTACCCTGAGTGTGATTCCTGTAGAAAATTGTACTTAACCACAAAGACCTGCTTTGGAAGAGCAGTAAAGCAAACTGCTACAGAATCCTGTTCCTGGCCACAACTCATAAAGGTGGGAGCACACTAAAGAAAAAATGTAAGTGCCTGCAGTTTCCTGCAAAGGAGTTACTGTATTTATTGGAAACGCAAATAAGTATTTCATGACATAATACTGCTTTGCGATGGATGAAATGTAGAACATTTCAGTCATAGCCATCACATCTTTTTGCTGTTAGTGTCAAAGAGTAATACCTCACTAAAAAAAAATGGAATCAATTTTGTGTAGAATTAGTTTACACAATAAATTCATAAAATGCAAAAACATTTGCAACAAAATAAAATTAAAATCATAGTATACACAAATACTTGAGAGTTAAAATGAATGTGCTCTATGTAAAATGCATGATAATTTAAACTTATTGGAAATATAAAATTAAGACAAGTAACTGCAGATAGCTTGACTAGAAAATAGAGGGGCGTCTGGTGGCTCAGTCGGTTAAGCGTCCGACTCTTGATTTCAACTCTGGTCATGATCTCATAAGATCAAGCCCCATGCTGCACTGCCAGCACGGAGCCTGCTTGGGCTCTCTCCCTCTCTGCCTCTCCCCAACTCATGCTCTCTCTCTCTCAAAATAAATAAATAAAAACATTTTTTTTAATGAAAATATAAATGCCCTGAATAACAATTCAAGGAACAGGTAAAAGTGTAATATCACATGTGGACTGTTATAAACATGATCTCCAACATAGTTTAGATCAGGACCCTTTGGGTGCAAATGATAGGAACTCAACACAAACTAGTGTCACTATTTCTTTTCATAACTAAGAAATACAAGGATACAAGGTGTAGAGGGTCACAGAGAAACAAAAAGTGTTCTCTTGCTCTTTCTCTTGCTCTTTGTCACTTCTGTCTCTCTTTTCTGCTCTGCTACTTACTGAATTTTGTCATCACTTTCTCCTGCTACAGACACCTTACTCTATGAAGCATGGTTTGGGGGGTAGAAGGAAATGACTACAGATATTCTTTGTCTTGGGAGCACCCAAGAACAGACAGAATTTTTCTCTCTCAGTGGCTATTAAATCTACAGAAAAGACTCCAAGATGCCCCGTTCAGGGCATATTCTCACCACTGCACCAGTATCCAAAGCTTGTGTGATAAAATATGATAGTTAGCCAGTCCTGGATCTTCTGTAGCCTGGTTTGAGGTGAGGGAGGGGCAGGAGGCAGGGAACAAGATATTGTGACTTGGAGCTCTTCTATACACAGAATACTCAAAGGAAGGTGCTGTCGCCAGAAGAAGTGAGTGGAGAGGGGAAGAAGAGGAATAGCTTAGAAGAATAAAAAGATACCCACTGCAGTGGCATTAGGTGAATTGATCACCAGCTTTAGAAATTTTATTATAGGGTATAAACCAATGGTGCAGTGGAGGGCAATGGGAAGCAAAGAATAGGAGGAGCCACATAGGAAGGCAGATTTTACCTCAAATATAGAAAGAACTTCCTAAAAATGTGAGGATATGAAAGATGCAAAATGTTATACCTCACAAAGTAATAAGCCACCTACCTCCAGAGGTATTCAGTCCTTAGCTGGAAGACAATTTGGCAGAGATGTTGAAAGGGGAAGTAAATTTCAAATGGGGTGAAGTTGAATCCAAACACAGTAACCTTGACTATTTATGATTCTGCAAATTATGATATAATGAAATTTATCCTCAGAGACCTTGTTGGCTATTAGACATGTTGGTTCTTAGGGCCAGTCTTCTGGTGGAGATCACCAACTAGTAGTCCATGAGTCATACCTGGCCCACCTGTTTTTGCTAAATATTTAAATAATTACCAGGGCACCTGGGTGGTTCAGTAAGTTAAGCATCAACTTTGGCTCAGGCCATGATCTCACGACTTGTGAGTTCAAGCCCCATTTCGGGCTCTGTGCTGACAGCTTGGAGCCTGGAGCCTGCTTCAGATTCTGTGTCTCCCTCTCTCTCTGCCCCTCCCCCCTCCCAACATAAATAAATCTTTTTTTTTTTTTAATGTTTACTTATTTTTTGAGAGAGAGATTGACAGAGTGTGAGCAGGGGAGGGGCAGAGAGAGAGGAAGACACAGAATCCGAAGCAGGCTCCAGGCTCCAAGCCGTCAGCACAGAGCCCGACGCAGGGCTCAAACCCCCGAACCGTGAGATAATGACCTGAGCCAAAGTTGGACACTTAACCAACCAATCAGAGCCACCCAGGCGCCCCGATAAATAAATCGTAAATAAAATAATTACAAACACTTCAAACTCTTGGAAAATTCATATAAAGGGCCCTGCTCTCCTGATTTCTAGCTCACCTCACTTATTTACACTGCCTCTCTTTCTCTTATTTATATTTCATTTTGCAATTCCTGTGTAAACCAAAATTAACACTATTCTTCACTCTGATTACCTTAGCTTTAGTCCTCTTTTCCTGTTAGACTGATCTAGATTCCACTACCACAATCATACACTTTTAACAGTTATTGCAACAAGAAAAGCAAACCTAATGATAAGAACTATAGGGTAACACTTGCTGACTGTTCATTCTGTGCACTGTGCTAAAGCTGATAGATGCTACGTTAGTCAGGATAGACAAGACTTCCACCGTTGTAACAATTCCCAGTCTCAAGGACTTAACCCAGAAAAGTTCATCTCTTGCACACATTTCACATCCAATAAGGATCAGCAGGGTGTTTTAATCGACACGGTTACACAGGTAACTGACCAAGGGGCTGCCCAGACTCTACTATATTGTGGTTTCTTTTTTGATCTTCTCAAAACATTTATTAGGCTTCTTTCTCTTTGACTGCCAGAAATTCCATAGACCAACATCTGCATCTATAGTTCTTTGTGAAGCTTGTTTTCCGAAAATATTCTATTTTCCAGACTCTCCCCTAGAACTAAAAGTTCATTAGAACTTGACCTCCTTTTCAAGTTGTATCTGATGACTGTACTGCCAAACATTTTGCCCTCTTCTGACCTCTGAGATCACTATCCTTACCACCTTTTGTCTGCTATGAAGCCAATACTTAAAACATACATACTTTACGTTTTTATTATAACAGCATCCTCCTTCCTGTAAGATCTATATTATTTACAGTAGCCTAAGATTATGCTGCAGTAGCAAGTCATCCAAATCCTGAGTGGCTTCCTAATGGAAAAGTTTATTTCTCATTTTTGCTACCTATCTAATCACAGAAAGTAAGCCTCTGCTCCACCCAGTCACTTAGGGACCCAGGCTGACTAAAGCTCTACAGTCTTGTATCCATACCATCTGTAGTATGCTATCTTCTCAGTTGCCACAGCAAAGGAAGAAAGAGATTAGGGAATTACTCATCCACTTGCTAATGCCTCATTCTGGAAGTGACACACAGTACTTTCACATTTGATTGGTCAAGAAAAGTCACATGACCCACCTAATTGCAAGCGATGTTGGGAAATCTTAAAGTAGATAGAAATTTTGGTGAGCACCAGTCTCTTTACCTCATTATCCCATTTAATTCTTTTTTTTTTCTTTTAAATGTTGGATCTTTTTATTAATCTTTTCACTACAGAATTCTGGAAATTTCTTTTATTTATTCACTTATTTATTTATTTCACATCCAAGTTAGTTAGCATATAGTGCAATGATTCCAGAGTAGATTCCAGTGATTTATCCCCTATGTACAACACCCAGTGCTCATCCCAGCAACTGTCCTCCCTAATTCCCCTTACCCATTTAGCCCATCTCCCCACCCACAACCTCTCCAGTGACCCTCAGTTTGTTCTCTGTATTTAAGAGTCTGTTATGTTTTGGGGTGCCTGGGTGGCTCAGTCGGTTAAGCATCCGACTTTGGCTCAAGTCATGATCTCACGGTCTGTGAGTTCGAGCCCCGCGTCAGGCTCCGTGCTGACAGCTCAGAGCCTGGAGCCTGCTTCAGATTCTGTGTCTCCCTCTCTCTCTGACCCTCCCCTGTTCATGCTCTGTCTCAAAAATAAATAAACATTTTTTTAAAAAAAAGAGTCTGTTATGTTTTGTTCCCCTCTTTGTTTTTAAATTATTTTTGCTTCCTTTCCCTTATGTTCATCTGTTTTGTACCTTAAAGTCCTCATATGAGTGAAGTCATATGATATTTGTCTTTCTCTGACTGGCTAATTTCACTTAGCATAATACCCTCTTGTTCCATCCACATAGTTGCAAATGGCAAGATTTCATTCTTTTTGATTGCCAAGTAATACTCCACGGTGTGTGTGTGTGTGTGTGTGTGTGTGTGTGTGTGTGTGTGTATTATATATATATATAACATCTCCTTTATCCATTCACCCATTGATGGACATTTGCATTATCCCATTTAATTCTTACCACAATTCTTTAAGGTAGGTATCATTTTCCCCACTCTACAGATGAAGAAACTGAGACCCAGAGAACTTGAATGAATTATCCAAAGATAAGGTGAGTAAATGGAAGATTCAGGATAAGATTCCAAAATAAGAGAACCAAGCAGAGGAATTGCAACCAGAATACACTATCTACATCTTTCGGGGACTTCTAAATTTATTCATTTACCAAAAATCGATTTACCACACAGAAGTCCAAACTTCACCACCATAGTGTGATTGTGTAGAACTCATGACTTCAGACTCACAGGGATTATTAATATGAGAATAAAAAGCACCCCCAGAACTTGCTTACTTTCCCATGATTAAAGAAAGTGGACTAGAAATTCTCAATTCCTTATCCACCTCAGGCACCATTGATTCAATTCTTAGGCCAAAGTGAAATTAAAGACAGATATTAGCCCTCCTGCTGTGCTACTTTATTACCCACAAAACGGTGGTGGCCTATCATGTGGTGACATAATATGAGAAAGGTGATCAGCATCATCAGTGCTTCTTTGTATTTACTAGAAAATTTTGAAATACTTTATTTCTCCTTCTTTTATGGGATTAGGCAATTGATATTACTTCCAAGTGGGATCCCCTCGATAAGAAAATTTACATTTCCATTGTTTTAACCCATTTTAAAACTGAGCATAAAAAGAGAGGGCAAAGAATTTTTTCTCCCAAGGTCTCACTACGGGCTGGTGAGGACGTTGGTGGGGAGGGTGTACATAGGGTCATTTGGGTTACACGGGTAGATCACAAGAGAAATATTTAGTCCTCCCCCTTGTTGTACTTACTCATGTGATGCCCAGTCAACAAACATCAAGCCTTTTTTAAATTTAAATGGAAATCAGCAGGCTATCAACAGGTTGAGGACAACTAGGACTAAGGATCATCTGGGTACATTTGGAAACTGAACTGTGCCCACCAGAGGCCTGTTAACACAGAGATACTGAGGAGTGTTAGGAGAAAGAAGTCTGGAGAAGATATAGGACAGGCTCAGTAGCCTTTATATGAATGAAAGAGAAAAACCAAGCACAAAAGTTTTCCCTGAGTAAAGAAGCTTCAGCTGCAGGATGGAAGAGGCAATTCCGAGTCTGAGGGAGCTCAGAGGCATAAACAGCACTATGTGTGACCCCTCTGACAAAGCAGAGCACAAAATCCAAAAGAAAAGCAAGTCATTCTACGCCAGTGATCTATTGCTGTATAATAAACTATTCCAAACTGAGGGGTCTAAAACAATAATAATTTTAGCATATTTCATGACTCTAAGGGTCAGCAGTTTAGACAGGGTAGAAGTAGGAAAGACTCACCTTTGTGCCACAATGTCTGGGCCTCACTTGGAAAGAAGGAGAGGAACAGGGTGATTCAGACAGTTGGGCCCTGGAATAACCTGGAGGCTATTTCATTCCCATGTCTATTTCAGATGACTCAAAGTCTGGACTTAGCCAAGATTGTTGAACAAAGCACCTATACAGGGTATCTCGATGAGGCTTTGTCCTCTTGCAGTATGGCAGCTGGGTTCTGACAGAGAGTACCCAAGAGGGAACATCTGGAGAGAGAATATTCCAAGAGAGCCAAATAGAAATGCATGGCCTTTTATGACCCAGCCTCAGAAGCCACATAGCAACATTTCAGCCAAACTCTGTTGGTCAAAGCAATGACTGGCCTGCCCAGATCCTAAGGGAAGGGACTCAGACTTAAATTCTTGACTGAAGGAATATTAAAGAATTTGTAGCCATATTGCATACTTTTTAAATTATTGTTTAATTTTTTTTTATTTAAATCCCAGTTAGTTAACATATAATGTAATAATGATTTCAGGATTCGAATCTAGTGATTCATCACTTACATATAACACCCAGTGCTCATCCTAACAAGTACCCACCTTAATGCCCATTGCCCTTTAGCCAATCCCCCCTCCCAATATGCTACCAGCAACCCTCAGTTCTCTGTATTTAAGAGTTTCTTATGGTTTGTCTCCATCTCTGTTTTTTTTTTAATTTTTTTTTCAACGTTTATTTATTTTTGGGACAGAGAGAGACAGAGCATGAACGGGGGAGGAGCAGAGAGAGAGGGAGACACAGAATCGGAAACAGGCTCCAGGCTCTGAGCCATCAGCCCAGAGCCCGACGCGGGGCTCGAACTCACAGACCACGAGATCGTGACCTGGCTGAAGTCGGACGCTTAACCGACTGCGCCACCCAGGCGCCCCCATCTCTGTTTTTATATTATTTTTCCTTCCCTTTCCTATGTTTTGTTTCTTAAATTCCACATATGAGTGAAATCATATGATACTTGTCTTTCTCCGACTCATTTATTTCACTTGGCATAATACATTTAGTTCCATCCAGGTTATTGCAAATGCCAAGATTTCATCCTTTTTGATCTCTGAGTAATACTCCATTATATATATATATATATATATATATATATATATATATATATATATATATATATATATATACACACACACACACAACGTGTATATATATATATATATATATACACACACACACACATATACGTACATATATGTGTATATATATGTATATATACTACATCTTCTTTATCCATTCATTAGTCAATGGACATTTAGGCTCTTTCCATACTTAGGCGATTGTCAATAGCGCTGCTATAAACATTGGAGTCCATGTGCCCCTTAGAATCAGCACTCCTGTATCCTTTGGATACATATCTAGTAGTGCAATTGCTGGGTTGTAAAGTAGCTCTATGCTCTATTTTTAGTTTTTTTAAGGAACCTCCCAAACCTCCTGTTTTCCAGACTGGTTGCAACAGTTTGCATTCTCACCAGCAGTGCAAAAGGGTTCCTATTTCTCCATATCCTTGCCAACATTTGTTGCTTGAAATGTTAACGTTAGCCATTCTGACAGGTGTGAGGTGGTATCTCAGGGTGGTTTTGATTTGTATTTCCCTGATGATCACTGATGTTGAGTATCTTTTCATGTCTGTTGCCCATCTGGCTGTCTTCTTTGGATAAGTGTCTATTCATGTCTTTCGCCCATTTCTTCACAGGATTATTTGTTTTTTGGGTATTGAGTTTGATAAGCTCTTTGTCAATTTTGGATACTAACCCTTTATCTGATACGTCATTTATAAATATCTTCTTCCATTCTGTCAGTTGCCTTTTAGCTTTTCTGATTGCTTCCTTCATGATGCAGAAGCTTTTTATTTAGATGAGGTCCCAATAGTTCATTTTTGCTTTTGTTTCCCTTGCCTCCAAAGACATATTGAGTAAGAAGTTGCTACAGCCAAGGTCAAAGAGGTTGTTGCCTGCTTTCTTCTCTGGGATTTTGATCGCTTCCTGTCTTATATTTAAGTCTTTCATCTATTTTGTTTATTTTTGTGTGTAGTGTAAAAAAGTGGTCCAAGTTCTTCCTTCTGCATGTCACTGTCCAGTTTTCCCAACACCATTTGCTAAAGAGACTGTCTTTTTTCCATCAGATATTCTTTCCTGCTTTGTCAAAGATTAGTTGGCCATACGTTTATGGGTTCATTTCTGGGTTCTCCATTCTATTCCATTAATCTAGGTGTCTGTTTTTGTGCCAGTACCATACTGTCTCGATGATGGCAGCTTTGTAACACAGCTTGAAACCTGGAATTGTAATGCCTCCAGCTTTGGTTTTCTTTTTCAGGATTACTTTGCTATTCAGGGTCTTTTCTGGTTCTATACAAATTTTAGGATTTTTTATTCTAGCTTTGTGAAGAATTCTGGTGGTATTTTGATAGGGACTGCATTGAATATATAGATTTCTTTGGGTAGTATCGACATTTTAACAATATTTGTTCTTCTAATCCAGGAGTATGGAATGTTTTTCCATTTTTTGTGTGTCTTCTTCAATTTCTGTCATAAGCTTTCAATAGTTTTCGGTGTATAGATTTTTCACCTCTTTGGTTAGGCTTATTTCTAGATATTTTATGGGTTTTGGTGCAATCGTAAATGGGATCCATTACTTGATTTTTCTTTCTGCTGCTTCATTATTGGTGTATAGAAATGCAACCGATTTCTGTACATTGATTTTATATCCCACGACTTTGCTGAATTCACGGATCAGTTTGTGCAGTTTTCGGTGGAGTTTTCTGGGTTTTCCACACATAGTATCATGTCATCTGTGAAGAATGGAAGTTTGACTTCCTCCTTGCCGATTTGGATGCCTTTTATTTCTTTGTGTTGTCTGATTACTGAGGCTAGGGCTTCTAACACTATGTTGAAAACAGTGGTGAGAGTGGACATCCTTCTCCTGTTCCTGACCTTAGCGGGAAAGCTCACTTTTTCCCCATTGAGGATATTAGTGGTGGGTCTTTCGTATATGGCCTTTATGATCTTGAGTTATTACCCTTCTATCACTACTTTCTTGAGGGTTTTTATCAAGAAGTGATGCTGTATTTTGTCAAATACTTTGTCTTCATCTATTGAGAGGATCATGTGGTTCTCATCCTTTTTTAAAAAATTTTTTTAATGTTTATTTATTTTTGAGAGAGAGACAGACAGACAGACAGAACGTGAGCAGGTGAGGGGCAGAGAGCAAGGGAGACACAGAATTCGAAGCAGGCTCCAGGCTCTGAGCTGTCAGGCTCTGAGCTGTCAGCACAGAGCCCAACACAGGCTTTGAACTGACAAACTGTGAAATCATGACCTGAGCAAAGTTGGGCGCTTAACCAACTGAGCCACCCAGGTGCCCCTCATTTTTTCCTTTATTAATGTGATGTATCACATTGATTGATTTGCAGATATTGAACGAGCCCTGCATCCCAGGAATAAATCATACTTGACTGTGGTGAATAATTCTTTTAATGTATTATTGGATCCAGCTGGCTAATATCTTGTTGAGAATTTTTACATCCATGTTCATCAGGGAAGTTGGTCTGTAGTTCTCCTTTTTAGTAGGATCTTTGGTTTTGGAATCAAAGTAATACTGGCCATGCAGAATGAGTTTGGAAGTTTTTGTTCCATTTCTATTTTTTGAACAGCTTCAAAAGAATAGGTGTTAACTCTTCTTTAAATGTGTGGTAGAATTCCCCTGGAAAGTTATCCAGCCCTGGACTCTTGTTATTGGGAGATGTTTGATTAGTGATTCAATTTCTTTACTGATTATGGGTCTTCAAATTTTCAATTTCTTCCTGTCAGTTTTGGTAGTTTATATGTTTCTAGGAATTTGTCCATTTATTCCAGATTGCCCAATTTGTTGGCATATAATGGCCGCTAATATTCTCTTATTATTATTTGTATTTCTGTGGTGTTGGTTGTGATCTCTCCTCTTTCATTCATGACTTTATTCAGGTCCTTTCCTTTTTATTTTTTATCAATCTGGCTAGGGGTTTATCAATTTTGTTAATTCTTTCAAAGAACCAGCTCCTGGTTCCATTGATCTGTTCTATTGTTCTATACATATGTTCTCTATATATGTATATATATATATATGTATATATGTATATACATATATAATTGATTTCTGCTCGAATCTTTATTACTTCCCTTCTTCTGCTGGTTTGGGGCTTTATTTCCTGTTTTTTTCCCAGCTCTTTCAGGTATAAGGTTAGTTGTGTATTTGAGACCTTTCTTCCTTTTAGGAAGGCCTGGAATGCTAAATACTTCCCTCTTATGACTGCCTTTGCTGCATCCCAGAGGTTTTGGGCTGTCGTGTTTTCATTTTCATTGGCTGCCATGTACTTTTTAATTTCCTCTTTAATTTCTTGGTTAACCTAACTCATTCTTTTTTTTAATATATTTTAATGTTTATTATTTTTGAGAGAGAGAGACATATAGAGAGCAAGCAAGGGAGGGTCAGAGAGAGAGGGAGACACAGAATCGGAAGCAGGCTCCAGGCTCTGAGCCGTCAGCACAGAGCCTGATGCAGGACTCAAACTCACAGACCCCAAGATCATGACCTGAGCTGAAGTCAGCCACTTAACAGACTGAGCCACCCAGGTGCCCCCCTATTAATTCTTTAGTAGGATGTTCTTTAACGTCCAAGTATTCATGGTCTTTCCAAATTTTTTATTGTGGTTGGTTTCAAGTTTCATAGCATTGTGGTCTGAAAATATGCCAGGTATGATCTTGATCTTTTTTGTACTTGTTGAGGGCTGATTTGTGACCCAGTATGTGATCAATTTTGGAAAATGTTCCATGTGTACTCAAGAAGAATGTATTCTTCTGTTTTAGGATGAAATGTTCTGAATATATCTGTTAAGTCCATCTGGTCCAGTCTGTTATTCAAAGCCACTGCTTCCCTGTTGATTTTCTGCTTACATGATCTGTCCATTGTTGTAAGTGGGGTATTGAAGTCCCCTACTATGATGGTATTATTATCAGTGAGTTTCTTTATGTTTGTGATTAAATGATTTATGTATTTGGGTGCTATCACATTGGGGGCATAAATAATTACAATTGTTAGATCTTCTGGTGGATAAACCCGTTAACTATGATACAATGCCCTTCTTTGTCTCGTTACAGTCTTTATTTTAAAATATAGTTTGTCTGATATAAGTATGGCTACTCCAGCTTTCTTTTGACAACCATTAGCATGATAGATGGCTGTCCATCCCTTTACTTTCAATAGGCAAGTGTCTTAGGTCTAAGATTAGTCTCTTATAAGCAGCATATAGATGAGTCCTGTTTTATTATCTATTCTGATACCCTGTATCTTTTGATTGGAGCATTTAGTCCTTTGACATTTAGAGTAAGTACTGAAAAATATGAATTTGCTGCCATGTGTTGCTGGTACAGTTTGTGTTTCTGATGATGTTCTCTGGTCCCTTCTAGTCTTTGTTGCTTTTGGTCATTTTTGTTTTATTTTTTCTTCTCTATGCTCAGAGTCCCACCACCGCCCCCCACCTTAAAATTTCTTGCAGCACTGGTTTAGTTATCATGAACTCCTTTAGTTTTTGTTTGGGAAACTCTTTATCTCTCCTTCTATCTTGAATGACAGTCTTGCTGGATAAAGAATTCCTGGCTGCATATTTTTCCAATTCAGCACATTGGATATAGCTGCCACTCCTTTCTAGTCCGCCAAGTTTCTGTGAATAGGTCTGCTGTGAACCTCATATGTTAAGGACTTTTTCCCTTGCTTCTTTTATAATTTTTTCCTTATCTGTGTATTTTGTGAATTTGTGATACGCTTTGGTAATACTTGGTTTCGTTGAATCTAATGGGAGTTTTCTATGCTTCTTGGATTTTGATGTCTCTTTCCCTCCCCAGACTAGGAAAGTTTTCTGCTATAATTTGCTCACATAAACCTCTGTCTTTTTTTCTCTTTCTTCATCTTCTGGGACTTCCATTATTTAGATATTCCTTTTTAATAAGTCACTGAGTTCTCTAAGTCTTGTATCATGATCTTTTACCTTTGTTTCCATATTTTATTCCTACTTCATTATTCTCCACAATTTTATCTTCTAAATTGCTGATTCACTGCTCTGCTTCACCCATGCTTATCATCATGGCATCCATTTGCAATTGCATCTCGGTTATAGCATTTTTAATTTGGTCCTGACTAGATTTTATTTCTTTTATCTCCACAGAAAGGGATTCTATGCTTTTATCAACCCTGTTAGTGTTCTTATTATCATGGTTTTATTTTCTAGTTCAGACATCTTGCTTAGATCTGTGTTGATGAAGCCCCTGGCTGTCATTTCTTCCTGTTCTTTCTTTTGGGGTTAATTCCTTTGTTTCTTCATTTTGGAGAAAGAAAAAAATTAATAAAATAAAAAATAAAACTTAAATAATTAAAAATAAAACAAAAAATATAATAAAGAAAGCTAGATCCTTGGTGTGCTTTGGTCTGCTTGTTGAAAGAAGATTTATAGAGAAAAAAGGGAAAGAAAAGGGGAAAAGGGGTTAAGAAAAATTTAAAAATTAAATATATATAAAATAGAATAAAATGAAATAGAATTTAAAATTTTAAGTAAAAAAGTAAAAAAAAATGCAAATAATTTTTTCACTTTCTGTATTCAAGAAAGAAAAAAAAAGAAAAAAAAACAACTCAAGCAAAGCCAGAGGCAAAGAAAACAAACACATAACTGAACCAGCAAACATAATGAAACCCAAATGAAGTTACACCCAGTTTCCCCTAGAACCGAAACTATGAAGCTCTCTATAGTCCTTACACTAAGCAGGTGGAGTGACTTGTGCTGGTCTTCTAGGAGATGTGCTTGGAGGATGCAGTTGGGCATTATTCTCCACTAGGTGGTGCTGCTTAGCTTACTGGGATGGATCAGTGTGGCATGCATGCTGGGGAGAGAGGAGAGGTGGAAATGACTTCACCCAGCTCCCTAGTCTCTAGGGCACAGGAACTTAGCATTCTTACTAGCCCACAATAAAGCACCCCTCCTTTGTCTCAGGCCTCTGTCCACTCAGGCCTCTACCCTGTCCATGTCCAAGCCATGTGCCTACCAGGCAGCACTTCCCTCCAGAGTTTTATCTCAGATGGGGTTGTGTTTCAAAACCCCACCCTTCAGAGACCCCTGTGGCTTGGACCCATGACGACTCCCTGGAGGGGGGTCTTGCTGAGCAATGGCTGGGTGCCACCTTGCCTCCGAAAATGTTCATGTGATCACTCAGCAGAAGAGGTTCAGAGATTATGGCAAATCACAGCACACAACCTGGTGCCAGGTTTCACGGCACTTTGGCATCTTTTTCCCAATACCGGCAAACGTGGCTGCTCTCCTGGGTCCGCTGGGACCTTTGCCCGCGGGGAGGCCATATGGCCTCTACCAAATGCACTCCAAGCAGGGGAACACCTCCTCCCCATGTGAAACATGGAGCCCTCAGACCCCACTGCCTACTCCTGGGGTTTACCTTTATCCTCACCAGAGCACCAGCAGGGACTAAGCTCCAAACCTTCAGACGCTGCACTCCACTGTTTACAGAATCCTGGTGGTACTGAAACCCTCTCCTTTCTTCCCATCAATGGTTTGGGGGAACATATTTCTTGTTCAGTCTCCTACGAGTGTTTTACTCTTCCTCTCCAGCTACTTTTGGGGGACTGCTTTTATTCAACAATCCGGATGTGCCACACTCTCCCGCTTTCTCTTTCTCCATCCTCTCTCCACAGAACATCTCCCTACCCTCTGTGGCTTTTCTTTCCCCCAGTTCACCTCTCTGCACTGTGTACCTGCTGAGTTCTATGGCTCAAGTTATGAAGACTGCTGTGTTGATCCTCAGGTCAATTTCCTAGGTGTTCACAATGATTTGGTGCTGACCTAGCTGCATCTCAGGGATGAGACAAGCTCAGCATCTCCATGCTACTCCACCATCATAACTCCTTCTCCCTGAAGCCAAATATTTTTTTAATATTTTGTGATGTTATTTTATTTTTGAGAGAGAGAGACACAGCACAAGTGGGGAGGGCCAGAGAGAGAGGGACACACAGAATCCGAAGCAGGCTCCAGGCCGTGAGCTGTCAGCACAGAGCCCAATGCAGGGCTCAAACTCACGAACTGTGAGATCATGACCTGAGCCAAAGTCAGACCTTTAACCAACTGAGCCACCCAGGTGCCTCGCCATATCTTTAAATCATAACATATTCTTCCCCACTTTGGTTTTGCCATCTCAAGAGCTGCTGGGCCTCACTTGTGGCAGACACATAATTGTATGTTGACATGGTAGCATGCAGCATGAGACCAGCTGGTTTGTAATCATATATGAGATGCCTATTAGGAAGACCTAGAAATACTTGAGGGGTACCTCACAGGAACCTAAGTTCCTGTGTGAATAGCAAAAGCACAAGCCAGAGAAACCAGTTTATTCTTAATAGTGTAGTTCCACCTTTAAGCACAGGCTAGAGAAATCTCAACAGGGTGGGAAGAACATGCCACATATATGCTTATAAATGGTCAAATAAAGCAGGACAACTAAAGAGGAAACCCACAGGGACTCTAAAAGACAGGAACTAATATACCACTTACTGCAATGCTACCCAATTCAGGATGGCTGCAGATTGCAAACTAGACGAGCTATTTTGTTCTGTTGAAATACGGAAACAAGCTGTGCTTTTCAAGCCAACTCTTTAAGCCAACCTTGAGTCTTCTATAAAGAATTGCAAGCATGATGCTCTTCAAAATGCCAGCCACGGATGCTCATGGAAATGCAAGTTTCATGTGCACAAGTGAGGAAAGGACTTTATGTTAGGAATTGGCTTTTCAGCTACACACACTCACCCCCTGCCCTCACATCTTTAATAATAAAACAAAACCACACAAAATTTATTTCCAAGCACTTGATCATTCTGAAAAATCAGAGGGAACTTGAGCCAAAAGGGAGGAAAGTAACCCTTCTCCACAAAGGATAAATATCTGCCCCATAATTTATGGGGAATGCAAATCATCCAAGCAGCAGTCTATTGGCATCGACTGTTATTTCATTTAATTAAATGGCTATACAAGCCTCAGAATGCCATGTCTCCTGCCAGCTGACCCTATTCCCATGACCTTCCCTCCACAGAGTTCAGGGGAACATGATACTAAAGAAGGAGATTTCATTTTAACCTAGAGGGAAATATGGATTCGTACATGAAGGGAGGTTAAGTGGTGAGGGCTTTTCCCTTGACTAATTTGTGCCATCGAATCCTCTGTGATTACTGTGCATGAGAAACTTATACTGTCTTGTTGTTGTTTTAATTCAGAGGGCAGTCAGCCTTGTTACTTTTTCATTATCATTCAGCTGAATTTTGCATGCAATGTGTCACTGTTTATGCTGTTTTTAAAAAATTCCAGAACTCAGCGTTTCCTATACTCGCTTTTGCTACTAAAATCTTGATTCTTAAGCAATGTTGGACCTCCTGAGTATGCTTTGGGCACTGGAGTTATGATCCCATAATTAGAGTGATTAAGTCTTGGAAAATATGTAGGTGAAGTCTTAATGGGAATTTCACGCTGGTTTATCTTACCTACCCACAGAGCTCAAGGTTCACGGGTCCATGCTAGGTCTACCTTAAATGAATCTGCAGTCTCTGGTCTCCTTCTCTCTTCTTTTCCCCCATGACTCCCTCCTCAGTCTTTTTCTTATGACTACACTAATGGATTTTTCAAATCCTTTTATTCTGTTGTATTAAATAAGAAAGGGAATAAATTTTTACATATGCATATAGAGTACTTCCAAAATTCTAAAAGTTTCCCTCATGCCCCCTCCTGGTGAATACCTTCCCCGAAAGGTAACCACTATTACCTTTCTGCTAGTCACCACAGATTTATTATGCCTACTCTTTTACTTCATATAAATGAATTAGACGATACAGTCTGTATTACTTCTTTCATTCATCATCATGACCATAAGAGTCCTCTGTGTTGTTGCATGTAGCAGCATTTCTCTCTTTCTTATATTCCATTGTATGAATATACAATAGCTTAGTTGGAGATATTCTACTGCTAAAGATCCATTTCACTGCTGGTGGTATCCTCAGGCTTTTTCTCTATTTGTTATTCTCCCAAGATGTCAACTCCATCATCAAGAGATGGCTTCTAGATGGCTTCTTCTCCAGACTCCATGAGGTAAGTACATGAAGGAGATATATTTAGGCCTTTGAGATCCTATCCTGGAGGAGATTCTAAGTCCTTTAGAGTCTTTTAAGTGAAAAAAGGAGGAGGAGGAGAAAGAGAAGCACTATTTTATTGTTAGTGTTAACCCCTTTCAAAGTTTAACTTATATGTCCTATTGACGGATATTTTTAGCACATATTTCATGCCATATACTTGTTAGGTCCTAGGAGTGAAGCATCATATAAGACAGATAAGGATGCTGTTCTCCTGAAGCTAACCTTCAAAGAAAACATCAGATGGTGATAAAAGCTATGGAGAAAATTAAAATAGGAATGTGCAATGAAAAACCCAGAAAAAGCATCTCTGGGAGACCACAAAATGATAAGAAATAGTCATAGCAAGAGAATCAGGGGGAAGCCAGCAGGAGGAAGCATACTCTAGGCTGGCAAAACAACTATATTAATGCTCTCAAGTCAAGAATGAACTTGCCTTCCTCAAAAAATAGAAGGCAGGCTCATGAGGCCAGCATACAGTAGGCAACATGAAAGCAGCAGCAGATTATATCAGAGAAGTAAGCAGGAATTAGATCATATATGACTTTGTGGTATAAAGTTAAGGTTTTATTCTAAGTCTAATGGGAAGCCATTAGAGGGCGTTATGCAGGAGAGCGACATTGCCCTAGAAATCAAATGGAAAATGACTTAAAAGAAGTCAGGAGTAGAAGCAGAATACCAATGAAGCAGCAACTTCCTCAAAGACAGAGGAAATGGTATCTTGCACTAAGGTGGCAGCAAATGAGACAAAGACATGGACGGAGTTCAATATGTTTTGGACAGAATCAACAGAATATGCCATGGGAAAGATGCACCATTACATGAGGCAGCAGAGTGCAGTTAAAGGTAAGACACTCACCTGCCAGCTCTAAATCTATAGAGTTATAGCCATACAACCCTCCAACCCCATTTTCAACTTTGGGCAACCACAATTCTATTCTCCATCTAAACAATTTTATCATTTTGGGGCACCTGGGTGGCTTAGTCGGTTAGGTGCCCGACTTTGGCTCAGGTCATAATCTCACAGTTCATGGGTTCAAAACCCACATCGGGCTCTGTGCTGACAGCTCAGAGCCTGGAGCCTGCTTTACAATCTGTGTCTTGCTCTCTCTGCCCCTCCCTTGCTCATGCTCTGTCCCTCTCTGTCTCTCAAAAATAAATAAACGTTAAAAATATTTTAACAATTTCATCATTTAAAAATGTCACGTTTAACCTTTTGATATTAATATATTTTTTTCACTCAGGATGATTCTCGTTATATCCACCCATAATCGTTGTGTGTATCAATAATCTGTTTCTTTTTGCTGCTGGATAGTATTTCTTGGTATGATTATTCCATAGTTTATTTAACCATTCACCCAATAAGAACATTTGGGTCGTCTCCAGGTTTTGTTTATTACCAATGAAGCTTCTTTGATAATTTGTGTACAGGCTTTATGTGAATATAAGTCTTCATTTCTCTGGAATAAATGCCTAGAAGTGTAATTGCTGGGTTGTATGGTAAGTGCACATGTTTTATAAGAACTTGCCAGGCTGTTGTCGAGAGTGGCTGCACTACTGTGTATATCCCACTGACGATGTATGAGAGACCAGATTCTCTGCCTCCTTGCCAGCATTGATACGATTTCTAGTTCTGATTCTAATAGGTATGTGGTGATATCTCAACCTGCTCTTAATTTCCATCTTCCAAAGGCTAATGGTATCGAACATCTTTTAAAATACATATTTCTCATCTGCAAATCCTCTTCAGTGAAATGTCTATTGATGTATTTTGCCCACTTCAAGTTAGATTATTATTAATTCCTTTATTGTTACCTGTCAGAGTTTCTTTATTCTGGAAAAAAAGTCTTTTTGTCAGATATGTGGTATGTAAATATGTTCTCTCAATTTATAGCTTTTCCTTCCATCCTCTTAACAAGGTCTCTGACAGAATTGGGGCGCCTGAGTGGCTCAGTGGTTAAGTGTCCAACTTCAGCTCACATCATGATCTCGTGGTTTCTGAGTTCGAGCCCCATACCAGGCTCTGTGCTGACAGCACAGAGTCTGCTTGGGATTCTCTCTCTCCCTCTCTGCCCCTCCTTCGCCCTCTCAAAATAAACAAATAAACTTAAAAAAAAAAAAAAACAAGGTCTTTCGCAAATAAATCTTTAATTTTGATGGAAGAGGAAAAAAAAGGAAAGGTGCACCATTATGCTAAACAAGTATCCGTCTTCTGACTAGGACTTACTCAAGACTCCTATACACTAGGATGATGGAGGAAAGAACAAAGAACCTCAGGGGGAAAGATGATCTTGTCTCACAGTAATCACTTCCACTGGCCCATGACATACAGAAAGTACTTGCGCGTACACATTTTCACTTTGTTCTTACAACAATTATATAAGGGAAGGAAGCAGAAATAAAAAGTGCAACTTTACAATAAAAAACCTCAGAAATTGAAGGGCATAATGGACCAATCCAAGGATTCAATTAGTAATCAATAATTATAATCAGTAAGCTCCTAATCCCAGACTTGTACCCATCCTTCTGGCATCTGTCCTCCATATTGTTTTCCTGAGGTATCTGCTCTAGTGATCATAATAAATCTTAACTGGTATTGAGTGCTTTCTCTTCGCCAGACACCATTGCAAGTCATGTCATGTATCACCTCTTTTAATCCCATAATGTAAGTACCATTATTGCAGTCCTTATTGCGCAGACCTGTAAACTTAAGGCTAAGAGAGTTTAAGTGACCTTTCAAAATTATCACAGCTGCTAAATTCTGGAACTAGAGGTTCAGCCAAGGCAAACTTACTCCCAAGCCCATTTCCTCAATCATAATACTATGCTATTATAGACTAAGTAGAGTCTGTTAAAAATCCCATTTGCCACCTCCAGTGTTAAGCATCTTAAAATAATTTCAAACACTAATATTCTCTGAGACTTTTAACAACACCATACTGATAAATTAATATACAAACACTCTAGACATTTTCTTCCTCAACCGTGATATTCATTGAGGAATCCATTTCTCAGCTTCTCTCCCAAGCCTCTGAAAAATTTCCGCAAGAGGAGATCCGATGATTTGCCCTTTTACCATCTGAGCCCTAGAAACATCTATCTTTAGCCACCAGTTTAATTAAAGATGTGTCAAAACATGAAGGCTGTCAGCAAGGTTGACTTTATTATTTTCTCAGAAAATATAAAATATCCTTTATGGAGCCAGCACTTCATGATTATAAACATCTCTTGGAGACAAATAATTTAACAATAGACACACTACCTCATCCAGACTGAAACGACTATTTGTGAGTTCTCCTCCAAGATGTCTTCTATTATTTAATCAAATGTTATCTTACTTCTTTTTTTAAAAAGATCCAATGCAGAATGCTTATGATAAAAGTTCTGTTTTGGTTTCATAAATCTAGCATCTGCTATTTGAATACGTTCTTTTAAATTATATACCATTTAGAGTTAGAAGAGACGCTCAGGACTATAATCCAAGTGTTTCCAGTTATAGTTGGACAAGCATAGTTTCACAGAGTTTACTATGTGTCCAGGGGCCCCCCAGTGAGTTGATGACAAAGCCAGGACTATGTCTGGTCCAGCACAGCAATATTTTACCATCCCTCTTTCTGTGTTACCTTTACTAGCATATTAACATTCTCTCTCTCCAATAAAGAAAGTCTAGAAACTTAGTCTCTAATTATCTACATAACCCCATATATAACCATACAGTGATCTATATAAACAGACTTTCATATCCTTTGGAACTGGGAAAACTCCTCCAGATCCAGTTCTGATGGGGCTGCACCAACTACCTCAGACAGAATGAGTCCTTCTGTCATTGTGTTCCCAGAAAGTGATGCTCACATTTCAACTATAATAGTTATCACAGTGTGTCCTAATTTACCCTGTTTAAATGTGTGTCTCCTCTACAGGACTGTGAGTTCATCTATGCAAAGACAGCGCCTTAATCCACCTTGCAAACCCAAACGCTTTGCATAAAATATGCATTCAGTAAAAGTTTTTGTTTGTTTTTAATTTTTTAATGTTTCATTTTTGAAAGCAACTGACAGAGAGAGCAAGCGCACACACTAGTAGGGGAGGGGCAGAGAGAGAGGGAGACACAGGATCTGAAGCAGGCTCTAGGCTCTGAGCTGTCAGCACAGAGCCCGACTCAGCAGAGAGCCCAACGTGGAGCTTGAACTCACGAACCGTGAGATCATGACCTGAGCTGAAGACGGACACTCAACCAACTGAGCCACCAGGCGCCCCTGCATTTAGTAAAATTTTTTATGAATGAATGTGTTAAGGAATCAATCAATTTCTAGAGACCACCTTGTCCACTCCCTGAATCCAAGAGACAGAATTGACTTATCAGTGTCATAGAAAAACACCTTTGTCATCATACATAAGTAAATAAAATAAATTAAACACAAATAAAACAAAGTAGACAGTTGAAGAGATTATTCTGGGTAGGAGAGGGGAAGAGATTATATCAGAGTGTACAATCTATACCAGATTGTATCAAATCAGATATCAGGAAACAGAAACCACACAATAATCAAACAGAAGTTTAATATAAAGAGTTTTTAAACTGAGGAGAATAACTATAAAGATATACAAAGAACTCTAAAGGATACCTTGGATCAAGGGTGAATCCAGGGAAGGAGAAACTTTGAAAAACAACCCATCTGGCTCCCTCCCCAAGGCTGAGGTTCAGATCTCCTCAAAGATGTGGTTGCAGCCCAGGGGATGGTAAAGAAGTTCACTAGGTTGCCTGAGTTACTAGGCAAGCCACAGCAAGCCCCGCCCCCTAGGTACGGTGGAGCTGTGGCTGATGTGGCACGCAGAGCGAGTCCGGGCACCACGGCGGGTGCCAGGCCTGGAGCACACAGCGCCTGCACCTGCAGAGCCAGGGGAAGCAAACCTCTGGGGCACAAGCCAGCAGGGGTTAGTGGGAGGGCACACAGAAGGAGCTGGCAGGCCACTGGGGGCACCAGGGCTGGAACACGCAACGCTCACATCAGAAGGGCCAGAACAAGGTGGTCACTGGGCCCAGGCTGCTAACTAAGGGACCTCCCACTCAGGTACGTGCACAGCTGGGGCAAAACAATACCAGCCGTCCCCTGCACCACACACACCCTTGAAGGCGGCAGGAGCAGGGGAAAGCAAACCCAGCAGCCAGAACACGGAAGAGAGCCCCTTCCTCCTGCAATGTCCCTCCAGCTCCCTCTACTGACGAAGCTCAACCTCATCCCACTGAAAAGAAGAAATGCCCCAAAAAGTCCAATCCACTATCATACAGCAAATACTGAAGGACGAATCTGAAGCTGAGAGACAAGAAACTCATAAGTGGGATGGGATATTCAACAAATAAAAGACGTTTACCCTCGGTTATAATGTCCTTTTGCTCTGTTTCCTCAGTTGCAAAATGAGGAGAGTAATGGCATCTCCATTATATGTGGCATAAATAAAAAGTATTGTGCCTACCTAGAACAATGACAACACACGCGTTGGTCACAGTTGAGTGCCTGGCGCATAATAAGAATTCAACCTCAAGGGCACCTGGGTGGATCAGTCAGTTAAGCATCAGACATCAGCTCGGGTCATGATCTCACCGTCAGTGAGTTCCAGCCCTGTGTGGGGCTGTGCTGACAGCTGGGAGCCTGGAGCCTGCTTCGGATTCTGCGTCTCCCTCTCTCTCTGCCCCTCCCCCACTCACACTCTGTCTCCCTCTGTCTCTCAAAAATAAAGAAATGTTAAAAAAAAATTTTTTTTAATAATTCAATCTCAATCAGGGGCGTCAGGGTGGCTCGGTAGGTTAAGCATCTGATTTCAGCCCAGGTCATGATCTCCTGGTTCGTGGGTTGGAGCCACGCATGGGGCTCTGCACTGGTGGTGCAGAGCCTTCTTGGGATATTCTCTCTCTCTCTCTCTCTCTCTCTCTCTCTCTCTCTCTCTCTCCCTCCCTCCCTCCCTCCCTCTCTCTCTCTCTCTCCCCCCCCACCCCCCTTTCTCTCACATGCTCTCTCAAAATAAATAAATAAACTTAAAAAAAAAAAAAAGAATTCGGTCAATGTTTGCTGTCATCACTTTCACCGGAAAGCAGAACTGGAATCAGAGGACCCAGGTTCCATTCGCAGCCCTGCTGTTATTACTGGAATACAGAGCAAGCACTGCTTACAAAGCCTTCGTTTCTGCTGCCGTAAAGTGGCCCTTTCCCACTTTTTTGCGGGGGTTGGGGGAACTGCTTGTTTTCCGTTTTCTGTTGAAGTCTGTGAAAGAAGAGCTTAAGACCACTCAGTGGCTGTTCTTACCCAGGCAGGGACGTGAGCGGCGGGAGCTGCAGACCAGTCCCCGGGAGGAGCCCGCTGAAGAGGCCCGGAGGGCACCTGCGCCCTTGGACCCGCCTGTGGCCCCGGGTTGAGGACCCACATGTTGGGAAGCTGGAGCAGCCCATTCACCCTGAAATGCCTCCTGTGTCACGGTCTTGTCAGCAGCAGCCTGCTCTTCCTTTCCGAACTCTTCGGGATCTCTGCAGAAGGGCAGATCACGTGTGCCCTCTGGTGCGTGGTCGGGGCGGGTGCCGCACATGCGCAGAACTTTAGGGCCCCCGCTCCCGCCGCCTGCGACCTGCTGAGCGAGCTCCCTTACTGCCCGGTGGGAAGGAAATGTCCACACAGTGCAGAGGAGCATCTGTGTTACACAGGTTAAGGCACAGAGGTAGGCAGGACAATGCGAGATGCCTCCGTGAGCGGCTGGTGGTCAGCCATGGGATTCGCATCCACCGGAAGTCGTGGCTCTGGGAAGACTGCCGGGAACAGGTTGGTGAAGGTTCCGGGAATGAAGCGGCCAGGCCATAGACGTGGCTCTGGTGGCAGCAGCCAACTCCAGCCCAGCTCCCTGGCCAGTATTCTTGGAGGAAATGACATGGACATCAGCCGGGTTTTCAAGGGCAGGAGCTGCCAGCAGAAGCGTCTCTCGGGTTCTGTTCGGATGTGTGACTCAGATGCCATCGCTGTGTACTGTCCCATTTGGAAGTCAAGGTGGGTGCCACCTTAGTGGGCTCCTGCTGCAAGGAATGTGAGGACATCTTCACTTGCAGGACATCAAGGGCTCTGCACAAGGTCAAAGTTTCCCTTTAAGTGACATGGGAACCCAGAACAACCCCTCTCTGGGTAGCATGCAAAAGACTTTTCTCACTTTTAACATCCCATTTTTCCATCTCACATGCCCGACATCCGTGTCTTCTGTTCCACACCAGGGAAACACATTTTGGGGTGTGTAGTGAGCCTAACCCTCAAAACTATAGCTAGAAGATAAGAAAGTAACGGCGAAGGCATCTACAAGACAAAAATAACAATCCAGTGTGACAGTTTTTTCAAAGTCTTTTCTAAATGATAGCACATTTCAACTATTATCAAGCATTAATTCATTAGGAAGTTTGCCTACTGGATAGTAAAGGGCACAGAGAAACGAGGTTTTAAAGACACATTCAAAGGGAGTGAGGGATTCTGTGCAGGAAGGCTGAGGTGGGATGGGATAGAATGATAGAGCCATGCTTCTCAAACTTTAATATGCATGTGATCACCTAGAGTTCTTTTCTTATAATGAAGGTTCAGGTTCAGCAGGTCTGGGGTGGGGCCTGAGATTCTGCATTGCTAATGACTGCTGGTCCACAGACTACGCTCTTAGCAGTGCCGTGGAAACAGGCGGTCCAGGTATCCAGGACCTCTATGCCTGTGGGTGTGGTGCAAATGACGAGCTTTTTCAACTTGAAATTTTTGCTTGGAGTCAATGAAGTCACTGCAGACGTCTGGCTTCCAAAATATCATCCGGAAAAATGAGCTTCAGAAATGCCAATCTCTGAACTCCCATTGCTTCCAACATTTTCAAATAACATCAAAAAGAGGCCAGAATAAACATCAACAGGACTTGAATAAATGTAACAGATCAGAAAGTATTTAAGTGATCATCAGATTATTCCAGGTGTTCCCAAAATTTCTCACTTTTGAGGGATCTTTGGTGACCCATGATTTCCTCAGTGTCCTCAGCCTAAATGAAATAACCAACTGTTCTATTTACTAAGTAGTCAGGTCCCTACTTAAGAGTTTTTGTTTTTTCTGTTTGTTTGTTGCTTATTTTAGGTCCAAATAACTTACTAGCTATTTGAAAACAATGATACGCTTAAACTGAAGGAAAATATGTTTTTATTTCATCCTCAAATAACCACAAGTAGTTACTAATTGGGATGTGTGTGTCCATAGGGCACTGCATAACTTCTCAAATTATAGAATCGGGTTGGACACTGCCCACATCCCGCATTCCACTCTGCTTTTCATGTTGTAATAGTTACTGAGTATAGCAACTGTCAAAAACACAGCTTCACAAATACATGACACTACTGAGAAGAATGTAGTACAATCTTATTGAAGAAACTGAAAACTATCCTGAGCTAGTAGTTTATGTGGTATCCAAGAAATACTGAATATTGCTATACTCCCCTCAAAAACTGAAAATTTTCTGAGGCACCCTAAGGTACTTTGGCTCAGTTTAGGAACTGCAGGATTATACCCTTCACTAAGTACTAATCATGACCAAAGGCAAAGTAAGAATTTTAAAAGAAGAAATTTTTGCGGGACTGCCAAAAGCAATACAACAAAATTCCCCTTAGCGATTAAAGAGAAATCGATTATTCTCTGTCTTGTTAGAACAAAGGCATATTCTTCTTAAATTAACATTAGGATTCTTGAGACAAAATGCTACAGTGTTTTCAAGGAAATCATCTTCCTGATATTTTCTCAATCACAACACATCACTTTCCCATAGCAAGAAGGACTTTGCATATAAATATTATTATTCTTTTATTTTCTTGTGTTTACCCTCTATTTCTTTGACGTTTGATTTCAAATTAAACCTAAGGAACAATTTTGAACATTTAAGCTTTACCAAAAAAAAAAAAAAAAAAAAACCCTTGATTGATTCAAAGTTTTACTTTATGTACCTAGAATTTCCCAGTAGTCCTATTTCTCAATCAGAATTTGAATAATCTTTACAACTTGTATTCCCCCAAACTCAGATTTAATGACTCAGTAGGTTCAGAAAGAGAGATAACAGCTGCAACTCATCCCGCGGTGCTATTCAGTAATGACAATGTTATACCACATTAGCAATTGTGACATTAATAAAAAGAAGCCCATAGGATTAACCAAAGACAGCTGACTTTAGTCAAATGTAGGTCAGGCTTTGTTTGCTCAGAAGCTGGTAATAAATTCCCAGGTAAGTGCTCTCGTGTGTCACACATATATGTCAGGAGCATAATTTCAGCCCCACTAAATGATTCACATTTTTAAGTTTCTGTAAGCCATTTTTGAATTATTGTTAAGCATTTAATTTCACTGCTGGGCCTATAGGCTCCTTAAAATTATTAACTTATGTGACATTACAGCATGTTTTTCCTTTAGGTACCACTTAAAAACACCTTGGAGAATTTCATGTTCACCTTCCAGATACTGAAGTTCTTACTAGAAGAGGCTCAGGGGTCACCCCTAATTTATAGCATAATTATGGGGAAAATGGTGTTGGTGGCTAAGCTAGCCATCTATAATCACAAAGTCCTCATTGTCACGGGAAATGTCATTGTAAGCCTAATGTGAATATTGCATTCTTAATCAAGTCTTCTGGTCTGCTTTATACAAAAAAGAAGTCCAGAACCACACAATCCTAAGATATATTTAAAAAATATAAATACTTTGGAAAACATTTTAGCATTTTTAAAGGTTATACATACACCTCCCATATGATACAGACATGGTATTTGTCCAAGAAATGCAACCACATGTCCACAGAAAGACCTGCACAAAAATATTCATAATGGTCCCAAACTGAAAAGAATCCAATCCAACAGACAGATGGCTAAAGAAATGGTGGTATACTCATATGTGGGAAGGCTACTCGACAATCAAAATGAAAGCACCACAGATCTACGCAACAATCATGGACGAATCTCTAAAACACTGTGTTAAGTGATAGTAGCTAAACATAAAACAGTATGTGATGCATGACTCCCTTTACACGCAATCCTAGCACAGTCAAACCAATGTATGGTGACAGAAGGGCAGAGTGGTCCTGGGGTCTGGAACGGTGCAGGACTGTCTGGGAGAAGCCCGAGGCACTTTGTGAGTAACGAGGAGACCCTATCTCCATGGGGTGAGGTATTGTGTACATAGACGTTTGTCAAATTCATCAAACTGTACGTTTTAGATCGTACGTTAACATGCGTATGAAATATGCCTCAATAAATAAAATACATGTGGGTATTCTGCAAGCTCTTTAATTGTGTACTTAAACTTTATTAAGTCAGACACCTTTATTAAATATTTAAGTCACTGTAAAATGTGATGAGGTCTTTTAGATATAATCAAAAAGAGATGTCACCCGAAACAGTTACTAATCTAGTATTACCCAATTAAGGGTAAAAAAAACAGCATAGTTAACGAAATAGATAATTTCAATTTATTGACATCTTAATTCCTTCTGCATGCAAATGGCATAACTTGAGAGATCTGTGTTTATAAATTTGAAAAATCAGAAAGATATCAACTGGCATAAATGCCATTAAGTACTTAAAACTTTATACCCAAATATATCTATTATACCCAAAAGAGTAAATGATACAAACATCATTTGAATTTCTAACACTAAGCAGAATTCAGTCGACTCTTCCAATACAGGATCTGCCCCTGCCACCACTCTGATTCAGGGCCTTGTTTTTGTTTGGCTTTGTTTTTTAAGTGCAACAGATTCCTAACTGGCTTTCCTAATTTTGCTGTCATCCTCCTTTGATTCATTTAAAGCCATCATATTAATCCTTCAGCACAGCCTGCAAGAGTGTCTGCCACCATACATCACAATTAAGTCAAGGTCATCTCCCTAGACCGTCACTCAAAAACTGGTGGTCTGACCACAGTCTGCCTGCCATTATACCTAATCTCATGACCCCTTTTTCCCTGGTCTCCCATCAGGGCACAGATCTGCAGTGAGGCAGCTGGATGATGCTCCCATTCCTGCCACTGGGCCTTTGCTTGGGCCACTTGTCCATCTGAATTTTATATCCTTTTGTCCCTACCTTACCATCCATATTCATCCGGTTTTCTTTTTTTTTTTTTTTTCAACGTTTATTTATTTTTGGGACAGAGAGAGACAGAGCATGAACGGCGGAGGGGCAGAGAAAGAGGGAGACACAGAATCGGAAACAGGCTCCAGGCTCTGAGCCATCAGCCCAGAGCCTGACGCGGGGCTCGAACTCCCGGACCGCGAGATCGTGACCTGGCTGAATTCGGACGCTTAACCAACTGCGCCACCCAGGCGCCCCATTCATCCGGTTTTCAAGACCCACTTTAGCTATCACTTCCTCTTTAAGGACATTCTTCATTTTCCTCACCCTCAGAGTAACCTTTCTTTCCTATAAACACTCATCACGTTGCATGCCCAGTTTTCATATCATAATCTTCATTGTCTCTTTTATATCGTGAAGTGGTTTGGACTCCAGCTCCAGAGACAAACACACAGCTTACACACTTAGCTCCCTAGCTATCAGAACTTAGGCAGGTTGCTTCATTGCTCTATGCTCCTGTTTATTCACCTGTTAAAAAAATAAAATTACAATGGTACTTTCTTGGGGCGCCTGGGTGGCTCAGTTGGTTAAGCATCTGACTCCTGATTTCGGTTCAGGTCATGATCTCATGGTTGTGAGATCAAGCCCTGTGTCAGGCTCCACACTGGATAAGGATTCTCTCTCTCCCTCTCCCTCTGCCCCTCTCCCCTGCTTGTGTGTGTGCTCTCTCTTCCTCTGTCTCTCTCAAAAAACAAAAACAAAACAAAACAAAACGACAAAAAACAAAAAAAAAAAACAGTACCTTTCTTATATAATTGTTGTGAACAGAAAATTAGATGATATAGTGCTTACTATGGCACACATTTTGAACGTTCAATTCTTGCCCCCAAACCTGCTTGCTATAAGACAATAAATTCTCTAAACAAATTAACTGTGTTTAAAGAATTGGAAGAACTTGTAAATGGAGAGTTTTGAGGACTCTCAAGTTATACCGGAAGGTTGGGGGAAGGTAACTTTTGCTATGATTTCCAAAATAGGGCATATGTTAGCTTTCAAAAACTGCCGAATGGTGATGTTAACTCTAGGCAGGAACAGTCTGGTGAAAAGGAAAACAAAAACAAAAACAAAAAAAGGAGAAGTAGTCCAGGTACCAAAGAGAAATGAAAACACATGTCTACATGAAGACTCCTACATGAATATTCAAAGCAGCTTCACTCATAATAGCCAAAAACTAGAAACAAATGTCCACCAACAGGGAAGTGGATAAACAAAATGTGTTCTATCCCTACAACAGAGTATCACACAGCACTAAACAGGAACATACCGCTGAGAGAGCAACGGTGTGGAGAATCCCAAAGTCTTAATATTGACTAAAAGAAGCCAAACACACACACAAAAACAAGTGCATACTGTAGACTCTCTCTCTATGAAATTCTAGAAAGTGTAAGTAACCTATCATGACAGAAAAATCGGTGGTTGCCTGAGGATGGGGGACGGGGGGAGGGGTGACTGCAAAGAGGCAGGAGGAAACCTTGGAAGCTGGTGGAAATGTTCTGAGTCTCAGTTAGTTACAGTGGTGGTTTGAAGGGACTATACATACTTCTGTCAAAATTCATCAAATTGTACATTTCAGATTTATGTAAATACAACTCCATCTAACTATTTTTTAATTTGTTTTAATGTTTATTTATTTTTGAGACAGAGAGAGCGCGTGCAAGCAGACGAGGGGCAGAGAGAGGAGACACAGAATCTGAAGCAGGCTCCAGGCTCCAGGCTCTGAGCTGTCAGCACAGAATCTGATGTGGGGCTTGAACCACGGACCATGGGATCATGACCTGAGCTGAAGCTGGACGCCCGACCAATGGAGCCACCCAGGCACCCCTCCATCAAACGAATTTTTGAAAAAAGAAGCAAAAAGTAAAAAGCTTTAAGTCACTGAGACCCTGAAAGGGGAGTGGGGCTTATTGGAACACAGTACATTTTCATTAAGAAAACGTCATATTTGTCTGGCAGTTTTTCCTTCTTCATCAGGGCTGCTGGGTTGCAACATCTGGGAAATACAGTAGATGCAAAGCATCTGAACCTCCGCAGAAAAGTTGAAGGGATGTTTCATGACACACCGTGACATGAAGTAGAATTTTACATGATAAGTGCAAGGACAATTGAAGAATTGAGTGATGATTCCCGTGTCATCCTACAAGTGTCAGACCACATGGTTCTATATCCAGGCTGTTTAACATTTTTCTCGATTATTTGCCTGAACACCTAAGGGCACAGCCATCAACTTCATGTTGACTGAACATTGCTATGTTAAAAGACAAGAATCTAAATTATCTTCATAGGCAAGGGCAGTAGTTTAGATCTAACAAGGTGAAACTTCACAAGGACAGCTATTAAATAACTGAATTGAATCCAAAATCTAGCTTTCCAAGTATAAGACAGAAGTTTCATGCCATACCAACAGGACATTAGAACAAGAAGCCTTAGGGGCATAATCAGTAATAAGTTCAGTGTCAGTTAACTATGAAATGTAACCCTTAAGGAAGTTAATACGACCGTCGGTTACATCAAGAAAGATACAAACTTTAATAGAAAGGAGGTGAAATTCTTGTTCTGTTCTCCACAATAGGCTTACACTAAAATATTGCATTAGTGAGAAAGCAACAAGGGCTTTTTAGCCTAGAGAAGACAAGACTGAAAGGTAGGAGCAGGGGTGGAGCAAGGAAACTAGGGGAAAATATGCCAATGGTAATGTCATAAATAATAGATGGCTGCAAAACCTTTGTCAATTCTCTCCATCAAGAACTGGAGTTATATTTCCCAGTATTTGAATCTGGGCTATCCTGTGGCCATTTTGACCAAGAGAATGAAGGGAAAGTGATATCGCGCCAGTTCCAGACTCAGTCTTAAATAAGACTGACACCTTCCATTACTGATCTCTGAGAATCAAGTCACCATGTAGTAAAAAATCTCAAGCAGCTTCATGTAGCATAATCGAGGCAGCCAGCCAACAGCCCCAGTCAAGCTGTCTGCCAGCCCATGTAAGTAAGCCACTTAGAAGTACATCTCTAGGGGCACCTGGGTGGCTTAGTCTGTTAAGTGTCGGACTTCGTCTCAGGTAGTGATCTCATGGTTCGTGAGCTTAAGCTCCGGTTTGTTATACAGCAAAAGAAAACTTACATCTTCAAATATATGAAGAGCTATCATATGCTTGGGCTAGAATTAGAACTGATATGCATAACTGATTGCAGGCTAGAACTCCAAAGATAATACTAAGCAGAGAAATCCAGAAAAAGGGAGTGCCAGAGTTGTGGGACTTAGTACTGGCCTTAAGGAAATAAACAAAGAATCTAGATTAGAATGCTCCAAAATGCATAGCTAGCCCAGGCTCAATTTCAAATGGCATCAGTTCCTAAGAGTTCCGTCTGAAGTGGCAGAGATGGGTGTCATAGTTCCAGACGGATCCCAGTCATTCAATGGTTGGGGGTAGACAGACAGGAAAAGACTGGAAAGTTGTTAAGATCCCAGTTAAAATTCAGAGTGGGATGTCGTCAGAGTGACCACCCCAAACCAGATGGAAACAAAGGCACAAGGGCCGGTACCGGAGTGGGAGCTTAAATGGTGTAGCTTAGAATGCCACCACCCACCCCCAGACCTATCAGACATCAGACATGGCCCTTGATCCCATTCTCTGATAGAAGTGCAAATCCTAATGTGCCATCGGGCTAGATGAAGATTAATTTAGAAACCAGCCAACTGAGGAGTTAATTTGGGAACTGGGATGGGCAAGTAGACAGAGAGCAGCTCTTCAGTATCCTTAGCTGGGTGGGGCTCTGACAAGAGGTTTCTGAGGGGAGCTACTGAAAAGTAGGTTTCAGTTTAATACAAGAAACTGTTCTCAGGCAGAGAGATCTATTCCGATGCTGGAGGAAGGCTGAATTGTCACTTGCCAGCAGATCTACAGAGAAGATGCATTCATCTGATAAGAACTGTGTCAAATAACTTTTAAATTCCCTTGCAACCTAAGATTTCCCGACTCCACAAATACACAAGAGGGCAAAGTGCTTGCACAGAATACGTCGGTGTTCAATAAGGGGTGGATGGACGAACAGACACACGTATGAATGAACAAATGGATAAATGGAAGTGGATGGATGGATAGATGAATACTGCAGTCTGACATTTTCAAATACTCAGCACCACCTGTCCACACACACACTAGCTGTAGGAAATAAACTGGACTCAGGAGAGAAGACATCAAAATACATTTGTGCCCGGAGGAGTTTGCCAAATGCGGACGTATCCAAATATATGTCGCATTTTTATAGTTATGAAAGCAGTATCCTAAGAAAATGAGAATTTCATATGAAAATCTCCTCATCTGTTCTTACTAGGTCAGTCTGAGCAGGCATCACGATGACCCTGTCTAACATGAAAGTCAGTAAATCCCATGCAGCTCTTCTCTGACAGTCAGGAACCCCACATGCCAGGACAGAAGAGACACTAAGCAACAGAGAGGCGCTGACCAGCGTCCAAAAGTTCTACTGCCTTTTCTTCCAGGTGATTGTTCATCTTTCATTTGTTTTTATGTGACTTGCATCTATTTTCAACCACTGCTCCTGTCACACCCTCCCCAATGTGGATGTTTCTGCAAGCTTCTGACCCCGAGTTTTTACCGTCCCTTCAATAATAGGGCTTTTCATGGCAAAGGTCTTATTTAAATAAATTTGCTGACATCTTCATGCACAAAGAACATCTTGCTCGCTCAGGCAGAGAATGGAGCTCTGAGTTCTACGGAGTGGTTTGTAAATTTTTTTAGCCCCAACCCAGAGTCCAGAAGCATTTTGTATCATGACCTAGTACATGGAACACATCTAAAACAATACAATAGTTACCTAACTCCGTGCCATGCGTTCTAATATTTTCTATTCTATTTCATTTTTTAAGCTGCCAGTCAGAACCCACTAATTTGATTTTATGACACACTGATGCATGGGGACCGGTGCTCTGAAAAGCACTACTTAAGCAATAATTATCAATTAGTATTTACAGTGTGGCAGTGGACCAAGTGCCCCCAAACTGTGTTATCAACATGAGAAGCAAAGCCCAGATCCCCCAAAACCTATAACTTATATACCCACTTTCTAAGAATGGAATTAATAAGAGTTAATACATAATGGATGAGATTAACTAAATGTAGAAATTGATTCAAGAAAATGAAGGGCTGCAGGGATTTGAAAGTACTGAAGTCCAGTCAAGGTGTCCAGGATGTACACTGTGACACCAGTACTCCTGGATTACAGTTATTTTTTTTTTAATTTTTTTTTCAACGTTTATTTATTTTTGGGACAGAGAGAGACAGAGCATGAACGGGGGAGGGGCAGACAGAGGGAGACACAGAATCGAAACAGGCTCCAGGCTCTGAGCCATCAGCCCAGAGCCCGACGCGGGGCTCGAACTCACGGACCGCGAGATCGTGACCTGGCTGAAGTCGGACGCTTAACCGACTGCGCCACCCAGGCGCCCCTACTGGATTACAGTTCTAATGTGAAAATTTGACAGATCTATTCCGCCTTGTGTGAGGAAATCCTGTCGATAGCAGGAGCTGACTATATTGGGGTCTTATAAGTGGGCAGTCAAAAGAAAAGGACTTTTTAGTGGGATTCCCATCCAGGACCCCTGAACACAAGTATCCAGTCTGCTCGGAAGCTTAGGGACAAGAGAGAAGTGGGGCATCAGGTTGACAGCTCGGTGACACCTGTCCCCTTCCTGTTCATTTGGATCCACTCTGTAACTTGTGATTTAAGCATTCACTTTCCAAACATGATTTCCTAAAGTGGTAAGAACACCCACCCCGCTAATATGAATTTCTCTTCTGCTTGCCAGCTACGTTTTTCATTGTGAAGTAATAGATCGGGATCCTGATTAACATAGATCTTGTGGGCTTGGTTATATGATCCTTTCTGCGGTGAGTAAAATATCAAGGTTGTGCAAGGCAAAGAACCGGACCTACAAAAGGCCAGCCTTGTTGGAATGATAGCCCTTGAGAGAGAGCTTGTCTGGGTAGCCAGGCAGCCTCTCTCCAAGAAATCCCTCTTTCGACTCTATCACTCCACCTATAACAAGTTATTCAGAGGTTGATAAATGACAAACCAAATAATAATGTATTGGTTTTGTAGAGGCAGGCATTGACTCTAGCCAGCTAGAGCAAAGAAATATTATTGGGACCCTGTCAGAACTGCTTTCCCATATGAGGGCTGTGTGTGGTCCAAACTCCCACAGACTAATGTTAATATTTTTAAGAGAAGACTAAACAATTTGTGTCACAGGGTCTGATGGCCCATATCATGCCTTAATATTTAAAATCAACTGCTGAGTCTGGCTTTCCTATGCTCCTCAGTGTCATTCATTCACTCCGCACACATTTCCTTAGCGCCCAGCTTCAGAGGTCACAAAGGAAATAAGGAAGGGGTCCACCCTCAGGGAAGTCAAAGACTGGAACAGAAGAATAATTATAAATCAGTGTGAGAAATAGCACGATACGCACTACAGAGTCATGGAATCCTGTAGGATCAGCTCAAGACAGGAAAGTGGAAGATTTCACAGGGAGACATTTGAGGTAAATTGTGAGGGAGAATTGGAGATAAAGACACACACCAATGGAGAATCTGGGGAGAGAGAACATACACAGGAGTTTGGACTGGTTTGATTATAACAGTTCCCATGAGTTTAAAGGACATTTTGGAGACACCTGGGTGGTTCAGTCAGTTAAGCGTCTGACTCTTGATTTTGGTTCAGGTCATGATTTCATGGTTAAGGAGACCCAGCCCGGCATCAGCATCCGTGCTGACAGTGGGGAGCATGCTTGGGATTCTCTCTCTCCCTCTCCCTCCCTCTTTGCCCCTCCCCAGTGCATTCTCTCTCTCTCTCTCTCTCTCTCTCTCTCTCTCTCTCTCTCTCTCTCTCTCACACACACACACACACACACACATACACACAATATAAATATACATTTAAAAAAAGAGGACATTTTTAGGGGCGCCTGGGTGGCTCAGTTGGTTAAGCGGCCAACATCGACTCAGGTCATGATCTCGCAGTTCATGGGTTGGAGCCCCATGTCAGGCTCTGGGCTGACAGCTCAGAGCCTGGAGCCTGCTTTGGATTCTGTGTCTCCCTCTCTCTCTGCCCCTCCCCCACTCACGCTCTGTCTCCCTCTGTCTCTCAAAAAATGAATTAAAATGTGAAAAAAATGTTTAAAAAGAGAAGGACATTTTTGTTGTTACAGATTTGCTTTTTTTGTTTTTTGAGAGAGAGAGAGTGTGAGAACACGCACACATGGGGGAGGGGCAAAGGCAGAGGGGTAGAGAGAGTGTCTTAAGCAGGTTTCTTGCTCAGCATAGAGCCAGTCAAGGGGCTCAATCCCATGACCCTGGCGTCGTGACCTGAGCCAAAATCAAGAGTCAGATGCTCAACCGATTGAACCACCCAGGTGCCCCACAGATTTGCTTTATTTTTAGGGAGAAAAGTATCACAATCAGACTTTCACTTTTTAAAAGACTCTGGCAGAAATGTAGTGCAGACTGGAATAGGTGGCAATACTAGAGACAAAGTCCAATAAGCTTACTTAATGACTCCAACACTAGATTTGTTAGGGGCTATTTAGAAACTAACCGACACACACAAGACTATTATACTAGTTTGCTTTTGTTTTCTGACAAAAGTGGGATTAAACCTAATGTGAACTCTTGCCACAAGAAATACAAATAGTTTTCACGATGATCTGTATTGTTCTGCTTTTTCCAAAGCCAGCCAAAATGATGACAATCTTTTTAGTAGGAAAGCACTACCACCTTTAGCTGATTTTTCAAACACATTGTCTCTTTTTATGTAATCTTAAAATGTATGATTGTGTGAAAGGACACTCATTAGAAGTGGCAATGCTTGGCAACTTTCTTTTCTTTTTTTTTAATGTATATTTATTTTTGGAAGAGAAAGATAGAGCATCAACAGGGAAGGGGCAGAGAGGGAGGGAGACAAAATACCCAAAGGAGGCTCCAGGCTCCAAGGTGACAGTAGAGAGCCTGACATGGGGCTCAAACCCACGAACCACGGGATCATGACCTGAGCTGAAGTCAGACGCTTAACCAACTGAGCCACCCAGGGGCCCCATGCATGGCAACTTTCTGCTGTTTCCTAAATTATCATGTACAGGAGGTCCAGTCTCTACAGATGTCCAATTCCCTCTGCTGGATGGGTGAGGTTTTAGAGTACCACGAGCCCAGCCAGCAGGGGTGGGGGATGTCAGGTGCCCAGGTCCAGTATCAGGTATCAGTGATAAGCAATGGAGACGTCAGGAAGGGCTGTGTATGGAACTGGGATGGCTGTCAAGCCCAAAACACACACCAGAGAAGAAGGGTCTAGGTGTTCAGACAATAGGATGGAAGCAGGTAGGATGGTTCAAAGCCAACATGGTGAGGAAAGATCCAGAATGAGTCCTGCACCAGCCAATGAACAGTGGCAGTGACTCTTCCTCTCGGTTTTTTTGAGATATAGTGACTATACATTACTGTGTAAGCTTAAGGTGTACAGTATAATGATTTCATTAACATATTGTAGAATGATTACCACAGTAAGTTTAGTCTCCATCATTTCATGTAGATGCAATAGAAAGAGAAGACAAAAATGGGGAAAAAAATTCATTGCGATGAGAACTCTAGGATTTACTCTTTTAACAACATATGTCTATATCTATATCTATATCTATATACACACACGCACACATATATGCACATATATATATAAATATATATATATGTATTACAACAATGTTAACTACAGTCATCATGCTATATATCACCTCCCTAGTGCTTGCCTTATAACTGGGTTTTTGTCCCTTTTGACCACCTTTCAGTAGTGATTACTTTAGGGGGTGCGGTGGTTAAAGCCATACCCAGGGAGGGAAGTGCGTTGAGGTTGTTTTATTCCCTCTTAGCTAAAAAGGATTAGTGTTTCTGCCAAATGCACATTACTTTATAAATGCTTATATGATATCAGAAATAAGCATAGCCAAGCAAATTTATTTCTAACATCAAAGTTTGAAAGGACCTGCAGGCAAGAAAAAAAATCTTATTTTTCTTAAAACAAGTTTGAGAGTTTCTTGTAATTTTTCCTGAGCCATTGATTCATATAAAAATAAACTGAGTAAAATAATGTTGATTTTGTTATGATGTCAGAACATGCTCAAATTGCCAGTTTTTGTTTAAGCTAGCATCTATTTGTTTACATGGTTATGTTTGCCATATTACAAAAACAACTATATGGTTCAGGGGAGCAGATACAAACTGTTGACATACCACCTTCCTGAACTACAGTGAAAAAGCAGCATTGCCACTGGGGCATCTGGGTGGCTCAGTCGGTTAAGCGTCCAACTTTGGCTCAGGTCATGATCTCACAGCTCGTGAGTTCGAGCCCTGTGTCACGCTCTGTGCTGACAGCTCGGAGCCTGGAGCCTGCTTTGGATTCTGTGTGTCCCTCTCTCTCTGCCCCTCCCCTGCTAGCTCTCTCTCTCTCTGTCTCTCTCTCTCAAAACTAAATTAAAAAAAAAAGGCAGCATTGCCACATTTAAAATATATTTAAATAAAAATATTTATATTTATGGGGTGCCTGGGTGGCTCAGTCGGTTAAACGTCCAGCTCTTGATATCGGCTCAGGTCATGATCTCACAGTTAGTGAGTTCAAGCCACACATTGGGTTCTGTGCTGACAGTGCAGAGCCTTCTTGGGATTCTGTCTCCCTCTTTCTGCCCCTCCCCTACTTGTTCTCTATCTCTCTTTCAAAATAAATAAAAATAAACTTTAAAAAAATACTTATATTTAACAATAAATACATTTATATTTAATATATTTTAAATATATTTTAAAATAATAAGAAGGCAGCCACCTAATGTAATGTTTTCATGGACTCTACATGTAACTTCATCAAGTACTACCTTTCCACTTGTACATTCAGAATGGAAATCATATAGTGTAGAAGGTCAAAGTTGGAAGATTTCATTTATGTACTTAAAAAGCCAGAAACATCAACACAAACAAAAGACCTCTCTAGAAGTTCCCTGATTACTACTTTACATAAGAGTAAATTCGGGAAATACAAATTATTTCATTGTTCTCCACGAGTTTTAAATGAAAATGAAGCACCAGGGTGGCTCAGTCGGTTAAGCACTTGGGCTCAGGTCATGATCTCATGGTTCACAGATTCAAGCCCCATGTCCAGCTCTGTGCTGACAGCTCAGAGCCTGGAGCCTGCTTCAGATTCTGTGTCTCCCTCCCTCTTTGCCCCTCCCCTGCTCACATTCTGTCTGTCTCAAAAATAAATAAGCATTAAAAATATTTCTTTAAGAAAATGATTCGACTAGGGGCGCCTGGGTGGCGCAGTCGGTTAAGCGTCCGACTTCAGCCAGGTCACGATCTCGCGGTCCGTGAGTTCGAGCCCCGCGTCAGGCTCTGGGCTGATGGCTCAGAGCCTGGAGCCTGTTTCCGATTCTGTGTCTCCCTCTCTCTCTGCCCCTCCCCCATTCATGCTCTGTCTCTCTCTGTCCCAAAAATAAATAAAAATGTGGAAAAAAAAAAATAAAATAAAATAAAAAAAAAAAAAAAAGAAAATGATTCGACTAAAAAACATCATAAGTTGTTTTTCATTTCAGTTGCATGTTTTCCTTCTATTCTCTATTTCCTACTATTCCATGTATATGTCACCACATGCCCAATTAGCAACTAAGCAGGTACTATTAGCAGGAGAGTATTATAGCCAGCTTAGGCTTCTGTGATGGACCAGCAATACAGCTCTCTCCAATTTCACTCACAGAAGTGGCTTAAAGTGCTCTACAAATTCAAAATAATAATGAAAAGAAATGGATGAGCTTTTGAAAACACAAAAATATTAAGGTAGTTAATTGTCCTATGCATATTTATATATGAGGCTATTTGAAAATCTACAAAATTACATTTTATTCAAGATTTCATTGATATTTTAATATAAAAACACCTCCTCTCTGTGTTAGTTCATCAAAAGAATATAGAGAGAAACTGAGATTTCATTTTTAACTGCTGATGCTATTATAATATTACAATGATTATTTTTACCTGTGACTTACATAAGAAACAAACACTGGGGCACCTGGGTGGCTCAGTCGGTTGAGCAACTGACTTTGGCTCAGGTCATGATCTCACAGCCCATGAGTTTGAGCCCTACGTTGGGCTCTGTGCTGACAGCTCAGAGCCTGGAGCCTGCTTCCGATTCTGTGTCTCCCTCTCTCTGCCCCTAACCCATGCACATTCTGTCTCTGTCTCTCTCAAAAATAAATAAACATCAAAAAAAAATAAAAAAAAAGAAACACTTACAAATACTTCCCTTACTCCTAGACTTTTGAAAGCTACTTGAGGGGCATCTGGGTGGCTCAGTGGCTTAAGCGTCCAACTTCAGCTGAGGTCATGACCTCATGGTTAGTGAATTTGAGCCCCGTGTTGGGCTCTGTGCTGACGGCTCCGAGCCTGGAGTCTGCTTCGGATTCTGGGTCTCCCTCTCTTTCTGCCCCTCCCCTGCTTGTGCTCTGTCTCTCTCTCTCTCTCAAAAATAAATAATAAACATTTAAAAATTTAAAAAAGTAAATAAAAGCTGCTTGAGATTACTGTAACCAGATTAGTGAGGTCAGAGTCAATCAATCAATACTTAATTATCACAAGGTTGAGGAGCAAAATCATGTGCTTTAGATATATGAAAGAACTTTAAATGAAAGGTCTATTCACTGGCACAAAAAAAAAAAAATGTAGCAAATGTGGCTGCCTATAAGAAACTTTGATAGTGTTAAAGTTTCAAGTCACCGGTCCTTGTACCTATTAAAAGAAAAACTCTCGGGGCGCCTGGGTGGCGCAGTCGGTTAAGCGTCCGACTTCAGCCAGGTCACGATCTCACGGTCCGTGAGTTCGAGCCCCGCGTCAGGCTCTGGGCTGATAGCTCGGAGCCTGGAGCCTGTTTCCGATTCTGTGTCTCCCTCTCTCTCTGCCCCTCCCCCGTTCATGCTCTGTCTCTCTCTGTCCCAAAAATAAATAAAAAACGTTGAAAAAAAAAATTAAAAAAAAAAAAAAAAAAGAAAAACTCTCAAGATTACAGGAAACATTTGCCATTCTTAGTAAACCTATTTTGGACAGAAGCTCAACCTCATGATGACAAGATAAGGAATAATCATAAAATGAACTTAAATATTATGATAAATGATACATAAATATCTTCTACCCTTTCTTATTCTTTCTCAATAAAGGGCAATGACTTAAATCAGTGCTTTGCATTTTCTAAAGTCCTTGTGTTATGGTTTCTTTATTAAAAGTTTTATTAAGTGACATTGAAATTATTTCAACTCTAATTTTAAACTAAGAAGAATGAAAGAATCTAGGACTTACAATAATTCATTTCTGCATTAGCAAAGATTTTTTCTTTAGTCATGAAAATTCAGGTGAGAAGGGCATAGTAAAACAGCCATTTTTATCTATTTTTTGATGAGTGAATAAATTTGTATAACCTCTTGAAAAGGCAACTTGAATATATCAAGAGCCTTATAGTAGTTATTCTTTGTTGCATTAAAAATTGCCTCCGAAACAACAGACATTTTTATCTTACAGATTGTAGCTCCAGTTCGGTCTTTGATGAGGTTGGAGTCAATATGCTGGCCAGGGATACATTCATGGAAAGGCTTGTCTGGGGCTCCTGGGTTTGCTTCCAAAATAACTTCTTGCCTGCTATGGGATGGAGGGCTTGGAGCAGCCCGTTAGCAGAGATCCCCACATGGACCTCTCTGCAAAGTTGTTTGACCATCCTTACAACATGTCGATTGGCTTCCCCAAGGCAAGTGTCCCAAGACAAAGCAAGGAAGAAGTCACTGGCCTGTTACAATGTAGTCTCCAACATCACACCCAGCACTTCCGCCATCGTCTATTCCTTAGAAGTGAGTCACTAAGTTCATCTCATACTCAAGAGGAGGGGAATTAAGAGCCATCTCTTGAAGAAAGGATTAATCAAAGAAATTTTAGACATACTTTAAAACCACAACAAGCTCTTAAAATATTTTGGGAAAGTTCTCCAAATCTGTCTCTGGCTCTCTCTCTCTCTCTCACACACACACGCGCGCGTGCACACACACACACAGACACTTTTATGCTACTGTTCATTGCAGTGGTATTTACAAAACAGAATGATAAAAACCTTCAGTATCCAATGGTTGGGAAAATGTTGAGTAAAGCAAGATATGTGCATGTTATGTAGCAACTTCAAATAATGTTTTCCAAGAATATTCAATAGTATAGACAAGGGCTTCTACTATAATCTTATGTGGGGAAAGCGTTATATGAAAAATATAAATGGAAAAATATTTAAAAGAAATGAATCAACATGTTAAAACCAGTTGCCTTCGGGTGTTAGAGTTGAATGCTTTTATTCTCCTCTCGCTATTTTTCAGTATTTTCACGTAATGAAGTGTCCAGTTTCCTCTATTGCCAGCTTATGATGTACTTACATGCAGTCTGTATGCAATGCTCTTTTAAAACAGACAAGTATGTTTATTAAACAATTTCCTAACTTGTAACAGGAGAATTTCTTTAGTCCTTTTAAAACTATCAAATTAGTGATGTTTTTCATTATGAAACCTCAATCTGAGAGACACCGCAAAATAGACATTCCTGTCCATTGCTGATAATGGAGAGAATGCCTATATCCCCCTCCACAAGGGATCTTGTTAGGTTCAGGAGAGGCCTGGAGCGGTGCTGGGAGGAGACGGGACACATGCCATGAAGGGCATTTGGAGGCCAGGCCTCAGTACAAGCAAGGTGGACAGCTGACCCCAGACAGTATTCTTGGGCCCACAGGCTGGGAGCAGGCATTGTGCCAACACGGCTCATATGAACTCACGTTATAACTTATATATAGCCTCTCTTAGGCACTCACTTGAGGATTTTCCACAAAACAGAACTGCAAGGGGGCTGGCTCTCTTGTGAATGGGACTCAGGGGTCTGACCGCTCAGCCTCCACCCACCCCATCTCATCCATGTTCCTATTACAGACCATTGTGACAGATACTGTCTGCACTCCACCCAGATCCCCTGGAATCCTCCTTAAACCTCTGAGCATCTACCCTCCAGCCTCTGGGTGCCTGCAACTTTCTTCAGTGAGCTCTGGCTGCAAATATACACTGCTGAAAATGTTTAAGAGCTCATACCTGATTCACTCGTACCAAACTTGTGTCCCAACATATACACACGCACATGCTCACGCATGCGTGCACACACACACACACACACACACACACACACACAACGAGCAGTCCTTAGCCAATGACTGATGGAAGTAAGAATTTGAATACCCAGCTCCCTTGTCTCAAGCCAGCACAACCCTGAGGGGTAATTTATGCTCAGAGCTTTCCTGGAGGTTAGTCTGAGACTGGAAGTTGGCCTGAAATATTACTGTCTCAGTGTCTCTCCTTCCCTACTCTACTTCCCCACACACTTTCCAATTCTCCTGAGAGGTCTTTCTTAATAAACCCTTTGTATAAATTTCTCTTTTCCGGGTCAGCTTGTTCAGAATTGATGAAAAGCCCAAAGGCTAGATGAGATTGAAGTGCCTGTAGACCAGGGATGTTAAGGGCCTTCAATTCAAAGAACATCCAACACAAGAATTGCCTTGCTCCAAATGGCCATAGCACCCTGACCAAGAAAGGGAGTGGCAGGGGAGGGAGAGGAAGAGTGAGATGGTGGTGGGGGGAGGGGGGGAGAGAACTCAGTTCAGATCAAATCCAGAAAAAGTACGAGGTGTAGAATTGGTTCAGGAGGAGGAGTTAATTGATGACATTGCAAAGGAGTAGCCAGAGAGAGGTAGGGAGAAAACCAGGGGAATGGGAAAACAAGAAAGCTAAGGATTCCAAAAAGGAAGGAGTGTCAGCAGAGTTGGGCAGCACCAAAGTCACACAAGGCAAAAATGGGGTATTGGCCATTCAGTTTTCTCCGTGGAAGTCACAGGTGCCCCTGACAAGTGCAATGTCTAAGGGGAGCTGTGAGGGTAGGGACTGAGTAAGGAATGAGTGATGTAAAGGAAGAGGAGAAAGCTGGCATGCTGGGCCATGAATAAGTGCGGACTGATGGGAGAGTGGTTTGAAAGGAATTTGGGGCAAGGGAAAGTTTTGTAAGAACATGTTTATAAAGTGATAGGAAAGATTCAGTAAAGAAGGCACAATAGTTGGTGCGTGAGAGAAAGGAGAAAACAAAGAACAGAACATGAACGGCAAGGGATGGGATCGAGATCTCCCAAATGTGTTTACCCTTCCCCAAGGGCCCCAGTTCTTAAAATCCTAATGCTTGTTTTCCTGCCCAGCAGCCCACCCCTGACCCCTTCCCAGGAGAAAGGAAATGCATTAATTTTTCACAATGACTCACCCTCCTCAAACAACAGATTGAAAGACTTCCTGCTAAAGCTCACATAAAAACCATAATAAACCTCTTCTCGTTTATTTGGTTCTCACACTGTAGGCTGTCTTAAATAATGGTCAGGGCAGGTGAGGGAGGTTGACTTCGATTCTTGAAAGACAAAACTCCTCCACTGGAGTGTCTCCTCTGGACTTCTGTGACCTCTGTGCAAGTACACTGCTCAAATCTTTCAAGACAGAGCTTGCTGCAAGGAACGTAGTTAGTTGACCACCTTCAGGTGCTACACCTTCGAGAGCTGTCCCAGCATTCACGCTGAGACCATGCTCTTCCCAGGGTGTGCCCAGCCAATGACAGAGCGCCACAGGGCAGCTAGAACCACGGTTTCCTGGCCAATAGAGGCTCCTTTAACTGGCACTCTTGGCTCTGAAGCTCCTCACCAGCCTGATCGAGATTTTCTCAGAGTTTGCATTTTAATTTCAGGTTCTTCCTCCAGATCCCGCTTCCTCCACTCTCTCCTTCCACAGATGTCACACCTGCCACATGGTCTGAAGATTCTAACCATTCCTGTGACCTCTGCCCTTTATCTTTCATGGGTATTTCCTACAGCAAACCTCTTGCATTTCTAATTGTGTGTTGGTGTCCGTGTCCTGCAGGACCCAGAGTGACACAAATTCCTCTTCCGTTGAGTATCCGACACATGCCCCAAGATGAGAACTGTGTCAGGCACCTGGGTGTCTCAGTGGGTTGAGCTTCCAACTTCAGCCCAGGTTATGATCTCATGATTTGTGAATTCTAGCCCCACATGGGGCTTGCTGCTGTCAGCACATAGACATCCTTTCAATCCTCTGCACCCCTCTCTCTCTGACTCTCTCCTGCTTACGCTTTCTCTTTCAAAAATAAATAAAACATTCAAAAATTTTTTTTAAATTTTTTTAGTGTTTTATTCATTTTTGAGAGACAGAGAGGGACAGAGTACAAGCGAGGGAGGAGCAGAGAGAGAGGGAGACACAGAATCCAAAGCAGGCTCCAGGCTTTGAGTGGTCAGCACAGAGCCGGATGCGGGGCTCGAACCCACGAACTGTGATCATGCATGACCTGAGTCAAAGTCAGATGCTCAACCAAGTGAGCCACCCAGGTGCCCCGATTCAAAAAAAAAAATTTTTTTAAGATTAGGATTGTGTTAGCTCACCATCTTGATGATTTTACATATATACACTTCAACCCAAGACTTGGCATCTGTAGAAATATTAAGTCGAATTTTTGTACTTTCAAGACATGGATGATTAATAAATTGTTGTTATTATTGATAGCTATACTAGTTTTATAAATGATTATTATAACCTCCAAAGGATCTGGCACCAACTCATATTTGTCTGTTCCCCATTGAGTAAGCATAGTTCAATAGATTGTTATTCTTGTTTGCTCTTTTCCAACAAAGAAATCACAGTGTACAGTTGCCAAATGAATAGACTGGAATAATGTCATGATACAAATAGAGCAAAGAATGCCACCCAGGCCTTCTGTGCCCATAGGGTTCTTGGATGCAAGCAAAAACTAACTTAAGCAATAGGCAATTTACCAACATGATATAGGGTAGTGGAAAGGAGACTGACAGGGTACCAGAGGCCAAGGCACCAGGTTTGGGAATGGATTGAAAGAACCAAGGGAGCTCTGAGGGCCAAGATGCTGGGAACAATACTCAGCAATCATTTCATGGTAGAAAATCCCGGAGAGCATTTCGGCCATTGCTGCAATGAGTCACCTGCAACCATCTCTGATACCTGTGTGTCCCACTGCTTGAGCTCAAGTCAGACAGCTGCCATGTGGCTGTACCAGGGAAAGGGAGAGAAGAGATCCAGAAAATTCACTTTGATGGTGGAGGGTAGGGGGTTGATGGGGGACAGTCACCATTTCTGCCAGGGCTATGAACAAAGGGAGAAGAAATTCCTTCCCAGCAGTTTAAGATGGTGTCATGAAGGCACTAACTGCTGGGAAGATGAAAATTAAAAAGACAAAGTTCCACCACACACATCTAGATCCCAAACCAGTCCTTTTCCATCATCTGAAGGGATGGGAAGTTTATTCAAAGAAAATATTAGAGCAGTGGTTCTCAACTTTGGCTTATGGAAGAATCATCTGGGGAGCTTTTATGAATCCTAACGCTCGGGTCGAAACCCAAACCAATTAAATAAGAATTTTAGGGGTGGGACCCAGGCATCGGTACCTTGTAAAGCTCCCCAGAGTTCACTCACATGCAGCCAAGGTTGAGAACAGTGGTATTACTAGACAGCCCAATACACAAAACAGACAAAGCAGCCCTGCTCCAGTTGGGCGGGGAGATTGGCAATGCTCCCCTCCTGCTGGTCCCTGAGGCACCTCTGAGGAAACCTTTTATACTAGCACTTAAGATGGGTTGTAATTGTACACTGTTGACTCCCTTATTTTCCCACACCCAGATCCACTCTGTCAGTTTGGCTCAAGCTTCAAAAGATAATCAGAATCCGACCACATCCCCCGCTGCCACTCTGGCCCCAGCCAGCATCCTCTCTGGCTTGGATGCCATGATAGCTTCCTAATGGGTCTCCCTGCTTCTAACCTGGCACCCTTGCCCCCCAGAGTCTGCTCTCAACACAGCAGTATGGGTGATTCATGTATAAGATAAACTAGAGTGTGGCCCTCCTCTGCCCAAAACCTGAGATGGCTTGCATTTTGTTCATAGTAAAGGCAAAACACTCCGAGCCTCTACACCAGGGGTCAACAAATTTTTTTAGTAAATACTTCAGACTGTGTAGGCCATATGGTCTCTGTCACAACGACTCAACTCTGGCCATGTTAGCCAGAAAGCACCCATAGACGATGTGTAAATGAACAAGCGTGGCTGTGTGCCAATAAGACTTGTACAAAAACAAGCAGAGGGGCTAGGTTTGTCCATAGGCCGGTATTTGCCAATCCCTGCTGTATAAATCACACCCCTTGATTCAGTTTCGGCCTGACATCTTCCTGTCCACCTCTTGGCTCTCTCCTTTCCAGTCACATTGGCTCCTTGAAGCCACTGGAATGTTTTAGGCACTCCCCTGTCTTAGGGAGAGGATTCTATGTTCTTCTGCCCTCAAAGATTTTCCTTTGGCTACCCCTCACCTCGTTCAAGGCTTTGTTCACATCTTACCTTCTCAATTAGGCCCATCGGGACACCTTATTTAATAGGGCACCTGCCTCCCCACCTCCAGCCCCATGGCACCCTAGATTACCCTGACTCTTTCCCTCTCTCTTTCCCTTCTCTGATTTTCTTTCTTTCCATAGCACCTTTCACTCTTAAGCGTACTTTAGAATTTACTTGTTAAGCCGTTTACTGTCTATCCAGAATGTAAACCGCACAAGCACAGAGTATCTGTCAGGGTTCAGTCAGAGCAACAGAACCACTGTGAGAAACAGAGAATGGGAATTATTGTCGGGATTAGCTGGTAGGCAGTTGTGGGAGCAGGTGGGGCAGCTGTGCAGGCTTCTGCATCTGGTTGGAGCCCGAAGACACCACGAGTCAATGATTCAGGAAGGAAACCTGGATGGGAATGAGAACAGGGACAACATGGAATTCACAAAGACAAATACAGACAAAGTGGAACAGACACCTGTCACTCACTGACTCCAAACTCAGTGCTGTGGGCATCTGCAGAAGTGGGCCCTTTGCCACTGAGCAACACCACTCTGGACTTCAGGCCACAAAGAAACAGGAAGAGGAGACCCAGCAGGATCCTAAGGTCACCCAATACCGCACAAGGAAGGTGACGCAGCATGTCATCTCCAAAGTACGGGAGCTACAGCAGTGCCTGGCCCCACACTGACAATCAGGGTCTAATGGCTGCAGCTTTCCTCATGGTGTTCAGACCTTTTGCAGATTTCTCTTATGGTCATCCCTAACCCAGACAGAACCTTATAGACAGAAAATTCTGGGGAAGGTGCTTCCAGCTTAGATACGTTGGCACATTATAAAGCCACCACAAGCAGGAATAATATTGTCTGTTTGCTTTATTGATGAATCAGAATTCCTAGAACCCCAAACCGTACCTGGCACATCGTAGGGGCTTTAAAAAATAGTTGGTGAATGAATTACAGATATGTTGATGGATATTTGATTCATGCCAGCTCCTGTACTAACACGTAAGTTCATGAGAGCAGAGGGCATGTGTTTTATGTCTGCCATTGTATCATCAGCACCCAACACACATTCAGTCTCTATGCAGGCTCTCATTTCAAGAAACACTTCCCAGTAGCCAAAAATAAAGACACCTGATGGTATCTCCGCAAGAATGCCAAAAGGTATCCAACACAGACCCAAGGCAACGTTTCCTAAAATCCTTTCTCCAAACCCCAAAGCCACTCCGAGGCTTTTGCATCCCTCCCTCAGCTCCCAACCCCCACCAAAAATCGCTCCCTCGCCCACTCTTCACCACGCCCACTTCACCTTACTACGTTGATTCTTCTCTCCCTTACCTTTCTATGTAAATCTCCTTATCCTACACCTCACCGACCACCAAGCACCCTAACACACATCAGAAGACCACAATAATCTGGCAGATTCAATCTCCCTTAGATTATATGTGTGTGAGTGTACATGTAGGTCTGTATACATCTTCTATTATGCAATTTTAATACATTTATTATATACTATTTATATATTGAATTTCTCTTCTCCCTCCTACTAAATGAATAAACAAACTCTTTATGGACAATAGGATTGGGAATACATGACAAATTAAGTCCTTTGGATACTAATGTGATAGAATAAAACCAGGTGATATTCAAAGGTAGATGATAGATAGATAGATAAAGTGACACATAAATGGATGAAAATAGTCTGTGAACTCAAGTCATAATAATGTTAAAAATAGAAGAAATCAGGATTATTGAGAAACTTACACAGATGGTAACAGATATGAATTTGTCATTTAAAATATTTTTAAAAGATGATTTCATTTGATGTCTTTGTGCTTATGTTATCTATTAAACAATAGTAATAGAGTCAAAATTATTGACTTCATAAAGGCACTGACAGTAAAGAAATAGATAATATAAAATACTTTTTGGCTTTGAAATGCCATATATATATATATATGTTTATATTCAGGAAGAGTCTAAAATTTACCCTGATAATTCACAAAGTGGAAAATTCACAGGCGAAAATAATCCAGCCTTAGCCTTATTCAAACAGAGAATTAAATGTTCTCTGGATATAATAGACAATAGAGGACAAAGAACAGGGCTGTACATCTCTGGCACATTTTGAGCAGGGCACAGAAATTCCCAGGAAATCCCCAACCCACTGCCACGGTTATTCTGAGGCAAGGTCAAATTCAGGAGGGAGGTAAATCATTCACTCTTAATACCTCCTGAAGCTTCTTGCCTAGAACAAAGATAAAGACTCTCCCTAGACTTCACCCCCAAATCAGGGAACAACCTCATATTATCTAAAAGATGATCCAATGTGGGACACCTGGGTGGCTCAGTTGGTTAAGTGTCCAACTTCAACTGAGGTCATGATCTCGCGGTTCACAAGCGACGGCTTGGAGCCTGGAGCCTGCTTCGGATTCTGTGTCTCCCTCTCTCCCTGCCCCTCCCATTCTCACTCACTTTCTCCCTCTCTCAAAAATAAATAGACATTAAAAACATTTTTTTTAATTTTTTTTAACATTTATTTATTTTTGAGACAGAGAGAGACAGAGCATGAATGGGGGGAGGGCCAGAGAGAGAGGGAGACACAGAATCTGAAGCAGGCTCCAGGCTCTGAGCTGTCGGCACAGAGCCTGATGCCGGGCTCAAACTCATGGACTGTGAGATCGTGACCTGAGCGAAGTCGGACACTCAACCGACTGAGCCACCCAGGCGCCCCAAAAACATTTTTAAATAAAAAAAATAAAAGATGATCCAATATGTGTGAATAATAACAAAGCCAAGGGTAAAAATTCTTCAGCCCCTGAAGTTTGAGATCAATTGATTCTGGAATCAGTCATCTCCAGAATAAACTTCCCTGTCTTCCCCGGGACAGACTATGCAAATGGTCCTCACTAGTTTTCCCTCACTCTAGAGTGGCTAGAATCAGACAACTTTGGTGTTGTTTATAACACAAGTCACTACCAACTGTTTCACAAAGTCCCCACAGTCTCAAAGCGGACAGTTTCTACCTGAGAAAACAGCACTGTTCAGCAATGAGTGAGCTTCAGTTACAGACACCTGTAAAAGCCAACTTTGTGACTCATTGTTAAGTAGTCATCTTAAAAGAATCATCGTTATGAATTGATTTGCAATCAATTCTCTATAAATGAAAGCCCTGAGTAACTCAATTCAATGAATCATGCGAATCCAGAGAACAATGTGAAAAATTAAGAGTGAATCACACTAATACAGACAGAGGTGAAGGGACAATGTGGTATGATTGAGTCAGATTTCATGGCTAAAATCTGAGAGATTTCAGATCTCTCAGATCTCTCTTCCTAAACAGTGAGAAACCAGGGAAGACCCACTATGCTCCCATTATTGACATGGGAAGACAGCTTTTATTTTTCATTCATTTTTTAAAAAAAATTTTAATGTTTATTTATATTTGAGAGAGAGAGAGAGAGAGAGAGAGAGAGAGAGAGAGAGAGAGAGAGAGACAGAGTGTAAGCAGGGGCGGGGCAGAGAAAACAGGAGACGCAGAACCGGAAGCAGCATCCAGACTCTGAGCTGTCAGCCCAGAGCCCCACACGGGACTGGAACCCATGATGATCCAAACTGAAGCTGGCCGTTTAACCACCTGAGCCACCCAGGCACCCCTGGAGGGCAGCTTTTAAAAGGCAAGAGGTATCTGTCTGCTCTCAGAGTGCTTAATACTTCCTAAATGCATGACCTAAGTTATTCACTCAGAAAATCTGATGAAGCCCCTTCATGCTTATCATCATCATCATCATCATCATCATCATCACTTGACAGTAATGAACTGGACTTCCACTTTGAAATAACAAAAAAAATTTTTTTCTTAGGCATAAAAGGAACAGAAAGTTCCATTATATACCCTCCTGAATTTTCTGCTTTCCCCAGGGGAGGGAGGAAATGACTCAGCTTCCTCTAAGCACTGGCCATCTCCATTTCTCCAACTTATTTTTACATACATGGTAAAAATCCTATACTCATTCAGCAAATATTCATAGAGCACGTACTATGTGTCAAGTACTTTGGACAAACATACATAACCTATCCCGCCAAATTTATCATTAAGTGTATTTTTTTCAAATTGTGTTACTGACATTTTTCTTTGGTTTAGAACCACATACGCAACAATTCTCCAAATGTAATTTAGGGATATCTGTGCTCAGAGCAAACTGTTTTATACAATAATTTTCCCACCACTGAATTTTGTATCTTTTTAGGTCAGCTAGAGTTCACCTTTGAGTCATTTTTTTAGGGAACTTCCTTTGGCAGCTACTTAGCTTACCTTTTCAGAATTGGAATAGTATATATGCAAGAATAAAATTCTTGTACCATTCCTGTACCAAATCTTTGCCCATATATCCCTGTAATCTATGCTCTTCTAAGTTTTAATACCATAGAGAGTGTATCAGAGGGAAACAGGAGTTTACCCCTTTGCAGGCCACCTGATTTTCTCCCCAGATGCATTGGAAGTATTTAAAATTTTTTAAAATTACCAGGATGTGTTAAGGAACAGACTGATGCTGCCTGAGTGCTCACGATACACATACACAGGTCTCACATAGAGCAGGCAAATTTTCCTCCATTATTTGTCTGAATGTCACTCTCATCCTTTTGCTCTGATCTCCTTTTTAGAAACCTCAATTCTCTGTTTAATCACTATGTTCTGATCCCCAGCTGCCCATTTGTCATTATTTTAAACTCTTTTTCCTTTTCCTCTCCTTCTTGAAGAGTGGGTTCTCCATTTTTCTTTCCGTCATTGGCTCTTCTGCTTATTCCCTACTTGTTCAGCCCAGAGGAAGGGACAGCTGACTCTGGCCTAGCGTTTCCCCCACAAACTGAAACGATGGGTTTACTTATTTCTCCTGACGGCCCTTGCGATTCTTCTGTCAGATTATGATGCAGAGGGCTGGTTGATGTCAATGTCTATTTCCTATTCAGCCTCAAGCGAATGGTATGCAGTGGGAGCCAAAGGCATTCCCAGCAGAGAAATGTCTCTGCACAGCTTCTTCCCAGCACTGGTGAAGTTGGAAAGCCTCCAGCATTCTGCTTCTGGCTTGCTGTTTGCCAGGCCTCCGTGCCAGGTAACAGCTGTGCCACTGCCCACTGCCTCCTTGGTCCTTCTGCCAGCCAAATCGGGCACAAGCCACCCTGCTGGATGCATTTCCTGTGGCTGCTGTGTGAAACCAGCTGCCTCCCACTGCTGTTAATTCTAGTTTTCTGGGCTGCCAGAGTGGAATAGAAACCCAAAAGTGTGTTCTAAGTGACCCCAGGACCAACCCTGCACATTTCCAGCCTGTACTCAATAGAATGAGAATGTTCAGTTCAACCAAGTTCTCCTCCCTCACTGCATCTGAGGGTAACTCCCCCTGTCACACTGTCCTGCTCAGAATAATTATGGCACCCATAAGCCCTAGAGATCGTCTTTGCCACTAACGGATGCTGAACTGAGCCACAAAACAAAAGCCACCATGTGCATTTTAAATCCCGTATCCGGTCCGTCAATACACCACATATGATCACCTAGAAACCATAACTCGGAGCATTACTTTGCAATAGTTTTGGTTCTCCTCTTGATACATTCGAGAACGCATGACAAAGCTGGACATTTCTCTCCTCTCTTTCCTTACCAAAACTATCTTCTTACTCTTCTCCTAATCCTAAACCTAACCGAGGGCTCCTAGGGCAGTAATCCACAGCCCCCTGCTGTGAGAGAAACACAGATGCACAGACTATTTTGCCTTGTGCGCGCGCACACACACACACACACACACAATCCTTGGTAATAACATTCTCACTTCAGAGTTTACAAAGTGCTTGCACATAGTCTACTTCCCTTGCTCTTCGTAAGATCTATGTAAGAGAGAAAACATGAATACCTCTGTCTCAGGGATCAGAGGACTGTGCCCAGCAGCCTTTACAGCTCTACCCCACCAACACCACTGCCCTGAGCATCCTCTTGTAAGTTCCCATTACTCAAGTCTCCCCAGACTCTGGCAATCTCTCCAGTCTGCCTCCCAAACTTGCTTGCTCAGTCTTACGGGGTCTCTGCTGCTGATCCTTCCCTTTGGGTCCATGAAATAGGGGTGGGCATTTCAGACATCCCCTTGCTCCCTGCCCTGCCCTCCCATAGCCTGGAGCCTTGGTTCCACTCACACTTTGTTCCGTGTGCTATGGAACTCCCTCAGCTATGAGCGAGCCCCGTTCATTCCCACACCGAGGCTGGAAACTCAGTCTGGGCTGAGCCCTGATCTCCTCAGTTACCTAGAGAAAGACAAATAGACATGTGTAAATTAGGCCCCAGAGGAGGCAGAATATACAGTGAATACGCGATCTGCCAGGCCAGGCAGCCCAAGCTAGAAATGCAATCAAATCATCCACTAAGAGTATGACCCTGGACAAGTGTCTTAACCTTTTAAAGTCTCTATTTCCAAACGATTAAAAAGATATGATGATAATATATCTTCCTACCAAAGACTTTTTGCAAATATCAAATGAGATGGGTATGAGTTAAGTGCCCAGCATAATGCTTGGGCCCTGGTAAGCTGTCATAAATATTAACTGTCATTATTACTATTATTATTAATGAGGTTAAAAATGAGTAATGGCAGACCTAGAAATTGAATCCTTCTCTATCTCTTCATTTCATTTTTAATAGCACATAATTATAGAAAATTAGTACATGATGGTAGCCAGAAATGGTCACTTAATTGCTTTTGACTAAATGTAGAGAGGCTTGATTACTTTAAGAGCTTACTAGAGGTCAGAAAAATATTACTTGCCCTAGATAAATATTACTTAGCAGTTTCTATTATTTTATTAGACTTCTCTGACAGAGAGCTCTAAAGAAAATATCACTACTGGCAGGTGAGTTGAAACACATTTTCTTGGTCCTTGTTGTAAGCAAATGTATGTTATTAAATCCAATGGCTTTCCCCGGGGACTCTTGATAGCCCCCTGCTAAAGGATTCTGGGCGGAATTACTCTCTCTTAAAGGTAAGCTCTGGAATTAATGCACAGAGTCATCTGTGCAATTAACACATGTAATCTTGCAGTAACTTTTCTTGGAAGCTAAACATGACCTAAGGAGGCAGTAGTATTTTTGATGGCCCTTGACATAAGGGCTGCTTCAGAATCTTTCCTAAAGTAATAATATCCATTAGAGTGCATGGTCCAGAGATAGGCTTTCAAAGCAACCACAATACATGTGTCAAGGTCCGTCAGGTAATAAATTATGTGTGTTCCAGTGGAACCATATTAGCACTCCCAGTTTTTCTCAAAAGCGGTTCTATAGTAGGTTTTTAATTTTATTTGATGGACAAATTGGCCAAAGTGTTTAACGTGAGCCACAATCTTTATGGATTTTGACAGATTATCTTTTGATGGTTTGTAGCAAATCCTGCTGCAGGAGAGGCGATGTGTTCTTGTTCAGATGGTACACTGATCTCACATTTTGCAAGCTTTTAAGGCATGCTTCCAGATTTCCTGGCAAGGAGAAAAACTCTGGGACAGCTAGAGGTCTAAATGGATCCAGATAATCTCTCTATAAAACGCTTAGTTATGGTTCCTCAGGGTTTACCAGCACAGTGGCTTGCGGTCCGTTGTCCCAAGGTTCAGCTGGGTGTGTTTTTACTCTGACAATGACCCCGAAAAGATGTAAAACCCATGGCAAATTAAACATCAGGCAAGCAAACCTAATCTAGATGAGAGAATAACTACTCTGGGCCAGGGATGGTGATAGACATTTCACATTCATGAGCTCATTTGATGCTCATTTCAATGCTGTCATGTAGGTGCTATTATTAAGCCCATTTAAAGATGAGGAAACTGGGGCATCTGGGTGGCTCAGTTGGTTGGGAGTCCGACTTTGGCTGAGGTCATGATCTCCTGGTCCATGGGTTCCAGTCCCGTGTCGGGCTCTGAGCTGTCAGCATGGATTCTGTGTCTCCCTCTTTCTCTGCCTCTCTCTCTCTCTCTCTCTCAAAAATAAATAAAATATTAAAAAATTAAAAGATGAGGAAACTAAAACTCAAAAGGATTAAGTCACTTGCTCAAGACCAAACTGCTGGATGGCTCATACAGTTAAGCATTTGACTTTGACTCAGGTCATGACCTTATGGTTCATGAGTTTGACCCTGCATCTGGCTCTATCTGGCTCTCTAAGGACAGCTCAGAGCCTGGACCCTGCCTCAGATTCTGTATCTCCCTCTCTCTCTCTGCCCTTCCTCTGCTCACACTTTGTCTCTCTCGCTCTCTCTCTCAAAAATAAATAAACATTAAAATTGTTTTTAAAAAGACCAAACTGAAAACAAGATGAGGAAAACTCAGCCAGATGGCCTGATTCTAGAACCCCAGCTGTTTGTTAACCAGGGTCCAGTCAGACTTGCCCTTTTTTTCTGATTCTAGAATATTCCAAAAAAAAAAAAAATCCCACACTAGAGTCTTTGCCAACTTAGTGCCTCAGCTGTGAGCACTCTTCTCACTGATGACTTCTTGCTGTGTCATTCACAGCTCAGCGTAAATGTTCCGTACTTGGAGAGGGCTTCTCAGTCACATAACATGCTCCATCGTCTCAAGCAAGGGGCAGCAAAGTGGCAGTAGTTATCCATCATTTCCCGTCCATCACTGGCTGAGGGCTGCCCCTAGGGGCTCTTCTGGCCTGCTCTGTCCATAGACAGAAGCTGTGACCTGCACACAGAAATGATGAGCACTGAAGAGCCGGCTTTCAAGACGGGATGGCTTAGAGGTTCACTAATATCTTCAAGAACCAGATAATTTCCTTCTCTACATTCAGCTACCCTGAATGTCAGGTTTCCTCTCGGGAGTATTTCTTTCATGGCCATAGGCCACCTGCCAAGAACAACTGTCTGCTTACTTCCTCATTCATATCTACTAAGACAGACAGACCATCTTTTCCCATTAAGAGTAGAAAACTTCCCTGCACATCTCACTGCCTCAAACTCAACTGTGTGCCCATTCCTGAACAGATCTCTAGTGACATGAAAATATTATGTGCTGATGGACTTAGGCCCACATTCTTACAACCAATCACTGGTAACGGGATGACGTTACTATGACTGGGTGGTATTAATCCGGGCCAACCACTGAAGCTGGTCTATTCAGCCTTCCCTGAGATACATGGACACTTGGGAAATGGTTTGTTTAGGAAGGAACGAGGAGAAAATGGATGCGAATAGGCTATCAAGTATCGACTGCAGTTAATAACCTTGTGGCTATTTTAAGACTTTCCTAAGTCTTTGGCACTCTTATTTGTGTAGGCAAACAACTACAACTTCTAAGTACCCCCAACCCAGCCCAGTCAATATCACATGCCCTGGTCTTATTTATGTCATAGCACTTATCACCATCTAATATGTACTTGCTTGGTTGTTTATTCACTTAGTCTGTTTTCTCCACCAGGAAACAAGCTCCAGGAGAATAAACATCATGTCTGTCTCATATACTGCTATAGCCCTCACCCATAAAAAAAATGCCTGGAGTACAGGAGATGCCAAATAATAAATAATAAATGCTAGCTAAATGAATGCCTGAACTAATAAATAAGTGAATCAATAAATAATGGCTCTTACTACACAAAGCAGGATAGTGGGAGAGAAGTACTTTGAGGGCCCTGATGGGGAGTCCCTTAATCCATGGCAGTGCTAGGAGGAAGCGAGAGACTGCAAAAGGGCCAAGGGAATAGAACTCCTGCTTTCCAGGTCTGCTGGGTCCCACACTGAGCTTTGGGCAAGGTACAACCAGTCTGTCTCAGCTCTGTAGATTTCCCTGGTGGAGAGCAGCTAGAACTAGGAGGAGGCAAGGTAGGGGTGATGTCCCCTTGTTTAGAAGAAGAGGTGGCTATTTTGAGAGACAGAACAGCCAAGGCAGAGGAACAATCCTGGGCCAGTAGAAAGCCATGTCCTAAAGTGGCACAGAGAAGCCCTACGCACATACCCAAAGCCCAGCGGTGTGTGTTCTCAGACCACTTTGCCTCCTAAACATACTAGAGTTCATCTAGACCTAGAAGATATGCCACAGAAATGCAAACAAACAAGACAGACCTCACTGGCCTGGAAAAATTGACCATTGTGGAGATAGTGAAGATCTAACATATTAACTACATCCAGCATACTAACGGTTTTGGACATACCAGCCACTCTGAACAGAACAATCATGCCCAAAATATGGATCCGCTGAGGTTTGTGAACTGGCGGATGCCCTGACCACTCTGTACTTACCAGTGCCTTGGACAATAGCAGCAGCCTCCAAATCTCTATCAGAGGTGGAATCCGGGTTACAAGCAAGGGCTGGAGGAACTGTCATGAAATGGAGGAGACACACCATTGTTACACAGATGATATGTGACTTGACCAGTCTAGAATTATAATGACCAGTCTAGAATTCTGACTCCTCTACACTCATGTCAAGCTTTAGTAAATGCATATGTCCTGCTCACTGTTATTGCTCTGGATACAATGCTTTACTTGTGGAAACTCTTGGTTTGCCAAAACCAAGAGCCATTGCTGGTCCCTTGCACTCAACTCTAGCCCCAGCATTTTCTGGGACTTTGCTTTCTAGGTTTAGATGTAAAAGCATTGGTGTCACAGGGAAAGGGGGAACAGAGAACTCTCTGCCTCAGAAAACAGTACCTGTGCAACAGAAGACCTGCACAGAATACTGGTTAGTACAATGCTTGCACTCAAGGAGACAGATGAGTGGCTGATATGGAGCTTCTCTTCTCAGCTTTCTGGGCATGTGCAGTCCATTTCTGTTGGCACAGCTCGGATGGACCATCTATTGCATTTTTTAAACTAATCCATTATCTTTGCAGTTTGCTGAAATTTCTCCAAGATTATGCTAACAGGTTGAATTATGGCCCCAGCTTTTAATACTAATTTTCCCTTTGCTTCAGAGGGATGATAGAGGACCACCAGCCCGGGCTATGTGGAAATCTATTAGCTTTCCCAAATGGAACTCTTTGATGTAAGTACATGCATTTTAAAATGTCACGTCCTTCTGTGTCTCCCTCTCTCTCTGCCCCTTCCCTCACTCACACTCTGTCTCTCTCTCGCTCAAAAATAAATAAACATTAAGAAAATCTTTTTAAATAAAATATTCATGTCTTTTCATTTTCAGAGGTACACTCTCAATATCAATCTTCAAAGAAATGGCCCTTGTCCTTTTCTTTTTAATATGTCCTATAATAGGGTGTCTTTCTCCTGATCCTAAGTTTTGTTTTGTTTTGCTTTGCTTTGCTTGTTTGTTTTGTTTTGAGAGAGAGAAATGTGGGAGGAGAAGCAGAGAGAGAGGAAGAGAGAGAATCTCAAGCAGGCTACACACTCAACACGGAGCCTGGCGAGGGGCTCAATTTCATAACCTTAACATTATGACCCGAACCAAAATCAAGAGTCAACGCTCAACCAGCTGAGCCACCCAGGTGCCCCCTGAGCCTCATTTTTTTATTGTTAATTGAGGTATAACTTAAATACCATAATTATACTCAGCTTAACAGTTGGGCTCAGTAAGTTTTACCCAGATGTATAACCACCACCTAGATTGAGATATGGAACACTTTCATCACTGGAAAAGACTTTTACATCCCCCTGATACCATCCACGCCTTCAGAGGTAACCATTAATTCAACTTCTAGCACCAAAGATGAATTTTGATCCAAATGCATTTCCTAAACTTTTTTTAGGGGCAAGTTGCCTCAGACTTCAGGGCACTACACTTTGTCCCCACCTTGATTTCTTGTCATAAAAAATGGAAAGAGAAGGATCAATGGTGACAAAAGGAAGGTGAGACAGAGAAACTTGAGATTCTCGCTATGGTAGTCATCCAGGTCATGGTTCCGAATGTGAACCGTTTTGTCCTTCAAGGAATTTGGCAACGTCTGCAGACATTTTTGGTTATCACAGTCAGGGGTGATGAAGTGCTATTAGCATCTAATGGGTGGAGACCAGAATGCTGCTAAACAACCCACGTTACGCAGAACAGCCCCCCACAGCAAAGAATTACCTGGTTCCAAGTGTAAATGGGGCAAGGTTGGGAAATCCTTATTGAGAAGATGGCTGCCTTTACATGGGGGTTGACTTAATAGCTCTTCCAATCACCCTTGAGGCTCTTTATTTTGTTCCGATGTAAAAACTTGGGTGTAGTCCAAAAATAATAATCTCAAGGCATCTCCATCAATGATAGCAGAAATTTCATGCAAAGTTTGACTCTGTCTTTCCTTTAGTCTCCTCCTCTGCTGCCCATTTCAGTCTTCTCTGTGCATCTTTTCAGGACACTGTACTAGAAACTGGCAGAAAAGGTGTCAGACATAGCTAGCCTGCTGCCATAATTACCAGAAGTCTCTATTTATAACTTGTATATTAAAAATGCAATCAACATCAACATTATTACTTTAAGTGAAATGCTTTTGTGACTATGAAATAGGGAGCAATTTTACCTGCCGGGAATTCCAGGAGAGTAGATGAAATGGAACAAATTGTTTCCTGGACTGTCAACCTTAGCTTTTTCTAAGGAAAGGCTGTTAGCAAGGTCCTCTTTTAACAGTGTGTTATTGATCAGTTTCCCAGGGAAATTTGCTAGCTCTGCAATGTAGGTCAGAATCACAATTTATAAGTGACCACTGATGCTTTTTGCCTCTAAAATAGCAAAAGCTGCAATCAAGGGCAATGCATTCTAATTTCCCCTCCCGGATTTTAAAAGCATCTCTTGAGCCTCATTTTCATTAAGATATAAATTGTGCAAGTGTGTGAGAAACACAATTAGAAAGAAAAGGCCAATGACAGTTTTATTTCCATTGCATTTCATCAGACAGTAAGAATTTTACAGGAAAATACCCACATTCTCTCCCCACTCCTACCCTCAGTAGCAAATTCTTGATAAAATACATTTTATGTATGTCAGGCATTGTTGAGGAATTAGGTATTTAATGTAAGCAAACTTTCCAGTTAAGTGAAACTTAACCTTTTAAGCAGGAAAACTAGCATTTATTTTTTTAAACAGAGGAATCTTCTATCTTTGTCCATAAAAATTCTACTCATGCTTTAAAGCCCCTTCTCCTCCTTCATGAGAAGTTTCCCTTATTGACCGAATCAAAATGAATCACTTCTACTTAGAATTCCAGATGTATTTTAATCGTGTTTCCTTATGTTGTGCTTATATTGAGGGCCCTTCGAAGAACATGTAACCAAATAAATGTTTGCTCCCTCAGATAGATGAGCTGTCAACCCAAAAGGTGATGGGCAGAGATGAAGATAGACAAAGACACTTTAAAGAGGATTAAATGAGTCAAGGTATCTAAAGCACTTGGAACTGTGCCTAGCACATCATAAGCCCTGAATAAACACTACTACTGTAATTATTGATTTTATTATTAGGATTAAATAACATGAATTGCTCCTCGAGAATAATGCTTGATTGTAATGGAAAAATGTACCTATCAGATACAGAGCTGTGCATCCTTGCGAGCCCAGAGAAGAGAGAGTGCCAGAGGCAAATATCACTGGACCCTTCCCAATAGTGTCCAAGGGAGAGGATGTCTTTACCTTGTGGAGGCAGTGATTCCTGTAACTGACTACACTCTCTCTCCTCTTTCTCATTCCATGCACAATGATCAGGATGATTAACTGGTGTTCCAGGTTGATAGGCTTCACAGAGAATACATGCCAAATGGACTGCCACATTGCACATATTTTCTAAAAAAAACTGGGTGAGCTTACGTTCATATGGAAATTTGGCTCTCTGTATGGAGTGGCCATGGACATAAGGTGACCATTGGAGGACATGTCTGAACCCTTTGGCACTTATCTTCCTGTGCATAAATAAATTGGTGGGTTTTTTTTGTTTGTTTTGTTTTTTGTACTTCAGGCTCTGTGAGTTTCGTTATTGTGAATCTATTCCCAAAAACTCAGTCCCCCAGTGGGCCAACAAATTGGGTTTCTGAGCCTGACCTTTTGGCTGGGAAAAATTCACTAAGGCATCCTGAAGATAGTGTAACACTTTTTCCCATTGCCATGCATTTAAGCTATTATTTCTACAAGTTCATCTACCCTTAATGCATTATTTTTATTGCCTTATTACAATTATTTTTATTCTTAATCACAATGGATGTAAATTCCCCCAAGAGTAGTAATCATTCATTTTTACCATCTCCCATGGTGTTTAAAATTTGAAGTGCAGATGATGGGGTAGAAATGATTTTTTTTTCTTCTTTTTAATTTAAATTCATGTTGGTTAACATATAGTGTAGTATTGGTTTCAAGAATAGAATTTAGTGATTCATCACTTACATGTAACACCCAGTGCTCATCCCAACAAGTGCCCTCCTTGATGCCCATCACCCATCTAGCCCATTCCCCCCCCCACACTTCCCTCCACCAACCCTCAGTTTGTTCTCTATCATTAAGAGTCTCTCAGGGTGCCTGGCTGGCTCAGTCGGTTAAGCGTCCGACTTCGGAGCAGGTTATGATCTCGCGGTCCATGAGTTCGAGCCCCGCGTCGGGCTCTGTGCTGACTGCTCAGAGGCTGGAGCCTGTTTCCGATTCTGTGTCTCCCTCTCTCTCTGCCCCTCCCCCATTCATGCTCTGTCTCTCTCTGTCTCAAAAATAAATAAACGTTAAAAAAATTTTTTTAAATAAAAATTAAAAAAAAAGTCTCTCATGGTTTGCTTCCATCTCTGTTTTCGTTTTATTTTTCCTTCCCCTCCTATGCTCACATGTTTTGTTTTTAAATTCCACATCTGAGTGGAATTATTGATGAATGATTGGTGAATGGATAAAGAAGATGTGAGATATATATATATATATACACACACTATATATATATATATATACACTATATATATACTATATATACTATATATATACACACTATATATATATACACTATATATACTATATATATATACACTATATATATACACTATATATATATACACTATATATATGCTATATATATACACTATATATATATACTCTCTCTATATATGCTATATATGTACATATACACTATATATATACACACTGTATATATATACACACTATATATACATATATATACATATATATACACATATATATACACATATACATATATAGTGTGTATACACACTATATATACTGTACATACTGTACATACTGTATACACTATATATACTGTATATATACACATATACATATATATGTATATGTGTATATATATATATATATATATACTAAGAAATATTACTCAGTGATCAAAAAGAATGAAATCTCACCATTTGCGATGACACGGATGGAATTAGAGTGTATTATACTAAGTGAAATGAGAAATGAGTTTTTTATATATTCTTAGTGAGCATTTCAATGGAAAAAAAATATTTGTCAAGAAGAATTGGACAGGTTTAATCAAATTTTTATATGTACATACCCTTTGACCAGTTCCACCTATCAAAATCTACTTTAGAGAAAAACTTCTAAGCGTGCACAAGAAGATATGGATAGGCTGTGGTTTAGCATTACTTACAATCATAAGCAATTGAAACAACCTACATATTCATTAAAAGAATGCATAAATAATCCATAGTATATCCATTCTATTGAATACAAATGAGCAATTTAAAAGAATGAGGGAATTCTAATGTTCTAATGCAGAAGAAGCTGTAAGTAAGCTATATTGTTGGAAGAGAGAAATGAAAAGCAAACCACACACACAAATATTGGATTACATGATACAATTCATATAGACCAAGAAATACTGGGACATGATACCATACGTCTTCTCTGGGTATATTTACACTAATGTAGATGCATACAAAATTTTGGAGGGGTACACTGCAAATCAATAACTATGAATAGGGAAAGCAATATGTCTAAATTTGGGATTACAACTTATTTATAATGTTTTAATTGTGTACCAATAAGAATGTATTCATACCTTAACCATGTGATCATAACTGAGTTTTAAAAAGGAACAGTTACTGGGGTGCCTAAGTAGCACAGTCAGTTGAGTGTATGACTCTCTCTCTCTCTCTGTCTCTTTTTTTACTATTTATTTATCTTGAGAGAGAGAGCCCGAGTAGGGGAGCGGCAGAGGGAGAGGGAGAGAGAGAATCCCAAGCAGGCTCCGCACTGTCAGTGCAGAGTCTGATGGAGGGCTCAATCTCACAAACTGCGAGACCATGACCCAAGCCAAAATCAAGAGACACTAAACTGATTGAGCCACCCAGGTGCCCCAAGCATCTGACTTCTGATGTCTGCTCAGGTCATGATCTCAGGGTTGAGGGATTGAGCCCCACGTCAGGCTCCGAGCTGAGGATGAATCCTGCTTAAAATTCATTCTCTCTCTCTCTCTCTCCCTCTGCCCCTCTCCCCTGCTCCTGCTGTCTCTCTCTCTCTCCCTCTCTCTCTCTCTCTCTCTCTCTCAAATAAAACAAAAGAGAGAGAAAGGAAGGAAGAAAGAAAAAGTTACTAAATGGCCTAAGAGGAGACTTAAATAAATTGAGACATCATAGATACATACATCTAGATGAAAAAATAATTGTAAAAATGTCAATTCCTCCCAAGTTCATTTATTTTTTTTATATGTAAGCATTTATTTTAAAGTTTGTTTTTTTATTTTGAGAAAGACAGAAACACTGCAAGCCAGAGAGGGGCAGAGAGAGAGAGAGAGAGAATCCCAAGCAGGCTCCGCACTGTCAGAGCAGAGCCTGAGGTGGGCTCAAACTCACAAACTGTAAAATCAGCTGAAACCAAGAGTCGGACGTTTAACCAACTGAGCTACCCAGGTGCCCCATCTTCCAAGTTCATTTATAAAGTAAAAGTAATCAAAATAAAAATCCTATTATTTGGGGGAAATTTACACAATAATTATCTGATAAAACCATTAAAATTGTTTTGAAATAAATGAATCACAAGAGTAACCTTACTGTCAGTAATTAAACTGTGCTGACCCTCTGGTTACGAGAGGGCAGGAGGGTGGGGGATGGGTAAAATAGATGACCCGGATTCAGGACACATTTGTTTTTAAAAAAATTTTTTTTAATGTTTACTTATTTTTGACAGAGAGAGAGAGAGAGAGAGACAGAGACAGAGACAGAGCATGAGTGAGGCAGGGGCAGAGAGAGAGGGAGACACAGAATCCAAAGCAGGCTCCAGGACCTGAGCTGTCAGCACAGAGTCCCACACGGGGCTCGAACTCACGAACCATGAGATCGTGACCTGAGCCGAAGTCGGACGCTCAGCCGACTGAGACACCCAGGCGCCCCAGGAGGACACATTTTGTGACACACACCAGGTGATGTATGGAGATGCTGAATCATTAAATTATACATCTGAAATGAATATTACACTGCATGTTAACTAACTGGAATTTGAATAAAAACTTTAAAAAATGTATTGTAAAACTGGCACAATTCTGAAGATGTTAAAAAGGAACAAAACTACAAAGACAATCTTTTAAAAATCACAAAACTAAAGGGCAAAAAATACTCTTTGGGAAAGCAAATTGATAGCATATATCATGGAATTTATTAGGGTGACAGTTTTTTAAGTGTTACTTTAATGTTTCTGTTTAAGTTCACATCGATGTTACAATTAAAATCAAAAGAACTTAAAATTAATGTTTTTTAAGTTTAATACCTACTTGTATTTTACTTTCTTTTGAAGTTTAGTATGCAAACACGAAGGTATGTAGATCATAAGGGTACAGCCCAAAGAAATATCAAAAAGTGAATAAATCCAGGCCAAGAAGCAAAATAGGACAGCACCCAGAAATTCCCCTTCTGCCCCTTTTCCATGGCTAGCCTCTTTATTCCCCAAATTAGCAACTATCCTGACTTTTAACACCACAGCATGATTTTGTCTTTAACTTCATAAAAATAGAGACTATAAAGTACGTTTCACTTTGCGTCTTGCTTTATTCATTTAATATCATGTCCGTGAGATTCAGGTGCGTTGTTACCTGAACTTTATAGTCTGTTTTCCTTGCTGTATAGTATTCCACGGTGTACATATCACCATGCAGTCATTCATTCCAATATTAATGCACCTGGGTTGTCTTCAGTTCTACCTACTAAGAGCAACAGTTACTCTCAGACAGTATTAAGAGATTTAACCACTTAGGGAAATGGATTGGCCCTATCTACCAAAGTCAAACTAGCATTCCTCATTAGCCAGCAACTTTGCCCCAGATACATACCAAAAGAAATGCATGCTCTTGCTTACCAAAATAAAAGTATAAAACCATTCCTAGCAGCATCGTTCTGATTTTGTTTGTTTGTTTGTTTGTTTGTTTGTTTGTTTTTAAGAGAGAGTGAAAGTGGGGGAATGACAGAGGGTGAGGGACAGAGATAATCTTAAGCAGGCTACATGCCCAGAGTGGAGCCCAGGGCGGGGCTAAATCTCAACACCGTGAGATCATGGCCTGAGACGAAATTAAGAATCAGGCGCTTAACAGACTAAGCCACTCTGGCGCCCCTTTATTATAAACAGGTGCCCCTGTTTATTATAATAAACATAGCAGTGACTACCCCTGTCATCTGGGTTTGAGGTAAACAGGGTAAACGTCGTGGATGTATTTTTACACTACTCAAGATGCCGTGAAACGGTGTTTTATACCCTATGTCACTTAGGTAAATAAAGTCATGACTAGACATGAACCTAAATACTAAACTTCAGCCTGCTGGAAATAATACCACGTGCAGGACTATTGTCTGCCAACTTTGCTACTGTGCTTTGTGGAAAAAGCTACACATCAACCAGCTGCCAGTCTTCACAGCAGTTGAATAGATTTTATTTCCTTATGAACTTGAGTATTACAGGGAGCTTTCCATTTAATAATTAGCTTCACTAATGACTTAATTGTCATATTAAATTACTATCAACCCAACCTGAAATCCACTTCATTAACTTCAAAAATATAAGGCCGCTGCTAAATTGAATTTAAAATGTCAGCAGCTAAAGTAACAAAAAAGAAAGATATGCACCCTGTGATTTTCAAACCTCTTGCTCCATAGAAGGTTATTTTAAAGACAGAAATAATTCCGTATGTTCTATGTTCTGAAATAACTGAGCATCTTCATTTTAAATACCTTTTTAATCAAATTACAAACTCAGCCACCTCCCCAAAAATCTGAGAATAGAGAAATTACTTCTCAATATTTGAAACATTATTGACATGGAAAGCCATTCCCTATTAAATAACTGAAAATTTCAAGTATATACCAAAAGCTAATTTTACAAATTTTTGTTTAATAGCAAAATAACCTAAATTATTAGGGGATGGCAATTTATCGAAATAAAACCACAATGTAGGTTATTCTGGTTTTATTTAAGCACTTTGGAAAATTCATTTTAAACACAGATTTCCCAAAAGGCCAGCAATTCCACTCCTTCCAAAAGAAACCCCCATCCATGAGAAATGAAAACGTGTCTACAAAAAGACTTGTACAGGAAGGTCTAAAGCAGCTTTTGCTTATAGCAGTCAAAAGTGGAAATAATCCACCTATCACCTGATGAATGATAAAATGTAGTAAATCCACCTAATGGAATATTATTCAGCAACAAAAAGCCGTGAGTTACTGATACTAAGTAAAACATGGATGGACCTCAAAAACATTACACTAAGTGAAAGAAACCAGACATGAAAGATCACATACTGTGTGATTCCATTTATATGAAATGTCCAGAAAGGGAAGGTTTCCAGACGGAAAGTAGATTCATCAGTGCCCAGGGCTATGACTGCTAAAGGGCACAAAGTTTCTCACTGGGGTGATGGAAATGTTGTAAAATGAGAATATGGTGAGGGACGCACAATCCTGTAACTATACTAAAGATGGCCGAGTTATTCACTTAAACTGGGTGACATCTATGGTATGTAAATAGTGCCTCCACAAAGCAGTTTTTAAAAAAAAAAAAAAAAAAGATTGAATTTTAGGAAATGAGCCTGAATATTATGAACTGATTGCGGTATGACATCATTGCATGTTATGTCTTTCTGCTCATCTGCTCAAAAGTCCTGATGTTGCATCATCTTCGTTTTCATGAATTAAAGCTCCCTGTGCAAAAAATAACAACACATCATAAAAATATAAAAATATCCCATTAGTTAAAACAAAAGGACTCAAACAGATGCAAGAAGGTAATTTATAAACGAATACAACTTTTAAAAAATGTATACCTAGGGGAAACAAAATTAGCAGAACTGTTCATAAGGATTTTGTTTTTCCCATGAACTTGCTTCTCCGTTCAGGATCCAGAGCAAATTTTTTACACTGGGAAGCAGATCACATCATTGTACTGAGAAAAGTCTCCAGCAATAACAACAATCTTTGTGTCACTCTTAACCTCAGTCTGTAAGGCCTTCTGTGTACTCCCCTCACCTACTTCTCTGAACTCAGTTCATATTGTGTTCCTCACGGCTAGAAAAACACCAGCCATACTGGTTTTCTTACTGTCCTTCCAAAAACCTCAGGTTTGTTCCAGCCTGAGGGACTTTGCACTGGCTATGCTTGGAAAGGCGGCCAGGCATAGTAGATAAGTGTGCCGACTGGCTCCAAATTGCCTGGCTTTCTGCCTGCGTTTAGATTGGTGTCATTGTCTCTGTTTCTCATTTACGCATCTGTATAATGGGAATAATAACTAGGCATACACCATGAGGTTGTTAGAAGATTAAATGAAATAATTTTTGAAAAGTGCTTAGAAGAGCTTTTGTAGACAAATCTTTTTTTGAACAAATATCTGCGATGCACTGATCTTTCCCCAGATCTTTTCAGAGAAGGCCTTTTATTCAGAACTCAGCTCAAATGTCATTAGGTAGTTCCCAGCCCCGTTTACTCAGTACACGTTTATTAAATGCTTGCTTTATGCCAAGCACCGTTTTGGGTGCTGGGCCCATGCCATGAAAAAAACAAAAACGCTGTCCTGGTGGACTTGACTTCTAGCAGGGGGAAACAGATGGTAAGTAATGACCACAGCACACAGGGCATGTCAGAAGCAACACGTACTGTGGAAGAGAAACAGCACAAAGGAAATGGGCAGGGCAGAAGTAGGAGGGGAGAGGAGCTGTTTATCTCTTTACGTGGGGGGTCAGGGACACTGAGAGGAGACATATAAGGAAGGTGACTCATAAGCTAATGGAGTTTACCAGGGGTTGTGTGCAGGAAGCAAGAAATGACAGTACACTAGAGTGTGTACTAGTGTGAGGTCATGAGAAACACTCAAATTTTATCTTTCTCATAGAACTTCTAGCTTAAAAGATGCAATTTTTTTTTACTTATTTGTTATAACCTCTTCCCTTCCCAAGCCCCATCATGAAAGAAAGTCCTATAGTGACAAGGACCCCATCCATCATTTTAACCGCTACAACTGAAGCACACACTGGGTACTAAATGCACGTCTGCGGAATGAGTGAATGGAAGAATGAATACGTGAGTAAATGAAATAAATTAATGTGAGTTTAAATCCACTTTCTACCCTATACAAATACTAAAGGATTTCACTTATACGTGGAATCTGAAAAACAAAATGAACAAACAACACAAGAGACAGGCACAGACTCATAAATAGAACAAACTGGCGATTGCCAGACAGGGATGGGCAAAGCGAATGAAGATGAGTGGGAGGTACAGGCTTCTGGTTATGGAACGAGTAAGTCATGGGGATGAAAGGTAAGCACAGGGAGTAGGGTCAAACGTATTGCAATGGTATTGTCGTGTCGCGACAGATGGTAGGTATGCTTGTGAACGCAGCATAACATGCACATGTGTTGAATCACTATGTTGTACACCTGAAACTAATATGGCATTGTGTGTCAACAATATCTTAATTTTAGAAATCCACTTTCTATCCTTTATGAGCTATGCATACGATTTCAATGTATAAGTGAGACACTTCAGATTAATGAAAAGGACTTCAAAAGCTGTTGCTGGGATAGCTAACAATTTAGAATAAAAATCAACCAGATTCTTAGTTTATACTATACACAAAAATAGATGGCAGATGGTTTAAAGAGTTTAATATAAAAAAAGAATTCTTAAAAAAACAAAAAGAAAATGTAACTTAATTATTTCAGGTATAAAAGGACTCTCCAAAAGTAGAAACTACCAAAAAACAAAGATTGATAAGTTTGATAACATGAAAATCCTTAACTGATGCACAGCAAAATCACTATAAACAATATAAAACCCAATGACAAACTGAAATAAACATATAAAAAGTTACTACATATAAGATCATCTGATAATATCCTTCACACAGAAACACAGAAATGACACATATATGTACATATATATATATATATATATATATATATATATATATATGAAAGAATCCCTCATGGAAAAATTTGGCTAAAGTATAGGAACAAAGAATTTATGAAAACATATAGAAATGTTTAATAAACATAAAAACATTCAACGTTACCAGAAATCACATATATGCAAACTACTGTACAATAAAATAACACTTTAACTTATCAAATAGATACTGATTTCTTTTAGCGCTAATACCAATGTTGGTTAATAGACATCATCATTCATTTTGGCTCACATGAGTATGAACTGATACAATACATCCAAAGGTAATTCATTAGTATGTAGCAAATACTTTTAACATGTTCATAGCCATTGACTACACAATTCTACTTACTATAAAGAAATTATCCAAGATGCACACAAATGTGTATGTCTAGCCAATGGAAAACGAGACTGATTAAAATGTTATCATTAGAGGAGAGGTATTAATTGTATTTAAAAATAATAGGGTGCCTGGGTGATCCATTCAGTTAAGTGTCTTGACTTTGGCTCGGGTCATGATCCCACAGTTCGCGGGTTTGAGCCCTGCGTCAGGCTCTGTACTGACAGCTTAGAGCCTGAAGCCTGCTTCAGATTCTGTGCCTCCCTCTCTTTCTCTCTCTCTGGTCCTCCCCCACTCATGCTCTGTCTCCCTCTATCTCTCAAAAATAAATCTTAAAAAAAAATTTTTTAAAGAAAAATATTCACTGTACTATATCGTTAAATGGAGGAAAAAGTTATAAAGCAGATTATACACAATGATCTGAAATTTTTAAATGTACATATACAATTTTTACAGTGGTGGTAAATACATGAGCAATATACATATGATAAAAGTGATAGAATTCTACACACACACTTACCAGTGTCAATTTCCTGGGTTTTGATATTGTACCATAATTATGTAAGTAACCATTGAGTGTAACTGAGTAAGTATACATAGGACAGCTCTGTATTATTTTTGTAATTTCTTGTGAATCCGTAATTATCTCAAGATAGAAGGTTTTTTCTGTGCATATGCATTTTGGAATATAGGGAAATACAACAAATTGCTAACAGTAGTTTCTACTGGTCTATAAGATTTTGGGTGATTTTTATTTTCATCACACTTTTAAACTTTTCTTCAATTAGCAAAGATTATTTTTATAATCAGAAAATGTTATTACTGCATATTGCTTTAAATAATGTAAAAATTGTAAGATATCCCAAGAATTAAAACCTTTTTTTGAATACCAACAGTATTTTTTACAAAGATAGAATAAATGATTATAAAATTTGTATGAAACCACAAAAGACTCCAAATAACCAAGCAACTTTGAAAAAGAAAAACAAATCTGGAAGCATTGTAATTCCACACTTCAAGTTACATTACAAAGCTGTAGTGATCAAAACAGTATGGTACTGGCACAAAAGTAGACACATGGATCTATAGAACAGAATAGAAAAGCCAGAAATGAACCCACAACTATGTAGTCAATTCATCTTCAACAAAGCAAGAAAGAACATGCAATGAGAAAAAGTCTCTTCAACAAATGATGTTTGGAAAACTGGACAGCAAGATGTAGAAGCATGAAACTGGGCCACTTTCTTACACCACACACAAAAACAAATTCAAAATGTATGAAAGACCTAAATGTGAGTAAGGAAACCATCAAAATCCTAGAAGAGAACAAAGGCAGTAACCTTTGACATTGGCCATAGCAACTTCTTACTACATATGTCTCCTGAGACAAGGGAAACAAAAGCAAAAATCAATGCCTAGGACTTCATCAAAATAAAAAGCTTCTGCACAGCAATGGAAACAATCAACAAAACTAAAAAGCAACCTATGGAATTGGAGAAGATATTTGCCAGTGACATATATATGATAAATGGTTAGTATCCAAAACCTATAAAGAACTTATCAAATTCAACACCCAAAATACAAATAATATATAAAAATGGGTAGAAGACATGGATAGACATTTTTCCAAAGAAGACATACAGATGGCCAACAGACAGATGAGAAGATGCTCAACATCATGCATCATTAGAGAAATACAAATCAAAACTATGAGATATCACCTCACACCTGTCAGAATGTCAAAAATCAACAACACAAGAAACAACAGGTGTTGGTGAGGATGTGGAGAAAGGAGAAGCCTCAGGTCCTGTTGCAGGGCATGCAAAGTGGTGCAGCCACTCCGGAAAACAGAAGAGTTTCCTCAAAAAGTTAAAAATAGAACTACCCTACGATTCAGCAATTGCACTACTAGGTATTTACCCAAAGAATACAAAAATACCAATTCAAAGGGATACATCCACCCAGATGTTTATAGAAGCTTTATCTACAGTAGCCTAACAATGGAAACAGCCCAAATGTCCAATGACTGATGAATGGATAAAGAAGATGTGGTACATATACACAATGGAATATTATTCAGCCATAAAAAAGAATGAAATTTTGCCATTGCAATGACATGGATAGGGCTAGAGAGTATTATGCTAAGCAAAGTAAGTTAGAGAAAGACAAATACTGTATGATTTCAGTCTCATGTGGAATTTAAACAAATGAGCAAAGGAAAAAGAGAGAGCGGCAGACCAAGAAACAGACACCTAACTACAGAGAACAAACTAATAGTCACCAGAGGGGAGGTGGGTGGGAGTTGGGTGAAATAGGTGCTGGGGATTAGGAAGTGCATTTGTGGGGTGCTTGGGCGGCTCAGTTAGTTAAGTGTCTGACTTTGGCTCAAGTCATGAACTCACTGTTTGTGAGTTCGAGCCCCGTGTTGGGCTCTGTGCTGACAGCTCAGAGCCTTGAGCCTGCTTCGGATTCTGTGTCTCCCTCTCTGTTCCTCCCCAACTCGCATTCTCTCTGTATCTCTCTCAAAAATAAAGATTAAAAAAAAAGTGCATTTGCTGTGATGAACACGGGGTGATGTATGCAAGTATTGAATCACTATATTGTACCTCTGAAACTAATATTACACTGTATGTTAACTGGGATTTAAATAAAAATATAAAAAAAGAAAAAAATTTTTTGACTGTGCATGTATGTAAGTATATGTATATATATACATATATATATACATATATATATACGTATATATATACGTATATATATACGTATATATATACATATATATATACGTATATATATACATATATATATGGTAGAGAAATGAGGAAAGCTGGATGAATGGATGATAGATAGATAGATAGCTGTAGATAAACAGATATGGCCATTACAAAATTATCAGATATTGGAATGAATTACCACAAAAATGCTTCTGACAAAGAGCATGGATATGTGAGTCACAGATACAGCTTTCATATTATTAGTGGTTGGTGATCATGCTGTTAAATAAATTCAGTTAATAATCAGTTATTTACATTTATGTAATTTTATATTAGGTGTTATATTTGATCAAATACAAATGCAGATGTGAACATCAACAAATGTCAATTACAAATGTCATTAATAGTCTTGTTTCTTCTTCTCCCCTCTCTCCACGGATGAAATGACCTTCACCTGTTTCCTTTCCTTGCCCTCAACTGTTATGGTAAACACAGTTGGAAGTGGAAGAAACCGCAATTTGCATCCGGTTTCTTCTACTTAGCATCTGTGGTCATGAGCAAATCTCTTACCCTCTCTGAGTTGCAGTTAACTCAGTAACATGGAAATACTAATACCCACTTTCAAAGTGGTTGGGAGAATAAACTGAGAAGTTATATACAAAGCAAATGGACCTAGTAGGTTCTCAGTAGGTGTGAATACCTTCCTTTTCTTTCCCTACTTATTGCCCATTTCTAAACGCCTTGTTGCTAACTCTTTGAAGTCCTTATTTGCTGAGAAAACATGTAGATAAAAAATAGTGGAGGCTAGGGCACTAATTTTCTCAGCAAGTTCCCATTTTAAGAATTAAACATCACTAAAGGGCTCCTCGTTTTGGAGGATGGGGCAGGGAAAGGGAGTAGAGGAGGACAGAGGCCAATAATATACTTGATTTTGTCCCATGAAGAGTCCAGTGTCGTATGCAGGACAGCCTCTCCCAGTTAGAACAGTTGTTGGAGATTCAGTTTTACTCAATCAACCAAGAGTGTATTTCTCTGGAAGAACTCCTCAGCCCTCCAAAGAAAGCTAAGAGAAATTCTATTCTTGAAGCACTATTTCTTCTCCATGTCATTTCTAATGCTGCCGAATGCCATTATGCAATGATTTTAGTAGAAGACAGCTTTTCAAAATGGCATATTTTCTCACCTATCCTCAAGAATTCATCTATATTTCAAATGGCCTAGTTTCAAGCTGTTATATCAGTCAGGCTAACACATGGTCTCCGACTTAGCAATTTAGGGAAGGGGAATGGGGGGATGAAAGGACTTAATTTGCTACTCTGATATAGCACAGCCTCAAATCTTAAGATTCGGATGGGCATTAAGGAAGGCCCTTGTCGTGATGAACACTGGGTGTTATCTGTAAGGATGAATCAATAAATTCTACACCTGGGGGCGCCTGGGTGGCGCAGTCGGTTAAGCGTCCGACTTCAGCCATGTCACGATCTCGCGGTCCGTGAGTTCGAGCCCCGCGTCCGGCTCTGGGCTGATGGCTCGGAGCCTGGAGCCTGTTTCCGATTCTGTGTCTCCCTCTCTCTCTGCCCCTCCCCCGTTCATGCTCTCTCTCTCTCTCTCTCTCTCTCTCTCTCTCTCTCTCTCTCTCTCTCTCTCTCTGTCCCAAAAATAAAATAAAAACGTTGAAAAAAAAATTCTACACCTGAAACCAATTTGACCATATATGTTAATTAGAATTTACATAAAAACTTGAAATAAAATAAATTTTTTTTTTAAGATTCTTCACATCCTGGGTTCACCTCCTCTGCTTTTGCACGTTGCCTCAGACTCTGGGCATTTCACATTCAGGGTGTCCAGACCTGTTTCCAGCTGACTTTCACAAGCCTCCTCGAGAGCAGCCCACTGTGGCTATTCCTCTCGCTCAAATAAGTAACAAGAAGGTGTGTGCTCCATAAATAGCAGTAAGTGAGAAATGAAGACCTGCCTGTCTTACACCTGACTCACCATGCAGCAAGCTGAGGGATCTTTAGTCTCCTGGCGTCATCATTTAATAACCCCTCTGGTTCAGAGCTGCGGGAGTCCTTCCCATTTATGTCAGTGTCTGAGTTGTTCCCCTTTTACCGTTTTGGCAACTGACCCTCGTCTATTCTCTCATTTCTAATCTAAGTGAATGGAATAGATTCTACAGAGTCAAACAGGTAGGCGTAATTTTTAAATGTACACATGTGTAGACAGAAGTTTCTAGCGTTGCATTGTAGTGGGCATTGGTTTTCCATGTTCTGAGCCTAGATGGCCCAGCTTCCGTCTACCCTGGGTGCCAGTGCTTCCAGTAAACTCCTTTTCTGTGAAAATTTAGCCAGAATCAGTTCTGTTGTTTGCAAACAAGAACCCTGAGTGATCTAACCTTCAAGACAGCATGATGCATTCTCATAATTGTAGATAATGGCAATAAAAATATCTAGGGAACTTTAGATAATGTGAATACTAACAAAATACGTACCTGAAAGAAAAATGTTACTGAAATACTATTTGGGGGGCAAAGCTATTTATAAAACAGTATGTACAGTATGGTTCCAGTTTTGCAAAAAACCACATGTATGTATATGTCATATTTAACTAGAAGGAGATGTACCCAAATGTTATTAGCGTGATCTTCAAGAAAAGGACGTGCCTACAGCCCTTATTTGATTCTTTTAGCGTCTCCACATTTGCTGTATTTTCTACAATGAATACGTATTCCTTTTGCAAAGTGAAAAAAAATGATAAATGTTATTTTAAGAAAAGCATGCTCAAGGATGAACTTACGGAATAATTAGGGGTTAGTTGCTGATTGAAAACTATGTGGGCAATTAATGAAATGTTATTCCAAAGACTCGCCTTTGTAAGAGCTCTTGAATCTTAATGATACCACTGGAGTATATCACCTATTGTTACCCAATCTTCAGAAACTCAACGTGTACAAATAGGTCATGTTGTTAATCGTGACTCACAAAGATGAATCATGGCATATAACTCATGCTACTGAAAGATTGTAGTTAAACATACTATCAATCTACATATAAAATTATCCATGCTATTTTGAGAATCCAAGTATCTTTTTTAAATTATTAGACTACATTACCTTGGTATTTGAGAAGCTACTTCTTCATAGCAGTTAAAACAACGCATTATAACTGCAGACACATATAATAAAGGAAAATATTAATAAAGAAAATTAACACCGCATGAGTTAATTTAGCTAGATTGCTATTTCTAAAATAAAAACAGAAAATTTTTAGAAGCTTTTAAGTTTCCCTAGTTATATTTAAATTTTTTCCATATCTTAAAAACCTGTGCCATTACACCGGCATGAAAATGTATTCACCTCACATCAATTCCTCTCCTGCAAGAATTCTTTAGAAACATTTGTCTGGGTTTTTTTTTTTCCTTTTTGTTAAATATTCTGTATTATGTCTGGTTTCGTTTAAAAAGTAGGGACAAAACTTTCACGTACTCTTAGAATTTATTATTCTCCTTCAAAAGTATTTGGAATCAAGTATCCTTAATGATATGATCTGTTAAATGCTAGTTGACAATTAGAAATTCTACCTCTCTTGGCTATAACCATTTCCTAGGATTCGGTTATCTCCTTCTACATCATTGGTTCTCAAATTTTTTGGATCTCAGGACCTCTTCATACTTTAAAAATTACTGAAGAGCCCAAAAAGCTTTTGGTTCACATGGGTGACATTTTTCAATGTTTACCATATTTGAAAGTAAAAGAGAAAATTTTGAAATGCTTGTTTACTCGTTTAGGAATAACAATAATAAATTTGTTACTATAAATAGCATATTTTATACTTTCTGAGAGAATAACATTGTTGGAAATTTTTGCAAATTTCAGTAATGTTTGGCTTAATAGATGACAGCCAGATGATCCTATCTGCTTCTGTATTCACTCTGTTGCAGACATCACACATCATTCAGTCTTTAGAAAAACTCCACTGCATACTCATGAAAAATAAGAGTGAAAAAGACAAATAATGTCTTAATATCATTATGAAAATACTTTTCATTTCACAGACGCTCTGAAAAGATCTCAAGGAGCCCAATCCCCTGGGCTTCCCCAAGCCACCAGAGACATCAGTGAATTGATATCATCTCATAATTATGCAGAAACTAAATCAGATATCTAACACATGGCACAAAATATTTTCTGGGCCCAGGAATACTGTCCTGATGGCAGCTATTTGCCCTTTAATCCACAGCAAAAGATAAAAGTCTCCTTGGGCCTTTCACTGAGATACAAAGAAAATTACCCCATCGCCCCAGTTTTCAGTTACAAGCATATTGCACCCTCTCTTTGGACAATTCCCAATTCTGTCCCTCTGTGTCAGAAAGAGATGCAAATAATATTTGTACCTAAATAACTAAAGGATACTAAGGAAAAGAGCACCTTCTATCCCCATCATAGACTATCCCAAAGACAGTTCCTGAGGCTACCCTGACTTTGTCATTAGTCTTAAAAAGAGATTGTGAATTAAAATTCAACTAATAATGGTCAGGCATCTATCATGCATTATACACTATGCTGACCACTTCATTTGCATTTCCTCATTTAATGCAAGGAGGATTCCTACCTTCCTCTGTGAAACATTACTATTTGATGGAAACACTTTAGTGGCCAATGATCCATCATGGCCAAACCATCACCTAAGATGGAAGACTGAAGTTTCGAAAAGAGTATAGAAAGTTAAAGTAATGAAAGAAACGAAACTCTTATAACTATCTTCCACTCATACACCCAATCATAGATGAACCTAGGTTTCCCCGGGCCCTCCAAAAAATATACTGACTGATGCCAACGCTATGTTGTACCCTCACAATCAGTGCACGCACACACACACCCTACTTAATGACAGGGATGATACCAATTGAGTTCTATTTTAACAAGACTCAGTTAAGTTTGTCCCAAAATTATTAGTGCCAGTTGGACTTGTTATTGTAATTATTTAATTTAATTTAATTGAATATCCAATAAACTGATAACTATGAAAATTTAAAAAGTTGTTTATATGAAATCTCAGCTGAATGCTTTTAGAAAATTTCAGTAAAGGCAAGTCCCTTAAGAACACTAGAATTGAGGGGCACACGGGTGGCTCAGTCAGTTACGTGTCCGACTTCGGCTCAGGTCATGATCTCACAGTTTGTGAGTTCAAGCCCCACATCAGGCTCTGTGCTGGCAGCTCAGAGCCCGGAGCCTGCTTTGGATCCTGTGTCTCCCTGTCTCTCTCTCTCTCTCTCTCTCTCTCTCTCTCTCAAAAATAAAATAAACATTAAAAAAATATTTAAAAAAAAGAACACTAGAATTGAGTCTGGGTGTAACAACTTTTAAAAATTTTTTTTTTCAACGTTTATTTATTTTTGGGACAGAGAGAGACAGAGCATGAACGGGGGAGGGGCAGAGAGAGAGGGAGACACAGAATCAGAAACAGGCTCCAGGCTCTGAGCCATCAACCCAGAGCCCGACGCGGGGCTCGAACTCCCAGACCGCGAGATCGTGACCTGGCTGAAGTCGGACGCTTAACCGACTGCGCCACCCAGGCGCCCCAACAACTTTTAAAGGACTGAAGAAAAGGGAAGAATGCTGGAAGGATTCTATTCTCAAATTTCTCTACAGAATGTCCTAGTGCTCAAAGGGCTGGTTCCTTCCTTCCTTTAAACACCAGATTAAATATCACCTCCTGAGAGAGGTTTGTGCAACCCACTAGTCTAAGTAACCCTCACCTCTACCCTATTATTCTATGCCACAGCATTCTGATATCATGGTTTTTTTCCTTCTGAGCATTTATCAATAATGTCTAATTAATCTTATTCATTTATTTACTTGTTAAGTGTCTGTTTTCTCTCTGGAATTTAAATGCCATGAGAGCCAGAAACATATTTGTTTTATTCACAACTATCTATCCAGAGCTCTGCACAGTGCCTGATATATAACAGGTGTTCAATAAACATTTACTGGATGAAGTAACAAATAAGTGATCTTGCTGTTAAGAAATAGTCACTTGTGGGGCACCTGGGGGGCTCAGTCGGTTGAGTGCCCAACCTTGGCTCAGGTCATGATCTCATTGTTCGTGAGTTTAAGCCCCACATCGGGCTCTGTGCTGACAGCTCGGAGCCTGGGGCCTGCTTCAGATTCTGTGTGTCCCTCTCTCTGCCCCTTCCCCACTCATGCTCTGTCTCTCTCTGTCTTTCAAAGATGAATAAACGTTAAAAAAAAAATTAAAAAAAAAAAAGAAATAGTCACTTGTAATTCTTCAGTGAATACAATGTCAGAGTTTTTCCTCTGTGTGCACATTTATATTTTTCTTTATAGAAAAATAAGATTATATTGAGTTTGGGTGGCTCAGTCGGTTGAGCGTCGGACTTCAGCTCAGGTCATGATCTTGCAGCCTGTGAGTTCGAGCCCCGTGTCAGGCTCTGTGCTGACAGCTCAGAGCCTGGAGCCTACTTCGGATTCTGTGTCTCCTTCTCTCTCTGCCCCTCCACCCCCATTCATTCTCTCTCTCTCTCTCTCTCTCTCTCCAAAGTAAATAAAAAAATTTTTTTAATAAAAAAAAATAAGATTATACTGTGCAGACTGTTTTTGATCTATTTTGTTCACCTAAAATGTCTTGCAAACATCTTTCTTTGACAGATTCTGCTGATCTTCATCTCCATTCAAACACAGCAGAGACTTCCAAAATATGGAAGCTAACTACTTCTTTATATTTGAGCGTTTGGAATGATTTTTAACTCATTCAGATAAAATCTGAAAGAAGCATTGTCCTTCCCTTTTAAAGCTACTCATTCATTAACTGTAGTGATTTTCTTTTTTTACGTGATGTCATCCAAGTACTCTCGTTTTCGGTTCTTTTGTATTTACAAAAAAGATGTACATTCTATTTTAGCATAGCTCTTCCCCGTATTACATCATATCTCATATTGTTCCAACATGGGAGAAAACAATGGTCACTTTTCCTCTCAGACTGCAAGAGTTTGCTACTCAAACAGCAACATTTTTGTTGACATTTATTCTACGTGCCGCCTCTTTGTTCTGTATTAATCATTTCATTTTCATTCTTTGCATTTCAACATTGAGATGTTTTCTTTCCATAGAATGTTCTTTCTTGCCTGGCTCCTCATAAGTATACGAAGGTAGATACCATATTTATGGTAATTGCTCTTCTCATTGTTTTAGCCATGTTACTATTTTTCCAAATGTAGTCAGCTTTTCTTTGTTTTGTGTTCTATCGATTGATCAATTACCATTTAAGTCAGTATCTCCAGGTCCCGGGTAAGTATTCCACGCATTTTTTAAAATATCAGATGAAACTGTTACGCTTCTCTGCTCTCAACTCTTGTTTGTGACTCTGTTCTCTGCTTCATACACACTTTTAGTTTTTTCTTGTGTTACTTCCATAATTAGAAAGAGTGCTAGGGCTACAGGAAGTGATCTTTCAATATTCAAATGGCAAAAACAGACATTCCATGAGGACCAAAGAGAAACTGAAGCACCAAAGCACAAGCAATGACCTATCCACATTAGACAACCCCCTAGAAAATTACCTAAAGTACTACGAATGTATTGTATAGGAAAATAGGATATCCGTAGAAAGCAAGAAAAAATGAACAAAGGCAGATATTCTGCTGCAGTTTCTCTAGTGGTTAAGTAGATGAAGAGATATAGACAGTAGATAATATTTATCAATATCAAGAGATGTCATTATCCCCAAAAGGATGGAGAATTCTGGCTAATACTGGAATGTAAAATGCATTTGGTACAGTAGGGTAATGTGAATACCGTCCTGTTGGAAAAGGACTTGTTTCAGCTAGAAAAGGGTGAGTGATATCACACACCCATGGTTCACAGACAAGTCACCTGCTATGGAACCATGAGGATGGTAAATCAAGCACCACCCAAAAGTGGAAGCAAGGACACCTCACTTCACAGAAACTCTCCATTCACTAAGAAATTCTTACGCTGAATTACTCAAAGGAAACTCCATCCTTTCTGTAATTTCTCCATTTTGACCAAACCAAGATAGGCACCTACTTTCCTGTTCCTATTTCAGCTAATCCTCACTGATTGAGTTTCCTGCCAAATACCTAACTTATTGATTTCTAAATCTATAGTAATGATGTATGGGAGTCTTTCAGGTATTAAAAGAGCTACCAGTTTTTGAACTCCTAGTTTGGACCAGGCAATAGTAAGTGTTTTCTACATACAGTATTTCTTATCCACAAAACAAACATATGAGGCAGGCATTGCGCTGATTTTACAGAGGTGGAGATGGACGCCTAGGTGAAATAACTTTGCCAAGATCTCCCAGCTAGTAGGGGAAGAGGAAGATTTGGAACTCAGTTCTAATTCCCGGCGTACCCACACTTGCCACATTCTTCCGCCTTACCTTGGAGAGTAATATTTTGACAACACACAGCGAGGCATTTATTCATTCATTGACATGGAAAAGTAGGTTTAATTCATTTTGTAATCACTGAACGGGTTCAGAACAATTACACACACTCTAACTAAACTTGTAAGGGAAAAATGAAATGTCTTTAACAAATGCTTTCCACCTTTGAAATGCATAGGATACTGACAACAATCCGCTGTTACCTACCTTTTAAATTGTGCCATTTTTCTGTCTGAAACATTTAAGGACAAACAGAAGTTTAAACCATATTTTGTTGGAAAAAGAAGGCAAGAACTTCATATATGTCCACTAACCCCTAAGGTAGTCAGAGTTTTTCTTTCCAATTGATCTACTAGAGATTTTTTTAATCATTTTTTTCTCTTCTACCCTATGAAAATAAATTGGCCCATGTCCAGTAGTTAAGTGCTCTCCAGCACGCTTGTGCTTGTATGTGCCCACGCAGGAGTAAACGGAATTCCCATGCGTGGTTCTCGCGGAGATACTCTCTCAACAGGAGCCGGTTTAACGTCAAATGCGCTAAGCCAAGTCCTACCCTGTAGAATTGCCTATTTTTCACAACAGGAAAAACCTTTATTAACTAGTCAGGTTATTTTACCACCCCCTGGAAATAGTTCTGTAAAATTATCCTTCTTAGTGGTAACAAGAGCTGGAGCCATTTCCAATCCTCCAAAATGGTAGCCACAAAATTTGATTCAAAAATTACTACACAAAGTTCTCTTTTATGGAATAATGCAAAGGAAAAATAATTAAAATTAAGCCATTGACAATTTCCCATCATAACCAGTCACAGAAATATTCACAATGAAGAACTTCACTATATTGAAATTTGTAAGGTCCCCTTCTCTAGTCAGAATAGCTGAAGTGTTCCTAAATAAACATTAAACTTACATTAAAGGAGTAAACCATTAAAAATCAAGTAACAGCCATACTCAGACATACTAAAAAATAACATCTATAAAAAAATATCAATTACCTAGTATTTTCTATTCTATTCAAATGAAAGCCAGTATTTTTATCCTTTTATATTTTATTTTTTCAAAAAACACTTAATATGGTCAAGTAAATGATAATGGGAAGAGGAAATACATTAGTTGTAAAAAATTCCATTTGCCCTTCTCTGACATGAAATAATGGTGGAAACCTATGCCTTTATTTGTACATATTTAATTATATAATAGTCCAACTATGGCTAATATCAACATTGCACTATGAGTCCTGGCATAAGAAACCACCCCTCAGTTTTACAAACTGCCATGTGTGAGAACTGAACTATGCTAGGGACAGTGACACATACAAAGATAAAACATCCTACCTGCCATCAGGGTGTATGTTAAACAGAACAATTCTTGAAGCATGTGCACCAAAAAATCATTAAGCATGTGAGAGGCACAAAGAAAAATGCCTTGGAAAAAAATGTAATGTTTGTTTCAGATGAATAAAATCAACAAAATCATAATGAAAGAGTTACTGTCTGGACCTCCGCCAGGAATTTGGATGGGGCTTCAAAGGGTGGTGCGGAGGGCAACATCAGCACGATACGAAAATAGGAAAGGAAAAGACAGGTTGGCTAAAGCTTCCAGTTACAAAAGGGACAGACTTGGGGAGACTGTGTGCAAACCTAAACACGGTAAGCTTACTTGATAGGCAAGAAAAATTTTGAAGGTTCTCACTTCTCTTTGAAACATTTGAGCAAGAGGAACACACTCTGACTTGTCCTCAAAGAGGTCACTGCACAAAGGGTCAAAGTAAATAATTTGAAGACGAGACAGGTTGTCAAGGAGTCTCTCGCAATTGAAGAAAACAAAAGGCTAAGGAAATTGAGTTAAGGCAATGAGCAAACATATAATAATATAAGCCACTTCATCTCATATTTTGGTTTGCCAAGGTGTTAAATACACACGAGAATATCTTCCATCCTACAGCTATAGCCTCAAATGAAACATTAGCAATAAAAAGAAAAGCCCACTAAACAGCTCATTGAAGAAGCTATACACATGGTAAATAAGCATATGAAAAGATGCTCCATATCACGTTATTAGGAAAATTCAAAATAAAGCAATGAGATACTACTACACACCTATTAAAATGGCCAGAATCTGGAACACCGACAACACCCAATGCTGGCAAGGATGTGGAGAAACAGGAACTATCATTTACTGCTGGTGAGAACGCAAAATGGTATGGCCATTTTGGGAGACAGTTTAGCAGTTCCTTACAAAACTGAATATACTCTTACCATCTGATCCACCAATCCCACTCCTTCGTATAAAAGTGAAGGACTCGAAAACATATCCACACAAAAACCTGCACACAGATATTTACAGCAGCTTCATTCATAATTGCCAAAACTTGGAAGCAACCAAGAGGTTCTTCAGTAGGTGAGTGGATAAATAAACTGTGCTACATCCAGGCAACGTAATATTACTCAGTGCTAAAAAGTAGAAATGAGCTGTAGAGCCATAAAAAGACATGAAGGCGGGGGCACCTGGGTAGCTCAGTCGGTTTAGCATCCCACTTCGGCTCAGGTCATGATGTCACAGTTTTTGAGTTCAAGCCCGCATCAGGCTCTGTGCTGAGAGCTCAGAGCCTGGAGTCTGTTTCGGATTCTGTGTCTCCCTCTCTCTTTGCCCCTCCCCCACTCGTTTTCTCTCTCTCTCTCTCTCTCTCTCTAAAATAAACATTGAAAAAAAGACATGAAGAAACATTAAATGGATATCCCTAACTGAAAGAAGCCAATCTGAAAAGGCTACCTATTGTATGATTCCAACTATATGACATTCTGGAAAAGGCAAAACTATGGAGACAGTAAAAAGATCAGTTGGGGAGCATCTGGGTGGCTCAGATGGTTAGGCATCCGACTCTTGATCCCTGCTCAGTTCTTGATCTCAGGGTCATGAGTTCAAGCCCTGCACTAGGCTCCACATTGGGCTCTGCATTGAGCTCCATGTTGGGTGTGAAGCGTACTTAAAAAAAAAAAAAATCAGTTGCTGCCAGTGGTTATGTGGAAAGAGGGATAAATAGGCAAAGCACAGAAGATATCTATGGCAATGGTATGATATACTGTGTATGATATTATAACGGGAAATCTGTTGTTATGAATTTTTCCAAACCCATAGAATGTACAACACCAACAGTGAACCATATGTAAACTTTGGACTTTGGGTGATTATGATGTGGCAGTGTAGGCTCATGAATAGTAACAAATGTACCACTCTGGTGGAGGATGTTGATAATGGAAGAGGCTATGCATGTGTGGGGGTGAGGGGCATATGGGAAACATCCATACCTCTGCTCAATTTTGCTGTGAAAGTAAAAGTGCTCAAAGGGTGCCTGGGTAGCTCAGTTGGTAAAGCGACCTGACTCTTGATTTCGGTTCAGGTCGTAGTCTCATGGTTTATGAAATTGAGCCTTGCATCAGGCTCTGTGCTGACAGCTCAGAGCTTCCTTGGGATTCTCTCTCTCCCTCTATCTCTCCCTCTCTCTGCCCCGCCCCCACTCGTGCTCACTCTCTCTCTCAAAATAAATAAACTAAAAAAAATTTAAGCGCTCCAAAAACTCAGGTCTGTTTTTAAAAAACACATTAACTAAATTCAGAAATTCAAAATAATGCATATAAAATTTAGGTGCACTGTAGAAAACCTAACAACTGTTCATAAATTTCATTTGGGATATTTATAAAGATTTTGTAACATTAATAATGTCTACAACAATGTTATACTCATTTTGAAACTGAATTAGAGGTACCTATTTTAAGCTATATATTTAATGTACTTAAATTCTCTAAAGTTAATGTTTAGAATTCATCTTATTACAGTAAAAATTGTTGACATTCAGCAAGAGCTTTAGAAAACCTAGGGCTATTCAATCTGCACACGGTTTTTATTTAGCTGTGGTGTTGTTGTGTTGAAAATGTATGTATGCTGAGTTTTTCTTTCTATAGATAATTAATTTGTATCTATGGATTTCTTTCCTCATAAGGTTGTTGTGGGATGCCACTAATGTTGGGTAAGATTTGAAGTATAAATATTATACCTATATGGTCTCAGAGGTAGAAGCCCATTATACTTTTATGAATTAACAGTTACACTATAAAATAACTATAGATTCATGTGAAACTCCTGGTTCAGTTTCCATGAGCACAAGTATTAGGGGAAAAATTGAAATGCTTTGCAGAGTAGCTTATAATTAATCTGAGTTTAAATTTGCTAGTGTTTTCCAAAACTCGAATAGGAATAATTCTGTCTCTCCCTCCCTGTATCCTTTCATAACAAGAATAAAAATTCCATGATAGCAATGGCAATTTATTGTTAACATAAAAATTACACAATACGTGTGCAGAAACTTTACTGAGACACTAAGGGACTTAAGTAAATATATACTGACCATATATCTGGATTGGAAGACTCAGAATTGAAAAGATACCAATTCTCTACACAATAATATGTGAATATAATACAATGCCACATAAAATCCTAAGGTACTTGTGGAACAGAGGGGCCTTGAAAAAAAAATTCTGTTTGTTTAGAAGAATAAACCTGAAAATTGAATACCCAGAAATTTCTTGAGGAAGAATACAAAGGTGAAACTTACTCTACAATATTTTAAATATATTTCAAGTTACCAAAATGAAGTCTTGACAAAGAAGCCAGAATAGACATACAAATCATTGAAGCAGAATTAAAAAGTGGTTAATAATGATAAAGGAAGACCTTCAAACCAGTGGGGAAATAGTAAATGTTGTCTGGTTAAAGAAGAAAATTTTATCCCTAATTCACACTTGCATTCAGATTAGAATCCAAATAAATTAAAGGTATAAGTATTAAAATGTAATTACACACAAAAAAGAAGGAAATTCAGGTGGATATTTGTGCAATCAGTAGGAGAAAGAACCTTCTAACCGTGACATAACAAGGAAAAACTCGATAAATCTGACTGCATAAAGCTATTTAACACTGAACTGCAAAAATGCTGAAAATAAGATCAAATGACAAATTTAGAGGTAAACTATAACATATGAGGCCAAAAAATTATCATAAATATGAGATACTAGTTTTCACATCTATTAGTCAGGGTCCTGGCAGAAAGCAGGACACGCTCAGGCAGAGCAGTTAGGAAGTTTAATATAAGGGGGCTTCTTACAGAAGTGTAGACAGTGCTAAGGGAAACCAATCAGGGATGGTGAAGCACCCAGGGCTAGCAATAGCCCCGAAGGGAGCCATTGCCCACCCTAGGTCAGAGAGAGCAAGAGAGGAGCAGTTCTTGGCACACAAAATGAGTAGAGACCGCCAGACAGGAGCTGTGACGTTTGGTAGAAGGATACAGCCCATCCACCATCAACCTGGCAGAGAGGGAGCAAAACAACAAATGCCTTGACCTCACCGTGCTCCCATCTGCCCATCTCCTGCCAATGGCTTTACTGGCTGACCCAGGAGGGAGCCAGAGGGCAAGGAGCCCACTAATGCTCCAAAGAGCAGGATGGAAAAGGGTGGAGACTCATTCTGGAGTTGCAAATGGAAAGCTTGCCTTTGGAAAATATTTTTAAATGATTAATCCTGGTGCTGTAGAAGGTAGGGAGAACTGGGATTCAAATACACGTTGTGGTTGTGTAAGTATTTATACCCTTCTGGAGGTCAAGTGGACAATATGAAACGTTTATATCCTGTAACCCAGATATTCTACTTCAAAGGATCTATCCTTCAGAAATACTCAAAGAGCCAGCATGTGGGTGTGTGTATGTGGACACACACATATCACTAGTCATCACAGCGTTGTTTATTATAATTAAAATTTTATAGCAACCTTAAGATCTATCAAATGGCTATATATTATTAAAATATATTATTGGATTAAAAATGGAATAGTATGCATCAATTAAAATTAGTCTTGTATTTGTTTTTCAAATTTTTTATTTCAGCTTTATTGAGGTATAAAGTATATTGACAAATAACTGGCTTATATTTCTTTTTTTTAATGTGTATTTATTTTGAGAGAGAGAGAGAGAGTACAAGCAGGGGAGGAGTAGAGAGAGCAAGAATCCCAAGCAGTCTCCACAGAGCCAGACGCAGGGCTCAGTCTCACAGCCATGAGTTCATGACCTAGCCAAAATCAAGAGTTGGACACTTAACCGACTGAGCCACCCAGACCTGTATTTCTTAATAAGGAAATACGATCATAATAAACCATTAAGTGACAAAATTATATATGCCAAGAGGAACATGGTGAAATTATGTGTGATTTTTACTTATTATATTTATTTCTGGTTATATGTGTTTTCTAATTTTTCAAACAATGAACATGAACTATTACATACTAGCTGGGTTTTCAAAGAAAAGGAGAAATCCAAATGTAAAATTAACTCTAACATTAGATATTTTGGATTCTTTTCAATTTGGTTTCTTACTGGTTTCAAAAGCAAAATGTGTGTAATTTATTAACCAAAGGAAGAAAAAAAAAACCCGAGATAGAGCAGTGCATTGGGGTAAGTGAAGGGCTCTGTAATAAAAAGCCTAGGGAATGGAGGGCTATAAATATTTATGAAAGGATTGTATTTGGTGAAGGAAGGAGATGTTTTTAATGATACAAAAAGGTATATTACAGAGTTGTTTCAGCCACAAAAGTGACAGGATCACCAGTCATCAAGCTCATCTTTTTCTCTAGCTTCTAAAACACAGTGTCAAGTTCACAGCATAAAGCCCATTATAAATTGCAGTCCAAATTTTACATTAATACCAAAATAAGACTAACAAAATTTAAGTGTCAAGCAACAAACTGAACATAGTATTATTTACACCTAATAGATAAACCAAAGGTTTTCTTTTAATCCCTCAATTTCAGTTAGATTAACTAGTTGTTCTTAGGTATTAGGGAAAGGCAATTTATTCACAATCAGAAAATTCATCTATGAAATAAAATTATGTATCATTCTGAGAGGTGCATTAAAAAACATTTCTGGCTTCAAGTTAAAAATGACAGGTTGACCAAATACATTTCTCTCTGTTCCTCCTAAGAATTCACTAATGAGAGTAAAGGAATAATATATACATCTACCATTAAAAAAAGAGCAGGGGGGAATACACTGGCAGGCAGATTTCAAGAAAATGCTGAAAGATGCAAGGGAGGAGGTAGGGAAAAAGGCATAGCATAATGTGTGCATCGAGGCAGATATGGAAACAAGGACACAAAGTTACCTGACTTCTCTACGGAACCCCAGAGGGGCTTAGCATTGGAAAATAATCTACATCACAAAGAACAAGATGTTAGGCTGGAAACAGAATGATGAATTGAAAGGAAGTTTTGTAGCCTTCTCCCAAAATGACCTCCAATGACCCTTACCTCTTGATATTCATTTGTTTAGTCCCCTCTCCCATATTAAATTAAATAATGGATGGCTTTATAACGCCAATAAAATATAGCAGACGTGACAAGGAATGATTGCGGAGGGTAAATCACAAGAGGCTTCACAGCTTCTACGTTGTTCTCTTGAACAGCTCGCTCTAGAGAAGCCAGCCGCCATGCTGGGAGGGCGCTCCTTGGAGAGGCCCATGTTGAGATGCCAGCACTGGCACCAACTCTCCAGACACCTGAAAAGACCCCTTGGAAGCGGATCTTCCAGTTCCAGTCAAGCCTTCAGACGACTGTAGTCCCAATTTATGAGCAAACCAATCCCAAACCACCAGTCAGAACCACTGCCAACTTTCCGACCCCCAGGAACCTCCAGAAGTGAGAAATCATTATTGGTTTTTAAAGCCACCAAGTTTGGAGGAAATTTGTTATATAGCATAATAGCTGGAACAGTCAACATAGGGATGGATCAAGTACCACAACTTCACACAGAATGTTTCGCGTGGGGATCAGCTTTCCCAGGCAGGGAGTCAGAAACTTCTCCCTTAGACAAGATAACCTCCACATTCTCATATTTGGGATACCTAAGAGTCCCAGTACTGGTCGGCTCCCTGCTTAACCACTCCACAGCCAAAGGTACCAATCAACAAGCCCCAACCTTGCAATAGAACTCCCAGTCAACTTTTAGCAGCTCATTTTAAAATATGAATCAAGAATCACCAGATATTAGTAAAAAGTCTTCCACATGAAAGAGAAAGGCCGGCGTGAACAAAGAGAGGTTCACTTTTCAAAAAGCAGGGGGAGGGGGGGGCATGGGACGGTGGAGAGATAGTGCTAGAAATAAAAGAGAACTACAAAAATCTCTACTTGATAGCATTGGAGAAAATTAACAAAATATTGAAACTTTTTTTAAAACATAGGATGATTAGGGGCACCTGGGTGGCTCAGTCGGTTAAGGGTCTGCCTTCTGCTCAGGTCAGGATCTCTGCTCAGGTCAGGATCTCACAGTTCATGAGTTCAAGCCCTTCATTGGGCTCTGGGCTAACAGCTTTGGATTCTGTGTCTCCCTATCTCTCTGCCCTCTCTCTGCCCCTGCTCGTCCTCTGCCTCTCTAAAAATGAATAAATGTGGGGCACCTGGGTGGCTCAGTCAGTTGAGCATCCGACATCAGCTCAGGTCATGATCTCGCAGTTGGTGAGTTCCAGCCCCACGTAGGGCTCTGTGCTGACAGCTCAGAGCCTGGAGCCTGCTTTGGATTCTGTGTCTCCCTCTCTCTGCTCCTTTCCCACTCATGTTTTGTCTCTCTCTGTCTCTCAGAAAATGAATAAACATTAAAAAAAGTAATAAATTTAAAAAAAATTTAATGAATAGAAATGAATAAACATTAGAAAAAAATTAACACAGGATGATACAAATAAGTAAAGTTCTTTGAAATTTAAATATGATTTCCAAAATTAAAAATTCAGTAGAAAAACTGGAAAATAGAATTGAAGAAATTCCCTGAAGAGTAGGATTCAAAGATGAAAAATATGAGAGAAAGAAATAGACCTAGAGGATCAGTCTGACAGTCCATAAAGCATCAGATCAGTCGAATATCTAGGACTTTTTTTTTAATGGTTATGTATTTTTGACAGAGAGAGAGAGAGAGAGAGAGAGACAGCTGGGGAAGGACAGAGAGAGAGGGAGGGAGACAGAGGATCTGAAGAAGGCTCTGCACTGAGAGCAGAGAGCCCAACGTAGGGCTCAAACTCATAGGCTATGAGATCATGACCTGAGCCGAAGTCAGACACTCAACCAACTGAGCCACCCAAGCACCCCTAGTATTTGGCTTTTCATAAAGAGAATGGATAAACAGGAAAATGTGTCAAAGAAATGAATCAAGGGGTGCCTGGGTGGCTCAGTCAGTTTAGTGTCCCACTTTGGCTCAGGTCATGATCTCGTGGTTCATGAGTTCAAGCCCTGCGTCAGGCTCTCTGATGTCACCTTGGAGCCTGCTTCAGATCCTCTGTCCCCCTCTCTCTCCATCCTCCTCCCCCCGCCTCTCAAAAATAAAGACATGGTGAAAGAAATTTTAAAACTCAAGAAAAAAAAAATATGAATCAAGAAATTTCTCTAGAAGTCAAACCAAAAGTGTAAAGGAAAAGAGAAAAAGACCTATAACAAGACACATTATGAATGTAGAACACTCACTATAAATTAAAGATCCAAAAGAGGAAGGAAGGAAAGGAGGGAGGGAGGGAAGGGAGAAGGGAGGGAGAACACTAGATTGCATACAAAGCAGTAGCAATGGGGACTGAATTGAATTTTCTCAAGAGCGAGCAACGCTGGAGGGTAGAGACAGCAGTGTGGTGGTGATGAGCATGGACTCTGGAGTCAGTTTGAATTCTTTGCGTTTCCACCTACTAGCTGCCTGACCTCATGTTAACTACTTTTACCAGCCTCCAGGTCAGTGTCTGTGGCTGTAGGTAGTCAGATCCACAATCAACGAAACTGAAAAAAGGATACAGACTACTGGGTTGGGTTGGACAATACAGTTAATAAAAGAAAGTCCCAGCTTCATGATAGGAAGCAACACTCATGACAGCCACCAGGATGAAGAACTAGGTTCTCAATCTGTCAGCTGAGGTAGAGGGCTGACCTCAAGGAAAAGGAACCCAAAGCCCGTTCTGTGGGACAGTGACCAAGAGGGCTCAAAACACTGCAAGAGGATCTTCAGTCCCCTTCCCAAGAGAAAACTATCAGAGAAACCAGACAACACAGATGGGACAGGACCAGTTTGACAGACTGATTCCACGGGGTGAGAGTTAGATTCACACAGCTGATTCACCACCAAACCCAGACCCTGGGGCCCCGGACAAAGACTACATCTACACCTTGATTCCTGGAAAGAAAGGCAGGATCGTCACTTCCAACACAAGGTCAACTTATCCAAGAAGGGTCATAAATAAGCCTTGATATGTTCATTAAACTGTAATAAATGTCTCCACCTTCAACTATAAGAGCTCTGGGAACAGAGATTCCATCTTGTTCCTCTTTCTCCCCAGTGCTGAGCTCTTGGTCAACACTCAATAAATAAAGGAAGGAATGATGCATGATTCTATATATGAGAGGTGCTTTTTAGAGACCACTGAATCCAAAACTAAAGAATTAGGACAGATAACCAGACTCAGGACTCCTTCCTTACCCAACTGTAGCCTCTCCTTGGAAGCACTATTGCCCCTACCATTCTGCCCTCACATGTGTATACTCCCCCCTGCCGCTGCCCCACTCTGGTCATCTCCAGACCACACCCTCTGAAGCCAGCACTGTCCTAAAAGATGCCTGCCCCCTAGCAAGGGCATAAATAAATGGCTAATCATCCACTCTGATCCAGTTAATCAAGAAGGCTAAGGCTGCCCAAAGTTCCCCTAGCTCTTTTCCTCAGGCATGTGGATCTGTCCTATTTGAGGAGAACCTCCCAAAATTCCAACTTTCTTGATTTTTTTCCCTGGCTGTCTGTCCTCTCAGGCGTTCTTGTCTTTTCTTCCACTTTTGGGGACACGGTCCAAACTCACCGCCCAGTAACTATGGGAACTTGCTCAGTAACATACAGACAAGGAAACGTAGTCTTAGAGAATGAGTAATTTACCCCTGGTCAGGGAGTTAATAGGTGTTGAAGATAAGATTAAAATACTGCTATTTCAGACTCAACAGTTTGTGCACTCCGCCAAACCTTCGAAACTCTCTAATCTTCCACAAGTAGGCTCCCTGATCTCAGCAGCCCCACCTTCATATCCAGGACTGTACCCCTGACCTCCACTTGCCCTTTCCTTCCTGAGGGAGGAAACATTCTGTCAGAATCTTCATGCCTTGTAAATCCTAGACTATACTTTGTTGCGCAAAGGTCACATCCAAACACAAGTCTTAGAAACACTTGAGTTTTTGCATTTATCCTGAAAATATGGCCTCTAGCTTCAAAGGGAAAAAAAAAAAAAACACCGTAAATTTGGAACAAATCCGGGGGCAAACCTGTCTGAAATGGGGAGAAGTGATGTAATGACCTACTACTCTCGAGGAAATGAGGCTTTGCCGTGGCCATGTTCATATACCAACTGAAGCCGGACATACCAATCACACCTGGAAGAAGACCCTAATTTAGTGAATACTTAAGAATTATTTGAATTGGCAAGTTAGGACATCAATCCAAGCAGCTATGAGACCCAGCTTACAGAGTCATTTCACTTTGTCTAGGTACACACAATTACTGAAGTTCTTTAAGTTGTTTCTTCTTCAAAGCGAGTAAATATCTCTTCCTATACTCTTACTTACAGTATTCTTTACTTAGCAACATACTTTTTGTCTTGATAAAGAGAAACCATAGTCAAAATACTTTCTGAATAATCACAAATTTTAAACTGGTAATGCCAGGATTAAAGAAATTTTAATGCAATACCTAAACTATCTGTGAAGTTTAAAAATAAAGCTAACATAAAATAAAATAAAGTTTTAAAATAATAATAGTAAAGTTAACACCTTGATTTATAAGTGGTACTTCTCACCACCATGGGGCATTAACAGCCATAAATTTGCTAAAATTTAAAAATGCCCCAAAATATTACTATTCATTTAATTCCCTTCTTCTCAATTAGTATGTGATTTAGAATTTAAACCGATTTTGATCAGCTTTTCTTTTTTTTTTTTTTAATATTTGTTTATTTTGGGGAGAGTGCAAGTGGGGGAGGGGCAGAGAGAGAGAGACAGAGGACCTGAAGCAGGCTCTGTGATGACAGGTTGACAGCACAGAGCCTGATGTGGGGCTCAAACTCACGAACCGCGAGATCATGACCTGAGCCAAAGTCAGACGCTCAACTGACTGAGACATCTAGGCACCCCGTGATCATCTTTTCTCAAGAAGCTGGGTTTTTTCCTGTATTTTATTTTCTAAAGTGGTTATTCTTGATATTATGTGTGTTACGATATCTTATCGATCATTTGATTTTATCAGCTGTCTTTTCTAAAAGTGTTCAATACCATAGCCAAGAATCGTAAAATTTATAGCCCAAGTGGGAGCACTTCTGAGATCAAAAGGGGACACTATTAATAAACTAACCAGGCATAAACTAACTCTGTCCTAGGCAAACCAAGAAGTATGGTCAGCCCAGCCCCAGTGATTCCCATCCTGAGAATATATCTTGAGTAAACGTTTTCAAAGGATAAAGCTAAATACACAAAGGTAAAGCTAAATATATGAAGATGCTATAGAATATAGATGAGTGAAAAATGAGAAGCAACCTAATATGGGGAAAATTAAGCTAAGGTATGAGAACGTTAGCTTACTCATTTACAGATATGATTAATTGAATTTTATATACTCATTAAAACTAATCACCAAGAAGATGGTGAAATAGCATAAAATGGCATGAAATAAAAATACTTATGATGTAATTTTGTAAAAAAAGAACACAACTTCAAATCATCACTGGACTCAGAACTATGTAAAATTATAGGCAGATATATACATAGACAGAGACATGGCCAGCTATATAATTTGGGGGACCTTTATGAGTACAGGACTCTCCCCCACTGCAAAGGGAACACACCCATGAAGTCTGGGGACAGACTAAGCTAGAAAATAAGTAAGTGAAAACAAGTGACTTGCTTGTTAGGTTCATAGGATCATTTGTTTGTTTCACTTTCATTATTGCTATGGTGATATCTTCTTTTTCATACATTAAATAAAAATTTTTAAAAATGGTAGCACATCTTTAGGTCAACATATAGTGAAATAAACTTTGTTTTGGCAATGTGAGCATTTTCTGACACCCTGAAAGCAGACATAGTCTAGGGCTCTCGTTCCTAATTCTGCCTGAGTACCCGCATTTCCTTGTCACTTTGTATGTTCCAAATGTCCACTCTTCACTTAGAGATACTGACGCAGCAGGTCTGAAACAAAGCAATTAAAACCTAGCTATATAGCGTTCTGGGCTGGCTTTTCCAACAGAAGGATGTCAAGTGTTGGTTTTGGCCTTTGAGATCTCATTCTCTTTCAAAAATAACAAATTTTTCATAACTTAATCATGATTACAAGTCTTGTGGGGAAAGGGTTTTGTGGCTTATTGGTTTGTGGTTTTGACTTTTATGTTCTGTTTTTTTGTTTCTTTTGCCCATTTTGTATTCACTAAACCTAGGTATTCTCACCTATAGATAAGCTTTCAAAATAACAAATATTCAAGCTATTTAATTCTTTGGTAAAATAATATTACATTTGCAAGAAGACCAAGAAGAAATGTCTGATACAGAGAAATCTGTTTAGAGAATTGTTGAGATTTTTCTTTATATGGGTCTTCCAGAAAAGATCTGGCATGGCTTTATATGGGGCTGATTACGGCAAACCACAAATCTTATGAATAAGAACAGTGTTCCGGACAACAGGTAATCAACCAAAGATACATGGAAGAAATCTTTATCCAGGTAAATGGTGCATGCAATTCTCAGCACAGGCATTATCTCCTGGCAACGTCTGTCACGGATAGTGGCAGGGTCAGAATTGGGGCAAGGTAGGGGAGGCGCCTAGGGTACAAAATTTAAGGTGGCAATCACTCTCAAGTGCCAACCGCGCTCTTGTACAACTCTGAGAGCAGGCGCTTCCTTAAATTCTGCGCCTTAGGTACCTGCTTGCAAAACTCTGGGCACAAGGGTAGAGATTTATATCACGTGTGTTGTGTGTCTGTCTTCTTGACTCTAGAACCTAATAACAATTTTTCCCTCTATAGAGTTTTAATTTTTTTTAACGTTTACTTATTCATTTATTTTTTTGAGAGATAGAGAGAGACAGAGTAGGAGCAGGGGAGGGGCAGAGAGAGGGACAGTCACAGCATCCGAAGTAGGTTTCAGGCTCTGAGGTGTCAGCACAGAGCCTGACAGGGGCTAGCTAGAAAGCCACCAGGATGAGATCATGACCTGAGGGGAAGTCGGTGGCTTAACTGATTGAGCCACCCAGGCGCCCCACCCTCAGTAGAGTTTTAGAGAAAATTCTCAATCATCAGAAAGTAACTATTTGAATTGGACGTTATCTTCAGAAAATCTGGCTTTCGAGTATCTATTAATGATAGGTCAGTTTATGCCTAATTCAATCTTTTGAGGACATAAACAGAACCTCTGTGCCATTTACTCCATACCATTAAGACTTAAAATGACCTGTAGACAAAACGTGACCCAGTACTTCCCCATTCTAGAGAAGGTAAGAATCAGTGACCCTCTGTAGACAAGCTAGCTTTACCTTAGCGCGCTGATTTTCATCCATCTGGGAGGTAAAACGGCGTGAGGAAAACAAATAGTCCTCACAGAGAGGAAAGACAGATGGGGCAATCATTGTTCGCTCTGGCTACTCACATCTCAGCTCCAGGCACTGTTGTTTTCAACCTACAGCCCACCGAGTTAGGTATTTTGTCTCTTGCTGTTCAGCATTTGTGGAGCAAACTGTGCCACAGCACCAACCGCATCACCTGAAATCTTGTTGGAAACGCAGAATCCCAGGTCCCGCCCCAGAGTTGCTACCTCACTACGTGCATTTTAACAAGATCCTCAGGTGGTTTGTAGATGCCTTAACAGTGGAGAGGTATGCTCTCTTCCAGCCCATCCTGTCCCCAACAGAGTTTGCAGTATTTCTATCACACTCAAAGGGACCACACACATCAGAGTGAGCCTAGACTTCCCTCGGCTGCAAGCAGCTGCAATCTCCAACCCCTGACGTGTTTGCCCAACCCCTACAATGGGTTCCTACCACAGTTACTTAATTAGCAGACTGAGGTCGGCACTCTGTGTTGATTCATATTCTGTCAGTCCTCTGTGCCCCAGAGGACTTGAGAAATTTGGGGGAGAACTGTTTGGTTGTCACAATGATTGGGTGTGCTATTGATATTTAGTGGGCAGGAGTCGGGGATGCTAACTGTCCAGCAATCCATAGATAGTTCTGTATACAAAGAGTGGTGCCACATGCCGCAAACATTTCAACTAGCCCACTGGGCAGTCCTGTAGGTGAAAAAGGTGTCTATCACTCTCTGAGCCTAGAACTGAACTCTGTTTCACACATGAATACAAAACATTTGTGCAGGAAAGCAACCTCTGTGCAAATCAAGGGAAAGGTTGAATTTGTTTTGATCACAATTTTACCAAAACTTGTCCATGAATTTCCCGAAGAATCACATTAATAATGGCAACACTGCTCCTGGCAATTCAATCGTGAATTCAACACACCTCTGTCAGACTACATTTGTAGCTTTCCCTTGTTCAGTGAAACAGTCTGATTTCTTCATTATGTCTTCTAGGTCCAAAATGTGTTCCATGTGCCAACAGCATTTACATCACCAGGAAGCTTGGAAGAAATACAGAATCTCAGGGCCCACCCAACACCTGATGAACCAGAATCTGCTCTTTAACAAGACCCCAGGAGATTTGTACGCACAGTCAAGTTTGGGAAGTGCTGTTCTAGTGGATTTGGGGAAGCACAGTTCCAATGCTTATTTATTCAAATAAATATTATTAATTACTTTTTTCTTTTCTATTTTGTAATTAAGGCATACAGATTTTTTTAAATTATGTTTATACAAAAAACTGAAAGAGGCCCATAAACACAGCGAACAAACAGGTGGTTGCCAACAGGGAGCGTGGTGGGGGATGGACAAAATGGATGAAGGGGAGTGGGAGATTCAGGCCTCCAGTCGTGGAATGAATAATTCATGGGGATGAAAAGTACAGCATAGGGAATATAGTCAATGGCATTATAATAACATCGTATGATGACAAATGGTAACTACACTTGTGGTGAGCAAAGTATAATGTATAGACTTGTCCGATCACTACGTGTGCACCTGAAACTAAGGTAACATTGTGTGTCAACTCCGCTCCAAAAAAATAATGTGTGTAGTCTATTTTATGTTAAGTGAGTGGGCATAACAAAATGTTTGTTTCACTTAGAGGAAATTCAGTGTGTCAGCATTGACAGCCACTCAGTTGGGACCTGACCATCTGCCCAGCAATTGATTATCAACTGTCTTTAACCCACAACCACTATCTGAAGATTTGAAGCCACCCATATTATGGTATCACCATTGACTGAAAAGCCACCCACTAACCAGATGGATCCCTTTGGATACCCACATCAACCCAAATCAAAGCCAAATCCCAGGGTTCTTTGGCATAGAAACTGGCTTTTCCCTAGCTGGCCATCTTCTTTCTCTTGACGGTCTGTTGACAAGTTAGCCCCACCCTGCTACAAAATTTTCCCGGACCAATTAAGTTTTTCAAATCCTAGGATGTTCTGCCCGTAATCCCACCACAGTTATGTAGAAGGTACAGATATGGTCTGGTGGCATTCAAACTTGAGGATTCTATATGAAACTTCCTGAGCTTCCAGAATGCTCCAATTCACATCCAACTGAATTTTCAAAATACGTGTCCAAAGCAAAAGTAGATGATTTGACAAGAGAGAGAGAGGTTAGTGCTCACACTTGTATAATATGCTATCTTTCCTTGTTAGGGCACAAACAGGAAATTGTTCAATTATAAAAGCTAAATGATGGGATCTTAGTTTGAATTATGCTCCTGTAAAGAGAATTAGGAACTGAATCATCCAAGTTTCAGTTTCACAAATTATCTAGGAAATCTAATCATTTTCAAATATAGATTTCTCCCACTGTCCAAAAGTAGAACATTCCTGTAAAATCTTTCATAGGCCAAAATGGCATAAAGCAAAGAGTATCTTCTGCTTTGTGAAAGTTCGTGTTAGTTCACTTTGCTTTTAGGAAAGACCTACATTAGTAGCTGTTTTCTCTAACTGAAAAAAAATCCAAAGAAGATGTTTGCTTTAGAAAAAAATAAAAGTAAAAAAAAAAAAATCTGTTACCATACTAATGCAAGTCTCTTGTAAAAGTTAAGTGGAATAACACAAACTTCTGGAAAGCAGGGGATACCTATTTAGTAATCTTTTACACTGTGTGAATGAAACATGACTGAATTATCACTTGGGCAAAACTTGTATTTTTTATTTATATTTTTAATGTGTATGTATTTTTGAGAGAGAGACAGAAACAGAGCGCAAGAGGGTGAGGGGCAAAGAGAGGGAGACACAGAATCCAAAGCAGGCTCCAGGCTCTGAGCTGTCAGCACAGAGCCTGACATGGGGCTCGAACCCACAAACCATGAGATCATGACCTGAGCCAAAGTTGGATGCTTAACTGACTGAGCCACCCAGGCGCCCCACTTGGGCAAAACTTTCTGAGGCTTATGCATCAATATATTTGTAATACAACTTTTTGATGCAGTTCCCAGCAATAAAAACAGAAGTATCCAATTTACCAGTAATATTCCTGGGTAGGGGCTCAGTATAAATCGTTTATACAGATCACATTATGCAAATTTTTCTTCATTATGTACCTGAAATAAATTTTTCCTTGGCATCCTAACCCGAACCATTATCTCTAATCTTGTAGCTTAGTTAATAGCATGATTTGTTCCATAGCATAGCCAGTAGACCCTTATTTAAGATACTTCAGATACGAAGCAGAAAAAAGCACTTGAAAAAGTCAGAAAACCAGTGCTTAGCTATTGTTTTGCCAGTTATCAGCACTGTGATTTCAGGCAATACATCAAACTGCAAATCGCAGTCTCCACATCTACAAAAGAAGACAGTGGATCAAATGGTCTATAACTTTCTTTCCAGCTTTAACGTGTTGTGATTATACCCCAAGAACAAACGTGCATATGTATTCTTTAAAGTGTACAGCAATTTTATAACCTTTCTGAATTCGCCCTTGATATTAGGTCACTTGGTGATCTTTCAAAGGATTATAACTGCCAATTCGTGGTTATACAAGTCCATGGAAGGAAGCAATGTCATTCTTGATACAAAAATCAGGTATATTTCACCTCCGAAAGTAGTATTTTAACTCTTTTACCCTCTTGACTACAACTAGCCAGGATTTCTAACTAAGTGGAATTCAGAAAGACAGACCAAAACGAGATGAGTCACCAACTCCAGGGCAAAGGAGGGATGCAGACATCAGGGCATCAAAAATGTTAAGAGACGAAGGGGTGGGGGATGAGGCAGCTCACACTTACGCGATTAACTTAATTCTAGTGGCTTAAATTCGATCCGTTTGAAAGACTGATTTGTATGGGTCATAATCCAACTTTGGAATAGAAGCTTTCTCATATTTTTGCTACAATATAAAACAGATTGTAGGTGTTTACTAAACAGTCCTTGCAACTTGGCAAAATCTGCCAAAACGTAAAATGTATATGACCTTTGATTCAACAGCTCTATTTCTTCAACTCTATTCAATGGAAATATTGGCACACAGAGACAGAGAGATGTGTCCAAGGGTGTTCACTGCAGGATGGCTTGTCCTGGAGAAAAATGGGAGACAGCCTAAATAAATGACCCACAGCAAGGCAGCGGTCATGTCCACTGCACGTTCATTTTATCTTGAAGTAATTTCAGACTTCAAGGAAAGTTGCAAAAACAGCACAGTGAATTCTCCAAATGTCAACATTTTATCACAGTTCCTTAATCCTCTCTCCTTCCCTCCTCTCTCTTCTCTCTCTCTCCACACACACACACACACACACACACACACACGTGCACGCACCTTTGTTATATACAACAAAATTTAAAAACTGTTTTTCTCTTGGGCCCAAGACTAGGCAGTCCATTTACTTGTCAAATATCTTGAGTCCCCTTTAATCTGGAATAGTCCCTTGGTCTTCCTTTGTCTTTCATGACTTTGACATTTCTAAAGAGTACGAGCCAGTTGTTTTGTAGAATGCCCCGCAATTTGAGTATGGCTGATATTTCCTCATGATTAGATTATGTGGAAATTTTCATTTTAATAAATATATTTATAATGACATGGTAGACCTCAGAATATTCTGCTAATGGAAAAGGGACCATGTTGTCATGGTCACAGTAGGAAACAGATGGCCCATTCAAAGGATTTAACTAAAATTATTTTAATGAAGGGGCTCCTTTCAGAGGTGTGGACAAGGTTAAAGGAACAAGAAAGGGTAAAGGGAAGCAACATGAGATGGTAATACACCCTGGGATTAGCAGGAATGGGAGGCTTTACCAGCCTTGAGCTGAAGGAGCAAGAGAGCTAAGGAAGGACTTCAGCCACAGAGGAACATGGATCAGGAGACAGGGTCAAAGTTTTAAATATCCCAGTTTCCTTCCTTACCACTCTCCAGTCAACTACTAGTGTCTCTTTTAACCAGAACCAACCAAAAGCAAGAGGACCAGAGAGCCAAAGTAATGCAATCCAGTGGTGTCTAGGTGGCTCAGTCGGTTGAGAGTCCGACTTTGGCTCAGGTCATGATCTCGCAGCTCATGAGTTCAAGCCCTACCTCAGGCTCAGTGCTGATAGCTCATAGCCTGGAGCCTGCTTCAGATTCTGTGTCCCCCTCTATTTCTGCCCCTTCCCTGCTCATTCTCTGTCTGTCTCTCAAAAATAAATAAAATTTTAAAAAAAGTTTTAAAAAGTAATGCAATCCATAGAAGTCAGCTTTCCAGGGCAACAGCAGGACAGAGAAAGGTAAAGAACATTCTTGGGCAGAGGGACAAATAGAGAACAACCAGAACAAGGAGCAAGTTCTTAGAGTCTAAGGATATGAAACAAGATGTCAACTTGGATTTTTCTCATGGTGCAAAATTTCGACTAAGGGTCAGGGCTGAAAATAGAAGGCATTAAGCACTTCATGTTTTATGTGCACAAAGCAGTCAAAACTGGGGTCACCCTCCTTCCCACAGACGTGGCAGAAAGAAGCAAACATGTAGAACATGTCCCAGCACCACATGACCCTCCTCCAGTCTACATAAAAAGAGAAATGAGGGGGGAGGGGGTCACCAGCCTCAGAAAAGCAATTCATGGCAAGAGTCTATTCCTTCAGCTCCCTTCGGGAGCTCCTCCCCCTCTTGTCCCCTCCCCCAGGACAAGATAGACTATTTCTAGTGAGGCTCCAAGAAAATTGTTTGTAAAGATTGGGTGACTGCAAGAAGAGATTGGCATGCAATCCTTATCTGCATGCCTGGTAGGCCAGCAAATCTAATAATTTGCTCCATGCTCCCCGCATAGGAGAAGAGAATTGGAGAGAGATGGCAAGTGGCCAGCGGCAGGGGGTACCAGGTAGAGAGAAAGTCAGAACTGCCCCCATTCCCATCAAGTACTCAATTTCTGACAGAGATAGAAGAAGGGATCCTACACGTATCTGGAAGCTTTAGAGATAGTGCTGGCAAGCAGTTGAGACTGAAAGAGGTCTTCATTGAACTGCCAGGGTTGGGTATTGCATGGGGACAGAGGTGCAGCCCATTAAAGAATGGATGCCATCCTTGGCTGGAAGAAGTGTCTAAATATGACAAAGGGCTACTGATGCCCACCACTGCTGAATGGAAGCAAGCCTCTCTTGCAAGGGCCATATTGATACTTCCACTGCCTTCTTTTAGCTCATAAAGGCTAAAAGGCTACAAGCAAGCTCCCCACCCCCTCTCTCCCGCAGAGCCAGCAGCTGGAGCCACACACAGATCTGGCCGTCACTGGAGCTGGGAGAAGGAGACTCTCTCTGAATTGCATTTAAGACTGAAGTTTTTAAAAATATATAATCACAAATATTGAAATGAAATCATTCTAATAACTGAAAGTAACAGGAAAGTTATGCAAAGGGACTGAAATTTCATTAAGGAACCTGTATACCACCCAACAAGAAAGGGAAGTTTAAAATATCACTGGTGGGGGAAGGTCATTTTTTGAAAATTCAGTCATTTCAGAAAATTTCATATGTATGTTCCAGTGAATTGTGCCCCTCTACAATTACCTTCATACTTTCAAAGCCATATACATGTGTGCAAAGAAAAAAGTTTGTTGGGGGCGCCTGGGTGACCCAGTCGGTTGAGCATCCAACTCTTGATATCAGCTCAGGTTGCAGTCTCACGGTTGTGAGATCAAGTCCCACATCAGACTCTGTGCTGAGCGTGGAGCCTGCTAGGAATTCTCTCTCTCTCTCTCTCTCTCTCTCTCTCTCTCTTTTCTCTCTCTCCCCTTCAACCCCTTCCTGCCCCTCTCCCCCAGTCATGTGCACTCTTTCTAAAATTTAAAAATGAAAAGTTTATTGGGCCACGTATCAAATTGTTAATAGTAACTACCTATGTGAAAGAAAGTGAGATTTTGGAAAGTGGCAGGATTGAAGATAAATCACCTGTCTTCTTTGGTGTTTGAAACCTAAACTCAGCATGTATTTGTGTATTAGGTGTGGAATTATTACAAGGGGGAAATGTTTTCTTGCATATTCTCTAGGAGGCACTGTCAACTTCTCAGGTGTTAGTAATGGATCGCGAGGATCACAGAGGATGATACATGCAAAGTCTTGGTCGTAAGACCTGGCACAGGAGATGCTCACTTCATTCCCTCTCCTTCACCCTCCCACCGCACCTCTGCCATTAGGAATTTACACCAAGCATGATAGCCCAATCATCATTTTCTGTTTAAAAAGAAAACGCTATACATATTGCAAATGCAATTACTACCTCATTCTTCATCTTCTTTTTAAAAACCAGCACTAAATATGATCTTTACCAATGAACTTAGCTCTTTTTTTCAGGGTGTTCGATAGCTTTATACTTAATTCTTCTTGGGTTCCTTTTTCAGTCCTCAAAAATGTGTTTTCCACTTACCATGAACACAGGAATGTTCAACTTCTGCTTAGTTCTGTGGGACCTATATCCAGATCAACCTCTCCTGCAGAGCACCTCTAATGTGCCTCTCAGAAAAGCACACATGCAGTCCTGAAAGTGAGAATGAGCCAGAAAGCCTCAGCAACTTCTCCCTGTATTATTCTCTCCCATTACCTCATCGGCTTCCACCTGCTCCCGTTCCTGGCTCACATCCGGATCTCATCTCTAGTACTTGCCCTGCTGAGCTGGCGATGCCACAAATAACTCCCAGCATCCCATCGTTGGTTCAGTCTACACACACCTACAAGGGCTTACTATGTATTAGGGCTATATTTGGGGTCGAATAAAATACAGCCCCGTTGGCCACACACCAAAGCCACAACCTTCCCTTTGTCTACCAGTCCCAGGTCAGCCAAGTCCTCTATGCCGAGCTTAGCACGAGTATCATCTCTGTGGTTCTTTATAATTTCAAAAGTGATTACCATGATGATGTGTGCTGTTTATACTTCAATGTGCTTGGCAAAAAAAAAAAAAAATCTAAGCTACAGTTCTGCCGGTGATAACCTACCTCTCTGGGTCATAAAATGTTAACAGAGTAACCTTAATTTTATGAGCAGTGAAAGTCGTTAACAGTCATTTTTAAAAGACATTAATTTAACATAACAAAACCAGACTGGACAAGACTATGGTATGGGCTTAAGTCCACTTTGCAGGTGAACTTCTCCAGCGTAGACAAAGATTCTCATGCGTTGTGAATGTGACACAAACTTTACCTTTCTGTTACTGTACTGCCTGTAACTCTAACCTCCCTGGAAGACTGCAAAACAGGTTAGGGATGTTAGTTTGAAATTCCTGATTTACGGGGATTGTCCCGGCGCTCTGCTTATTTGTGCTTAAATGAAGTTCATATTACTTTAACAATCCAGATGTGAGCACATCCTTAACTTTGCATTAATTCCTCTCTTACCAAAATAAAGCTTTTGGTAGCATTGGTTCTGCATTTAGCTTCTTGTATTTGAGGAGAAAAGAAACAAAATTTCAAAGAAAACAGAATTGAGTGGTAGAAGATAAGGGAAATTAAAAAACTCATGGCATGTGAAACTTACCTCAGTCTGGCTTTTGGGATCAACTCAAATACTGCGTTTGCTAGGAGAATATCATAGGGCATCTTTAGAATCATGTTGTAATAAATTCAATATTCAAATTCAGTATTTCAAAATCTTGGATAGCATGTTTTCTGGATTTTTTTGAATAATAAATAGATCACCCAAAATAAAAGAAATATAATCTGCTATCATGTGGGCTTACAACTAGAACCAAAAAGCTTCTATTTAGATAGGGTGTTATGGCAGGTGAATCTGATTTGTTTTAAAACCACCGCTCCTTTGGAATCTTTAAAACCTGTTCCCTCCATTCCCTGCTCTGCGTGAAACTCCTTATCCCCGCTTCCTCCCTCCCTCTCAAATCACATTCCTTTTAAGTATGAACTCACTCAGCTGTTATCCCTCGAGCAACTTCACACCAAACTATTCTTTAACAATATTTCAATCCAGCCAGAACCAAATTTCAAGAGAAGGAATGTGACTTCAAGCCAGAACCTTGTCTTTTTATAGAACAGACTAGAATCCACAGCTATTTGACTTGTACTGTACATAGCGTGTAGCCAATGTCATGTGCATGAGAGCTTATTAAGACAATTTGATGATGAAATACCCTCCCTGGGCAAGAAAGCCACAAGGAAATTCCAGAGAAAGGAGCGGGGCCAAATCCTGCAACAAATTTAATTTAGCCTGCCAAATCATAACATGTAATTGATAATAGCGAGCAGAAAAAAAAAAAAAAAAAAAAAGGACAGAAGTTAATCCTTAGGCACTGCACTTATGATATTCAATTATAGCATGGAAAATACATATAATAAAATAGACCAGAAGATTAATGCTTATAAATCTGTTAGCCTTTTCAACACCTATTCCACTTAACCTAATACACCTGGTAAGGTAGCAAATAGAGGCCCTGATTCATTATAGTTTAAATGACAAACATAACGTCCTGCAAAATTATGCGTTAACAAAGACAGGTGGCCATTTTAACATTCACAGAATTAATATACAAGCTACTGCTTCTTTTGACCCTCAAGAAAAGATACCTTGGTTTGGAACAATCACTTATTGACTGCATCCCTAATTAATAACTTCTAAGAAATTACAGGAAACAAGACAAGTCCCAAAAGAACAAAAAAAGATGGGAGCCTGCCAGATATGGTTCTAAACTTTCCGGTGCAGTAGGAGTTGGATTCCACAAACTCTAGACAAGTACTGTCCAATGGAAATAGTATAGCCACATTTCAAAATACTAAAAGAATCAGGTGAAATTCATTTTAATAGTACATTTTATTTAACTCAGTATATCAAAACGATTATCATCTCTTCATGTAATAAACATAAAAAAATTATTCACACATTATTTTAAGTATCTTTTGTGTGTATACTACATTGTAATTAGGACAGGCCATATTTCAAGTGCTCTGTAGCCACGTGTGGCTCTCGGCTAATATCGGGCTGTGCGGCTCCTGACCTATAAGCCACTGACCCCAGCACAATCTGGAACCTGATTGTACCTTGGCACAGCCTGAGGCAAAAGCCTGTGTACTACGACTCTATTAAAGGAGCAATCCCATGAAGTGGAAAAGAGGCCAGGGCAGAGAAGGAAGGCCACTGAGTTGGCCACTGTGTGGAAACAAGGGCAGTTGTTCCACCTCCCACCACCATCTTCGGAGACGCATAAGCTAGTACGGCTCAGCAGAAGGCAGGATTTATCAACTCACTTCCCTCTCACTTTTTCCAAAACTTGCTTCACAGGACATTAACTCCCCCACACTTTCAGGTCGCATATAACACGATCCCAGTTCGGCATCTCACACCTCTGGGGCTTTGGGGAAAGCCCAGAGCGGCAAGCAAATACCACACAGCAGGGACAGGAAGCAGGGCACTGTTCAGTTGTGCCCACGTGAAGCTAGTTGCCATAGCAGCTGGGGAAAACAAGGGGCCAAGGACCCCAGGGACAGGAGTGTAGTGAGGATGTGAGGTGGTGGGTAAGAAATGTCTGACACAACTGAAAAACTAATGTAGAAATGACTAAGAGTCACCACTGGTGCACCCAGACTGAGTCACATCAAACTACATTTAGGCTATGGCTTGTTTAAGACACCAGATGGGTAGATCATGTTTTGACTTGTCTGGATCTTTATATTGGCCGTCTAATTTTCAAGTCTAGTGTGCCTTTAATTCCTTCCTACTAACCAAACTCTGCCCTGGGTACTCCCCAAAGTTAAGATCTATAGCGAAGGAATTTAAAGGCCAGCAGCCTAATAACCTATGTCCTAGGAGCCTTACCCTGACTCTTCTCTGCTCCTAGGTACCAGTTCTCACGACTGGACTCCTGCACTGTTACTTAATGCCTATCCCTTTCCCCTATTTTCTTCCTCCTTCCCAAGGTGCTGGAAATCAGCGTCTGCCAGCTTCCATCTGCCTGAGGCTGGGCCTGTTCTACCTGCCTCCTTCCCTCCATTGCTTCGTATTTCTTAAATCTGTTTCCCAGAGCACTGATCTGCCTAGAAGCCAGATGACCTGCCTCATTGGATCTTCCTGGAAGACCCCCTGGTGTGTCCCTATCACCCTCATCTCTACAAAGGACCCTCCTTCAGCATTGCTGGACTTCCCAGGGCACCTGCAGCTTGATCTATCCACCACCTCCACCCTCCCCACCCTGTACGCCTCTACTATTCATTCTACCTTAAAAGGACATCTGTTCTCCAGAGTGCAAAGATCAGTCCTTTGGCCTTTCCCAGCTAGGGCTTTCTCATGGGGCTTCTGCTCACCATCCTGCAATTTGCATACCCCTTCCCCTGGACACACACAACCCTGTGCCAGGGTTCATGGCTTGGTGAGCAGAAACTCCCTTGTGCAAGTTACCACTTGCCCAACTTCACATTTGGCTTCACTTTTGCTGCCTGAAGCACATTTCCCCCAAACGCTTTCGAAAACTTTCTGCTTCTCGTCTCTTCTTAAACATTCTCCCTCAGAGAGGCTCTCTCTCTCTAGCCATCCATTCCAAAGTAGGCCCTTGTTTCCATCTCACGTTACCCCCAAAGCACTTGTCATAATTTATATATTATATATCCATTTGCTTACTTGTCCTCCTCTTCAGACTATAAGCTCCATTGAAGCTGAAATTACTAATGTGTATCCGGCCCCCTTCATAGAGCCAAAATAAGTATTTGTTGAATGAAAGAAGAAATGAATGATCTATTTATCTAGCAAGCAAGCTCCTTATGTTAAAAATCAAGGGAGGGGCGCCTGGGTGGCGCAGTCGGTTAAGCGTCCGACTTCAGCCAGGTCACGATCTCGCCCTCCGTGAGTTCGAGCCCCGCGTCGGGCTCTGGGCTGATGGCTCGGAGCCTGGAGCCTGTTTCCGATTCTGTGTCTCCCTCTCTCTCTGCCCCTCCCCCGTTCATGCTCTGTCTCTCTCTGTCCCAAAAATAAATAAAAACGTTGAAAAAAAAATTAAAAACAAAAAAACAAAAAAAAAAATCAAGGGAATGGCACAGATCGGGGATTGGGATCACAAAGGAGTCAGACAGGTAACATAATACATGAACCACTGGTTAACAGCACTAAAAAGTGGCACGGTTTGGGGCACACTACAAAAAGTCCCTACCTCCCAAAGACATTCAAATTCAAATCTCAAGCACACCCTACTGGCCCAACAGAACTCACCCTGGACTAAGTGTTTCGCCAGCAATGCTGGACTTCTTTCCGGCTCCCACAGCTTGTCGGCCAGCTTGTAGACCAAGAATTCAGGACCTGACGGGTACAGTGCTCTCTTTAATCTCTTGTAATAAATAACCTGGTTGGCAAATTAACCTAGAATTTTACTCCCAGGACTTTGCATACAGTCTTCCCCCAATTCCTTTCACATCTATCTTCTCCACCTGCACTTTGCTGATTCCCATTCGTCCTTCCTCAAGAGGCTTGCGTGACCATGCCCGCCCCTCCCCGTCCTGTGTGATCCCATGATGCCCTGCACGCCTATTCACCTGTTTGACTTCCCCACCAGACGTCAATTAAGGGAAAGGTCTGAGACTAGTGCCCTGCTGTGTCTTTGATGCCAGGCACGGTGCTTGGCCTAAATCAGAATTGAAAACATTTACCAAATAAACGATGACTCTGCCATAGAGATTCCTAGCTGGTTGAACCACACGCCCGTAGAAAGCTAAAGAATGGATCCAGATACGGATGCAGGCTCCACCCTATTCAATATCTTTTATGAATAACTCTGCCCCAAACAAGCTCTGCTCTGACATGCGAAGCATGCGAAGCTGGGAAGGCGAGTCCGCGTATTGGGAAATGGCCAAAGGAGAGGAGACAAGAGATGGTGGTTGTAGTGAGCTTAGGTTGAAGCCTCGATTTTGTAAACCAACTTTAAATATTTTCATGAGGCCTGGTGTGCTGGATTTGTGGAAGAGTGTGGGGGAGGAGGTGTGGTTCAAGGTAGGAATGTGCATCTGTTTATTGGATTCACGTGGTGGTGGTTTTACAAGCCCGAGGCTGGAGCGGTTCCAACTGTTTCGCTTTTGCTTTGCCAGAGAGCCTCTAAGAGCCATTTTAAAAGTAGCATTGCTGACAGGACTCTATAAATTAATCTGTGTGTACTTTTCTCACCCAAGGTCTCGATTGATAACACCCTCAGTTAGAATACAGCCTCCTCTTTTTCCTCATCATATGCATATAAATACAACTTGTTCGTGCTCCCCTTTAAACGTACTATTTACTTATTCTTGAATTTGATACCAGAATTGCTAAATGTCTGCTGAAGTTTAGGAGAGTGGAGTTGATATAAATGGGGTCAAGGAACTCACTCACTTTTGGTGTTGGCCAAACTTCTAATGCAGTTTCTAAAATCTACCCAACGGGACCCTTCAAGGCACTGTCATTCCCTAGCGTATTGTCTAATGAATGCCTCCCTCCAGGAATCAAACCTGTTAGTAACTAGCAAAATCCACCATTAATGCTTGCTCTAGGAAATTATAAAATTTGCGATGCTGTATGAGTATAGCCTTATTTAATTCTCACAGCAGCCTGCTGAGATGTGGGTACTTGTAGCAGGCCATGTAGGCACCCCACATATCCACTACACCCCCGTCGTCAATTCTCCAGAGAAGGGAGGAGACTGGAAATGGAGTTTACAATCGATCATTCCTACATGATGAAGGGTCTGTAAAAATCCCTCAAGTACTGGGTTTAGAAAGCTTCTTGGCTGGTGAACACATCTACCTTCTGCAAAGGTTGACACACTCCAACTCCACAGAGACAAAAGCTCCTGTACTCAGAATCCTTCCGGGCCTCACCCTGTGTATCTCTTCATCTGGCTGTTCATCAGTGTCCTTTATCATATCCTTCATGTGTAAGTGTAAGTAAGTGTTTCCCTGAGTTCTGTGAGCTGTTGTGGCAAATGACCAGCTCCAGGGAGGGGGCTGTGGGAACCTCTTTTGTAACCACATCACACAGAGGTCGTGGGTAACCCGGGAACTCTTCGCTTGCTATTGGTATTTGAAGTTGTGGGCAGTCTTGTGGGAGGAGCCCTTGATCTATGGGGTCTGCACTAACTCTGGCATGTCAGAATTAAATTGAATTAAACTGGGCACATCCATCTGATGTCACACGGAATTGCTTGGTGTGTGTGTGGGGGGGGGGAAGACCCACATATTCAGTGTCATGTGTATTTTGTGTGTGTGAATAAAGGAAGACTCACAAGAGAGTTTTTCCTATACACACCTAGTGATTTTCACCTACTAAATTCACACACTTGTTTAATCTTCTCCTTTGAGTGTGGGCTAAACTCATTGACTCACTTCTGTCACATAGAACACAGCAGAAGTGATGAGATATCACCTCCAAGATAAGGTTAGAAAAGGCTATGGCTTCCATTATGGAGGCTTGTCTCACTTGCTCTCTCATTCTCTCTTGGATCTTGCCATGTGTCACAGACTGAAGTGTGTCTCTGCCGAAGTCCATATGTTAAAGACCTGCCCCCCAGTGTGGCGGTATTTGGAGATGGGGTCTCTAGAGAAGTCATTAAGGCCAAATGATAATACAAGGGCTGGTGTCCTTATAAGAAGAGGAAGAGACATCATATATCTCTCTCTCTCCACACATGCACAGAATAAAGACCACGTAAGGACACAGTGAGAAGGCACCATCTAAAACCCATAAAGAGAGTTTTCAGCAGAAGCTAAAACTGCCAACGTCTTAACTTTGGACTTCTAGCCTCCGTAACTGTGAGAAAATAAATGTCTGGCATTTAAGCCACCCAGTGTGTGGTGTTTTGTTATGGCAGCTTGAGTGGACCAATACACCATGTCATGAGGTAGTCCTGCGGACAGTCTCATTTGGCAAGGAACCAAAGCTTTTCGAACCACCACTGAGTGAATTTGGAAGCAGATTTCGTCAAAGCTTCAAATAAGACCACAGTTCTAGCTGACAGTTTGACTGTCACCTTGAGCCAGAAGCACACAGCTAAGCTGCACCCAGATTCCTGACACACAGAGACTGTTTGTTGTCATAAGCTACTAAGATCTGGTGGTAATTTGTTATGCAACAATAGATAACTAATACATGGAAGTAACAAACAGTGTCAAGAGATTAGGTAGATAAAGTGGCTAACCAGAGAGTCAGCCCCAAGTGCATTGCCAAAAAAAGGTGTCAGAGCAGGGAATTGGGAATTCCAGCGTGCAAATCAAATAAAATAGAGATAAGGAGGCAAAAGCAAGAAACAGACAACTAGCCAGGCAAATGAGAAGCCATCTTTGTAAATTCTTACAAAATTCTTTGTAAAGAAAGAGGGTCCCAGGCTGGGGTTGGATTTGTCCATGCTTCACACTGAAAGGTTTACTTCCAATATCCATAACAAATAGGTAAGATGGTGTCTTAGTTTGGGTCACCCCAGAAGCACACTTTGAGATGAGGATTCAATTAAAAGTAGTTGATTTGGAGGTGATCCAAGAAAAACACCACTAGTGGAGAAGGGAAGTGTCATAGTCTGTTCAGTCAATGCCATAGTCTGTTCAGGCTGCTATGACAAATCACCATGACCTGGATGGCTTATAAACAACAAACATATATTCTCCATAGTCCTGGAGGCTAGTCCAAGATAAAGGCACAGGCAACTTTGGTCTGGTGAGGGCCTCCTTTCTGGTTCCTAGATGGTGCCTTCTAGCTATCACTCACATGGCAGAAGGGGTTAGGAAGCCCTATGTGTTGTCTTTTACAAGTGCACTAATCCCATTCACATGGACTCCAGCCTCATGACCTAAGCACCTTCCAAAGGCCCTACCTCCTAATACCATTTCATTGGGCATTGGCTTTTAACATATGAATTTGGGGGTAGGAGGGAAGGTGCACACAAACATTTGGCAAATAGCATCCAATAACGAATATATTAGCACGTGAGTTGTCACTGTGGGCAAGTGAACTTTAATGCCACAGGGGAACTGTGGGAGACAGGGTGGAGCATGCATCTCAGAGTTATCCCTCCCAGGAACATACCCACCAACTTCTGTCTGATATCGGTTGAAGGAGGGGGAGGCCATGAATTCCCAGTACCTGTTGCGTACAAAGACAGACACATGCTAGTCATGAGAAGTTAGCTTGTGTGTGTGGATGTATAAGTGTCAAGAGGATAAGAATGAGACACTGAGAGCCTCTGCTGCATATAAACCCCCTGAAGGAGCCTAAAATTGCTTAGGCAGCAACTACATACAGTCTATCTAAGTGAAATTGTTGAAATTTATTACCATGAAAACCTGTTGAAATGAAGATGGCCATTATGCTTTTTGAGAGATTTGAAAAATAGCATTTAAATTCGGATGAACTCAGTCTTGCTCTTGTATTAAATCTTGATCTGAGTCAGAGACCTTTAAAACGTTACTGGCTTCTCTGAGCCTTAGTTTTCTCACCTGTAAAATAGACACAATAATTCCTACTACAGTTGGTAGTTATGAGATAATTCACTGAGGTTTTTTTTTTTTTAAGTTTAAACCTGCAATGATAATTTAGTGATGGCAACTGTGCCTCAGCAAGGATTGCTTAAACAAAATTAGTAATACCACATAAAGTCAGTATTTGCGTATGCTATAGACTGACTGTCCCCTCCCCACGCCCCACCCCCCGCCTCAAGTTCATATGTTAAGGCCTAACATCCAGTGAGATGGTATTAGGAGGTGAGGCCTCTGGGAGTTGACTGGGTCGTAAGGGTGGAGCCCTTCAAAAAAAAAAGACCTCAGAGAGTTCTCTTGTCCCTTTCGCCGTGTGAGGACACGACAAGAAAACAATTGTTTATGAACCAGGAAACAGGTCTTCAGGAGACACCAAATCTGCTGGCACCTTGACCTTGGACTTCCAAGCATCCAGAACTGTGAGAAACAAGTTCCCATTGTTTCTAAGCCACGAGGTCTATGGCAGTCTGTTGTAGTGGCCCAAATGGAATAACACGGTGTCCTTAGGATAAAAAGGTCAATAATGCCTATCAGTATTGAAATACTTAGTCTATGAGACATTGTACAGGCAAGTATTTCTTACTACTTTCTTTCACATTCCAATGTTAAAGTAACACTAAAAACCTAATGTCGTTTTCAGGCATAGCCAATAAAAATGTGTTATTTCCTCAAACCTGCTTTTTCTATAAAGCTTTCTTTATTAAAGAAATAAACAATATAGAAAAGAAATAAACAATCAAAATGGTGAGGGGTGCCTGGGTGGCTCAGTCAGTTAAGCATCTGACTTTTGATTTCGGCTCAGGTCATGATCTCATGATCTCATGGTCGTGAACTTGAGGCCCATCTTTTGGCTCTGCACAGACAGTGCTGAGCCTGCTTGGGATTCTCTCTCTCTCTCTCTCTCTCTCTCTCTCTCTGTCCCTCCCCACTCACTCTCTCTCTCTTCTTTCTCTGTCTCTCTCTCTCTCAAAAATAAAGAAAGAGAGAGAGAGCATGCGACAGAGACGTTTGCTTCTGGAAAAATCAGAGCTGGAGAAAAAATTTAAATTCATGAAAAATTGCCAACAAGCAAAGCAGGGCTAATTGGCCAAAAATAAATAAACTAACTCCAAATATGTGAGAAATGAACAGAAACACAGAACATTCCTGTAAGTATCCCAGGGTTCATAAAAATAGCTGAAAACCTCTAAAAGTCTCTGTTAAACAGACACAAATATTTAAGGTCACACTAGAATTGGCAACACTGGGGTGCTGGGTGGCTCAGTTGGTTAGGCACCCAACTCTTGATTTAGGCTCAGGTTGTGATCTCACACTTTGTGAGATCAAGGCTCGTGTCCAGCTCTGCACTGACAGTGTGAACCTGCTTGAGATTCTCTGTCCCCCTCTCTCCCTGCCCCTCCCTTGCGCTCTCTCTCTCTCTCTCTTTAAATTTATTCATTTAAATAAAAAAGTAAATAAATAAGTCAAATTGGCAATGCTATCACCACAATGCACAAAATTACCAATATGTGACAAACTTCTATGATTGGAAATATTTATATTTGACCGATTTTTGTTTCAGTCAATTGCCTTATAACCTCTACTATAACCCAACACAAGGCAGATATTTGAGAAATTTTAGCTGCCCTGTATTTATCAGTATGCCTTTGGCATTTAAAAAAAAAATTTAATGTTTATTTTGCAGAGGTGGGGGAGGGGCAGAGAGAGAGGGAGACACAGAATCTGAAGCAGGATCCAGGTTTTGAGCTGTCAGCACAGAGCACGAGGGAGGGCCCAAACCCACAAACCACGAGATCATGACCTGAGTCGAAGTCAGAGGCTTAACCAACTAAGCCACCCAGGCTCCCCTGTCTTTGGCATTATTAAAGGAAGAAAATGCTAACAAAGGTTTCTGAGACCCACCTTCAAGCCCAAACCATCTCCAAAAAAGGCCCTAAAAAACCCAGTTATGGGAAATCGAACAGGAGGTTGTTTGTGAAGTGCTTTGGGGTTTTTTATGCAAGAAAAGTGTAAGGAAGATGTAGACATTGGAGGAAGCTGACCAATGCATCAAACTGGACAGTGGTCTAAATAGTCTAGGTTGCACCTCCCAAAATAATAAGGTGTAGGAGGCCCAGAAGCAGTGCTTGGAATAGGCTGACAAAATGGAATGGCTCAGAAGCTACATCTGTGAATGCTAAGTATCTAGTGAGGCATTCTTTTTACTAAACCAGACAAAAGCCAGAGATGAATCCTTACTGTGGTCAGAAAAAGCTGTCCAAAGCCCACCAGAAGCCTCTGATCTCTAACACATGTATAACCCCGCAATGGACAAGGATGACTCAACAGTCCAAAACAACTCAGTGAAACTATGTCTTTAGGAAGATTCCTTGTACATGGACTTTGTATTCACCAGACTTTATTGATTTTTCCCAAAGAACTTATCACTAAGAACAATATACATTGACCAGGGAATGTAAACATTCTGGTTTTAATGGCATAGATACCCAAAAATATGCATTGCGACTCACATTCCAGTTTACTACGCATCTACTGCTGAATTGAAAGTCACTGGGAATCCACACGTAAAAGTATAAGACACAAATCACTATGCTTTGAGTGTCCTCTTCCATGGCTCCATCCCAGGCTTAGCCTGAAACAACTTGCCAGCCTCACATTCCTACAAACATACTCTGTGCTTGGATGTCAATGGTTACCACCAAACTCTCTGAATCCATTCATCAAATTCTGTTCACATGGTTAAAGGCAATTCTGTTTGGGGAGTTGCTAAGCAGCTTTGTCTCTTTCCTGGAGATCCATGATTAGTTGTTAAATGTCTTAGTCTTGTCGGCTCCACCGTTGCTGGGGAGGTGAGCTGCCCGTTGTTAGGCAGTGGGGCAATCAACAGCTTTACCTCTGACAACAGCTGTACCACCTTCATCTGGGGAAGCCATTGCCACCGAGCCATTGAGAGATAGTGCTGGGGGGGGGGGGGGGGGGGACTGTTAATTTGGCTCAGTGTCTCTCTTGGCCAGAGTGATTTTATTTGGAAATCTATTTGATCTAGGTTTAGAGAAGGTCTCTGCCTTCATAAAGAATGAACAACGGCCTTATATCAGGGGCTCCAGGCCAACAGGTTAGAACTTGCAGAGCACTAAGGGCTTGCCCAGTCTTCAGGCGGACAGATTCAACTCTTGGATGATTCAGACGGTGTTTTCCCGATGGCATCCGCCGTCTAGCAAAGTCAGCAGGACCCTGTGTGCCGAGTGGCTAGTCGTGTTTGTTTTGCTGGGCACGAGGAAAAGATTCTAGTCAAAATGTATGACCGGTGACCAAAATATTCATACGGTCTTGGTCCGGACTGCCTCGCGTGAACGGATAATCAAGAATATAAAAAAACATAGCCCAAGCCCTCAGGACCAGATCTTACTTTCAAACAGCGTCCACCCACCACACCAAACCTGCTAGCACACAGCACCATCCTGTATGCGTAAAGCCAAATCAACAGGGTGTCTGGCTGGACACTTCTCCTCAATACACACCCCAGGGCTTGGGAACTGGACGGATGCTTTTAAGCCCAGATCCACCCCTTACAATCCCCGAAACATCGAGCAAGCCACAAATCCCTCTGAGCTCCAGTTTTCTTGTCTATAAAATTGAGAGGATAAGATTAACTTAATAGGTTGTTAGTGAGTCCGTAATACATACCAGCCATTCTTTTAGGTACTAGCCATACAGAAGTGAAACAGAAAATAAACAAAAAGTTCAGCCGTTACGAAGCTTAGATTTTTCTACTCCTCAAAACTGTTCAGAGGAGTAGAAAAAAGAAGAAAACAATTATAATGATAGCAGCACATAGTAAGTGCTTAATGATAGGTCCTCCCACTAACCCCCTCCCTCAGTTTTGTTTCACAGTAAGTGCTATAGAGATGGAAGGAGAAAACATAGTGTGTCACTTCTTTTTCTTTTTTTTTTTCCCCAAATATGATTTTATTTTATTTTTTTCAATATATGAAATTTATTGTCAAATTGGTTTCCATACAACACCCAGTGCTCATCCCAAAAGGTGCTCTCCTCAATACCCATCGCCCAGCCTCTCCTCCCTCCCACCCGCCATCAACCCTCAGTTTGTTCTCAGTTTTTAAGAGTCTCTTATGCTTTGGCTCTCTCCCACTCTAACCTCTTTTTTTTTTTTCCCTTCCCCTCCCCCATGGGTTTCTGTTAAGTTTCTCAGGATATAGTGTGTCATTTCTGAACTGTGTTTGGAAATTAAAAATACAGGGGCACCTGGATGGTTCAGTCGATTAAGCGTCCGACTTGGGCTCAAGTCATGATCTCATGGTTTGTGGGTTCCAGCCCCGCTTTGGGCTCTGTGCTGACAGCTCAGAGCCTGGAGCCTGCTTTGCATTCTGAGTCTCTCTCTCTCTCTCTCTCTCTCTCTGCCCCTCCCCGCTTGTGCTCTCTCTCTCTCTGTTTAAATAAACATTTAAAAAAATTAAAAATACAAACCTCACCTAGGCCAATATTTTTTCAAACTTGAAATTACAAATGAGTTGTAAAATCAATTCAGTGAGTTAAGGCAAGCACTTTTTCTAAGCCAAAAAAAAAATGGAAAGGAATGGAATGGAAATGTAATAAGAATAAGTATTGATTGCTGAAGTTTTTGAGTGTGTGTGTGTGTGTGTGTGTGTGCGTGTACTGGCTCAGGATGTAAAATGCATTTCTGACTATATGTCAAAGGTTTTCAAAAAATTTTTAAAAGCTACTTATCTATATATAATTTTAAAATAAAGGAAAGAAATTTTCTTTTGGCTTTTGTCACTTAACTACTTAACTCCTTACCTGGTATTTACAATGATGACTTCTATAACACTATACATCAAGACAAATTAGGTTTTTTTAGAAAATGAAAGACTATGCTCTAAAATGGAAAACGTTTTGAAAGTCATTTTCTATAGTCCCATATACTTTACTTATTTCCTGGAATGTCCATCCCAGAAGTGGAACAGATGGAATGGGGACAGACAAGGGGTGTATTTGCTCCCTCTAAGCACATTTTCCAATAGTAACACTTTCTCAATAATTTCTAAATTACTATGTTTACATGATGATGCTTAAAACTATCATGAAAAACATTAAAGGAAGATGTAAAAACAAGATTGCATGGCAGGGAAAGAAAGTAGACAAAGACCATCTTTCTCCTCTCCAATCAATGGGCCAAGTCTTACCCAACCCCTCAGACACAGTGAAGAGTCATAACCCCTGCCTACAGAGATACTGACTCTGATTTTCAAACCTTGTCATGTTGCTACCCTAGCTTAGAATAACCCAATCTGCATAAAGGATAATGGTTCTAATTTATTACCACACTTTTCCCGTTAGTTTTATTCTCGTACCACCTTCCCACTTTATTGGGAACTAACCTAAGTTCATTCAGTCGTGAACAACTAGTAGGCTTTTTTTGTAAATATCAGTTGCCTCAAAAAAGCAGATATTATTAATCATTTTTGTGTCTTCTCAGAGTAACATTTTAAATGTATAATATAAAAACCTTAGGGATTAAAAAGAAAGCAAAATATATTGGGAGATGGTTGTTGAAGTATTTTTAAGTACCTGTGATGTAAAGATACACAGAATTCTCTATTAATACATTAAAAATAGGCCTACTAGTGGGTGTCTTATTACTATAATTTCGGGGTAATGATGAAATGACATGTTGAGGTATCTGCAATATTTGTAATAATGTCATGAATAATGTGTCATGAAAATAAATGTGATTTCCGTTAGGACCAAAGGAAGTTAGTAACACCAGGATGTGTTGCAGACATTCTTAATGGAAGGAAATTCTAATTTCAGTTAGAGCAAGAGAGAATAAAAATGTAATACATTTTCATATCCAACACCATGAACATCTTGAGTTCTACCTATGCGAAGTGTCCATAGACTGCAGGTTCAAAGCTCCTTGTTAGAGGTGAAAGGCAGTTCCAGATCTCTCTATAACCTTGCTACAAAATTACAAAGAAGGCAAATGCCTGATGGAATCCTGCCACTTAATTAGCAGGCAATCCCAAGACGATCATGTATCCTGTTCTTTAAACTTGATGAAATCCCAGATTTCATCTTTTTAGAAAGTCTGACAGCACCTTGCAGGAAAGGCTTCCCAAGCCAAATGTGCCAAAATTCAAATACCAGGACTCAACTAACCCTCAAGTAAAGTCAGACAACCAAGAATCTTTCTAATTAGTGACTGAATATAAGACTGCCTAAACACACACACATACACACAAGACTTCCTAGGAATCATACTCAAGGCACTTTTCAGGGCTGCTGCATACAGTTGTGTTGGTTGAGCACTGTGTAATCCTGTAACCAAATGCAGTGACCATGCCATTTCTAAGGATACAGATGCTAGGCTCTCTCATTCTTATGCCTGTTCCAAGAAGCAATGCTCAAACTATTTAATATTTTAAAAACTACGTATTACCCAATCAGAATAGATGCTGATTAAAAACAACCAGTATAGGGGCGCCTGGGTGGCTCAGTCGGTTAAGCGTCTGACTTCAGCTCAGGTCATGATCTCACAGTTTGTGAGTTCGAGCCCCGCATCGGGCTCTGTGCTGACAGCTTGGAGCCTGGAGCCTGCTTGGGATTCTGTATCTCCCTCTCTCTGTTCCTCCCCCACTCACACTCTGTCTCTCTCTGTCTCAAAAATAAATAAAGATTTAAAAAAAATTTAAAAAAAAACACAACCAATATAGGCATAACAATATGTCCTAGATGAATTTTAGCCTTGCCCTGTTCATGCAAGGGTAGGGAGTATCTTCTATACAACCCCTACATCTTGACCACTAAGGTCACCAAAGAAAGTCCATTTCTAACCTGTAATATACTCATTAACAAAGCCTCTTATATTGATCAGAAATCAACATAAGTAAAATACTCACTTAGTGTAGCCAACTCTGGAGCATGACTTCTTGATTAAATACTGGCTAACCACTTCTAGAGGGTGTAATCCAGGAACTTTCTCTGTGTATGGATAAAAATGAACCCAAATGTGTGTGTGTGTGTATGTGTATCAGACTGAATTTTTTCCCAAGTCATGCTGAGTTTTCTCCCAAAGAATTATAGACCAAATACCCAATTATCACTATCTAGGTAAAAACAACTGATTAGTTTATTAACTTGCCAAATTATTTTGGAAACAAGAAAGATCTCTTACACCTACCACTGAAAGGAAATTTTTCAAACTTTATCTTTGAGCTGAGGTGCTTCAGTTATCTTCCATTAAATGATATTTTGCAAGCTTTGGGAAATCTCCAAAGTGTCATGAAGTTTTAAGGAAACTAAATCCAGTAGAGAGATTCTGTCATCTCCATTATGAAGCATGAAGGGATATAGTTAAACAAGCCTGTCTAAAGACTAAAAAGGATCAGAGATCAGAACATGGAAAGCTCATGATGAAAACAGAGCTCTAGAAGAGGATGAAGTTGTTGCTTTTTGAAAGCAATGAGTTGGAACTGTGTGTGAGAGAAGACATTAGTGCAGGACGATTAAAGAAGCATTGGGGAAGACTGAAAAGGAAGGCATTTGGGATAGAGAGAAGGGAGATTTCTACCTTCCTCCTTTAATATCGAAGCAATCTCAAGTGTTCAGACAGCAGTGCACATTCTCCTAGGCTACACCTAATGGAATATAGGCATAAAAAAAAAAAAACCAAATCCAGGATCATGTGAAGAAAATTAGGAAGCTAAATACTTTGCTAACCCAGAAGTCAAAAAATTGCCTGAAAAAAATTCAGTCTAAAGGCTATAAAGACAAAATGGCAGCTACAAAAAGGAGAGCTGTAAACTAAACCAGTTGTTATGCAAAAATAATTTTAAGAATATTTCTAACAGCAGATACACTGAATCATGACCAAAGCAAAGCTGACTAGAGTACGCAGGACTCAACAGGTCATGATTATACTAGAAATACCATTCTCTTTTCTTCTGGGACAAAGCTAGACAACATTTTCCAGCATCCTTGATAGTCTTGTAGGCCATGAGACTTAAATCCGACCAGTCAAGCGAGCGATAAACCTCACTTCAGGTCTGACCCACACAAGCCATTCATGTACACCTCCACACTTTCTCTGGGTTCCTGTAAAACTACATGGAATAAAAGCAGTGTGCAAAAAAATGTGGCTACCTTTCAGTAGGGTAATTATAAGCAAACTTTGTTTGGCTTCTTTCCAAAATTTGTACAATAACCAAACATCTGAAAATATTTTTGTTTTATGATACAGTACATTAATAAACAAATGTATATGTATTAGCTTTTTTAAAGTAAACTATTTCTGGGACACCTGGGTGGTTCAGTCAGTTAAGCAACTGGCTCAGGTCATGATCTCACAGTTCGTGGGTTCAAGCCCCACATCAGGCTCTGCACTGACAGCTCAGAGCCTGGAGCCTGTTTGAGATTATGTGTTTCCCTCTTACTCTCTCTGCTTCACTCCCACTTGTGCGCTCTCTCTCTCTCTCTCTCTCTCTCTCTCTCTCTCAAAAATAAATAAATAAACACTTTTAAAAATGTTTAAAAGTAAACTATCCCCACTTTCTGCGATTACTGCAGATGGTATGGATTCTCGTGTGCTTATTCACTAACATCCAGGAATAATGTCAGCATCTAACAAATGGAGTTTGAAAGAACAAACAGTTTCCGGTGTCCTTAGCATTTTGCTTATTTGTCAGTGCTCCTCTTAAAATGTGACAATCTCAACTAAATAAAAAACTTGACGTAAAAACAAAATACTATACACATCCTCCTCACGGTGCAAAGCACCCTGTGACTATTATGTTCCTTACTATACCTCCAGGCCTATGTTTTTACAAACACGGCTCAAGATTACATTTGAGAAGTTTTGGGTTTTTTACTAGAAGGAATATCACACGGTTGGCTCATATTGATCTTATAATCAACTAAAACTCTTAAGTCTTTTTCACATAATTTGCCATCAAGCTTGATTTCCCTCATCTTGCACTTGCACAACTGATTTTTTGTATCCCCAAATGCTGAACTTTAAATTGATCCTTGTTGAGTTTTATCTTATTTGTTTTGGTTCATTATTGGAGTCTACTGAGATGTCCTTAATCCCTGATTCTGCAATCTTGTGTATTATCTCTCTCTGTATATGTCCTCTAATAACATTATTAACTTCCCAGTCCCTAAAATTGGGGCTAAGACTATTCAATGGATAAGAAACAAGAGGGCAATTTTGCTGAATGCCATTAGAAATCTCATCCAGGCATCAACACTCTTAGGATGTTCAAGCATTATAGAATGTTAAATTTGAAAGGAATCCTCAGACTCATTCAGTACAACTTCTAAGACTTGTCCCATCCCCCACAGCTACTGGTTATTCAACACTTTCATGATTCCATCTTTACAGACAGATGTGCTCATCATTTCCTTCCTACCTCTATTTTACTTTCTTAGAGAAAAGTTTTTCCTTAGAGAACCTACTCTACTCCATCTCTGTAGGAAGTAATCCTAGTTACTGACATTTGATTTTGTCCCCTTCACCTTGGCTGATTGGAATAAGAGGGGGCAACTAACAAAGTGAGAACACATCTAGAAAATAGCATTCATCTATTTATTCAACAAATACTTAATGAGCACCTATTATATACCAAGAACTGTTCTAGGCCTTGCAACGTATCAATGATCAAAATAGACTAAGATTTCTGCCCTTATGGAACTTGCATTCTATCAGAGGAGAAAAATATAGATAATAAATAAAATATATAAATAAATGACATATTTGATAGAAGATAAATACTATGGGGAAAAAGGTAAAGTAGAATGGGATAAAGAGTATTGGGAGTGAGAAGTGCAATTTTAAGTATATTTATTAAGTCTTTTTTGAGAAGGCGACATTTGAGCAGAGACTTGGAGCAGGTGAGCCATGCAAATTTCTATGAAAGGGGCATTTGAGCAGAGGACACAACCCATGCGAAACACTAAGACAAAGGGTACGTGGCATGTTCAAGGAACAAGAAAATCAATGTGGCTGCAGCAGAGTAAATGATTTGGGGAAAAACTAAGAAGTGAGATCAGAGATGTAAGTGAGTCATCATAAGGACTTTCATTCATATGTTGAATGAAAAGAAAAACTATGACATGGTTTTAAACAGAAGAGTGACGTGATATGATTTACATTTTAAAAGGATTACTTTGGCTGCTATATCTAGAAGGAATAAGTAAGATCTGTCAGAATGTTGTTGTGGTAATCTTAGTGAGAGACGGTAACTTGGACCAGGGTGGTAGTAGTGAGAAACGGTAGTGGGAGATCTGGTCAGATTCCACTTTTATTTTGAAGGTGAAATCCACAGTATTTCCTGATGAATTGCCTGTGATTATGAAAGGGAGGAAAGAGTCATGCCAAGGTTTTTGGCCAGAGACACAGCATACTTGGAGTTACTGCCATCAACTCTGATGGGAAAGGCAGGAGATGGACAAGGTTTGGAATGGGAGAGGAAGATCAGAAAGTCTGTTTTGGACAGATTGGAAACATGAGTTTGGAGTTTGAGTAGAGGTCCAGGCTACAGACATATTGGAAGTTGTTGGCATACAAATAGTTTTTGAAGTTATGAGACTCAATGAGCTTAAAAAGGATGACAGTTAATAAAAGGACTTAGGGGCACATGGGTGGCTCAGTCGGTTGAGCCTCTGTCTCTGGATTTTGGCCCAGGTCATGATCTCAAGGTTTATGTATTCGAGCCCCAAGTCTGGCTCTGGTCTGACAGAGTGGAGCCTGCTTGGGATTCTCTCTCTCTCCCTCTCTGTCTGCCCCAACTGTGCTCATGATCTCTCTCTCAAAATAAATAAATAAACTTTTTAAAAAATCAAAGGATTTAGCCCTGGAGCACTCTGACATTAAAAAGTTAGGGAGACAGAGAAAGACTCAGGGAAAGGTATTAAAACAGAGCTATAGCTAAGGTAGAAAAAAAACAAATAAGCCAAGATAATGTAGAAGCTTGGAAGCCAAATGAACAAAACACTAGAAAGAGCATTCAACTGGGTCAAATGATACTACTGGATCAAGTGAAATGAGAACTGAGGTTTGACCATTCGATGCAGCCATGTGGAAGTCATTGCTTATATTGACAAGAGTGGTTAAAATGATATCATGAGGCCAGAAAACAGACTAGAGTGGTTTGATGGAACATAAGAAGAACTGGAGACAGTAAGCTCAAAAAATATTACAGAAACTTTGCTCCAAAGGGGAACAAAGAAGTGGAGCGTAGAGTGTCGGTGGATGTGTTATCGAGAAGAGGGTTTTGGGTCAGCTGAGTGGCTGAGTTGGTTAAGTGTCTCACTCTTGATTTCAGCCTAGATCATGATCTCACAGTTGGTGAGATCGAGCACCACGTCAGGCTCTGCACTGACAGTATGGAGCCTGCTTGGGATTCTCTCTCTTCTTCTCTCTCTGACCTTCCCCCACTCACTCTCTGTCTCTCAAAATAAATAAATATACATTTCAGGAGCTCCTTTTTCATCCCTGATGACAATGGGTAAGGAGGTTTGGAAAGGCAAGGTTAGCACCAGTGAGTGAGCCTCTTCTTGATTCTGAAAGGTGGGAATAGAAGCTTTAGGGGAGGTGTGGTCTTAGTCCCACTGCACAGATTCATTCTTGACCAATAAAAATATGAGTATTCCATTTTTACCCATCTTGTGAGTCAAATGTGGGTGTTTTGTCAATGAGCCATAAAACTTGTACTTCCAGAATTTGTACTAGAGACAGGTCCTTGACATGTGGGGGAATGTGGACTCAGAATCTGAGGATACCCCCACTTGGTGAGAGCTAGGATATGTCATGCAGAAAGAGCATAGAAAGCAGCAGCTGTTCTTTGGAAGAGAAAGATAAAAGAATGAATCAGAACTTAGATGCAGATAGAGGAGTAAATGGAGAGAGACTGAGAGAGAGAGGTTGAAAGCAAAATAAAACCGCCTTGGTTTCTGATGACTTACTTGCCATTTATTGCCTTTGGATTATAGCAACACATTTCTTTCGAAGCACTAAGAACCATTGGTTAAAACTGTATTCTCAATTATTTTCTGTGAAAACACCTTAATTTTACATGTCTTTAATTTCTGAAATCTGTATTTTCCCCTTTTGGAAATGGTATGAATGACTATCCCCTGTCTCTCTCAGATTCTTCAAACATTATCCATCAAAATTAAATAATCCTATATGAGAAGTCTGTCAGAATCATGGAGTAATTTACCTGAACCTATGAGAATTTTCATTTAAATACTTAGGTGCTCTCTTATTACTTATCACCCATCCCAGGCATCAATTCTCTCTTAACCACATTTGACAATTATTCCACTTAATAGGGAAGCCAGAAGTATTCATGGAATTGAGCAGTCCTGCTTTCTCTCTGTCGTCTGTTAATATTGCACCATATGCCCTGGCAGCTGTCCTCTTTCTCCTTTGGTAGCCACATAGTTGATCATCGTCCTTTGTGTTTTATAAGGCCCAGCTGTCATCACTGGAGTGAGCTTGGTCATGAGGTATCCTGTGAACTCAGACACAGTGGGAAAGAGAGGAAACCAGTTCTGTGACAGGAGACCTGGCCCAGCAGTAGAGCTGGCCTTTGAATAGGAGTAACCAGTAATCCAACATTGAATATCCAAAGGGTTGTGTCAAAGTCATGCTTAATTGAAGTTGCTGTCAGTATTCAAGAACTTCTAAACCTGGGGTATTTGGAGAGCAGCTTAATGCTCAAAGCCAGATGGAGCTCCCTCTTCACCCCTAATGATGGGGGTAGACAATTGAGGGGAGGCAAGGTCTTAGTCTCAGGGAATGAAGCTCCCGGATGATGGTGATATAGGTTAAACAGAGGTGTGGTCTTAGTTTTACGACACAGATTCACACTTGATCCTTGAGAGAAAGCTGCTGAGATCTAGGTTCAGGATGATGCTTTCAAGCTGATCCCCAAAATTGCATAGAACTTAGGAGACATCTGGTCCAAGTGAAGACAGTCCTGTACGGCAAGAGTGAGAATATGGTCCAAGAGAAAGTAGAAATGTTTTTAAAAAGCCAAGACAGTGGCCCTTTCATTGAGGATTGTATCTGTGTGCAGGATTAATGATTCAGATGGCACCTTAGACTGAAGCACTTAGACTGAAGTTAATTAGCCATCAACTACACAGTCCACATTACATACCACCACCCACACTGGTGGGAGGGAAGTTCCAAATCCACTTCCTGCCATAAATAGGAAAGGCTCAAGAATGAGCTTCCTACGTGAAAAGCTCATGTTTGCATCAACAGGTGCTTTCCCCGTTTCCCCTCCAAAGCATTATTAAGATTTTTTTAAGCTACTCCACCCTTGATCAGGATCTCTTTTTATGTCTTCCGATTGAGGAATCATCACAATCGACTCTCTAAAAGGTTGAAATCGATATTCATGTGGGGAGGGGAGATCATGGGCCCCTGCCATCATATTCTATCCCTCCTCCCTTCTGTGCACTCTAAGATGAAACAGTCATGTCCTCTTTATTGACACTCCATGCTCCCAACCAGCTCTTCCCTATGGACCAGGATATAGTAAATTCCTTTAATGCTTTCTCTACCGCATGGCAAAATAAAGTCAGCAAACTCAAGAATTTGTAAGAAATTCCAGGCTGCAGAAAAAAATTCCATAATCTACCTGAATAATTAGCATCTCATTTTGTTCCCATCTCTTATTTCTATATCATTTTTGAGATCTTTTCCAATAGGTCTCACTCAAATCCTCCATTTTGTCTGGGCATCTATATCATACTCCCACATCTCAGTAATGTAAGTCCTCACCAGTTGGGCTGATAGCAAAGTGGAAAAAGGTGTGCACAGCATGAGTACCATCAGTATAATATAAAATAATATTTACGGTATAAAAGAGAAGACGACCAACCACTCTGGTTTGCCTGGGACTTAAAGGGACTTTCAGAATGTGGGACTTCAGCGTTACAACTGGGAAAGTCCCAGGCAAACCAAGACAAATTGATCACTCTAAAATAATAAACAAGCACTTAACCTACACCAAAAATCACCAAAATTTTCCTCTAAGTTCCTCTTCACTGGGCTTCAAATGGAATTGTATTCCTCCATGGCTTTTCTTTAAAACTGCTACTACAAACAGCGTGCGGGCCCCCTCTATACTGGGGAAAGGGAGTATCCCTGAAGTCTTCTTTTTGTTTTTTTAATGTTTATTTTTTGAGAGAGAGAGACAGAGGTAAGTGAGGGAGGAGCAGACAGAGAGGGAGACACAGTATCAGAAGCAGGCTCCAGACACGTTGTCAGCACAGAGCCCAACACGGGGCTCGAACTCACCAACCACGAGACAATGACCTGAGCCGAACTCTGACATTTAACCAACTGAGCCACCCAGGTGCCCTAAGGCTTCTTGTTGTTGTTGTTGTCGTTGTTGTTGTTGTTTTTGAGAGAGAGAGACTGCAAGCAGGGTGGGGTAGAGAGAGGGAGACAGAGGATCTGAAGTAGGCTCTGCACTGACAGCAGAGAGCCCAATGTGGGGCTTGAACTCATGAACCCCGAGATCATGACCTGAGCTGGATTTGGACGCTTAATCAACTGAGCCACCCAGGCACCCCTGAAGGCTTCTTTTAAACTTGCCTGGTACAGTTCCTCCTCCCCCACTTAATCTCTGCCAGATGATAACAATTAGGACTGACCCACTCTTAAAATTTTTACCAAATCCATCCACTTTATATCTGCACAAGCACCACCCTCATTCAAGGCATTATCAATAAATAAACATTATCAAGGCAATATCCAATAAACCTGGATTATTGCACTAATCTACTTAGGGTTTCTCGAGCTGTCCATGAGTTGTTTCCATTCTTCTTTTTGGTCTGTGCTTCCTTTCCAATTCATTATGAATCAAGACTATTGTAACATACGGTAAAAATGAATTTCTAAGAAAACAATCATGCACTTAGGTCTTAAAACAGTGTCAGGTTTGCTGTAAGAGTTTCTAAACTCTTCTTCTCAGTTTCTGCACTTACTTTGTCATGGGTCAGTAACAAAATCATAGTAGCAGACTACAGATCACACTTTGAGAAATGTTCTAATAGATATCACCAGTTCCACGCTTTCCCCCATTCTTTCTACCAAAAAAAAAAAAAAAATCTAGATCATTGTCAAAATGTAGATTAGACCGTGTCAGCGCTCAGCCCATAAAATAACTGAAGAGGGGCGGGGGGATGTTAAGAACGTGGACTCCAGAGCCAGACCACCTGGATTTCAGTATCTGCTCACCACCTGCTAGAGTTATGGCCCCACGCACACCACCTAAAGTCTATGTGCCCCAGTTTCCTCACCTAGAAACTGAGATAATAACAGTGTCTACTTTATAGGGTTGCTGTGAGGGTTAAATGCATTAATTTTTGTAAGTGTTTACAAGAATGTCTAAAGCGTAAATGGGTATGCTGCTTCTACTCTTATTATTTCTTGTTAGCCTGGCTTACAACATCCTGCCTTTATAGACGTTATGTGTTATTATTAGTAATGTTAGTATTGTTATTAACATGACCTACAAGTCCCTCCTTATCTCTCCAGCCCCATCTGAACAGTCAAGCAATCAAGCCAGCTTCCTACCACACAATAAAAGAGCAATACATTGAAGATTTTATGCAGACCATTTGTGGCAGACTAGATCAGTCAGCAAATATTCACTGCCTTCTCTCCACCCGTGGGAGAACTATATACGCACCCCCTTGTCTTTGCACACGGCTATGTAACTTGACTTGGCTAATGGGATGTTAGCAAACATAATGTAAGCGGAGGCTAACGCAGTTGGCCAGGCTCTGCCTTTGAGCAGCAAGGTCCTGAGCTAGTGTACTTGGCCCTAAGCAGTCCACTGACCACAGAAAACTGGCCACTACACAGGTGAGACCTGAATGGAAACTGCAGCCTGGGGCCAGGCCCCCGCCACCCCATCTGAGCTCCGCGGAGCACTCCCAGCCAATCATCGTGTCACCGGAAAGTTTGTGTTTATTACACAGCCAAAGCTAACTGCTCACACTATCCCACCTCTTCTCTTTTTCCTTTATTTTAAATTCTGCCTCTCAGGATTTTGTCCCATTTCACTGCCGGGTAGCACCACTCTTATGTACTATGGTGCATTCTGGAGAAATAACACCTTAGAAAAGCGGCACTGCATATAGGGCTCCTAGCCCATTCCATGGTCTCAGAATTTGGGGAAGGTCCTGAAGGTTACTTTCATGCTTTGGGCACTCAATATGTCCCTATGTTAGAAGTTATATATGTAAGTGTGCATATTATGTATATGTGTGTGTAATTTTAGAGGTATAGTGCTCTCTTGATGAGTGCTATGTAAAATAATCCAGAAGCACAGAATTTAGAGGTAACTTCCCATTATCCGAATATAAGCTTGGGCTTACAAACTGAGTATAAGATGAGTGACAAATAGAAGAAACAGAAGGTCCATGCCAGGACACCACTCATTTATAAGCACAAAAGGAAGAATAAAAGTGGTATTTTTGTTCCTTTCCTCCTGGACGGTATAAAACAGACTAAATAACCCTTGGAGATCTTAGATCGAATCTAAAATTCATTCTCACACATGCCATTCATATTCTTAAGATGCCTACTAATTTGCAATCAAATTAATGTTTCCTGTAATTTTCAAACATTTATTTTATATTTGATGTCTAGGATATTTTTTTTTTAGTTTATTTATTTTGAGTTGTTGGGGGAGAGAATCCCAAGCAGGCTCTTCACTGTCGGTGCAGAGCCCAACATGGGGCCCAAACCCATGAACCTTGATATCATGACCTGAGCTGAAACCAAGTCAGACGTTCAACCAGCTAAGCCACCCAGATGCCTCTAGGAATTTTTATACAAATATGTGTCCTAGACCATATCTCAGAATTGTGGTGCATCTTGGTCTCCCGTTTCCTGCAAGGATATGGGGAAATGTTTACAGTTATGGTTTCCTATGCTCCTACAGACTATGCTTCTGGATGTATGCAAACTTGGGTCTAGACTATTGCAGTGTATTGTTAACTAACCAGTTAACATCTCGTGTGAATGTTATTTTATGTTAACTTGCTGCTGCAATAGATTTGGCTTATTCTGAAAGCTTAGGCTCTCGCTTCAAATTTTACTCCCACATGCCAAATACATAACCATTTGAGAAAACATTTTGAAGTGTGCACTGATGTAGAAGTTAATGATGGAATGGGTCAATGCGGACCGCGTTATTATTTTTTAATATAAAAATATCCTGTTACTTCATCCCTTGCTTTTTACCTTGTGAAAATAATGGCATTTCACCAAGAACTTGCCTTTTTTGTGTGTCAGGCATTGGGGGGAGAGCTGGGCTGTTTGAAGTTAATATCCTTCACTTTTATAATTCATTGACCTATATGAAATGAATGCTGTGATGGGTTTTTAATCTAGATTTCAAAGGTTTTCTCCGTTTGGCTTTTGGCCACGACTAAGGTTCATTGGATTTATGTTTGGTTTGTAAAATATACAAAAGTTCCTACATGAAGGTCAACACCAGGCTAGTGGCATAACAACTATATTGCAACCTGTTCAACAATCCATAGCTAAAAGACAGAACTCAATTTACCTTCCCTCTGAAAGAGCATGTCAATTCTACCCCCTCCAACTCTACATAAACTAAAGTAAGAGCAGAGTAGAGGCTGCCTTCAAAAACCCACTGGTGATAGTACATTATATCTGGAAGTTGCCAGTGACCCCACGTGAAAGGTTACCCAAAAAAAGCTCTGGGGATCAAAACATCACAGCTCTTTTAGTCTGGCAAATAATCTGATTGATTCTGCAGATCGGCCTGCACAGCAAGGGAGTTTCCTTGAGTTTTGATGCCTGTATTAGCTGAAAAAGAAGAGAGAGAAACAGTTTCTAAAAAGTCTCCATCTAACATGAAACACTGAAAAGCTTGTGTCATCCATCTTGCCTCCTCTAAGCATAATTTAGAGATGAATAAAGAAATTATGGAGGAGTTATATAGCTAGTAATGGAATTTATGTATTTTTAAGGACAAATTCTGTCAGGAAAAAAAATGTGATGGAATTCTCCTCTTCACAAATAAAACACATAAGGTCAAAATGGCTGATTTAAGACATATGTGACAACACTTTCTAGCATGTAGCATAAAATTATCAACCAAACTGAATGCTGCATATATATATAATATATACAAATTATATATATTAAAAATATATATTATATATACACATATATTTTATATATATTATATATACACATATATTTATATACATATATACACACATATATACACATATATTTATACACATATATACATACACATATATATACACATATATTTATATACACATATATACATATATACATATATATATACACATATGTATATATATGTGTGTGTGTGTATATATAAAGATATAAAGATATACATATATATACACACACATATATATGTATACACATATATACACATGTATATATATATATGTGTGTGTGTGTCTATATATAAAGATTTATCCTTAGGAAAATCATCCTTTTAAAAAAAATGTTTATTTATTTGGAGAGAGAGAGAGCATGCACACACCCACATGCAAGCAGGGGAGGGGTAGAAAGAGGGAGAGAGAAAATCCCAAGCAGGCTGTGCACTGACAGTGAGGAGCCCAACGCTGGACTTGAATTCACAAACCGTGAGATCAAGACCTAAGCCGAAATCAAAAGTGAGACACTTAGCCAACTGAAACACGCAGGCTTAGGAAAATCATCCTTATATCTGACAGAGGGACTGTGTTGACTGACAATTCTACAATGGTTATTTTGTTAAGCACTAACATGGAAAGAAAGACGTCCAGTGAATAGTTCCAGAGAAGGAAGCACTGAGCTGAGTTTTGAGCAACTGGGATTGTTGCCTCAGCTCTACCATTGGTGGCTGGTAGACTTTGGGCAGATCAAGAGCAACTTGTATTCAACGGTGTTCCACTGAACACTAAGTACTTTTGCCCGCATCACTGTGATGAACTGTATTCTTCTTCAAAATACTTGCTGCCTCTCTCTGTAGGCAACCCCTCCCCTCAGGAAAGATCATATTTTCTGGTCCTTGGACATCAGGCTTAACCTGTAACTTCCAAGCTGAAGCTTTAAGGGCCAGTATTTGCTTTGTCATGATCTCATTACCCCTGCATCAACCGGCAGTGTCCCAAATAGGCTGTTCTGTTACTCTGGTCCCAGAGTGAAGATCTTCATCAAGGGGAGCCATACCCCACCCAGAATGGACCTGTAGCATAAAGCAAGAAATAAACCTCAGTTGTATATCACTGAGGTTTGGGGATAATTTGTTACTAAAACCTATCAGCCTCAGCTGACTGATACAATCAGACTGACACAATTTTAAATTTCACTGGAACCAACTGATGTTTCACATGCTTAAGGTGACCCAGCTGCATAAGTAATATTCTTTCCTCTTTCCTAAACTGCCAGTGACCTTACATTTTGGGGCCTACAGTTCCTCATCTACTTATTTTTAGAGTTGGAATAAATAATCTCTAAAGTTCGTTCCAACTCTACTATTATATGTTCATCACACTCCTCTTTTCATAGACTCCTGAGCCTTGTAAGGGTTGCTTGGGTGATATTTGCTACAGTGAGTAGTTATATCTTGGATGAGATCCAAAATATTTGCATATTATAAAAATTCCACAGCTATTACTGCAAAGCAATAGGGCATGCTGACTTGTACTCCTTGATACTTTACTTTGTAAATATGTTACTCAGATTTTTATATATTTGCATACCACCGTTCTGATTAAATTGCAAGCTTCATTGTGAGAAAAGAAGTATTTTCTTTCCTTACTCCTTATCATGCCTCGGCATGTTTTAATAAGTACTGAATGAACTTGCCTCTTAACAAATGAATCTTTTTTTTTTTTTAATTCAAAAACAATGGAAACCAGGCTTGACAAAAGGGTAAAGCATTTATTGCCAAGATTTTAAAGATGGCAATAAACTCTTTGATAGTCCTCCGGTCAAGAAGCAGGGCCTAATTTCTCTCTGACTGAATGTGGACCCATCTTAGTGGCTCACTTGTCACCAAGATAACACAGCAGAAGTAACACTGCATGACTTCTGAGGCTAGGTCAGAAAAGTCATACAGCTTCTGAGGACGGAGCCTAAGGCAGGCTGAGGGTAAAATACAGGCTACCACCACCCCCCAACTCCAGGTGGAATATGGGTGACAATTCCTCAGGCACTCCTGGCAGCCCAAGAACAAAGGAAAGGGAAAAACAAACGGCTAACTGATAGAGATCACAATCGTACAGGATATGAGTCTCCATCAGTGTGCAAATGTCTTAGCAAATCGCAAGAAAAATGCAATCTTCTCAATAGCCTCATCTCCAGAAATCTGTAGACTCAGTTTCCTGGAGCCCCACTATCACCCTCCCCTCAACAGTGATGTGGGGGACAAAGGCAAGAAGGAAATGGCAGGTAAAATTGAATTTCTTTATAACCTGCAGCCCCGTTGACAAATACTTGAGGCAAATACAGAGTATAACATTTCTCTAGGAATCCCCTACTGTCCTAATGTTAATGCCTTACTAGAGAAAAAACAACCTTAGCTTGACAATAGCAAGCCCTCGGGTATCCTAGGAGTCATCTTTAGCTTATCAACAGCCCTCTGGAGGTCTCCCTTTTGCCTTTACCTCCCCAACTCCACAGCATATAAGCAGCCACTCTTCACAACCCCAGTGCAGCTCTTTCTGCCCACGGGTCCTGTTTCTGTGCTTTAATAAAATCACCTTTTTGCACCAAAGACATCTCCAAGAATTCTTTCTTGGCCATCAGCTCCGAACCCCTGCCATTCCAAAACCTCATCAGCTTCCATCTTGTTGACTCACTCATGGAGCCCAGAATGTAAGCTCAACTACCCTAAGGCTACCATGTTGTGAGGAAACCCACGCCACGTGAAAAGACCACATGGCAAGCATTCCAGGAGGCAGACCCAGCAGAGCCCAGGTTTCAGCTCACCCCAGCCCATTAATCAGACATGTGACTGAAGAAGCATCCAGATAATTCCAGTACCTAATCATGTAACTTCCAGCTGTTTGAGTCTTTTCTTTTTTAATTTTTTTAATGCTTATTTATTTTTGGCGTAAAGAGAGAAACAGAACATGAGAAGGGGAGGGACAGAGAGAAGCAGAGCTATCAGCACAGAGCCGGATGCGGACTCGAACTCAGGAACCACGAGAGCATGACCTGAGCTGAAGTTGGAAGCTCAACCGACTGAGCCACCCAGGCACCCCTGAGTCTTTCCAGAGAGGCCCCAGACGTCACGGGGTAGAGACAAGCAATCTTCACTTTTCCCTATTTAAATCCTTGACCCCTAAAATCCACGGGCATAATGAACTGTCTGTTGTTCTAGGCAATTAAATTTGGGGGTGGTTTGTTATGCAGCAATAGATAACTGGAACATATGGTAGCTGTGAAAGTGAGCCTGAGCCACAGTGTCAGCCCAGACAAGTGTCACACAAAGAAGTATGTGCTACCACATGTTTTCCTGCCTTGTTTATTTTTATTAGCGTGTAGAAACTCACTGGGGTAAATATCTCCCCAGTAAAAGCAATCTGGAAGACAGGAGTATTAAAACATCAGGCAGAGATACAATCGAATTATTATCAAGCAATTGCAACATGAAAAGAGTAGGCACTGATAGAATCTCAGAGCCTATTACTTTACCGTGCAATTGCAACATAACAAAAACACCAGTCAGAGATGTAATCACAAAGACAAGTGGAATCAATACTGACTCTAAAATACATTACAGGCCATTTTTAAATAAATATGTAAAAATCTGCTTTAAATTGATTCTAGCTCAGCATGAAGCAAAACTGTTGTAGCAATTTTTACATAAAAAGCCCAGAGCAAAGAACAAGGCGGAACCACCTGGAGCCTTCACAGCTTGGGGCAAGGAGATGTTCTTCTACTTCAACTTGCTTTGTGACATGTTGTTGTCCTGTATACTCAACAACAGATTTCACCTTATGGATCTCAAAAGCTCTGCTCTGGGAAAGAAAAACCAACATGTTCAAACTGTAACAGCTAGAGAGTTAAAAATAAAGCCAAGTGCTCTTAGTGACAGTTCAGTTTCCAAAGGAATCCCTCAGAGGGGCCATAAAAAGCATTCGGTTTCTTTTTTGTTACATTGTTTGGGTTTGTTTGTTGTTGGAGTCAGGTACCATATTAGTGTATATGCACTTAGCATAGGTTTAATGACCTCTCTATGCGTGGCACTATTCTAGACATCATGGATATAAAATACAAGAAAGGTGTAATCCTTGCCCTCAAGGATTACTAATTAGGACTTTAAATAGTCCAAATCATACCCAGATTTTTTTAATGTTTATTTATTATTTTTTGAGAGAGAAAGAGAGCGCAAGTGGGGAAGGGACAGAATCAGAGGGAAACACAGAATGGGAAGCAGGTTCCAGGCTCTGAGCTGCCAGCACAGAGTCCGACACGGGGTTTGAACCCACAAACTGCGAGATCACGACCCGAGCCAAGGTCAGATAATTAACCGACCTCGGTGCCCCAATACCCTGATATTTTAAATCCATGATTATAAATTCATCCTCAACCTTCATCCTCCCCTTCCAAGATGGCAGCCTCCTTAGCCAAAAGAAACTTGGATTACATGCTTTTAAAACCCTTCATCATATCCATCAGGTATTGCTACATAGCAGCATTCAATAAATATCTATGGAATTAATGAGCAAAGTGTATTTGCTGTAAGACCTACTACTACAGAATAAGTGCTCCCCCCACCTCCAAAAATTTGGTTTTTAGTGTCCCAGGCTCCCCTTGCTTACTTCTGCGGTGTCTATTGCTTTTATCCTCATCTTTTCACTTTTAAAAGCTGCCAATATGGTTTCAGTGAAGCTTGAAGTATTACCTCAAGGATTTTGTATTTTGAGCTTTATCATGAACTGTGCAGTAAGCGATTTGGTCCCCTGGATAAGAAAGCAGCCCTTCTCCATATACTTGAAACCAGGGATAAATGACTCTCTATTTCAACTACAGATGACAAGATTCCTGTCTTCATTATCCTACTTCCGGTTAGAAAGTGGCCCTGCTTTCACGGGGTCCAGGGGCTACCAGCTTCGCAAGGGATATTGAAATGTTTGAGGACTGACGAAAGATTTATTGATTCCAAACATGAAAAGAAACCTGCAAAACTAAAGTGAAAAACTGGTTAACAAAATGCTTTTGAAACATGAAGTTACATTACCAACATCGTGCCACTTCGACTTTTACACAGTTGTAGATAAATTCTATGTAATGTAGCTTTGAATCCCTTTTAATCCATTTGGAAGAGTGTGGACTGTCAGGATGCAGTGGGAACTTTTATTGGCCTCCAGTCTCGCTCCTCCCATCCTGTTTTTTCCCTAACAAGGCTCTGATTTTGTTCAGACACACCCGGCAGCCATGTGCCTCGAGGAGACTGACCCCAGTTCCAGAAATAAACCTTATTGGTCTAATGATGATATCACTCCCTTTGGCAGTGGTTGGTTCAGAAGTCGGCCTACAAGTCAACTCTGACCAGTAAGAAATGAAAAGAATGCCATGGGGGAGGGGGAGGTATTCTGGAGAAAGTCTCTTCCCTCCTAACAGAGGCAGTCCCTTATGTCCGAAGCTTTTCTGTCTGAACATGATAACCTGGAACTACTCCAGGCATTTTACTGAAACCTGAGGAAAAATCAAAGCTGGGGATGGCAGAATGGAGAGAAACCAAGTGCCCGGGTCCTTCGTAACACGGTCAAGCTGTTGAGTAAACCTTTCCTGAAGCCACCCCACCTCTGAACTTCTTGCTATATGAAATTAAAACGTCTTCTCCGTTTAATCCAGTTTCAGTCGTTGTGTCCTCACTGATTTATAGGCACCTCGTCATCCTAACCAGAGAGAAGACATCCCACTTCCTGCTTCTCGGTTATTATCTGCTTCAGTCATATTCAGAGAACAACAAAATGCCTTTTCGATCACTAGCTATAGGCTACCCAGGACAAAGATCATGGTACACTGGTCCCAAGTCAGTTAGTGGTACCGTTTGAATAGGAGATATTCTTTCTCAAACCCATGCAACACATTCATTCATTCGTAACAACGGCTAACCTCGGCCTTGTGGCTCGGTTCGGTAAACGTTGCCCCCTGGATATAATCGGAGGACCACAGGGAAGTCCCGTGGACAAAAATATCTCTACTAGTTTCCTTCATTAAAACCAAAGCAGTGTAACCCACGAACCAAGATGTTGATGGCTCCTATCTAAGTAATCATTTGTGAGCCCACCTGCAATTTTGACCTACAGAACTGTGTGATAATAAATAAGAGGAGGTCATCGGATCCGTCATAATTTGTGCACAGTGTTAGAAAAGAATTAGAGTGTAATATAAATTATGCCAAAAAATGTTCAACACATGAAGTTCTTAATTTACACTAAGTGTCAGCAAACTGCAGCCCCCAGGCTAAACCAAGCCCAAGACCTGCTTTTATAAAACCCATATGCCGAGAATGGTTTTTACATTTCTAAAGGTTTGTAAAAAATTTAAAAAAAAAAAAAGAAGAAGAATATATGGCAGAGGCTGTGTGAGGCCCACAAAATCTAAAATGTTTACTGTCTGGTCCTTCATAGAAAAAGTTTGCTGATCCCTGCTATATACTATTTATTAGACCTCTATGTATAGGGACAAATATAAATAGCAGTTTCAGAATACATAGTGTCCTGGATGCCTTATATTTGTCCCCTCTGGATCCATATCCCAACTCTTTCCTTGACATGAGAAGCTGATCTGCCCTGACCACATCTGGGCCTCTTGCTCCTAGCTGGGTGTCCCCAATAGGGGCACTGACTAGCAACCAGAGGGCAGGAGGAAAATGAGATTGGGGTGTTTACTTGCCCCCTCTGTCCCTGCAGGGCTGCCTCATGGAGGGAGGTGGCTATGCCTATGAGGCGCAATGCCTATCGAGACCTCCACACAATTCCCTCCAGCATCTCTTAACTGCTCCCTCCCTTCTCCCCTTTCTTTAGGCCTACAGGTTTTGGCACCCTGATATCCATCATGATTTGCCTACACGTGTGTAGATGGTTTCTTTATCAAACACCCCACAAACTATCCACCTTGAATGCAACGTCTGTTTCTTACCAGGACCCTGACTGATGAACCCACTAAATCATAGCAGTTACCTGACAGGTGAGTGAGGGAAGAGCAACAAGGGATGGGAAATAGAATACTCCAACTTTGGCCTTTAATATTATCTCTCTTTGGGGGCACCTGGGTGGCTCAGTTGGTTAAACCACTGACTCTTGGTATTGGCTCAGGTCCTGATCTCACGGTTTGTGAGTTACAGCCCCAAGTGGGGCTCTGTACTGATAGCACAGAGCCTGCTTGGGATTCTCTCTCTCTCTCCCTCTCTCTCTCTCTCTATCCTTTCCCCACTCTTTCTCTCTCTCCCACACAAAATAAATAAATAAACAAAAAAAATATTATCTCTCGTTTATAAAAGGACTCCGAACAAACAACCTCTTAATCATGGCTAATTCCGATGATGAAAGCACAAACACATACGGGTTTTTTTCCTGGTCTTGGTGCCCCCTTTAATATTTTGAAATTAAAAAAACTTTACCAGCCACATCGATTGTTTATTAAGGAGTGTCAAAATCACCTATCTGAATTCAAACCATAGTCTTCCTGATTCGCCCCAGCCTTGCCTGATTGACAGCTATGTCATCTAACTAGTTACTTCCTCAGGACTTGCAGCACCGAAATCCCCACTGCCCACTCTGCTCATCACCAGCCAAGGCACGAAGCCGGGAAGGCAGCACAGCCTGGGACTGACTCGGCACCGGGACAGTCAGCATTTCCAGATTCCGGCGGCCCTCCTCCCAAGACCTCCGCAGTGGCTCCCTGTGCTGTTTTGGAGATGAAGTAATAAACCTTCGCTGCCAGTACTTATAAAATGTTCTGGCTTTATGGGACAGCATCTCCTGCTGCTTTGGGCACAAGTCCAGTTTAAGCAAAGCATCTAAAAGGAGAGCAAAAAGACAATTTTATAACCATTGCACTAAGGACAGAGGAAAAGAAAAATTAGGTTCACGGTGAAAAAAAAAAGCTCCTCTTCGGAACAAATACCAAAAACTGGGACTCCTAGCTTGGATCTGTCTAAATGAAGTTTGAAACACGAAATTCTTCAGTTCATCATGGAAGAAAGCTTCACACGTTTTAGAAGACCCCGCCCCAGCACAAACCCCCACAAAAGGATTTGCCATCACTCCACCCAGTCCTATGAAATACCTGATTGTCTCTGCGCAGTCATCTTACTTCATATAATCTATCCCCCTCATCTGAATTCTGACTTCTAGGGAAGTGCCTTTATGAGTTGTGGATGCTCGGCGGTTTTCCGTGCACTTCATTTTTTACCAAGTATGACAAGATTTTTAATCTTTCTACAAGAGAAACCAAACCTGTGCAAGAACAACTGTCAGGAATACTTAACGGCCTTGCAGTTAACTCTCTCTCGCGAGTGTGATTTAATCAGCAAGGTGCTGCTGACAATGTGTAATAGAACGTTGTAAAAGCTACAGGTTAACACCTCTGGGGGTGCCAAAGGAGACGCCATAAAGGGTATGGTGGTAAAATGAAAAATTATTATTATTTAGCATTTATTAATCCTAGGTGGTATGCTAAGTTCTAAAGAACATAGCACAGACAAAAGTAGATTACCTCTAAATTTCCATGCTCCCCTTAACAAAAATGGACAAGCCTTTTACAGCACTATCCGTATGCGAGAACATGAAGTCGAAACACCCTGACTCCGTCCGTGAACAAAGGCAGAAAAATGCCAAAATAAAAGCCGAAAGGACTTTATATACTGGCGTCCTTCATCCCTCATCTGCTTTCATATACGGCACCATCCTGTGTCGCTAGATCATGGGTCAGCAAACCCCAGCCTATGGGTAGGCTGCCTGTTTTTTGCAAATGAAGTTTCACTGCAACTCGGCCACATCCGTTTCTTTACACATCGTCTACGGCCCCTATTGCACTACAACAGATAAGAGAGCTTATGACAGAGACTGTATGGCCAGAACCAGAAATGTTTACTGGCTGGCCCTCTAGAAATAAGGTTTATTGACTCTTGATCTAGATTGACTTGGGGAAAATACAATCCAGATTTAGGACAGTCTTAACAGACTCACTTAGTAATGTATGTTTTCATATTTATCCATGCAAGATAAAATTCAATTCAACTTATTTATTCATTAAGCACGTACAAAATGCCTGTTTTTTGGCATCAGAGAGGAAGGTACATACCATTGGGAAGGCTAACACCTCATGCCTCTAGAGAAAAGGCACTCTGCCCTAATGAAACTATTGGATTTTCCTACAGCGAAAAACTAGTTTCTCTCAATAAAGATTTTGAAAAGGCCAAAGACTCAGAGAGATAGTTGAATGGAACTGAAGTTTGAATGGATAGTTGAATATAAGTGAGATTACACAAAACTTCATCTACAGAGAATAATGTCATGGTCTGACTTCTAGAACTATTCTAAATACCATGTGAAACCTATTTGAAGAATCAAGAGATTTATTGGTTTTCTTTCAAAGCCCAAGAGCCCTTGAAAACACAAAAACAAAAACACTTGCAATCCACTTCCTGATTCTGTAGTTACAGTACGTTTGAGCCACACAGTCAAGAGTGTGCTAAAACCAAATGGCATTTGTGTATTTGGAAACCACAAATGGCTTTCTTGATAGGAAAGTAAACAGTATTTGAAAAGTTCTAGCCTAAAGGACTGCTTTTGAAATCGTCTTAGAAGAATCACTTTTATGGGGCACCTGGGTGGCTCAGTCAGTTAAGCATCCGACTTCGGCTCAGGTCATGATCTCACAGCTTGTGAGTTCAAGCCCCACATCGGGCTCTGTGCTGACAGCTCAGAGCCTGGAGCCCGCTTCGGATTCTGTGTCTCCCTCTTTCTGCCCCTCCCCTGCTCCTGCTCTGTCTCTCTTCCTCAAAAATAAATAAACATTTAAAAAAAAAAAAAGAATCACTTTTAGGGCTCCAATAAATGTGGACACTGGAAAACTATTCTTTAATCTGAATAGACTAATAAAGGTGTTGAAATCTAGCTGTGGAGAGAGAAGACAAGTAGAGGTTTCCTAGCACATAGGTGGTGCTTCAAATGGGTACTATATTTTCTTCTACAAGAACTGTAGTCTATGACTTAATCTTACCTGCTTAACATCCAAGATCTGTTTTAGGTTTTTGGTGGCTAACATATGCTTTCCCATGGCAACTGCATAATACCATCATATAGTTTACAGAGGAAAAAAAAAATTCAATGTTTTAGGCCTAATTACTTCATGAAACTGTTTTGCAAGTGTCTTTTTATTTTACAACAATTTTAAAGAATATATTTGAACAGTTTATATATTTCACCACCTGGTAATTCTGAACAAAAACACATTTTTCACAAAGAAATACACAGAAAACATCCAGGCTTGTTCAGGGAAGTGATAATGGATATTCTTACGCAAGGTAAAACTAGCACTAAACAGGTCAGGATTTGGGTTCTCACCTGGACTGGGTTGACTAACCAGAATGACCTTGACAAGTTACTTTCTTCTCTGGGTTTTATTTTCATCATCTGTAAAAGCAGGTGATTTAAATCAACCTCCTAGAGTACTTCCAGCCCTAAATACACGATGACTAAACCTTGGCATCTATTGTAGTTCTCAATATAATTACTTCTAACCTTCTTCTAACCTCATTCTTATGCATGACAGAATGCCAATGGAAAAGGATCACAGTAAACCAAACATGAATTTGATTCTCCCCTTCTATCTGGAAGGGGTCATCAAGATACTGCTAAGCCACACAGAAAGAACATTTCCCCTGCCCCTCTTCCAGCACTTTCACGCAAGATTAGAAATAAGTTCACTCTTACTTTCTCTGACTATATTCTTTAAAAGAGTTAGAAACAAGAATGATTTTTCTTAAGAAAAGAATTTAGGACCATGTAGAGTCCCAGGGGTCAACACACTGGCACATTGTAGAAATAACTTTACCTAAAGCAGGATGCCCAGGCAGCTCTATAATCTGACCTTGAAAAAATGAGTGGAGTTATTACAACATTCAGGTATTGCTGATGGAAGGAATATACGGTCCTACTTTGGAGAGATGTTTGGCAGTTTCTCATAAAGTTAAATAAACACATACTCATCCTGTGATCCAGACAGAATATAGCTATCAGAATCACAATGTTTTGCAAAAATATAATAAAATAGTAAATTATGGTACAGCTCTTCAAATAAAATGCCTAGCATAAAGATACTGAAAGTTTTTTCAAAGTACTATTAAGTATCAAATGATGATAGCAACACAAACTTGAATACAAAGATTCCTTGAAAAAGAACACAGTGAGCAGACAATCTTTTGGAACAATTAGGAAGAATACGAGAAAATGGACTTATAAACTAAAATTTTTTTTTTAATTTTTTTTTCAACGTTTATTTATTTTTGGGACACAGAGAGACAGAGCATGAACGGGGGAGGGGCAGAGAGAGAGGGAGACACAGAATCGGAAACAGGCTCCAGGCTCTGAGCCATCAGCCCAGAGCCCGACGCGGGGCTCGAACCCACGGACCGCGAGATCGTGACCTGGCTGAAGTCGGACACTTAACCGACTGCGCCACCCAGGCGCCCCATAAGCTAAAATTTTTAAATGACCAGGTTGCAGGAGCAGGAGGACTTAAAACATTCAACATTTTCTCACATCAGTAAAGACTACTCAAGCAAAAAGAAAACAATTAAGCAGACCTATCTTTTCTTTTATATGATGAAAAACCCTCCAGGAGGGAAAGGGTCCCAGAGAGGAGCTGATGGTATAAGAAATAATTAAAAGCAACCAAGCACAAACTGCATACGGCTATTATCTAGGATTTTTTTTTACTTTACCTTAGAGCATTAAAGGAAACAAAGAAAACGGCACTATCCCCAAGCAACAATCATTCCTTACTTTTCAGTCATCTTATGCAAAATAACAAATCCAGGGAGAGGGGAGCTTCAGTAAGAGTAAAAAAAAGGACACTGTTTGACAATTTCTCGGTCCCACCACCAACAGCAATGCAATGTGAAAAACCCAGGCAACATCCAAACATTTTAAGTCCAAGATACCAATCTTACATGAAATAAATGACATACCCTTCACCTAGCTTACAAAGACTATCACTACCTCGCTTTGGCTCACTTTCTGGCCTCTACTTTGCGCCACTCTCCTCCTCACCCACTGGGTTCCAGAGTGTTCCCACAACTTTCTCCACCAGGCCCAGCCTTGCTCTCTACCTGCAGTGCTCTTTCCCTCATCTTAGCATGGTGCTTGGCTTTTCAGCTCCCAGCTGTACTGTCTTCTTCCTGGGGTGGCCCTCTCTGATCAAACAAATCTCCAGGCGCCTGGGTGGCTCAGTCGGTTAAGCATCCGACTTCAGCTCAGATCATGAACTCATGGTTCATGAGCTCGGGCCCAGCATCGGGATCTGCACTCTCTCTCAAAATAAATAAGCTTAAAAGAAGAAGAAGAAGCAGCCCTCTCTATACCTAAGGGGAAGCCTCAAAACACTTGTTGGTTTTTCATGTTTGTTTTTGTTGTTGTGGGGTGGTTTTGGCTTATTTTCTCTCGATACCAACTAAAAGTTAAGCTCTATGAAAGCTAGCAACTTACCTGTTTTATGCCTCATGCTGGTAAAAAAACAAAAAAAAAACTTAATCTGACATTTGTCAAAATGGTAAGGAAAATTTTTTATTCAAGACTACTATGGGGTGCCTGGCTGGCTCAGTCAAAAGACCATGCAACTCTAGATCTCAGGGTCATGAGTTTGAACCCCACATGAGGTGTAGAGATGACTTAAATAAATAAAACTTTTTTAAAAAGACAATTACAATAGGGGTATTGCAATGGGGGAGATAGATGGAGCTTAACTCTGAACATAGCAAAGGCAGCTGCAGATTTACAGCCAAAGAGCAGTTAGAGGTGAAGGACAATAGATAAATCACTAAGAGGAGACATCAAGGGTGGGGGGATTCTTGCTAAACAGCCCTAACAGGACTCTTGCTGTAGCCATGCCGGGGTGATCAGATATCAAGGGAATGAGGGATGGCTTAGGACTCTTTGCCAAGATTGGACTCTGCAGACCAAAGATAGAAATAGGGACCAAGGGGCGCCTGGGTGGCGCAGTCGGTTGAGCGTCCGACTTCAGCCAGGTCACGATCTCGCGGTCTGTGAATTCGAGCCCCACGTCAGGCTCTGGGCTGATGGCTCAGAGCCTGGAGCCTGTTTCCGATTCTGTGTCTCCCTCTCTCTCTGCCCCTCCCCCGTTCATGCTCTGTCTCTCTCTGTCCCAAAAATAAATAAACGTTGAAAAAAAAAATTTTTTTTTTTAAAAATAAAAAAAAAACTTATTGACCTACCAAATGAATGAATGAACAAATGAATACTCACTCTCAAAATTAAAATGATAGATTTGCTATGTAAATTTTTTAATTGCTTCACTTTTTCATTTCAACTTACTAGTGTAAACACTTGTAATAATAGGGGTCAACAAGGAAAGAAAGCCAAAGAATAAACTCCCTACTCCCGTGAAAAGTAAAAGGAATAAATCTTCATAATTAATGATTCCTTTTGTTCATTTATTTATAACTCAAATGTTTACTGAGAGCTGACTGTGATGTACTAGTTACTCCTCCAGGCATGGACAGACAAATCCAGAGGAAACACCCCAGCCTTCAAGTTCATTGTCACTGTCTACTGAGTGACAAATAGGTGAATGGAATGAGGTATGGCAAAAGGAGTAGCTGGAATGGGTGAAGGGCAAAAAGGGACCCCTGGTGGGCAATGAGGCAGGCAGAGAAAGACTCAGGAGGAGAAAGTGTGATGAGAATTTGCCAAATGAAACGCCCTGTAATATGACTTCTGCCAGAAACCCTGCCCATCTTCCACAAGTTACAAAACCCAGGATATGCCTGGTGTGATTCAGTTTCTCAATGAAGTCAGCAAAGAAGCCAAGTTGGGTCGAAAATTTGTTCGGGACTTCGACTCGGCCAAGCAAAGGGACAGCTGCACTTCTGGGTTATGTTAATACACTGGAAATGCATGATCACGAGTAAGAAAAATACATTGCCATTACAGGGCTGATATCAAAGAGGAAAAATGGCGTAGATGCCCATGACATTATCATTGTTATTCCTGATGAATTCAGAGGGGTGAGGAAGAAAATGTGCCCTATGTACAAAGGCTGATCCTCTGCCCTGCAATCTTGGTAGTTTTCCGCAAGAGGAGAAGCCAAAAGAGGAGAGGATAAAACTTGGAGTGCTCATGCCAGACAGTGATTTTCTGAGCATGCTCCCAGTATCACTTGTTCTCTCAGTGGTAGGGAGAGTGAACTACAAAACTGAAAATAACGTTTGAGAATACCTGTGTACTTTCTGATTTTAATATAACCAATATCTGAGGTTATCATGACATTGCCCCATAAACAGGAAAAAATAAAGATTTTCCATTTTTAAATTTTGTCTCAGGAGCATCATAACCCAAAGATAACGAGGTGATCCAAACAGTAATAGCAGAAAGGTTGATAAAGAGAAGACTAGATCAACTTAAGAGAGGTGATATATGGTGGCAATGATTTCCAACACATGTTCATTAAAAAATTGTGCTAATTGGAAGCTTTGCTTCTTTCATCTGAAAACAACTAATAAGAAGTTGATGACAGCACACTCAGGCACCAGAACCCCACAAGGAAATTACAGATGTAATAGATACCTCTGGGTGCATACAAGACTTTAAATCTAAATTGAATCTTTATTTAGAAATCAATTTATGTGGGTAGACTCTTTGCCCAAGGGTATTTGTTTGCTCTTTTATGAATGTTTCAAGCTAGTGATTTTTTTCATAGGGTTATAAATGACTCTAAATAAAATATGAGGATAGATTTGTGTAATAAATACATCTCTGACATTATCTATTTATTTATCCATTGAAATGTGCAGACTCTTTATAAAAGAGTTATCTATCACACTTTTTATTTTATGAAATGAAATTGTCTATAATGACCTATTTCCCCATATGCCCTCCAACATTATATTAAAGAAGTTAAAATAGTGACGCTGGAACTTATCCCAAAGATTATGAATGAGGTCAATATGACCCCACTTCCAAATGAGTAAAGGCAACTCAGATTTATTTAACCTCTATGACACATAGCAAAATATTACATAATTTATTTTAAAGAAAAAGATAGAAAATTCTCTCTAAACTTTACCAATTTTTCCTGTTTAAACCATATTTCCATATCCTGGGGGGAAATGGGGTTATAATTCAGGTAGAATAGGCTCTAGGCATAGTTTGGTGGGGAAAGTGGTGCTCCTTGAGTCAGAGAGAACCAAGGCGGAGGAATTGTCTCGGCCCAGGGTGAGCACTAAAACTGATGGCCAGCAGTCCACACTACGCCTCATAAAAAGAGAGTGAGTTTGAGGTGGTTGACATGGATTCACAAGGAGCCTACAGGCAATTCCACTTATCAGTGACTTGGGAAGTCAGGGGTGACAATATCATGGACCTGCTGTCCAACTGGTTTGGGAAAGATTCCGGCTAATAGCAGGCAGCACGGAGTGCAGGGTCCACATCTCAACAAAAATAGATTTGTCAACGGCTGGGCGTTAGGGCAAGATTAAGTTCTAGTAAGTTTCCATCAGGAATCAAGGAAGAAGCACATTCATGTTGGCTAGACAAGGTTAAAGTAGAGAGACTTGGACACACAGGGGTTTGAGCACGCACAAGCTATGCAGCCTGCCAATTGTGCATGGCCACAGCTGAAGACTAGACTCCTGCCTCTAGTCTCTGCCTAATCACACAGGAGTACTCAATCATTCCGCGTAGCTTCCCTGAGAGAGTGCAACAGGTAGACCTTGCAAAGTAAATTGAGAAAAACTCAACTATCCAAGGGCAAAACAATATGAAAATCACCAATAGCTACATCAAGTAATAAGAAAACTATCTCTTACAAGGATCACCACAGGTTTGAAGTGCCGGGATGCTTTATTCCAGCTTCTCGGGTGTCAAGGTTTACAACCAGCCTTGAAGCCCCAGTTTCTCTTGATAATTGAGTTTCATATTTAAGGTTCTCTTTTCCAGCAAAATCTCCTGCTGTGCGGGAGAATTTCTTAATTACATTTTCAAGTTTTCTGCTGTCATTGGCAGAATACTGCAGAAAGTAATCCTGGAGCTAATAAAAACAATGAAAACCTTTCCCTCCCCCCCGCCCCCACCACCAAAAGCACACAACAATGCAAAATTATAAACACAGACATAAATGATGTGTTCCACATTTGTCTCAGCAAATTAAAATGCCATCTCCCTCTTATGAAGAAAACGTAGACAGTAAAAATAGGGCACATTGAAATAAAAAGAAATAAGACTAGAGAATGAATTTCTATCTAAAATCACCATGGGATTAATTAAAATCTATCATTTGACAAATCTAAGTAATTTCCGAAATTGCTTGTTTTTTTATTATTAAAACTATAGCAAATGTTTGTGGCAGAAATGTTGGAAAACATAGAAAAGTACAAAAAAGAATAAAAAAGAAACACCCAAAAGCCTAATATTCACAATTAGACAAAATAAACATCTGAGCATATATTCATCTTTTTTCTAGGTATATATATGTATTTTTCATATTTAAGAATCGTAGTATACTTAATATTTTTATAAACTGCTTTCCCCCCTAAACTAGGTAGTAAAAATTGCTTTATGTCACTGAATATTCTTTCCCAGCATTATTTTTCTTGATCCCAGAGTATTTCATTATAAGAATATACTGTAATTTATTTTACTAATCCCCCATTCCCAGATATACAGTTTGTTTCCATTGTTTCCTTATTGTGCAGGATGATTTAATAAATTTCCTTTTACATCTGTCAATTCCTTAATTATGTTCTTGAAAATAACAACATTGTATTAAAGGATATACAATTTTAAGCCTTTGCTACATGTTGCCAAATTGCTTCCCCAAATGGTTACACCAACTTACACTTGTCCTCCAGCTCTTTAACACAAATGAGAGTTTATTTCGTAATGTCACTGGATTTATAGATAACTCTGGCTCTATTACTTCTAATTATGGCCAAATTGATAAAGAGAAAAATGATATTGATTCTATTTTCATCTTTCCAGCTACAAGTCATGCTATTTCTTCATACGTATTGACCATTGTGAATTTCTTGTTTTGCAAATTGCCTGTCAGTTTTTCTACTGAGAAGTTCAATTTTTGTTATTATAAGCCACCCAGGCACCCCACTTTTATAATTTTTTTATTTATATACTTAGAAGCTTTTTCTACCCCAAGATTATATAAATGCTTACCTACATTCTCTTCTTTAAGTTCTTTAATGAGTTCATTTTTTTTAGATTTAGCTCCTATGCCATCTGGAATATATGAGAGCATCATAAAATTTTTAATTGTTAATTTTAACTTCATTCCTATAATTGAACACTTGATCAAATATATTCTGTTGCTGTGTTTTTTAGAACTCCAACTTAAAATAGTGGAAAGCAGGTGCCTGGGTGGCTCAGTTGGTTAAGTGTCTAACTCTTGATTTCAGCTCAGGTCATGATCTCACGGTTGGTGAGATTGAGCCCCGCAACGGGCTCCGTGCGGACAATGTGAAGCCTGCTTGGGATTCTCTCTCTCTCCCCCTCTCTCTGCCCCTCCCCCACTTGCGCTCACTCTCTCTCTCTCTCTCTCTCTAAATCAATATTAAAAAAATAAATAAATAAATAAAAATAAATAAAATCGTGGAAAGCTTTCTCCAAACAAATCTTATACGAGAGACCATCGTATGTATTACAAATAAAAGTAGAGCTCTATTAGTTGAAGCAGAGACAGAGAGAAAGAGACAGAGGAATGGAGTTTTTGCATCAGCCTGCGAGACCTCACAGAGCACCATTTGCAAATCACTTTTCCATACAGATTTGAAATGTCACTTTTATGCTGTGTTGTTTTTCTGACTCGGGCCTGTTCTAACCTTTCTGTTCTATTCTGGTCATCTGGTCACCTAGGCTTCACCAGCACCCTGCTGTTGTAAGTATTAGAACTCAAAATGTACTTTCATATCTGCACTTAACTACACACACACTCACACACATCCCCACTTCCTTTCTTCCTCAAAATTTTCTAGGATACTTGGATCTATTTTTCCACATGAACTTTTTAATGAATCCATTAGGCCCAGCCTCCCCTGCAGCCCAATAATATTTCAGGAGGACTACATCAAATTTGTAAATTCATTTGGGGCCCACTGACATCCTAATATGTGACTCTTTTGATCACAACCCATAATATGTTTTCCCATATTTCAACTTAATTTTTTTCCTTTAACAAAGTTTACATGCATTTACACATTTCTTATTATGTTTTTAACTAAGTATTTTACAGGTTTTATTATTGGAATTGCAATAAATTTTCTCTCTTGTTATTATCAATTCATTGGAAAATTTGATTCTTTGTGATTCTCTTGATTTTTAAAAATGTTTTTGGTTGACTCTTTGGGGGTCAGTAATCAAATCATTACCAAAGAGTACTCTGGCCTATGCTTCTTATTTCTTTTTCATATCTAATGGCATTGGCTAAATACTCAAGAAGAAAGTGAAACAAAAGTGGTGCTAGTGAGAATCCTTCCTTTTGATTCTGACCTTGACAACAATGCCTCATGTGGTAGCCATGAAATGTCATATAAACTGCTCATTTGAAATAAGCTTTTCAAGATGTTGTTAAGGAAATAGCTTTCTATTCCAAATTTGGTAAAAGTCTTTAAAAAAAAAAAGTAGATGCTGAGTTCCATCAAATCCTTTTCAGCATCTGATTGCTCTTCTCCTTTCAACTACTAATATGATTAATTCCATTGATATACTGTATTTGATTTGCTCCTATTTTATTTAAGAATTCTACATCTGTGTTTGTGGGAGAAATTAGCCCATGGTGTTTGAGTTTTAATAGTTAGTTAGGTTTTGGTATTAATGTTACATTAGCTTCATAAAATGATTTAGGAAGTTAAATCTAATTTCACGATTTTAATAAAGCCTATGCTCCCAGGGTAAATTGCGAACACAGTTCATAATCAGTAAATGATGAAATACTCTATTTACATCAATGACACATCCCTAAGCCATAGACAGCTCAGTAGCAGCTCCCAAATTTCTCCCTGGAAGGACTTAGGGATGTGATCTGGTTATAAGTTGGGGCAAAGGATTTGTCTTAAAACTTTATTGCATAGCAAACTCGCTCTATATACTTGATTGTATGTTTAAGTGGGTGGCTTTGGGAGGCTGATGGAAATTACAAAGAGGCTAAAGCCATCCTAAGCCATCATTTGTCACCTTCACCGCTAGAGGAGCTGGACTTGTCTCCCAAAATAGATTTAGACAAAAACAGCCAGATTCTTTGCTGTCATGAAACAGAGAGAGAGAGAGAAAAGTCAGCCTCCCCCATGGGACAATTGTGACGAAAACAGGAAGATTCAAGCGAAAGCAATAGCTTGAGAGGTTCACAGGGAATCTAATTGGTTAGGATGCGAGGACTGAATGTGTGCCTAGGTAGAAGAGGGGTTGAGGGAGGCAAGTCAACAGAGCAAATGTGTGAGCTGTGATAGTGAGAGAAGGAATATGAGGTTGAGCACAGGAACCAGAAGAAGAGTGAAGGTAACCACTGTCAAGAGCAGAGGTAGGTAAGAGGGAACAAGGGAGGGAGGTTGAGATAGGAGCGTGGTCAAGCTCTTCGGACCCTTCTCAGCAATGGAGGCTTTGCTCGCTCTCATCTAACCATCACCTGAGCTAATCCCAACTAAGTGTGAAGAGTATTAACAACCTTATATCCAATCAGGATGCCTAGACCCCACTCCTCTGGGTGTAGTTCTGCTCTGCAGTATACCCCGTGTGGATACTAGATACCCAAATGACCACCAAGCTGTAACCTTCCATTAACCAGACTGACTAACCAGGCCCATGCTCATGCTGGCTACTCCAAATGAGTAAGCAGCTGTTTACATTTTGTCTGCCTCTCCTAGGAAACGATAGATCTGGCAGGGCAAGGGGCTAGAGTCGCAGCTCCATCAGATCCGGGTTGGCAATTGCTCTCAGGTGCTCTGCACTTAAGGGCCGCTGAACTTGATTGGGGGGAGGGATAATCAATTCTCTCTCTCTGATATTCTCTCTCTCTCTCCGTCTTTCCCCCTTTCTCTCTAAAAGAAAAATGATAAAAACAGAAGCAGCCAGAAGAGAATTTCTAAAGGCCCCACCACTACATCTACTTGTCTTCTTTTTTTTTTTTTAACGTTTACTTAGTTTTGAGAGACAGATAGAGAACACAAGTGGTGGAGGGGCAGAGAGAGAGGGAAAGAGATAATCCAAAGCAGGCTCTGTGCTGTTCAATGCGGGGCTTGAACCCAAGAACTGTGAGATTATGACCTGAGCCGAAGTCAGACGCTTGACCGACTGAGCCACCCAGGCGTCCCCCCTACTTGCCTTCTCACGTCTGTGCCCAGGTGTTCCACATCCTCTGTCACTGCTGTAGAGGAACGACCCGGGCTCCCATTGAAGCTTCATCCTACCACATGCACGGTAGATCCTATCTCCTCTCGGTAATCAAGTACAGTCTCTCCTCTCTATCCACATCATCAGCTTTTCTCTGGCTCCTGGATTTTCTCCACTAGCATTTCAGAACACTCCCATTTTTTCCAAAACTTTCTCTTAACTCCGCTCACCCTTCTAGCCAGCTCTCTATGTCTTTCCTGCCCTTTAGAACTAAACTTCTTGAGTGAGTTATGCGGACTCAATGTGTCCAATTCTTCCATTCTCTTTTCAACCCACTCCCGCTATGCCTCTAGCCTGACTGCTCCACTAAACCTGCTCTAGTCAAGGCCCACATTGATCGGCCTTCCTTTTACCCAGCTGGTCAGTCTTTTCCTCATTGAAACACTTTCTTCACCTGGCTCCAGGACATTCTCCCTCTTGGATTTCGTTCTGCCTCACTTGTACCTCTATTTGTGTGGTCCCGCTTACTAGCTCCACCCAGGATTCAGTCCATGGTCTGGTGTACAGATTCACCTCTCCCTGCAGATTCACCTCTCACCTGCCAGCAAAGGCAGGTCTCAGTTTCCTACACGCACCATGTCCCTAGATTATTCAAGTGTAGGCAACCTTCCTCGGGAGATTCTGCATCCAGCTGGTTCCTACGAGCTCAGTTCTGCCTGACAGGTTACCCTTTCTCTGATTGTCTGTGATGCTAAACTGCAGAGGCCCCAGAATGCCAGGAGGTTCCTTCCCCCCTGGTAATGACGACAGGAGAGAGGGAATAATGTGCAAGCATAAAGTGGGGATGTCAGCTAAATGTCCAAAGGCCAAGGAAGACGGAAAAAGCCACTTACTCGGTTATTGTGATTATCCAGACAAATTGGCACGTTTGTGGCTTCACCCGCACCTACAGATGAGCCAAAGATACCCTCAAACAGTAAGCCTACCTCTATATATCAGTTCCCCGGGGAGGAGACTCTGCCAGAACCAGCTTTCTCCTGTTCCTCGTCTCCAGACACAGACACTATGAGAGTTTTCTGCCCTGTGTTTACTCCCCGTTGAATCTGATGATTGTTCCCTCTCTCTTGAGACTACCTTTATTCTAGAACTTGGGCTTGGTTTCCCTGTCCCCTACCCCATAGGAATGAGCCTGATCCTTTCTGTCTCCTAGAACTGGTCCTAAACCACACGGTCAGGATGTGTGGAGCATATATTCTTGAAGAAAAACAGACTGCAAGGGATTTTAAAGAGAGGAAATGCAGAAGAAAGTGAAAAAATACAGAGGTCAGCTCAAGGTCAAGGATACTCAAGAGAATTTTTAAGCTGGACTTGGTGGAGCTTATTTAAAGACAGAAGGGAGGCACGCCTGGGTGGCTCAGTTGGTTAAGCATCCGACTTCGGCTCAGGTCACGATCTCGCAGTTCGTGAGTTCGAGCCCTGCGTCGGGCTCGGTGCTGACAGCTCAGAGCCTGGAGGCTGCTTCAGATTCTGTGTCTCCCTCTTTCTCTGCCCCTCCCCTGCTCATGCTCTGTCTCTCTCTGTCCCAAAAATAAATAAACATTAAAAAAAATAATAAATTTAAAATAAGTAAATAAATAAATATGACACTCAAATCCCCTAAGAGTTACAAAGTAGAAGACAGTCTTTCTCGGTGATCTTCAGGAACAATAAAGTAGCTAACATTAGTTGAGTATTTCTTTGAGTCACACACAGTTCAAAGTGCTTCATCCATTGACTCGATTGATCCTCATTCTCTGAAGTAGTTTTTACCTTATATATCTTATTTTACCTTATCCTCTGAAGTAGTTTCTGTTAATATCCTATTTAATAGATGGGAAAACAGGCAAAGAGAGATATAGTAACTTGCCCCAAGTCACATAGGTAGCAAGCAACAGAGTTAGGGTTTGAACCCAAAGCACTGTGATTCTAGCACTGTGCTCTTAACCAGTCCATGGTACTATCTATGAAGGATAAACTGATGGCACATCAATATGTGGACTAGGGTAAGCCCTCTGGGAACTTGCTTTGGGTATTTCCAATTCTTTTTTTCCTTAAAGGAAGAGGTAAGAAGGCCTAGAGAAGTACTACCCAACAGATATATAATGTGGGCCACAGATGCATGCCACACAACCTAATCTTTAATTTTCTAGTAGCCATTTTTTTTTACATAAAAAGGAACATGTGAAGTTATTTTAATTAAATTTCATTGATCCAAAATATTATACTTTAAATATTATAGTCAATATTACAATATCATTTTTAATATTATATCTACGTTTGACAATATTATATTCCATTAATTTAATATTATATATAGTAATTAAAAATATTATATCAATTGCTAAGATATTTTACATTCCTTTTTTCATACTAGGTCTTTGAAATTCATTGTGTATTTTAAGTTTAAAGCATATCTTAATCTAGACTAGCCGCATTTCAAGTGCTCAACAGCCACGTGTGGCTTGTGGCTGCCATATTGGAGAGTGAAGCCTAAAAAAAAGAAAGAAACAAAGAAGGAAACAGAACAAACGAACATAGGGGAAAGAAAGGAAAAATAAGGTAAAAACAGAGAGGGAGGCAAACCATGAGAGACTCTTAAACACAGAGAACAAACTAAGGATTGCTGGAGGGGAGGTGGTTAGGGGGATGGGTTAAATGGGTGATGGGTACTAAGGAAGGCACTTGTTGGGATGAGCACTGGGTGTTATATGTAAGTGATGAATCACTAAGTTTTACTTCTGAAACCATTATTTCACTCTATTTAACTAACTTGGGTCTAAATAAAATTTTAAAAAATTTAAAAAAATTTTAGAAAGAGCCATTGGTAGGAGGAGTGAGAAGGAATTGAGGATATAAATGGAAATGAGGTATTTAAGGAGAGAGAAAAATCTAGAATACCTGTGGTTTGAGATCTAACTTGAGTAACCAAGAAACAAATAACTGGACTGGTAAGCAGAAGCCAATTCTACATTGAAATAAGACAATATAACTCAATATGAGTGTATATCTTTATGTGTATGTGTGTGTGTGTGTGTGTATATATATATATATATATATATATATATATATATATATACACATGTTGAGTGCAAACAGATTCAGAATTTATGATTGATAGGCCAGCAACTGACATAACTTGTAAGTGAATAGACTTATAAGTCAATAAAGACTTAGCATCCCCCCCACCCCCGCAAAAATACCCAAGGCTGCCTTTATGCAATACAGTCTTTATTTGGGCAAATAATTCCATGCTGTCTCCCATCTGTCCATCCCTTGTCTAATTTGCAGTCATACTGTCCCCAGTGGTCAGTTATGGCAGCCTCCTTTCTTGTCTAGTGTTAAGAACCCCTTTCTTCTCATTCTCTTGAGCACCTCTCCTCATTTCAGACACCCATGAGTTCTGACCTTGGACTCATAGTCAGGGTCTATGCCATTTCCATATCCACACATCTCCCTCAGCCAGTTTTATTAATAACACAAAATCTCATCCTGTGGAATTACACCAGAAACTATCCTACTAAATACCTACCATTCACCATGGTGGCCTTCATTTTATCTAAGACTCTCCCTTTATTTAAAGTTTGTCTTCTCTTTAGCAGGGAATGTTCATTAAGGAATTAAGGATCCAGAGAATTGTTTAAATGCTATTTAGAGTAGGAATCACAGGACCGTTTGCCTGGAGGCCAGACTGAAGGACAGAAGTTGGAAAAGGAATGCAAAATGACTGCGGAAATGTGTATCTCTAAATATATTTTAAAACTATGTGGCAATGTAATAGCTATGAAATTGAATCTTCTTCCTTAGGGTAAGTAGGTAACACAGTATCAGAGGCCTTGGCAGGCAGAATAACCCCCTTTTCCAAGTTGGAAGATATCGCCCTTTGATCAAAAACGTAAGATCCTTTCATTTTCCCCACTACAGTCAGTGTTTCAATTTCAAAGGCCACTCGCTGTTTCTGATCTGTTATCAGTCAGGCAGACTCAACACACAGAGAGAAAGCCACTTTAGTATAAGCTGCTGTCTCTTTTATCACAAATGCAGACTTAAGGATCCTGTTCTGCTAAGACTGTACAGCTCGAGATGAAAAGTGGAAGCGAGGGCAGAGGAAAGCCAGCTTCATGATGGGAAGTTGTAGACCTGAGTCCAATGTAGGTGAAATATGGAAAGTTACCTATGTGGCTGGATAAATCCCTTTGTTTCTGAGCTAGTTTCCTTCACTAAGATCAGAATTGCCTAAAGAAAAATACTAGGATGTTTCTGGGCAAGTATAAATATGACAGTGCAAACTAGAAATGAACATACATTAATCTGTTCAAGTATCTAACACATGCCAGGCACTGTGCTGTCTTTTTAAATTTTTTTTTTCAACGTTTATTTATTTTTGGGACAGAGAGAGACAGAGCATGAACGGGGGAGGGGCAGAGAGAGAGGGAGACACAGAATCAGAAACAGGCTCCAGGCTCTGAGCCATCAGCCCAGAGCCTGACGCGGGGCTCGAACTCACGGACCGGACCGCGAGATCGTGACCTGGCTGAAGTCGGACGCTCAACCGACTGCGCCACCCAGGCGCCCCATGTGCTGTCTTTTTAAATCCAGCAAACCTCACAGTCACCTCTGATGAGGAAAGAGAGACTCAGAGAAGTCAGACACTTGTCCATTGGTATGCTTTTAAGCGAAGAAGGCTTGACTCAAACCCCTGCCTCCCTTCTAAAGCTTGAGCTCTTTCTTTTATTCTCTTTCTTCTTTCTTCCTTTCTAAAAATTCTCTTTCTCCTACAGCACACTGCCTCCGTAGAAACAGAGGGAGGCTTGGGCGCGTTGGTCTGTGGGCTGGTTTAGCCAGAAGGACAAGCCTGACCACACAAACATTTGTTTTCGTTTTGTCCGTTCTGTGTACATCATAATTGTGCATCCCTCAGAAAAAGCTTTGGTCAAATAAATACAAGACACATGAAAACATCTCTGCCTCATCCCCACAACATAAATCATATTTGCCAAAAGTTGTCAAATTTGCTAAATTGCTGGTTCACCAGTTCCAACCAGTCTGCTGGTTCACTCACATGCTTAACTTCAATGGGAACACGATGTAATGTTCTCTGATTCTTTTTTTCAGGAGCTCTTTATATTACTTTCTCATCTTATTCATTCAACAGTGCTATTCAACAAAAAACAATTGGACAAAGGACAAAAAGGCAAATGACAGCTGGAAGGGAATGACAACTGGAATTGAGCCAAGCAGTAACTATGTCTTCAGCCCCATAATGTGTTTTCCCAACTAGTTTTATTTCATATGTATTTACTTCTCTGTTTCCTTGCACGTATTTTTGTGACTGAATTCATTTTTGTGGGATTTTTTTTAATCATAAAAATACATGCAAACTGCAGAAATACATGTAGATTCTCAGTGCTGAATGGGGCATGGATTCCTTTATAACCTTTCTCCATAGGCTATATAAACATTTATAATTATATGAAAGTTTTTGCTACTTTTTATAAAAATAATATACTATATACTGTATTAAACAATTTTTATTTTGTTAAAAATATATCATGCCTATCCCTCCAGATGAGGACATTTATGTTGTACTTATTCTTTTTTAAGTAATGACATCATTTTTATTTATACCTATATCAAAACATACTTATTCCTTTAGAGATGGACGTTTAGGGTGTTTCCAAGTTTTTGGCTGTTTTTATTGTCCTACTATAATAAATACTATTATGACAAATTTCCTTGGGAATATTGTTAAAATTAACAATATAATTGAGATACAGACCTTAAGTGTATGGCCCAAGAGATTTTTACAAGTGCGTATACCCATGGAACTGACACCCCTGTCAAGATACAGAACGTTTCCATCATTCTAGAAAGTTCTCATGTGTCCCTTCCTCGTCAAACCTGCCCTCCCCATGCCAATAAACCATGATATGATTTTGCATGTTTCATAATTTCCTATAATTGAGTCCAAAGGTTTGCACCCTTTTGTGTTCTGCTTCTTTTGTTCAGCATGGTAGCTATGCCTTCATTCCATTTTACTATATGGATGTACCAAAATGTTCATTTCTTTTTAATTGTATGAATATTCCATAATCAACTATTCTGCCGATGAATATTTAAATTGTTTCTGGTATTTTTCTAATTATAGTAAATGATGTTACAATAAACTTCACTGCACTCATGTCTTTATGTACTATCCTTTGTTTCATCAAAGATATAGCCCCCACAACAGGATTTTTTTAATTCCTTAAATTTTAATTTTGTCAGATACTGCCAGATTACCTTCCCAGTAGGTGATAGCAATTCACACTCCTACCAACCCATGTTCCCACACTTTTATCAGTCTGAGGGGGCTCTTTGGATATCAGGGGTACTGACCTCTAAATGTTAGACACTCATTCATGGGAGCACACTTATCAAAATATTAAAAATACACATACTGAACACAAACTTTGTGTTGAGCACTTTACTGGCCGCTGGTGATAAAAAGTTAAATAAGGCTTTATCCTCATCCTTGAGTGGCTTACAAACCAAATAAGAAAAGCAATATGATTAGTTCAAGAATGAAGCGTTTCACGTGGTGCAACAGGAGAGGAAATTTGGGAAAATCAGATTGGGAGGTCATGTAAAACGTGTCTGGGCAAGTGCTTGTCAGTGCTAGTTTGATAAAGTGAGAATCTGTTGGGTAACGAGGCAAAGAGTATTCCTGAAAGACCGATGAGACTGGGAGCAGCCTTGGATGCACAAAAAACTGTCCACATTAAAGAAGCTTATAAGAACATGACAATTGCATGCAGAGTGGCTACAGAGAACAACAAAACAAAAGTTCTATAAAAATTGGTGAAATTTGGGGTGCCTGGGTGGCTCAGTAAGTTAAGCGTCCAACTTCAGCTCAGGTCATGATCTTGAGGTTCCTGGCTTAGAGAGTCGCATCGGGCTCTGTGCTGATAGCTCACACCCTGGAGCCTGCTTTGGATTCTGTGTCTCCCCCTCTCTCTGCCCCTCCCCCACTCATGCTCTGTCTATCCCTGTCTCTCAAAAATAAAAAATAAAAGTGTTTTAAAAAATGGTGAAATTTTGGGGCACCTGGGTGGCTCAGTCAGTTAAGAATCTGACTTCGGCTCAGGTCACGACCTTGTGGTCAGTGAGTTCGAGCCCCGCATCAGGCTCTGTGCTGACAGCTCAGAGCCTGGAGCCTGCTTTTGATTCTGTCTCCCTCTCTATCTGCCCCTTCCCGACTCACGCTCTGTTCTATCTCTCAAAAAAAAATGAATAAACATTAAAAAAATCTTTTTATTTGGTGAAATTTTATGTTGTACACTTGAAATATGTTACTAATGTAACATTGTGTGTTAACTATACTTCAATTTTTTTTTAATGGGTGAAATTTGAATGGGGTCTATAAATTAGGTAATGCTATTTTATTGATGTAAATTTCTTGAATTTGGTAACTGCCCCGTGTTTGAGTAAGTGAATGCTTTTGCACTTAGGAAATACATTCTTGGATTAAAGGAGTATGTCTATGATTTACTCTCAAACTGTTCAGAAAACAGAGAGATTAGAGATAGAGAGATGATAGAAAGAATGATAAAGCAAATGTGTTAAACTGTTAATAATTGGTGAATCTAGGTGAAGAATACATGAGAGGTTTCTGTTCTAGTCTTGCAATTTTTCTGTTTGAAACTACTTCAAAATAAAGGTTTTTTGTATTAATATTTAAAACACAGTAATGCCTCGGTGCCCTCCAGTTGGTTCTACATGACTAGAGTGAATGATACAAAATGGAAAGTGGTAAGCTCTGAGGGCAGAGAGGCAAGCAAAGGCAAAATGCTGAAGAGCCTTGTTCTTGGCTGAGAAATTCTAATTTTATTCTGAAAGCCATGTGGAATAAAGGAGCAATGAAATCCAATTTGCATTTTTAAAAGAGTACTTTAGCAGCTTTGGGGACATGGGCCCAGAGTGGGACCAAATGAGACACCAGCTGGGAGGCCATCATGATGAGTCAGATGAGTGAGGGCCTAGCTGAGACCATGGCTGAGGGAACAGATCAAAGGGCACAGCAAATATATCTATGAAGAGCCCACATGACCTAGAAATTGAAGGAGGCAGAAGGATTCCAGCTTGTGAAACTTGTTAGATGACAGTGCTAATCACCAAAATAGAAAACAGAGGTACAGGGGAGAGCTTGGGAAGGAAGATGATGGGCTCTGGGTTGACTAAGACAAGCTTAAAGTACCCATGGAGAATTCCAGGGGAGACCTCCAGAGCTTCGAGAGAAATCTGGACCTGAGACACTGGCTTCTAAGTCAACTGCATGTAGGTAGCTTGGGCTCTTACAAAGAAAGAGTTCTTCACCACTACCAAATTAACATGTTCTTAGGGAATGATATTTTTAAAAGGAGGCTAAATGTGGTAAGTTGTTACGCTACTATACCCATAATGTCTTCTTCCAAGTACCTGTGGAAACAGATCCACTCAAAAAATATATTAACAACTGCTCTAGATTGAAAGAAGATAATGTGTCACAATGTGAAGACATTTCCATTAAATGCAGGAGTGGTGAGCTCTTACGCAAAAGACAGTCGTTGCTCATTGCACCATTTGAGCCAGGAGAGCATGGTAGCTCTGAATAGAAAAGTTCTGACTCATCTCTACTCTTACCTCTCAGCCCCGTCAGGGGTTTCACAGGCACAGGATGCATCCGGCCGTGCCCACTTCACCACCACCACCAGGCAAAAAAGCTTCCTAAAGCAGCCTGTGTTATGCCATTTTCTCTGATGGCAATTAGGAGGGGAAGTGAGGACCCGGGAACTTCTTAGAAGTGCAGATTACTGGTCCCCACGTCGGCCCTACCAAATCAGAAATTGCAGGCGAACCCAGCAAGCTGTGTTTTAACAAGCCCTCCAGGTGACTGAGATGTACCACAAAGTGGGAGTACTGTTACAAACTGCAGGGATGAAAAATAAGTCCAGGGGTGCCTATGTGGCTCAGTCGGTTGAGCGTCCGACTTCAGCTCAGGTCATGATCTCATGGCTCGTGCGTTGGAGCCCTGCATCAGGCTGTGTGCTGCCAGCTCAGAGCCTGGAGCCTGCTTCGGATTCTGTGTCTCCCTCTCTCTCTGTCCCTCCCCCGCTTGCAATCAGTGTCTCTCAAGAATAAACATTAAAAAAATATTTAAAAAAAAAAAGAAAGGAAAATGAGTTCATTATAATGTCAATCCAATGAGTGAAGCCCTCCCCAAATTTGGAAATTATGAGCCTCTCAAAGATGCCAGCCTTGGCTTTTAAGTCCAAAGTCTAATATGTTAATTCAACAAGTATTTACTGAGTAGTAAGTGAGTCTGGCTCTTTATTAATGTTAGAGGAGGAAGGAAGGAAGGAAGGAAGGAAGGAAGGAAGGAAGGAAGGAAGGAAGGAAGGAAGGAAGGAAGGAAGGAGGGAGGGAGAAAGGGAGAAAAGAGGGAGGGAGGGAGGAGAGAGGAGACTTGGGTTACACAACATCTGTGATTTCAAAGCTATCCCAGGCTTTTAAAACTCCATATTTTTCTCTTTCTTCCAACAGTAGCCAAGATAAAATACATACACAGAAGTGAATGAAAATGAGCCAAGATTTTGTGGGTGGTAAGGAAAAGGTGAAAGCAGGTGGGGGGCGGTATTTCTCTGTGTTCTCATGTACTTTTTTCTTCAGTTCCTTAATTCCTTGTTTTTCTTCCCTCTCATCATCTTCTGTGTCCTGACACATGGGGAAATTTCACTTAAACAGATTCACACATTCTTACACTCCCAGGGGCACGCACACAGCAACACCCAAAGCAAATCCTATTGGATTTTCCTTCCCCCACTTTTCCCATCGGTCTCTCAGCCCAGGGCAACGGTGGGCCTCCCTTCAGTCAGCTCTCTCTGCAGCTCCTCCCCATGGGCACTTTCTACTGCCTACCATCTATGGTTCCAGGCTCCGTTAAGACTATGCAGCCTGGTGCCAGGTATGTTACAAACCAGATAAAGTCCCATGATTTAGCATCTAGTTTGGGATTCACTCTCCTTCCTTCAAAATCAGTATTTCAAGGAGAAACCGGGAGGTTAGACAGAAAATAATAGCTAACATTTATGGAGCACTAATTATCTGCAGGTCTACATGTTAAGTGCTTTAATAATTTCATCATATATTTTCTTCACAAAAACTAGGAAGTATCCGTGCCCATTAACTCTGTCACATTACGTGCCACATACCTATGCCTATTTCATAGATGAAATTAAGATTAGAGGAATCCTTAAGAAATTAAAGATTAGGGGCGCCTGGGTGGCGCAGTCGGTTGGGCGTCCGACTTCAGCCAGGTCACGATCTCGCGGTCCATGAGTTCAAGCCCCGCGTCAGGCTCTGGGCTGATGGCTCAGAGCCTGGAGCCTGTTTCCGATTCTGTGTCTCCCTCTCTCTCTGCCCCTCCCCTGTTCATGCTCTGTCTCTCTCTGTCCCAAAAATAAATAAATGTTGAAAAAAAAAATTTTTTTTTAAAGAAATTAAAGATTAAAGAGACTCCGTGATTACCTAAGATCCAACTATTATAATTTCAGCTAATTTCAGAGTTTGTACTCCTCTTAACTACTACCGAACAAGAAATCTCAAAATCATAGAATATTAACAGCGAAGGTACCTTAAAAATCATCTAGGCAAGGGGTTTTCAACCTTGGGTGCACATTAGCCTCATGGGTAGTTTTCGAAGATCCCGAAGACCAGGTCATACCTTGGACCAGTTAAATACTCATCTCGGGGGTGTGGGTGACCCAGATGTCTGTGTTTTTCTAAGCTTCCTGGAGGTCCGCTGATTCAAATTCAGTTCTTACATTTTGCTGGTAAGACAGCAAGTGGCAATAGGAACACAAATTATTGTAATCGGGGAAGTGCCTGCCACCCTCTGACTCACAGAGAGCAAAGGAAGGCTTCCAGCCAGCATGGGGCAAGTGTGGAGTGCATTGCTATTCTCCTACAAAGATTTCATTTTCAAATCATCCATGTCTAAGATTGATAGGAAGAGGTGTCATTGTTTTCCTTTGAATGTTTAGGCTGAGAGTGATATCCTAAAGGAGCATGGTCACATGCTCCAGAACCAACTCTGACACTAACCGCAATCTTGGGTTACTTACCCTCTCTTTCCTTATCTGCAAAAAATTCGTGTCATAATAGCCCATGCCTTACTGCCTTCACAGGTACCTCTAAAAATCAGGAGTGCCTGGGGGGCTCAGTCGTTTGAGCATCCGACTTCGGCTCAGGTCATGATCTCGCAGTTTGTGAGTTTGATTCCTGTGTCGGATTTGGTGCTGACAGCTCAGGGCCTGGAGCCTGCTTCACGTTCTGCCTCCCTTGCTCTCTGACCCTCCCTGTCTCAGGCTCTCTCTCTCTCTCTCTCTCTCTCTCTCTGTCTCTCAAAAATAAATAAACATTAAAAACATTTTTTGGTGGGGGGGCACCTGGGTGGCTCCGTTGGTTAAGCGACCAACTTCAGCTCGGGTCATGATCTCGCAGTTTGTGAGTTCGAGCCCCGCGTCGGGCTCTGTGCTGACAGCTCTGAGCCTGGAGCCTGCTTCAGATTCTGGGTTTCCCCCTCTCTCTACCCCTCCCCTGCTCACGCTCTGTGTCTCTCTGTCTCTCAACAATAAATAAATGTTAAAAAAATTTTTTTAATAAGTATAATATAAATGTAGAAGGGCTCTTGGATGGCTCAGTTGGTTAAGCATCCAACTTCGACTCAGGTCATGATCTCATGGCTCATGAGTTCAAGCCCTGCATCAGGCTCTGCACTGACAGCTCAGAGCCTGGAGCCTGCTTTGGATTCTGTGTCTGCCCCTCTATCTGCCCCTCCTCTGCTCATGCTCTGTCTCTGTCTCTCTCTGTTTCTCAATAATGAATAAACATTAAAAAAAACTTTTTTAATACATAAACATTAAAAAAAATTAAAAACCAAATAAGACAATGTAAACCTTTGATACAATAAGAATGATGCAATGTTTTTAACACGTACTGAACTTAAAGAAAGTGTACTTTGGGGCGCCTGGGTGGCTCAGTCGGTGGAGCGTCCGACTTCAGCTCAGGTCATGATCTCACGGTTGGTGGGTTTGAGCCCCCCATCAGGCATGTGCTGAAAGCTCTGAGCTTGGAGCCTGCTTCGGATTCTGTGTCTCCCTCTCTGTCTGCCCCTCCCCCGCTCATGCTCTGTCTCTCTCTCTCTCTCTCTCTCTAAAATAAACATTAAAAAAAAAAATAGAAAAGAAAGCGTACACTTATGGCACACAGAGCGGGATCCGAGTCCTGCTCTCGCTCTTCATGGGCTATTATCAGGGAAGTAAGATAAGTTCTCTGAAAGAGTACTCCCCTCCCCAACATGTAGAAAGCAAAATCAATAACATGGTTGTTTGGAGAATTAAATAACACTTTGTAAAGTATGTGGCACCTACAAGGTGTTCAAAGTGTTTCTTTCCCTTGCCCACGGCCACTTAAATTTCTTATTTATTTCACCATATATTTTTTTAAATTTTAACTTTAAAAAAATTTTTTAAGTTTATTTATTTATTTTGAGAGAGAGAATGAAAGAGAGACAGAACAGGGGGAGGGCAAAGAGAGAGAAGGAGAGAGAATCCCAAGCAGGCATGGCCTGTCAGTCCATCATATAGATTGAAGCACAGCAGAAAAAAAAAAAAAAAAATTAAAGAGTACCTAACATCATTACTCACTTTGATTAGGAATAGGCTGTCCAGGGGCACCCGGGTGACTCAGTCGATTGAGCATCCCCAACTTCGGCCCCTGTCCTGATCTCGCGGTTCTTAAGTTCAAGCCTCGCATGGGGCTCTCTGCTGACAGCTCAGAGCCTGGAGCCTGCTTCGGATTCTGTGTCTCCCTCTTTCTCTGCCCCTCCCCTGCTCACGCTCTGTCACTCTCTCTCTCTCTCAAAAATAAATAAACATTTTAAAAAATGAGGAATAGCCTGTCCAATTGTGGAAGTTATAATACAAACACGATGTTAGAGAAGATGTCCATAGGCGTTAGGACATGAAAAGTTAGAGATTTTAGCTGAAAAAGGCAATTAACAAGCCAACATGGACAGTATGATCTCCTAGATAAAAGATAGGAAAAAATATACACTAAGAGTTTAATCATGATAATGAATGGGCGATAGAATGGTATCTTTTTACCATCTCACCTTCGGCTTCTCTGCATTTTCTAATATCTACAATGTACATATACTTATCTTGTTACAATAAAAGCTTATTTTGTGAAGAGGAGGGAAGAAGGATGGGCTTCCCTAAAGGAGATGAGCAAATGCAAAGACATCCCTTGTTCTTAGGACAATTCAACATCATCAAAATACCCGTTCTAAGTGAATTGATCAATTTAAAGGGATTCGAATTAAAATACTAATAAGCTATTTATGGAGCCAGACAAATTGATCCTAAAGTTCACAAGGCGAGGAAACCATGAAAGAACAGCTAGAAAACACTAAAAGGGAAGAGTTCTAGGAAGGACGGCTCTCTCAGCTTTCTGCAAAGCCTTAAGAATTAAAACAGGGCAGTACTGTTGCGTAAGTAGGCAAGCATACCAGCAGAATAAAACAGAGTTCAGAACTATGCCCAACAAAATGCAGGAATCTAGTATTCGATCGAAGCGGCATCTTAGATCACTGAGGCAAAGTTGGTCTTTTTAATAAAATGTTGAGATAACTGGATGACCATTTGGATAAAAAGATAAAACCAGGTTAATTCCACAAACTATACACAAGCATACACTCCAAATGTATCTAAGACCTTAATATAAGAAATAAAATTAGACAAATTTTATATAATACCAGAGGAAAGTAAGTGAATTCCTCTTTAGCCTGGGTGTAGGGAGAGTCCTTCCGTGACGAAAAATTTAGACACAGTAAGAGAAGCCTGATAAACGCGACTATATAAAAATAAAGAATGTTTGCATGGCCAATAAAAAAAATGACCATAAATAAAGTCAAAAGACAAACAATAAATGGGGAGAAAACAATTGCTGTATATTACATCCATAAGGAGCTAACAGACCTATTATATAAAGGGTGCTTTAAAACTGTGCGGAAAAAGGGGTGCGTGGCTGGCTCAGTTGGTTAAATGTCTGACTTGGGCTCAGGTCAAGATATCACAGTTCACGGCTTCAAGCTTGGAGCCTGGATCCTGCTTCTGATTCTGTGTCTCCCTCTCTCTTGGTCTCTCCCCCACTCATACTCTGTCTCAGTCTCTCTCAAAAATAAATAAACATTAAATTAAAAAAAAAAAACTGAGGGGCGCCTGGGTGGCGCAGTCGGTTAAGCGTCCGACTTCAGCCAGGTCACGATCTCGCGGTCCGTGGGTTCGAGCCCCGCGTCAGGCTCTGGGCTGATGGCTCAGAGCCTGGAGCCTGTTTCCGATTCTGTGTCTCCCTCTCTCTCTGCCCCTCCCCCGTTCGTGCTCTGTCTCTCTCTGTCTCAAAAATAAATAAACGTTGAAAAAAAAAAAACTGAGGGGAAAAAGACCATAAATCCCAAAGAAAAAAAGATAAAGACACAGAAAAAAATTTTAGGAGATAGAAGTGGCCTTTAATGTGAGAGATGTACGATACTACTCCCAATAAGGAAAATGCACATTAAAACCATAGTGAGATACTATTTCTCACTGTGGTAGATTGGCAAACATTGAAAAGCTCGACAACATACTCCATTGGCTGCTGAGGCTGTGGGGAAACATGTATGTTCCTACACAGCTGGTAGAAATGCAACATCAAGGAGACTTCCCATGGGGAGGGGACAGGCACTATTTCACAACACTATATATGCAACCCCCCTTCTAGAAATCTATCCTGGAGATTATACCTTCAATAATATGAAAATACACATGCACACGTTCAATCACTGCAGCATTATTTGTAATTGCCAAGTATCAGAGACTACATACAGAGGATTGATGGGTTTACGATCACATTTGAGAACCATGAAGCTGTCAAAAGGAAGAGAACGATGTCTATGAACTGATATAAACGTATTTCCAGGAATTATTGTTAAGCAAAGAAAAAAAATTCAAGTAAAATGCAAATGAAGTTGATGGATAGATAGATAGGTAGATGGCAGACATATAGAGGAAAAAAAGAAGAGGAAATAACTTAGCATACATTTATGTGCTATCTTTATCAAAGATACACAGGGAGAACAGGAGCCCAAAACGGGGGTGGGAAGGGTGAGGTAGAAGATGTAGGACAGAGTGATGCTTCTGACTCTATCTTTTCATACAGTTTTGAATTTTGGAAGCATGTTACGGTTCTAGACATTCAAAAAATTAAATCAGATTCAACCAACAAAGATGGGAAGGGAAAAATTTAAAAATCTAAAGCTGAAAGCAAGCCAAAATAATGAATCCAATGATTTTTCAAGTGAATACCGTATTCGTAGTAAATAGGGAAGGAAAAAATGTAATCTAAGAAACAAAAGAGCAGAATGTGTGACTTCAAATCTGTATCTTCAGTCTTGTGTAGTTTGTGGAGCAGAGGTAAAACCGCACACACAATCTAAGCTCTATTTTTGTAGCCTTGTTTATTGCACTGGTATGAGCTAAGTACTTCTGAAACCATCATGGATAAAGTGTAGCAATGAAGGAATAAATGTGTCAATATTGTTGGTGGCCAGGTTCTCACTATGAAAGAAGAAACATACAAACAGAAAATAGAGGAAGGTGAGAAAAAACCCTTTGGTGATACATTGGACTTGCAGGACTAGGTGAACCCATGATTTTTTAAACATATGTATGTCTATGCATATATACATGCATGCTTATGCACATACATATACACATGTCTGTGCATGTGTAAGTATGTGTGTATACACGTACACACACATACAGATATTTATTAGCTTTGTCTGCTGAAAGGCCATGGAAACAAATATACCTCAGCAGCACCCAGGTATCCCATTTTAATATTTTTTAATGTTTACTTATTTTTGAGAGACAGAGACAGAGTGTGAGTGGGAAAGGTTAGAGAGAGGAGACACAGAATCCGAAGCAGGCTCCAGGCTCCAAGCTGTCAGCACAGAGCCCGACTAGGGGCTCGAACTCGTGGACCACAAGATCATGACCTGAGCCTAAGTTGGACACTTAACCAACTTAGCCTCCCAAACACCAGATATTCCATTTTAAATACCATTCCCCACTACCAGGAAATAGGAAGGGTTCCTCCGGGGAGGGGGTGGGGAGAAGGCCAGTGCTGGGGCTGGGGCTGGGGCTGGGGCTGGGGAAGAATAAACAAAAGATAGCCTTGGAACTTCTGATAAGGAAGTTCTCACAAAAATAAACCAAGTCATAAAGACTGGGGAGGCAGTTTGAAGGGGTTCCACTGGCTAAATCTGGGACAATTTGAGCACAAAATGCCTAAGGGCAGTGATGAATTATAAACCACTGAGAGAAAAAAGGAATCCATAAGTCCTCACCACTAATAAATACTTAAAGAGGGAGAAAGGAGGGATCTTATTTATGGTAGCATGTCAAGTGCCAACTGGTAAATGTGGACTACAGGACTTTTGCACATTTGCGGTGCAACCAGCTCAGAGAAAATTAGTTCAAGCAAAAATTGTAAAAGGATGCTAAATCTAGGAGAAAGTTTGACGAGGGAAGGGCAGAATACTTGTGTGATCGTAATGTGCTTCCCGCAGATCGCTTATTAGTTGCAAGAGGAAAAAAAATACTATGCAACAGAGATATAGAACAACACGTGACTGGGTGGCCAAAATCAACGTCATTAACGTGGACGAGTCCAACAGTACTTGCATCCGGGCCACACGCTAAGAAGGTCCAGTATCGCTCATGTAATATACCAGCCAGGAATGCACAGCCTCGCTGTAAGCACTGCGAAAAATTAAGCAAACCAAAAATGAGAAACTTTTGTCATAAAAGACAAAAGGATGGGTATAAAAATGTTCCAGATTAAAGGAAATTAAAGAAACACAACCACAGGAGGCAATACCTTATCCTAGACAAGATTTCATACTGGGAGCCAGGTTGAGGAATGAGGCAGGGCCATTACTGGGTATGTAGACAGAATGAGAATGCATATTAAATACAAGTATATCAATGCATTTACTCAAGTTTTAACGGTACCTGGTTAGGTAAGAGACAATCCCTATTCTTAGAAAATACACACCATGTGTTTAGGAGTGAAGGGGCACGGTATAGGACACTGACTCTCAAATGATTCAGAAAAAATATACGCACTTATGTCTATATATACATATAAACACACACAGAGAGAGAAAGAGAGTGTGCAGAAGTAATAATGCAAATTGGATAAAAGGTTAATAATGGATGAATGTGGGTAACGGATATACAGATCTTCTTTATACCACTCTTATTCTTGAAACTTTTCAGTGCTCTTAGAATTATTTCCATATAAAAAATGGGTTTTTTGGAAGTGTACTATAACAACTTGATTTAAGAACGTCAGACAAAAAAAGAATGGTTTAGGTTAGCCCCAAATCAAAATAAACTAGCAATTTATTTTAATCCAGATCTGAAAAATGTTATGAGCTAATTTTGATTAAACAACTACATTATTTAATATTGATAAGGCCATTTCCTTCAGTAGTTTTTTTTAATGTTTATTTATTATTGAGAGAGAGAGAGAGAGACAGAGCATGAGCATGGGAGGGGCAGAGAGAGAGGGAGACACAGAATCGGAAGCAGGATCCAGGCTCCGAGCTGTCAGCACAGAGCCCCACGCGGGGCTCGAACCCACAAACCGCGAGATCATGACCTAAGCCAAAGTCGGACGCTAAGCCATCCAGGAGCCCCTCCTACAGTAGTTTTAACGCAATAGCTCACGAAATATAGTACGACCACTAAAGAAGAATGTATTTAATAAATAGCAATGATATAGCAATGTGCTATTGATTCGCTGGGTATCCTCCTGAGAGCCTTCCAAGGAAGACCTCCTTAGTGATCAGAAAAATTTGGGTGTGTTTTATCAGCAAACTTAAGAGATTTGAAATAAATGTTTTGGTTATATTGCTATTAAAATCACATTTCTTTTTCTTATTGCAAAATTATGTCTTGCCACTCAACAGTAATATTTTTTTAATTTCACATTTTTAGTGTTTACCTTTGCTTAGATACTAATATTGCGATTCTGAGGGGGAAAGAGTACAGAGTTAAGTATTTCATGACCTGTAAAAACTTGGTGTCCTTTAGCTCACATGGAGATACAGAGGCTGATATCAGAATATTTTTATTTTAATATTTGCTTCCTAAGGACTAATGTAAACAGAATATAACCTATTGCTTTCTCAGTGTTCAGACAGCTTACATTTGCAGGCTAGCAATCCCTCTTCTCAATGAGCTGAGACTGTTAGATCAGATGGATCCCAGGGGCTGGTTTGTAGAGCCTGACCTCCTGCCTTGTTTTTCTGCATTTGTTCAGTTTTAAAGGAAACAATTTTGTTATAGATCTGAGGTGTTACTACTTTAAAAGCTTCCTGTTAAGATACTATAGCAAGAAAGTATAATTTAGTTATTAGTGAATTATCTGCTACTTATACTTAAATGAGTTGTTTGCTTTTTCACTCAATAGGCTAAATCTAAATAGCCAGCAGTGAACATTAGTAAATGAAATAATATTGGTGTTAAAAAAAAAAAGCTTTTTAATTCCACTCTGCATTTCACATGTAGTGGTTTCATATAAATACTCCTCTGATTAAGGCATGGCTTTAAGAAGTTAACATTGGATTTCGCGTAATTGCCAGTATAAACAACAAAAGGAATCACAAATGTAAATTTTCTGTGGTACACATCGGATGGCGTCCTTGCAGTCACCATTTACTTGGCTCTACTAGACGGTAATGATTTCAACACCAGAAGGGAGACAAAGGGAGATCGAAAGCACGGAGGGAAGAAAGTAAATCCAAGCAGGGAGAAAAAGTATAAAGAGGAAAAGGGAGAAGAGGAAACAACAGAGGAAGGAGAAGTAGGGTTCAGTGGGAAAGCAAATAGAACAAAGGTTAAGAAAGAGGAGAAAGTGAAAATGGGAACGGGGCAGAGAAGGGAAAGCAGGAGATGAAAATCCTCTCTCACCTGGAGGGTCACTGAAAAGACCCTAAGCTGGAGCCATCTTATTTGCATTTCGATCAAAGGGAGTGCTAAGCCTTTTCTTTTTTTTTCAGTGTTTTTTTTTTTAAATTTTTAACGCTTGTTTATTTTTGAGAGAGACAGACAGAGTGTGAGCAGGTGAGGGGCCAAGAGAGAGAGAGACACAGAATCTGAAGCAGGCTCTAGTCTCTGAGCTGTCAGCACAGAGCCTGACACGGGGCTCGAACTCACAATCTCATGACCTGAGCCGAAGTCAGAGGCTTAACTGACTGAGCCACCCAGGCACCCCCATGTTTATTTATTTTTAGAAAGAGTGGGAGGGAAAGCACGTGGGAGCAGGGGAAGGGCAGAGAGACAGGGAGAGGGAGACAGAGGTGCTGACAACACAGAGTTGGATGTGGGGCTGGAACTCACGAACAGCGAGATCATAACCTGATCCAAAGTCAGAAGCTTAACCCACTGAGCCACCTAGGCACCCCAAAGGGAAAGGTAAGTCTTAATCAGAGAGGTCAATGTTTTATATTTCACATTGCTTCTGTTGGCTTAATATAAATTTATTTTATGTAAAGTAAAACCCAGTTTGCACAAGAGTATTCCTTACTACCTACACAATATGTAAGCAGCTATTTTAGAGATGGATGTGAACGCCAACAGACGATGGAGCTGAGCAGAGGCTATGCTGGAATTGGTAGGAATTGCCAACTATTAATAAAGCAGTTTTCTTCCAGTTGTCGCTGTGTGCCATTCTTTGAAACATTCCCTGAGGAATATTTTTAAACCAGCTTAGATAGGACTTGTCATGGGATCATATAACTGCTATTGAACTGTTCTGAGCTTTGAGTCAGCCATGTATCCTTCGTGTGAAAAAGAAAAACAATCTGTCATAAAAGTGCATGAAAGTTGACAAGACTTTCTCTAACAGCTATAGATCCCGGGAATACATATTTATGAAGGTTTTTAAACACTAGCCTGGTAAACATATAGCACAGAGTCAAATTGTTTAAAATTGAACCACTGACCTGAAACAATCACTACAACTTACTTTGCAGTAAGCCTGTGGTTTTCCTGACCACCGAGCAGCCTATGTAACGTTTTGCATTAAAGAAAGAACCCGTGTTTATATTTCTTTTCAGTATTTTAATTTACAATCAAGCGTAGACATCATTCAAAATAACTGTCTCAACTTGTCTTAATGTTTATATGATTTCCTCTCAGTATTTTAATTTATGATTAGATACAGACATTAGTCAAAATAACTGTCTCAACTTGTCTTAATGTTTATAAAATTTTCTAAACTATATTAATTATTCTCTAATAGTCTATCATTATACAATGAAAACAATGGGGTTTTTTTAAGGCAATAAAGGAGTAAAAGTCAAGTGATGAGATCATTTTCCTTCTCATCTAAAAATTATTTTTCACTTTTAAATCTTACAATTAATCTATATAATTTTTTAAGTGGAAATTTCTCCTGGTTTTAAAGACAATGAAGAGTTGAATGGCAATGCTCCCACAGAGTGACATATGAATGTTTTCCAGACACATAATATTTTAATTTTTTTTTTCAACGTTTATTTATTTTTGGGACAGAGAGAGACAGAGCATGAACGGGGGAGGGGCAGAGAGAGAGGGAGACACAGAATCAGAAACAGGCTCCAGGCTCCGAGCCATCAGCCCAGAGCCTGACGCGGGGCTCGAACTCATGGACCGTGAGATCGTGACCTGGCTGAAGTCGGACGCTTAACCGACTGTGCCACCCAGGCGCCCCAGACACATAATATTTTAAATGAGACAAAGTGATGACTATATTTGGGTTTACAAAGGCCCCTAGAATAAATAGTATTCCTTGCTTTTAATTTACGATGGAGTTTATGTCAGGATTCCCAGTACAAGCACACACAGACTTCTAGTAAAACACCCCACTATGTTTTACCTTTAACAAGAGGCAATACAATTCCAAGAGTGGTTTTCACGCCATTGTCAATCATAAATGTTGCCGCTGTCCTTGTATTATTTATTTGTATAGCATTCATAATTACACCCCCCAGGATTCTTTCTTTGACCTCCAAACACTATCTGCCTTTTGTACAGGAGTGATCTGAGGCAAAATGATATAAAGTTAAGATCACCACCAAGTAATTCAAGGTTCATTGTAATTCATGAGCTTCTAATACCTGTACTTAAAACACTAAGATACTATTTCTTCCTATCTCTGCTTGTGACATTTATCTCAAGTGAGAGCTAAATACCAAGATAAGTTTAAAAATTAAGACCAGAGTCTAATGCATTAAAACACAGAAGCATAGATAAGAAACTATAGAATTTCTGAGCTGATGAAGATTTTAAAGATAATGTACCTATAATTTTAACAGAAAATGAAGTCCAAGGATAAGAAAAGGTGTCCCAAATCTTGCATAGCTAGTTGGGGACATGAAGCTGATGTGGGAACAAATAAACAAACTGCTAACTACGTTTGATAAGTATATAAGAAAGGGGAAAAGAGGGGCACCTGGGGGGCTCAGTTGGTTGAGCATCCCACTTTGGCTCAGGTCATGAGCTCACAGTTCGTGGGTTCGAGCCCCACATCAGACTCGCTGCTGATAGGAAGGGCCCGTCAGCACATAGCCCACCTCAGATCCTCTGTCCCCCTCTCTCTGCCCCTTTCCCACTTGCGCTCACCCCAAAATAAATAAATATTTTTTTTAAAAAAAGAAAGGGGAAAAGAGTAAACAAAGTCTTGGCAACGTAGGTAACAATATTCCTACCGGGCAGAAATGGTTTGTGGAACTCTGCCCACCCGGCTGTGAGCTGTGAAGGTAATCTGCTGTGGTGATTCTCCCCTACAAGCAACAGCCGAAAGACTTTTCACCAACACTTTGTATATATGGATCTCCCTCTAAATGCATCTACCCTGGACTTCTACAGTCCTGAGTATTTTTATCAACAGAAAATACCAGTCTTTAATCAAACGCATGAAGAAAATGTTTTAAAAAATGGAGTATCTTCCCCGGTATTTTTTTAATGAGTCAGAAAGCAGAACAGGAAGAAGGATGTCAGGGATAGCGCAACCTCTGTGACTAAGGATAAGAAGGGAAAACCTCCGTGCCCTCAAAGTGAAAATCCCCTTCTATTTTAAGGAACACTTTCTTACTTTAATCTCTCCAATGAGTAATTAGGATTAGATAATATTCTCTTGGGACATCTACTTTCCAGAGAGTAAGCTTTTAATGCATCAGTAAGAAAGGAAAAAATATAATCTGACAACTAAGAAGGAGAATCATCCATTTCCAAATGCCCTGGATGCTCTGTTCTCATCAGTCTATAGAACCCAAACGACGATGGCAGGCAACAAAGGTCTCAACTTTGTGGAGGAAAGAAGACTCAAACGTGAGTTCTCTAGCCCCAGGGCTTTATATGGTGGTATTTCTGTAGCCATTGGCCTCACAAAGCCTCTATTTTGTTTTAACACCATGTGTCTCAGGGGCAGAAAGTGGACAATATGGTGCTTTGAAAACTTTGTCAGCTTTCTGGGTGAAATCATAATTGTGTACTTTAAAGTCAGGCTGGATAGAGACATATATAGATAGCTGCTGTTTTATTGCTCACCCATTTAAAATGCAAATGATAATACCAAAAATTACCAAAGTCTACACTCCAGCTGTTCTTATTATTCACTACAGCTTTTTTTTTTTTTTTTGGCTACACTTATCCTCTCTGAATATATTCTACCACATAACCTTCCTTACAAAAACTCCTACTTGTTTCTTAAATAATTTTGTTTTATGTATTTAAAGAGTTGGAATCAAAAAATAAACCTCATTTTCCCAAGTAATGAGGAAAACAGATCTTCATTTCCATATCCCAAAAGTCAACTGTATAGAAACAAACTAACAATAACCTAAAGTGGCAGACAACCTATTTGTGAAGCTCCATTGATTGCTCTGTGGAAGCAAAAGTGACCTAGTTTCCTCAAGAGCGTGAGAAAAGAGACCTTTGGTAAGATTCTGAAGACAGGAATGAAAGTTTTTTGATTAGTACCCGATTCCCTGCGATGAGATTGCTTAATTCAGTCTTCTTAGACTGGGGGACACACACACACACACACACACACACACACTCAAGAAAGCCCACCCTCTTTCTGCATGAAGGGGAAGCCCTGTTGCTGTCCATAAACCATAGGAAGTAATTCTAAGCAGAGTAGGAAAGAACAAGTCCCTTCTTCAGCCTCAAAGTCCCCTTCTGGTGCCCCTCATTGGCACAACCTGTGTACCCGTGAGTCAGCTATTTAATTTCCTTAATCCTCAAATTCCTTGTCTGCTAAGTGGGACCTCACATTAGTCCTACTTTATGGAGTTTTAGGGAGAACTCAATGAAACACACGTGTTATGGTACATATAGGGAGCATTCAACAAATAACTTTCTCTAGTGTTAAAATAAGGAACCTAGAAGAAGAGAGGGAAGTTGGGGTTATTTGTCTTATAGCCAGTTTTTGGTTTTCAGTTGTTTTTTTTGTTTTTTTGTTTGTTTGTTTTTTGTTTTTTTGTTTTTTGAGTGGCAGGGATCTTGCCCCTTGAGTCTGAGTATCTTCCAGAACAGTTTTATTTAATGTGGAGAAAATTGGAAGTATGAGTCTGGACTCAACTGAGAGGTCAGGGCTAAAGGATCAATAGAATGTGTAGTAAAGCTATTTAACTTGGTCAATATAACTTTTTCTGACAACAACAGGACCATGAGCAGAGACAGACGGGTGTACTCGGGGGTCACATGGAAGCTTGTGAAAGGGTAGACACTAAAACGGTGGTTCTCAAATTCTAGCATTTACCAGAATTGCCTGGAGGACTTGTTCAGACACAGATTGCTAGGACCCACTCCGGAATTTTGATTCAGTAGGCTGGGATGATGGGGTTTGAGAAGCTGCATTTCTTTTTTTTTTTTTTTTTTTTCAACGTTTATTTATTTTTGGGACAGAGAGAGACAGAGCATGAACGGGGGAGGGGCAGAGAGAAAGGGAGACACAGAATGGGAAACAGGCTCCAGGCTCCGAGCCATCAGCCCAGAGCCTGACGCGGGGCTCGAACTCACGGACCGCGAGATCGTGACCCGGCTGAAGTCGGACGCTTAACCGACTGCGCCACCCAGGCGCCCTGAGAAGCTGCATTTCTACCAAGCTTCCAGGAGATGTTGATGTTTCTATCATTGACCACACTTTGGGTAGAGCTAGTCCAGGGAAATAAGATCAGAGCTGCGATCATTGGTAAGCATCCATACTAGATTAAAAAAAAAAAAGAGAGAGTGGGGTGGGAACTTAATTCTTGAGTACACACTATGTGCCAGGAGTTTCACAGGCATTAGTTAATTTCATGAGTTTCAACTATCCTACAAAGTGGGTTTTATCATTCAATTTTTCAGAGAAGTATATTGCAAGTGAGAGAGAGAAGGAACTTGCCCAAGGTCACATGACTAGTAAGGCAGCATCACTAGTATCCTGATCTAGATCTGTCCCACTCTAAAACCCATATTTTTTTCCCAATGTGTCAGGCTCTCAACTCTCACTGCAAGTCAGACCAGGAAGGTAATAGGAGGATTGCTTGATAAGAAAGACCTAGAGTTCACAGTAAGGTTTTAAGTACCATCTAGATGGTAACAACTCCCAAGTTTACCCTTCTAATACCTCCTGAAACCCAGTACTCGACTCCCTATCCAACATCACTAACTTCGTCCTCAGCTGTCCTCAATCGAACTGTTGCTATCCCCTCAGAGGTGCTTCCCCTTCAGTTTTCTCCTTCCCAGGTGATGGCAACTCTATCCTCGCAAAGGCTGAAGGCAAGTATCTTCCCCTGCTGCTCTCACAAGCGCCCCATCAGATCTGTCAGCAAATCCTGATGGCTTCGTCTTTCAAATAAACCCAGCCACTTGTCTCTACCTCTCCTGCCACTGTCATCATCTCTGCGTTGATTACATACTCGCTGCTCCACCCTTGCTCCTCTGAAGCTTATTTTCAACTCTGTAGCCAGAGTAATCTTTCTAAAATCTGAGTCAGATCACGTCTCTTCCTATCGAAACCTTCCAGTAAGTCCTCCTTTACTCAAAGTAAAAACCCAAGTCCCCCGTGATACAGATCTCATTACCTCCCCTCCCACTGCTCACCTTGCCTCGCCTCCTACACTTGTCTCCTGTCGTGTCTCCATCCCAGGGAGACATTCTGCCATTCCATGAATACTGCTGGGCACGCTGTTGCATGGGGACTTGGAACTGGCTCTTCCCTTTCCTTGGAAGCTCCTCCCCCAAATCTAACCGCTAAGCCTTCCTTCCATGTCTTCACTCACATCCCACTTTCTCAGTGTGGCCTCTTTAACCCTGCAACCACCCTCACCCCCAGGAACCCTGATCCCCTTACTCTTTCTTCTTTTTTTTTCATTTTTTCCTCATGACCCTTCTATGACTGTATAATTTACCTGCTTGTAATATTTATTATTTCTTATCTATCTACCTCCCCCCCCCACCATACACACCAAAATGTAAGCTCTCTGAGAACAGGAATCTGAATTTTGTTCACTAATGTATCTGAAGTGCCAAAAACTGTGCTTGTCACTTGGTAGGTGCTCAATAAACATTTGCGGGATAAATGAGGACAGAGCCGAGTTCAATGCAAATAGGAAAGTAGGGGAAATGGAAGGCTAGAACAATGATATCAGAACACTTTCAGAAGTGCAGCTGCTGGTGCTGGTGTGGCCCCTGGGTGGTGAAGCCATCTAAGGCATAGCTGTGGGGAGACCCGCAGGTGGAGTGTGGGGAAGAGGGATAGGCTGGACGGAAGGACAATAGAAAACCCAAGATTCAAAGTAGAAGAGCTTTTCTTATCACTGTCCTCAGAAAAGAAATAGAAGGTACGGGAAAACTGGAACATTATTTTCCTTTTTGAAAGTATTCATAGATTTTTTTAAGTTTGTTTATTTATTTTGAGAGATAGAGAGAGAGAGAGAGAGAGAGAGAGAGAGAATCCCAAGCAGGCTCTGTACCTTCGACACAGAGCCCATTGTAGGGCTCGATCTCACTAACTGTGAGATCATCACCTGAGCTGAAGTTGGATGCTTAACCAAATGGGCCACCCAGGTGCCCCCCCCCCCGTAAAAGGATTCAAAATGTTATAGTAGCCTTAAAAATATGTATCATGTCTCAAATCAATATTTCTTTACCTTACATATCTACCTAAAAAGAAGAGTAAATAGGGTGAGTGTCCTAAGAACTCCTGACATGGTTTGGGCATCTGTAATGTTTCTGTGTGAACCCGAGGGCATTAGTAAGAAGTATGCCCTAGACAGCAACAGAAGAGGCTCTATCCACTCTAAGCAGAATTCCAGGGTCTAGTATGTCATAAACTTGGGGGGAGACACTGATAGAAAACCCAACTAAGACTGCCTGAATTAAACAAGGAAATTTGCTGGCTTTTGGAACATAAAAGTCCAAAGCGTGTTGGTTACAGGTCTGGCTTGATCTAGGCATACACACAGTGTTATCAGGACTCTGATTTTCCCCATCACTAGGCTCTGCTTTCCTCTCACTTGGCATCATTGCCAGGCAGGCTTTCCCCAGATGTGGCTTCCAGCATTTCTAGGCTTACATTTTCTCATATTAGCCAACCTAACACAAAGATCCTCTCTGACAATCATTCTACAATAAGACCCGAGCCTGTATCTCCTAGGTCTGACTTTTGTCCTCTCCCCTAGACACATCGCTATGGCCAGGGGATGCCATCCTCTTATTGCCTAGTTGGGTCTTCAACATGTCCACTCCTGGAAACAAAAGAGGACAGATCCCACATGGATTCATTACAGAGAAGGATGATTCCCCCAAAGAAAAAGTGGGGCTCTTTGATCAGAAAAGGAGGAAATGGATGCTGAGCAGACAGCAACAGCATGTTGGCGTTTCTTCAGAGTTTTATAGGAGAGAAACTTCCTGCTTAGATAACAATGATCTTAGGAATATGCAGGAACTGAAGGCTAAAACCATTTCTCTTAATTTAGAAAATCCACGGGTGTGCAAAAGTAAGTTATTTTCAGTGACTGCCATGGTTTAGGACAAGTTTTATTTGTTTTTTGAAATAATCCTAGACAGTGCGGAGTCCTGGGTCACCTCCCCCCTTAGCAGACATCTGATATTTCCCAGATTCAGGACTAGACACTAGGTAAATACAGACAGAGGCAAAATGTGCCACCGGGGCCACCATGTTCCCACCTTTCTCTACCTCCTGTGGCCTGCTATCGAGGGGGCCCATCACATGGCACCATCTTGAATAGTCTGTTCCTAAGTCTTCCACCCATCCTGGTCCCACATTTTCACGGCTGTCTGTCATCCTGCCCATAACGATTCTACCTTCTTATTGGCAACCGCCATCATGACAATGCTTTGGAAGCATTGGGACCATCAGACTACCTTGGAGATCTAGAAGCATCTAAGAAATGCCCTTCTATGACTTACTCACACTCTGCCCTGTGCACCACATGTCTGGAATCCAATGAGAAAATCCACAAGCACCAGTTCGGTTGTTTGTTTTGTTTTCTAAAGCCAGGCAACCCATCATGATCCCCTGAGGCAAGGGAAGCTTTGTGGTGCAAGTAAACAGGAGTGATCATCTACTCTGGCCTTGTATTTTCTTAAGTAGGAAAAAAAAAGACATACAGACCGGTGGTGGGAGCACAGATGGCTTCCCTACAGCTGTTGAGAAAGCCCACTTGGTGGTGACTCAGAACTGTGGTGGAAACAATAGAGGAAAGAAGGAGAGGAATCATCTTTTCCAACCTGGTCTCCCGCTGTTATCCTAAAGCCTTATTTTATTCTTCCATTTCTTCATTTATTCCTTCAGCAAATATTTCTGTAGTGCGTATCACGCACCAGCACGAGGCAAGCCTCAAGTCAAAATGACCTTGTTCTTCCTCCCAGGTGCTCAGTCTAATGGGGGAAACAGACATGCACATACTGGAACATGTACAGCAAGTGTAGTAATAGAACTGACAGTGACAGAAGAGCCTAAAGAGGGATGAAGAGAAGCTCCTAACCCAGCTCAGCGGCAGCGGGAGTGCAGGTAGAAGTGAGGTCTCGGGGAAAATTCCCTGGTGGAGCTTCAGGTGAGCTGAGTCTTGGAGTGCCTGGGTGGTTCACTCGGTGACACATCCGATTTCTGCTCAGGTCATGATCTCATGGTTTGTGAGACAGAGCCCGGCATCGGGCTCTGCACTGGCAGCCGGGAGCTGGCTTGGGATTATCACTCTCCCTCTCTCTCTGCCCTTCCCTCACTCACTTTCTCTCTCTCTCTCTCTCTCTCTCTCTCTCTCTCTCAATAAATAAACTTTAAAGCAAGCTGAGTCTTTTTTTAACTGTTTTTAATGTTTATTTATTTTTGAGAGAAAGAGGGCATGAGCAGAGGAGGGGCAGAGAGAGAGAGAGGGAAACGGAATCTGAAGCAGACTCTGAGCTGTCAGCACAGAGCCCGATGTGAGGTTCGAATCCATGAACCGTGAGATCATGACCTGAGCAGAAGTTGGACGCTTCACCAACTGAGCCACCCAGATGCCCCTAAAGTAAGCTGAGTCTTAACTAATGAGTCAGTTGTGGGGAAGACAGCATGGTGGCTAGAAAACATTTCTGACAGAAGGACAGCAAAAATCAAGGCAGCTAGGATGAAGCATATCATGTACACATGGTGACCAGAGAGCCCAACAGGAGCCAGATCATGCAGAAGTTAAACTTGGAATTGATCCTGTAGGCAATGTCCAGGAAGAAATACCAACATTCATGATACAGGGTAGCAATATGATCCAATTTTCATTTTCAATAGATCATTCTGGCAGTTGTGTGGAGGGTAGGTTTTAAGAGGACAAGATATGGGGCGCCTGGGTGGCTCAGTCGGTTGAGCGTCCGACTTCAGCTCAGGTCATGATCTCACGGTCTGTGAGTTCGAGCCCCGTGTCAGGCTCTGTGCTGACAGCTCAGATCCTGGAGCCTGTTTTGGATTCTGTGTCTCCATCTCTCTCTGCCCCTCCCCCACTCATGCTCTGTCTCTCTCTCTCTCTCTCTCTCTCTGTCAAAAATAAATAAACATTAAAAAAAATTAAGAGGACAAGATAAGTTAGAAAGAAAAATAGATAATAGATTGAACTAGAAAAATGGCAGCAAGGAAAGAGAGGGGAAAAAATCCATTCGAGAATTATTTAGGAGGTAAAATCAGAATAACTTGGGGATTGACTGGATGAAGGAAAGGGTGAACACGGAGGTTAGGATCCACTTACCAGCTAGTGATGACAGAAAGCAAGAGGCTAGATAGAGCCATCAGCCGTAGAAGGTGAGAGGACAACAGTAAGTAAAGCACGTTGTACCATTTGGATGGCAAAGGTGTGGGTGCTCCCCATGGACACATGGATGCATATTCAAGCCATCGTGATGGGACCTGCCCAAGAGAGCAGCCAATGGAGAGAAGGAACCTGAGCAGTTAGGGTCTAGGGCATAGACTGCCAAAGGTAAGAGCTGAGGGCGCTGGACCAAGGAGTCAGTAGTAGAATGTATCACTCCCACCACTCCCCACAGGAGTACATTCCAAACAACACAAAAATGTCCCATGAAAGAGCCAGACAGTGTTAATCAAGATAGAACAATAGCAGCACCAGTTTTTCTTTTTAACTGAGAGAAGTTGAGAAAGAGGGAGGGACTCTTCTGACACCATTGGTCCCCTGGATGTGAGAGTGTTGTTTTGGTATTAGCCTGAGCTGAGTCTTCTAACACCTGAAAATGAGTTATAATTACCTACATGAGACTTTTTGCATAGCTGGAAAGTAACTAGAATGGAATTAACCCAATATCTTGTTCAACAGTGAGAGAGGAGGGATATGCCATTGCTATGCCCCCCCCCCAAAATTCATATGTTGAAATCCTGATGTCCAATGTGAAGTATTACGAAATGGGGCCTATGGGAGGTGAGTAGGTCATGAGGGTGGAGTGCTCTCATAAAAGAGACCCCACAGAGCTCCCTAGCCCCTTCCACCTGTGAAGACACACTGAGAAGGCGCCAGCTATGAACCAGGAAGAGTGCCCTTATCAGAGAAGGCAACCATACAGGCCTCATGATCTCAGACTTCCCGGGCTCCAGAACTGTGAGAAATAAATTTCTGATTTTTTCCATAAGCCCCCTGGTGTGGTATTTTGTTACAGCAGCCTGAATGGACTAAGACAGTCATGGTTAAGAACGATGTTTACAGAAAAATAAAGCCAACTCCTTATTGTCCTGTTCTGCCTGACTGTTCCACTAAGGGCAGCCCATTCTTAAAAACATGTATCTTCATGCTCCATATTCACAAAAGGTAAGGACATTGTTCATGAAGATAGATGTATATCTATGTCATAAAGTCATCTTGCAAATGACAACTTATTTTGGCTAACTTGGTCATATCTAGTCAGATCAACATCATTTTTACCTCTTTGATGACTGATGAAGCATAAAAGTGACATCAGATCTGGTCTCTTGCTGTTTGCTTATGTTTGCGTTTACTTTAGCCTTCAGTCTCTTTGTAGGAATTTCCTAATCCCCTTGTTCATCTTGCAAGGGTTAGTTCAAGTAGGGATAATAATTCATCAGTGCAATTAATATGGCACGAGCAACCTACAACACATCAATTACAGTGCTCTGAAACACTTAAATAAGTGCAAGTGCCAAGGTCAACACCCACCTCCCCCCTTATGCACACACACATAGTGGAGCTCCTACCTTTGCCTGAAGATGCCTCAAAGACTGTATGTAACACGCACCATCTCATATACACCAAAGGCACCAGTGTCAATATGCATATTCATTATTACTAAAGTTTAATGTTAGATAAAAAAACCCCAGGAGCTCTGACATTTTCTGCACATCTCCTAGGAGATCATGTCTCATGCTGCCCTGGCAGTGCACCTGTGCCTGGACACCACCGCTGTGGCCCACTGTCTGCTGTGCAGACCCACCCTATCATTGGTCAGGCCAGACTCAGGAGGCCCAGCTGTGCTGTGGCTGCCTTCTCTTCACTCTGCCCCTTCAAGGTCCTGCCACCTGTTTTTAGGTCTTCAGAAGCCCCTGGAGTCCTCAGGGAGCCCAGGCTGCATGACAGTTTTCCTCCTTTTTAACCTCAGAACTCAAAATTCCGATTACTTTTCCTCGGCAGTAGCAGTGAGGAGCTGGAGAGGGATAGACTGTGACTCAACGTGAGTCAACCTTTCAAAGGGTCTCTCCATGCAGTAGAGACCAGAGAGCAAAGATCACCTCTGAGATGGCATTTGTGACCTGCAGAAGCAGCCGTCTTGAAGGACTGCTCTTGGTGAGGGCCCAGGGCACGAGCTGAGTCAAGGCTCCCATTCTGGGAAAGGGTTGTTGTTTTTCAAGCAAGCAATGAGGATTCTGGTTAGGTTGTAAATTACAGGCCATTGTGCAGTGCCTGCAGGGGCTTTCTCCCAAACGTGGCTTAAATTCCATTCCCTTCAAGGTTTCTCAACACTTTCCTACCTCTGGAGTCTCCCTGAGGCTCTTGGCTTCCAGCTTTCTTGACACTCCCATTTGATCCTGGCACTTGACTAATTCCCTGAGGTTCTCTCTCATCATTCTGCTTACTCTTAATAAAATCTGCCATCTTTCTGACATTTTCTAAGCTACCTTTACGCTGGGACACTTGGAAACATTTTATACACCCCAGCTTGCCTTCTGGAGTCTCCCAACTCCGTTCCTCCCCATCCTTCAGGTTTTTTTTATAGTTCTCATATGGAAACATATCAGGGTCCAGGTATATGCCTGTCTTTTCCCATATGCCTGTCTTTTCCCATGGATATATAGTATTTTGGATTGTAGTATACATATTTAATGATCTTTGCTTGTTTCATATAGCTTTCTCGTAGCTTTTTGTGCACATATGTCAAAAAAAGAATTGTAGGGGGAGCGCCTGGGTGGCTCAGTCGGTTAAGCATCCAACTTTGGCTCTTGTCAAATAAAAAATTGTCAGATAAAAAATAATCAGTGAAAGAATAAAAAGTTTTTTAAAAAAATAAACACTTTTAGAGATAGCATAAATTATTGACTTATTTTTACAAATTAGAAAAAGGTAAGAAGGGAAGAGATAATGAGTAATTTTGACAAATTTCATCACATTACAATTGTAAAATGTTGTATGAATTTAGTCTACTTCTCCCATAACCCAATTTAGGTAATAAATGCTATTTCCATTTTAGTGCTAGCAGTGAAATGGGTATGAAATGACACTCTATGGGAAATATATATCCCCATAGAATATATACATTCTCTATTTAGCTATACATTTACTATCTGTGTATATATATACATATATATAATATATATTTTCTATTTATAGATATATATAAATTTAGTTATATATGTATATATTATATTATATTATATTATATTATATTATATTATATTATATTATATTATATACATATTCTCTATTTAGCCATAGAAAAATCTACCAAATCTATGTCATTATACTTACAATCCTATCCCATTCTCTCCAACATCCCTCCACACACGCATGTCCTGAAATAATTGTTACCAACTGTATTCAAGTAAGAAATTCCATGCAGCATAGGGGCGCCTGGGTGGCTCAGTCGGTTGAGTGTCCAACTTCGGCTCAGGTCATGATCTTGCAGTCTGTGGGTTGGGGCCCTGCGTCGGGCTCTGTGCTGACAGCTCGGAGCCTGGAGCCTGCTTCGGATTCTGTGTCTCCCTCTCTCTCTGCCCCTCCCCTGCTCATGCTCTGTCTCTCTCTGTCTTAAAAATAAATAAAAACTTTAAAAAAATAAAAATAGAAGGAGCCATGTAGTGCGTGGTGTCAGGGCCCCACAGGGATTAGGCTGAAGCCAGTCTCCAGCTAAGACCACATCATTGCTTTAGCTCCTTTCCTTACTCTCTCCTGCTTCTGCACTGCTGTTCTGGGAATGCTTCCCCAGTAAATCATTCAAACAAGAATCCCCATCCCAGGCACCGATTCTAACCAACCTGACTTAAGGCAAGACCTAAGCAATAAATTTCTCAAAAAGAGCCATTACTGTCTGGGTCACCTGCGTTAAACTTCAGAAACGAATACTATCCTGCTCAGTATTTTTTTTTTTTTGCATATTCAATTTACAACCCTGTCAAACCATTTTTTATGGAAGTATAACTGGCATATAACATTATGATAGTTTCAGGTATACAAAATAATGATTCAGTATTCATGTTTATGGGAAATGATCACCACAATAAGTCTAGTTAACATCCATCACCATAGTTATAAGATTTTTTTTCTTGTGATGAGAAATTTTAAGGTCTACTTTCTTAGCAACTTTCAAATACAGTATTATTAACTATGGTCACCATGTTGTACATTATATCCTTATGACTTGGTCAGTATATTGTTTATTTATTTATTTATTTATTTATTTATTTATTTATTCAATAGCTATAGTATTATTTATTCAATAGCTATAGTATTATTTAATATCTATAGTATTATTCAATATCTAAGGCATCAGAGACTCTTAGTGCAACATGACCTTCTGGAGGAATCTGTTACTTTGTTTTAAGCAGCAAACACTTTTACTCATGTATTTAGAAGTGGGCAAGGTAGAAAGGATGCACCAGTTAAAAATATTCTGCTTTGAGTAGCAATTAGACTGAATACAAGAGCAAGAATTCAGCTAACAGAGGATCAAAAATACATCTCCACAAAATGTTTAGACAATAGTAGTTTCCTAGACTGTCAGTGGCTTCTAGCTGTATGCTAGCTGTACAGAACATTTCAAAGTAGTTATGGTATCTAGCCAAGCCAGAGAAAACAGGGTGATAATTAATCACCTCAAACCTGGACTAAATTCTCAATGTTCTTTTAATGGCTCAGCCCTCCTCTGAGCAATCAAAGTCCTTTTACAGAAAGAAAGAAATATGTGTAGCCAACTCTCAATTTTCAGCCTTAATGGAAGGACTATTCATTCCACAAATATTTATTGAGGTCTTGCTATGTGCATAGCACTTTGTCAGGTACTGTTTAGAACCAAGAGGAGTAAATAGGCTGGGAGGACGCCAGAGCTATGCACAAGACCAAGAAACCATGTTTGGCTTTGGAATGTCATGCTATGGGTGACCCCAAACCAAGTGTATCTGAAAGCCATGTCTACCTTCTCTGCATTCCTCACTCCTCCCTTCTCAGTTCTATTTTCTATTACACATTACTTTGTATTTCTTTTACCTTCTCTCTGCCAAATTAGAGAGGAATGTTGCTTGCTTTAAAAAGTATACGGCAGCCTGAATTCCTGCTTCCCCTTTCATTCTGTGTTTCTTCTCCATGACACATCTGGCTCCCCTCCTAGGGATGAGATAATAAAGGGAAAATAAGCTATTTGGTCTAAAAAGACAATATGGATTGTCTAGCTACGGATGAAGAAAGTGCAACAGCTTAGATTCAGCGTTAATCATCCATCTGCAAGAAAGCCAAGTGCTTCTTTTAACGTTGCTGAACTTGGCAACTATCAAAGATGGCTCTAGTTCATTGACGGAATGAATGAGCCTAAGTAATGACCCTTTATATTTACCTAGCGTCATAGAGTTTGCAAAATTCTTTCAGACACATTACTCCACTCAATCTTCACAACGACCTTGTGAAGTTTAGCCTGCTACATCAGAGGCAACTGAAATTCACAAAGGTTAGGTGTCTTTTCCGAAGTTACCTTGTCATAAGGGAAAAGCCAGGGCTCAAACTACGTCTTTCAGCCTCAAGCCTTTCTGCTCCTCCAGCCTTACCTCCCTTAGGCTTGTGAGAACCCTAGATTCCTTGAAGTGTTTTTCCAACCATTCCCCTCCCACTTCTCAATTTCAAACCACTACCTCAGTCAGCAACGTAATTGTCCTTCAGAAAAGCTAGTGTTTGGAATATTACAAAACTCCACCCTCTGCACCACCCAATTCTTTAGAAGATTAGACAGATAATATATGGACCATTACTGTAAGGACAGTGATTACATTAACTACCTTTCTTTCTCTCTCCACTTGGCAGCTAATGATGCTGCAGGACACAATATTGTACTGACCAATATGGTCTGTAGGAACTACTAGAACTGAGAGAAAAAAACTGATGCAAAGCACATCTTGCTAGTATTCATACACTGTTTTGATTTGTTTTGTTTTGTTTTAAAACACTCTAATACACTGTGAGAGGACAGAAAGAACCTACATGATGAAACACATCTGGGTCTCTGAGGGGGTGCCTTCTTTTGGTATCTGTTCCATGACCTAACTGTTTTCTCACATAAATAATGAAGAGGAAGGAGGTTAATGTTCTCAACTTGGTCTAGTTATCGGAATCACCTATGATATATTTTTTTAGGACAGTAGCTTAAACCATTTATCATTCATAGTCTTTCACATTACATCGATATTCTTATGCATTATTCATTGATGACCAAGTTCTATTGCTATTGATAGCATTGCCTACAAACATTGACTCCTTAGGAGTTACAAAATGATGATATTGTTTAACATTATTCAAAAAGCTGAAAAAAATGAGAAAAACACATGTAAAAAATAGTATGTACAATAATAACCAAACAAAAAATTAGTACTTAATTCTTGTTACAGTTTACAACTTCTAAGTGAGGAGTTGGCAAACATTTTCTGTAAAGGGACAGATGGCAAATATTTTAGGCTTTATGGGCCACACAGTTTCGGCAACAACTACTCAGCTCTGCCATTGTAACGTGAAAGCAGCTGTAGACAAGATGCAAATAAATAGGTGTGGTTTGTTGTGTTCTAATAAAGTTTTATTAACAAAAAACAGACAGCAGACTGAATTTAACCTGAAAGCTGTAGTTTGCTGATCCCTGAGATACACCACAGCCTTTGCATTTTTGGACACAATTGTTATTTTCAACTTCTTTGGCAATTTCAATCATACACAACTTGCAAGACGAGTAGAGTGACTTCTCAGTGTTCATCATCTAGCTTCAACAGTTGTCAGCTTAGGACTCATCTTGTTTCATATAACTCTTTACCTACCTCCCGTCTCTGAAATATTTTAAAGTAAATCTTTTTTTAAATTTTATTCATAAATATTCACATTCATTTCATCCATAAATATTACAGTAACTCTAAAAACATATCTGTAATATAATTATCACACCTAACTAAATTAACAATATGTACTTTTAAATATGGGATCAAATTAAGAGCCTAACAAGATCCAGTTTCAATTGATTGTCTCTTCGGTCTCCTTGGGTTTCCCCTCTATCTTTTTTTCCCCTTTTTAATATAGTTGACGAAGAAACTGGATTATTTGGCCAGTCTGCATTTTGGTTTTTTGGTTTTTTTTTTTAATTTTTTTTTCAACGTTTTATTTATTTTTGGGACAGAGAGAGACAGAGCATGAACGGGGGAGGGGGCAGAGATAGAGGGAGACACAGAATCGGAAACAGGCTCCAGGCTCTGAGCCATCAGCCCAGAGCCTGACGCGGGGCTGGAACTCACGGACCGCGAGATCGTGACCTGGCTGAAATCGGACGCTTACCCGACTGCGCCACCCAGGCGCCCCACCAGTCTGCATTTTGATTATTGAATCCTAGTGGTGTCACTTAGCACGTTCCTTTGTCCCCTATATCCTGTAAATTGAAGTGAGATATGGAAACTTGATTAGATTCCAACTTAAGTTGTTGGTGAGAACACTTTACATGTGATGTTGGGTGCCCTCATCTGCAGGCCCTTTTTGTGTTATTTACAGCTACTGATGATCATTGCCTAGATCCATTGATTCATTAGGAGTTACAGAATGATGATATTTAAAATTTTTTTTAACATTTTTTTTTTTGAGAGAAAGACAGAGGGAGACACAGCATGAGCCGGGGAGGGGGAGAGAGAGAGGGAGACACAGAATCTGAAGCAGGCTCCAGGCCCCAGACACAGAGCCTGATGAAGGGCTCGAACCCATGAACCATGAGATCATGACCTGAGCCAAAGTCAGACCCTTAATGAACTGACCCACCCAGGCACTCCAAAATGATGTTATTTTAACATCCTTTCTTTACTTACTAGCTGCAGTCTTCTGTAAAGGGAAAATTTCCCTAAATAGCTATTAATTTTCTGTTAGCATTGGCAAATGGAAAGCAGGAGGAGTGCGTGATTTTCCCCTTTTATTTGGCAGATTTTAAAATAATGAATTTTTTCTCTAACATTCTCCAAATGTGACCAATGAATTTCTTCTTCATGGGCATCTCCTTAAAGTACAGATGTCCAGATCCTACCACTGATCTATAGAACCAGATTCTCCAGGGGTAGGACCTGGCTTCTGCATACTTAAAAGTCTTTCGGAATGATTCTGAATGTCTACAGCCCAGCCATTGAGAATGTCTGGACCAGATGACCCCTAAAGTCCATCCTAGCACTACCATTGTACAGGGCTATAATATGTCATTAATTATAGATTGCTTATATCCTTACTCCTTGTCCTCCTCTAACTGGCTAGTGAAATGATGCCAACCAGGTGTTCAGTGAACATTCAGACAGCTGCACAGTTGGTCAGGGACACTTTTGTTCTCCACCCAAAGGGTAGAGATTGGCACCTTCAGAGTTCCAAAGTGTTCAGGATTCCCTGGTGTTCCTCAGCTCTCTAATTCCACCCTCCCAGAGATGACAGGCACATAAATTAATGTCTTAAATTCACCCGCAGAGCTGACTCTTCTTGCAATGAAGTCTCCATGAAGGCAACACACAAGGTGGAGTTCAGGAGCCAAGCCAATAAACCCTAAGACTCTCGATTACCTGCCTATTGAAACGTAAGAAGCATTTATTGGCGTCTGGAGAAAAATTCATTCAAAGCCTACCTCTCTCACTGTGGGACCCATGGCAAGTTACCTAATCTCTTGTGCTTTGGATTCATTGCCTCTACAATGGGGAGAACAGCAACTCTCTCACTCAGTTTCTCTGAGGATGAAATGAGTTTGATACAGGGACACCTGGGTGGCTCAGTCAGTTAAGCATCTGACTCTTGATTTCAGCTCAGGTCAGGATCTCACGGTTCGAGCCCTGCATCAGGCTCTGTGCTGACAGTGTGGAGCCTGAATGGGATTATCTCTCTCTCTCTCCCTCTCTCTCTCTATCCCTCCCCCACTCACCCTCTCTGTCTCTCTCAAAATAAGTAAATAAACTTAAAAAGTTTTTAAATAAAAACAAATGAGTTTAATACATGTAAAATGCTTAAAACACTGTTTTGCACTTAGACTGCTAACCACTATTAATTAAAGCCGGGAATGCCACTTGTGTGGTGGCTTAAAATCAGTAACAGGATGGATAAATACAAACTTACCACAAATTGTGGCTTTCAAGAAAACTTGACAAATATTTTAAAGACTATGAGATCAGGGGCGCCTGGGTGGCGCAGTCGGTTAAGCGTCCGACTTCAGCCAGGTCACGATCTCGCGGTCCGTGAGTTCGAGCCCCGCGTCAGGCTCTGGGCTGACGGCTCGGAGCCTGGAGCCTGTTTCCGATTCTGTGTCTCCCTCTCTCTCTGCCCCTCCCCCGTTCATGCCCTGTCTCTCTCTGTCCCAAAAATAAATAAACGTTGAAAAAAAAATTTTTTTTTAAATAAATAAATAAAAAATTAAAAAAAAAAAAGACTATGAGATCAAGAACAGAGTAGAATGCAATGCCCTTTTTCTCACTGTAAGAATGGTCCTAGGAATATTGTGAGCTAGAGGGACGAGAGTCACAGAATCCGCAAATCTTAGTGAAAATTAGTTCAAACCACCATGTCACTCCCCTAATTCCATAGTTTATGACAGTTCAAGACCCCGTTCCTGCCCCAAGAATACTTTTTACAACTTTATGTGACCACCTTGGACTCCAGCCTCTTGCTTTTGAAACATATCCCATACATCACGTCCTACTGCCCTAAGCAAGAAATGCAGCCCCTTTTCCAATTTACATTTACTTCTACAGAGCATTTATGAAACTCATGAGCTTTGCTGTTTGTTTGGGGGAAAGATGAAAGACACACCTTATATCAGTGAAAACCACCTTGCTGGTCAATAGATACAGTCATCCTGAACTATGTGACTCAGCCCTGTCCAATAGAACTTTCTATGATGATGGAAATGCCCTACTTCTGCACCATTTATACAGTCATTATTAGCCACATGTGGCTTTGGAGCACTTGAAATGTGGCCAGTATGGCTGAGAAATTGAATTTGGGATTTATTTAATTTTAATATATTTGTATGTAAATAGCCATATGTGGCTAGTGGCTACTATATTTATAACACAGTTCTAGCTTGTTCCCTGCAGCCTCATGAGCTTTTCATCCCATAGAGTCCCAGAATCTCTCCATCTTTCTCACTCTTCTCACCCTCTTTTCAGACCTTCCCTTAATTCATGCCAAGCAGCTCATCCTTCTCCCGTGAGACTGCAGCATCTGCCCACCTGCTGACAGCCATGTCTTTGGATCTCTACTTATTATGTGACTACTTATTATTATTATCTACTTATTATGTGACTCTTGGCAGGTTACTTAATCTCTCTGAACCTCAGACTCCTTGCCTCTGCAATGGGGATAATACTAGTTACTGCCTTTGCTGGGAGTTAAATAAGCTAATACATATAAAGTGGAATACATATCCCAAACGGGCTTAGCACAGGTCATTGCAAAGAAAACCATTTTTATACCTAAAAGGAATCCTGATGATAAATGTTAAGAAATAAAATTTTCACTGCATTATATAATTGTAGGCTGCACTGTCCAATGCAGTAGCCACTGCCACACGTAGCTACTTACATTTAAATTTTGGGGCGCCTGGGTGGCACAGTCGGTTAAGCGTCCGACTTCAGCCAGGTCACAATCTCACGGTCCGTGAGTTCGAGCCCCGCATCAGGCTCTGGGCTGATGGCTCAGAGCCTGGAGCCTGTTTCCGATTCTGTGTCTCCCTCTCTCTCTGCCCCACCCCCGTTCATGCTCTGTCTCTCTCTGTCCCCAAAATAAATAAACGTTGAAAAAAAATTTTTTTAATTTTAATTAACTACAATTAACACTCAGGGGGCCATCTAGGTAGCTCAGTTGGTTAAGTGTCCAAGTCTAGATTTCTGCTCAGGTCATGATCTCGTGGTTCCTGAGATCAAGCCCCATGAAGGGTTCTGTGCTGACAGCATGGATCCTGCTTGGGATTTTCTCTCTCCCTCTATATCTGCCCCTCCCTTGCTTGCTTGCAAGCTCTCTCTCTCTCTCTCTCTCTCTCTCTCTCAAAATAAATCAATAAATAAACCTTAAAAATAAAATTAACATTCAGTTCTACTGTTGCACTAGTACACATTTCTTTTTATTTATTTATTATTTTGTTTTACAGAAAGATAGAGAAAGAGTGCAAGTGGGGGAGAGGGGCAGAGGGAGAGAGAAAGAGAATCTTAAGCAGGCTCCACCCTCAATCTGGAGCCTCACATGGGACTCTATCTCACGACCCTGGGACCATGACCTGAGCCCAAAGCAAGAGTCAAATGCTCAACCAACTGAGCCACCCAAGCACCCGTGCACTAATACACATTCCAAGTACCTGATAAGCCCCATGTGGCTAGCGACTATCATATTGGACATGGAAGATACAGAAAAGTTCTACTGGATAGCTGTGGAACACTATTATTACCTCTTTGTACATAAACTCAAGAGAGAAGAATATCCACAGTAGGTCAGAAAACCAGTTAAATTGGGGATACCAATCAATAACAGACATGTCCCATTTATCAGTCTCACTCTCTCACTCTTGCCAGTCAATCTATATTCCCACATTTCATTTTTCCCTTTTACTCCTTACTTTCCCATCTTGACAATACTAATGACATGCATTGAATAAATTCAATAAAATGTTGCCGGCTTAATTTTCAATGTTATCAAGAATATTTTCTTCAGAATTTATTTTCTTTTAAAGCTTCACAGCAGATGAGATTATGTCTTTCTTTTCATTAATACTAGGTCATATCTGGCAAAACACCAGGCATAATCCTATTCATTTTCTGCAGCCACAGCACAGCTAGGCACAGTAGATAATTTAATGAACATTTTTATGTAGTCCTGTTTGCTCACAGGTTGACAGAGCCCAATGTAAGACGGTCCAGTATGTGTGCGTATATGTGTGCGTGTGTGCACAGTGTTCAGATCCATATACGTGTTTTGTTATTCATTGTAGTTGACAGAAACTTGTCTGGGCAGTTAATGAAAGTTCTCCCATTAAGCTGCTATTCTCTTGGGCATCTGCTCCAAAGGAAAATGTTATCATTAGTACAGGATGGAAACTTTCTTCCAACATATAGAAACTTATCCTAAGAGCACACAGTCTTGCTCTTGCTTAATGTTTTTCTGAGTATTGGCTTCCAGAAAACTCTTATTTTAATCTTGGTGAGAGTACAAAGAAAGGGTACTTGGTAAAGAAAAGGTTAATGTGGGCCATCATCCTGAAGAATAGGTACTTAGTATTTGTTTTCATGAGAAGAAAATAAAAACAAGTAAATAAAGTATTTTCATATCCTATTAAAATAAATAATGAAAATAAAAACAAGTAACTGTTGACCTCCAACAATAAAATATAACCCTACACTTTGGGTGTTTTAGTGCAAATGGAAAGGTATCCAGATTCTTACCTGGGTGGTTTGAGTCAGATATTCTGTCAATCCTTAGAAACTATGTGGACTTGGGCAAGCCACTTCCCTGGGTCTTTGTTTTCAGATATCTCTAAACGTCAGAGTTCAGGTCACCCACCCTTCCCTCTCTAGGTTAAAGAATATCTTGGGTCAGTTTCCCCAGGAGATAGATTCTGAGATAGAGATTTACTAGCAAGAGTTTTATGGAAAATGCCCTTCAGAATACCTATGGGGACTGAAACAAGCAGGGCTGGGTGGAAGAAGAAATTGGGTTACAACAAAGAGCAACAGTTTTTGCCTGATGCCCCGGAAGCTCTGGAATTGGGACAGCACTTGGAAGTTGTCCCAAATGCACACAAGGGGGCCTGGCCTTGAACTCCCATAGTGAACAGCCATGCCATGAGGGCCATCCTTTGCCTAATGGCAATTCACAGAGAAGGATGTAAACTGCCAGTGTTCCCAGCAGCTGGGAAAATGAGTGCCTGTGTCCTGAAAGATAGATCTGGACAGCATCCACTATAAAGAAGGAAGCCCACCTCATTTCCTGCTGCAGGGGTAGTATCCGTTTAATTCAGGTGTGCAGGCTGATGGATTTCCCTAGAAACAGACCCTGAGATGAGGATTTGCGTTAAAGTGATTTATTAGGAAATGTGTAAAGAGAGGAGGCCAGCAAGGTTATCAAGCAAAATTCTACTCCTGGTCACTGGCTCCATTCTACAGGGGAGCTTTGGCAACAGTATAGCTATTTCCTCAGAGTTATCCCCATCATGGGGCAAGGTAGCTAGCTTATTATATCCCTGCGTCCATTAACCATTGATTAAGGTCTGTATCTAGGAGAACTTAAATAAATAGATACGCCCAAGTGTAGGCAAATTGGATTCCAGACACTTGGACCAATCCTTCAACGTCACAAGTGCTGGCTTTGCTGGGAATGAAAGCATATAGGTAGCCCGTGTGCATTAACATGGCAGAGATTGGAGAGGCTACGGATGGAGAACTCTCAGCCCAAAGTCTGGGCTCATTGGTCCTTTTTACCCCACATGTGGTATTACTCAGGCAGCAGCTGAGCCCAAGTGTTCTACTTCTTTGTCACTGCCTATGCTCCAAAGTAGAAGAGGCTATAATCAAATTTGCTAATCACTTCTTTTTTAGCATAACACATTCTCCTATAAACAAATGTTTACAAAAGAACACACATTTACATTTCTCCCAAGAACAAGCAATAATTTTTTAGATCAGGGCAATCCTAATAGAAATTAACAAAATATAGCATCATTGTCATGACTAGAACTAATCTTGGAACCATCCAACTGTTTCTCACAATACATCATCTTTACATGCAAGTAGGTTTTTTGAAATAGAGCACTTTAAAATCCATGTGTGATGCTATTAAAGAACTTACCCTAAATCACATATACTTATTTGGGTAATATCACAAAAGTTTCTTTCTAGTGAAGCCTGGAAGCTAAATGCAATAACTTTCTGAATTGCTTTAAAAGTTATTTTAAAGAGCTTTCTGCATTGATATCCAATACAAGTATTTATAAGATCATATTCCCTGTAATAATAACTATGGCTGTGTTAAGTTTCTTTGCCTCCTTTTAAAATTTGTAACCTAGGGGTGCCTGGGTGGCTCAGGTGGTTGACCCTCCAACTTCTGCTCAGGTCATGATCTCACAGCTTGTGGGTTTCAGCCCGGGGTCTGGCTCTGTGCTGACAGCTCAGAGCCTGGAGTCTGCTTTGGATTCAGTCTCCCTCCCTCACTGCCCCTCCCCTACTCACACTCTGTCTCTCACTGTCTCTCAAAACAAATAAATATTTAAAAATTTTTTTTTTAATTTTTTCATCACATGACTTCTATCAACATTTAAAACTCATGTCAAGGAGGGTCATTTCAGGCTAATACTTCATTCTCAAATAGTACTTGTTCAAAATTTAAAAATCAAGAGAGCCCCACAATAGAAGAAACATTGTAAGGGCCTGGATATTAGGCAACTCCCTCTTTTATGGGGGACAAATTGAGGGCACAACCCTTGCTTTATAATGATAAACAAAATGAAAGGAAGCCCACATTAACCACACTTAAGTGTTAGTGTCCACGTGCAGGTGGGAAAAAGGGGGTATTAGTTAAGCACACAAGCTTTATCAGACCTGCTGTAAATAGGCTTTTCCCCCCACCTTTTTCTTAAAGTCTCCTATAACTTTATTGATTCTGTCTACAAGTATAATAGTAAACACATTTCTAGGCCAAGACTAAGGAAAAAGGTTTATTCTCTTCCACTTTGACCTTCCACATGACCATTTTGAAGAAATGCCTTAGGTATGATACCAAGCAGCAACAGATATCATATTGAAAATGAAATACTCTGCTGATTATCTTACTTAATCCTTATTGTAATTGGAAAACAATGTAATATGTATGTCATAAGCACGTAATTTTCTAAGTGTCTAAGTGAGAGATCTATATATATTTGTTAAACACATAACTTACAAAAAAATTAAAGGCAATTTATAAAAAATTTGCAAAGACTGTCCTATGGGGCCACCAAGCTAGAAATCACTACTGAACTAGCTTTTTCCTTACCCTGCTCAATAGATGAAGTGTGGAAAGAATAACTATATTTATATTTGGTCCAGTACATACAATTTAATAGTGTTCAGAGATTTTAAAAGAAAGATTACAATCCAAATTACGGAATTACTTGCAATTTGTGGAGAATTAAATTTTTCATTCAATTTGCTCAACATTCTAGGTTGGAATATTTGCCTTATTTCTAAATACTTTATGGTTAAGTGCATAAATTGCTATGAGACACAAAAAAAACTTCTAATCGCTAAAAAACCGCAGTGGGCTTAGACAATTCGGCTCTGTTATAACTCAAATTTCTTATCTGCAGAAAAGAGAGACACAATGTCTTATCGCCTGCATTTTATCTGATTTTGATTGGGAATCAGAGCTATGTTTCTTATTCTGTTGAAGACATACTGAAACCAGACAAAGGATCTCAAGGTAAGGAACAGGAAACGGGTATTGATTTCCTTTATCCACCTCAGTCTCTTCACATCTTTTTGTATTGTACTATGATGGATTAGGTGGACAGGCCAGCAAATGTTTCACATTTGCTACCGATTTGATGGGCTTTGGGAAAAAAGGATTTGAGGTATAGGCTAGTAAAGAGTAGAGTCCTTAAAACCAGGTCTGGGTCAGGGTGATAAGTAGCAAGGCATATGTTCCCTACATCAGAAGGCTCTAAACCTCCTACCTAATATCTTACTTGGCTCTCTCTTAGCGTGCATGCGTGTGTATGCACACACACACACACACACACACACACCTTTCACTGAAATAAATACTGATGCTTTTCTTAACATAAGATTTCTTTTGATCGCTTCTGTCTTTCCTTTCTCTGGAGTAAATATGATCATCAAATTATACTTTCTCATTCTCACCTATAATCTTCCAGGTCAGTATTTCTCAAAGTGCAGTCCATGAAGACAGTGTACCCAAACCATATAGGATACAATGCAGATCCCAAAGGAGCTGAAGCAGAGTCTCGGTTCTGCATTTCCCCACAAATGCCTTGTGCACATTTAAGTTTGAAAGTCACTGCTACAGCTTGTTATATGGGATTTAAATGCTAAATTAAATAAACTAACATACGGCCCTTCCAAGAGCTATTTGACACCGTAAAAAAGAAAAATGCAAGATTAAATCAAGGTAGTACACCCACTTCCCTGGCCTCTGGAACACCCCAGGCTCCTCCTTCTTACTTCTATAAGGGCTTTGTCATTCTTCTTTCTCAGTAGTAAATTATTTACAACATAATTAAGCAGTCATTGTCTGAATGATTCCAATCCCTCATCCTATCCCACTCCACCTTTCTATTTTCTCCTGATATTCTTTGTCACTTCTTTTAAGAGAGTGAAGTTCAACAAATTGAAAAACTAAAGACAAAATAATTATAGTAGAAATTTAACAATAGAGTGAACAGCTTTGTACCAGATAGCATCGGCAATAGTACAGCGGGCAGTCGTTCTAGTCTCCCTCCATTCTCACCATCCACCCCCCCCCCCCGCCCGCCCTCAGGTCCCCCTCCCTTCAGCCATCCAGTCACCTGAAGGATGTCAGCAAATTAGCAGGTCACCCAAGCTTCCTTCTGGAACAGTGCATCTCAGGAACCATATCTTTTGTTTTTCCCTTCTTCCCATAAAAACTGTTCTGCCCTCTAGGTGAATAAAATAAACAACAAATTAATCACCAAGAAAATTTTCTATTGTGGTATTTTTCATCATGCATATAGTTTTTCTTTTTAAATCAACTTTTTTTCAAGTATAATTACATAGGATAAAATTCAGCTATCTTAAATATACAGTGCAAAGGGTTTTAACAGATATACACCTGTGCAGACATCTCCACACTCAAACTATCTAACGTTACTCATCACCCCAAAAGGCTTCCTCCTGCCCCTTTGCAGTTAATCTCACCCCACACCTGACCTCCCAGCCCTAGGCAGCCACTGATCTGCTTTCCATCACTACAAATGAATTTTGCCTGCTCTAGAATTCATATAGATGAAATCATACTATGGGTACTTTTTGTGTCTGGCTTTTTTTTTTTTTTAATTTTTTTTCCACGTTTATTTATTTTTGGGACAGAGAGAGACAGAGCATGAACGGGGGAGGGGCAGAGAGAGAAGGAGACACAGAATCGGAAACAGGCTCCAGGCTCTGAGCCATCAGCCCAGAGCCTGACGCGGGGCTCGAACTCACGGACCGTGAGATTGTGACCTGGCTGAAGTCGGACGCTTAACCGACTGCGCCACCCAGGCGCCCCTGTCTGGCTTTTTTTTTTTATCTCAACATAATGCTTTTGAGGTTCATTCGTGTTGTTGTATGTAAGGATATACGAGGTTTTAAAATTTTTTTTAAGTTTATTTATTTATTGGGGGGTGGGGCACACACAGGCAGGGGATGGGCAAGAGGAGAGACAGACTCCCAAGCAGACTCTGTGCCATCAACACAGAGCCCAACGTGGGGCTCAAACTCATGAACAGCGAGGTGATGACCTGAGCTGAAATCCAGAGTCAGACATTTAACCAACTATGCCACCCAGGTGCTCCTGGGTATACCAGTTTATTCATTTTCCCCTGGATGGTCATTTGGACTATTTCCACTTTGGAACTACCATGAGCAAAGTTATCACCATTCTGTGCAATTCTTTCTTGGACATATATTGTCATTTCTACTGAGTAAATACTTGGAGCAGAATAACTATGAGATATGGTAAGTTCATATTTGGCTTTATAAAAAACTGCCGTCTAAAGTGGTCAAATAAATGATTGAATCACTATATTGCACACCTGAAACTAATATAATACTGTATGTTAACTGCACTGGAAATAACATAAAATAAAATGAAATGAAATGAAATAAAATAAAATAAAATAAAATAAAATAAAATAAAATAAAATAAAAATGAAGCGGATATATTGTTCTATATGGCCACCAGCAATACATGAAGGTTCCAGTTTTTGCACATCCTCATGAACATTTAGTCATGTCAGCCTTTTTCCTTTTCCCCTTTGGAAAGTTGTGCAGTATAGCTCATTGTGATTTTAGTTTGCATTTCTCTGATGACTAATGATGCTGTGCATCTTTTCATACGCTTTTTATTCCCATTCATATAGTTTTTCTCTGAAGTATCTGTTCAAATCTTTTCCCCATGTAAAATAGGTTATTTGTCTTACTACACACACGCAATACTTTTGATACTGAACTCAAAGGACCAATTCTCATGGTAGGCATCAGACATAGTGGTAAAGGTTAGACTCTTTTTTCGTTTCTGAGACATTGGATTTTACGCCATATGAACTGTAAATCACTAGAACCCAGTCCTAATATTGCCCTTGCTTTCTTTTGGTATAACACAGTGATTAAGCACACAGACTGGAGTTGTGCAGCCTGGACTCACATTCTGGCTCCACCACTGACTAAAGGCGTGACATCGGGTAAGATGCCCAATCAGTCTGTGCCTCAGTTTCCTCTGCTGGAAAATGAAACAATGCTTAGCTCATGGATTTGCTGTGATATCTAAATGAGGTCATTTAAAGTACTTTGCACAGTCCAAATACAGAGTAGCACTCAGTAAATGTTTGCTGTTGTCAGGATGAAGGGTCTGGGGTTTGTTAATTAAAGTGCTCGCACAAAAGATTCTTTCCAGAATCCTTATCTATACGTCATCTCTCTCCTCCAGTCCTCAATTCTATTTCTACAACTGTTTTCTGGATAAGCAGTATCTGGAGATTTATTTTGCTCTGGCTTTCAGGTGAGATGCAAAAACTGTGGTAGAGAGGGTAGGTTTTATCTGAATGGGTTTAAATTTCATATCAATTTAGCCCCATTTGCTCCTTAGAAGTCTAATTCTTTTTAGAATATTTCAACATAGTCTTGAGACGACTTAAAACTCAAGAGAGGGAAGAGAAATTAGACTCATCCCGGCAGGAGGCTGGGAGTAACACTTGACAATCAGATTGTTTTATTTCAGGGAAGAAAATCAGATGCCTCCAAGACAAACGGAGGAAGTGAAAGTTAACAACTTTTGGCTGTGAACTTCAGGAAGCCCTAAAAATTCCTGAAAGTGCATATTCAATGAAAAAGAAAAAAAGAAGATGTAGTCGATTAACAGAAGAAAAGACAAAAACCACACAATCATTTCAAAAGACACAAAAACCACATGATCATTTCAATAGACACAGAAAAAAGCATTTGAAAAAAATCCAACATTCATTCATAATAAAAACTCTCAAACTAAGGATAGAATAGAACTTCCTCAACCTGATAAAGGGCATCTATAAAAAAACCCACAGCTAATATCATACTGAATGCTTGAAATATTGAATGCTTTCCTTCTAAGATCAGGAACAAGGCAAAGATGTCTGCTTTCACCAATTTTCTTCAACTTTGCACTGGAGTTTCTATAGCCAGTACAATAAAAAAAAACACCTCTTTTTAAATGAAGGGCATCCAGATTGGAAAAGGAGAAGTAAAACTGTCTTTAATCACAGATGACATGATCCAAAGGAATCCACAAAAAATTCACCAGAACTGATAAAGGACTTTAGCAGTATTACAAAATCAATATACCCAACTAATTGTATCTTTCTATACATTAGCAATGGAAAAACCAGAAATTTTTGGAAATTAAGAAAATGATTCCTTCACAGTAACAACAAAGAGAATAAACTACTTAGGAATAAGTTTAAAGGAAGAAATGCAAGACTTGTACACTGAAAACTATGAAACATTATCGAAAGAAATTCAAGAAGACCTAAATAAATGTAAAGACATTTCATGTTGCTGGACTGGAAGACTAAATATCGTTGAGGTGGCTCTTCTCATTTTGATCTATAAATGCAGTGTAATCCCTGGCAAAATCCCATCAGACAGGCTGTAAAAATGAGTATCCCTGTTAGATTGCTCTTAACTATTGTTGGGACCCATGGCAAAGAGTAAGAATGGAAGTCCCAGCCACAGACGGCCCCCTTCTCTTCTCAATCCCTGGCACCATGAAGCGCTTCATGGGCAGGTGGTGTGTGTGTGTGTGTGTGTGTGTGGTCACCCCTTCAACCCAGGGTTGTGCACAATAGAAACATAGTCCCTTTTCAGGACAGACCCACAGCAGAGATCCAAGTAGTTGCTAGGAAAGAGCTCTCTCAGAGCCATTTGGGCAGGTACTTCCAGTTCTGTTTACCAAAGAGATGGTCTAGAAGCAGAGGCATGGGCTCCAGATGGACAGGCACATTCCCTTGGCCCCACTGACTTATTTAGAAGGAGACCAGAGGTGTTCTCTAAAGCCATGTTTCTCAGAACTTTCATATGCAAACAAATCACTGGGATCTTGTTAAAGTGTAGATTTGGTGTGTCTGAGGTAAGGTGTGATGATCTGCATTTCTAAGTTTCCCGGCGATGCTCTGCTGCTGGTCTGTGGACCGCACTTTGAGTAGCAAAGCTGTAAATCAGTGGCCCGGATCAGGAGCCTTACTAAGCTGGCTCTAAGAGCAGAACTCAGCTGTGGAATGGGAGGGACATCTATAGGGGTGAAGGGTTGCTTCAGCACCATCAACCCTTTATCACCTGGGAGATGGCTGACTGGTGAGCCAAGAGTGTTTGCGGTAGTGGCTCTTGAGGAACTCAAATCTAACGACGAGTTCGATATCAACAAGTGCAAGTCATTGTATTAAGAGGGATACTAGACAAATATCTGAGGCACACAGGTGACATAGCAGAAGTGAGTAATGTCTGAACAGAGCATTGAAGGATGCACTGGGATTCTTAGAGAACAATGAGGGAAAGGGGATTCAAGACAAAGGGATACAGATATATTTGTAGCAGATTATATTTTCCAAAAATGGCTGCAGCAATATCTCTAGTTCCATAAAACCTTCTAGAAACTTGTCACTCCCCTATCAAGAGATAAAGTTTAATTCCCTTCTCCTTGAATCTGGGTGGAATTATGATGGCTTCCATGAATCCAATATGGAGAGATGACACCAGGTGATTTATGAGGCTATATTAGGAAAGAGTATGGAGTTTTTGTCTGGTTTTCTTGGGATGCTCACTTTTGGAACCCGACCACCAGACTGTGAGGGAGCCAAGAAATCCATGGAATGTCCTTATGGGGATCCTGAGTTCCCCACCCAGGACTCCTGTTGAGCTCCTAGCCAACAACCAATACCAACTTGCCTGCCGTGTGAATGAGCCATCTTGAAAGCAGGTCTTCCATTCTTCAGTGAAACTGCTCCAAGTGACATTGTGTTGCGGGGAGATAAATCATTCCCACCAAGCCCTGACAAAATTTCTGACTCGTGAGCAAAATAAATGATTGCTGTTATTGAAACTACAAACTTTTGGTTTGTTATGCAGCAATAGATTCCAGGAATAGTATCCAAAGGTAAAGAGGCTTGGAACAGCTTAGTATTTTAAAACATGGCCTCAATAATAGCATGTTTATGTATAACTCAGCTATTAGAAATAAAAGCATAGAAACATGGGAAATGTTGGGAATGTTGAATTTATGGTGTGGAAGGAAAAAAGTTTAGTAAACAAACCATTAATACTGTAAATGTAATGAGGTTGTACTGTGTAGTCAACCATACTTGGATTAATTATTATTCATGGCTCTTTCAGAAAACATAGGGATGCCTGGCTGGCTCAGTGGGTTAAGTATCTGACTCTTGATTTCAGCTCAGGTTACAACTTCACAGTTCATGACATCGAACCCTGCATGCGGCTCTGCACTGACAGCATGGAGCCTGCTTGGGATTCTCTCTCTTCCTCTCTCTCTGCCCTTCTCCATCTCATGTGCATATTCTCTCTCTGTCTCAAAATAAATAAATAAACATTAAAAAAAGAAATAAATCAATTTATAGATTTTACTACCACAATGAAAGCATAATATAATTTCAAAAGCAAATTAAGAGCTTACCTGACTTCTTCTGTGGGAGATAAGTCCCCCTATTCTTGGGATAAGAGTATGTAATTCTGACTTGCCATTAATACCTTTGTTCCCCCACTGCCCCCCCCCAAAACCCCACATTTCTAAAAAAAAAAAAAACTAAGAGTTTCTGGAAGAGGTCAAATTTGTGACTGTTCTTTAATGCTAACAACCTTATTTTCTAGAGGCCTGAGGCGTGGTGGGTGTATGATAATTTGAGGGATGAGGATTTAGAATGTACTGAATAGATATGCCCGGATTATTTCCTAAACTGTGAGTCTCCTGAAAAAAAAATTTTTTTTTATTCTTTTGACCTTAATCTAATATTTAGTTGAAAAGCAATATCCCCATGTAGTATGGGAATTTAAATTACATTTGAGTTCATAATCAGAGATTCCTGGGATGGAGACAGCAGGTGACAAACAGTTTCCTTCTGCTTTCAGCTAAGCTGACTCCTCCTACAATATTGTGTTCAGTTCCTGGCACTACATTTTAACAGAAACATGGACAAATTCAAGTGCATTGGGAAGAGAGTGATTTAAATGGTGAGGGAACAAAAAGCTGTGTCAGATGAGAGACAAATGAAGAAAAAAGGGATGCTTACTTTAGGGGAGGAGACAACTCACGGGGCATGGTAGACATTTTTAAGTAATGAAAAAACTTTCTTGCAGAAGAGCTGTGAGCATTATTGTGTTGCCCAAAGCGTAATGAGAAAAGGATCAAGAGGCAATTTAGTGGTGAAGAAGGTCAAAACTGTCCAAAGATGGAATCATCTGTTGGGGGAGCTAAGGGGTCCAATCACTGGAGATCTTCACGAACATTATTTTGAAAGAATTCTAAATCAGATCGTGGTTGGATTCAACATCCTGCAAAATCCTTTACACAATTGCTAAGAGCTTTGAAATGCTTCAGAGCCCCCTGTGCTGTCATCTCTGGGAGTCATCGGATGTGCTCCCACATGTGCTTATAACACAGGCCCTTCTTTCCTGCCAATGCCTCCCAGGGCCAGAGTTGTGCCTCTCTGCCAAAGCCACTATGCTGCTGACTCCCACCCCCTTCCACTGCCAATGAACTGTCGACTCCCTCCGCATGGCAATGGCTGACTTCTTCCCCCTTTTGTGATACACGGTACAATTGCTGTCAATCCAGAACCCTATAATGTCAAATATATTTTTATGGGCAAATAGCTGTTAGTTCTAAGTCATGGACGTTTCCCCCCTTGGACTTAACCAGCAGCCTACAGGGGCTTGAGTTGGAATAATCAGGGAGCAACAGATTTTATGTCTTGCTTACAACCACCTTTATCCAGAGTGATGTGCTCATTGTCCTTAAGTACATATTCTTCTAGGTCTCCATTCTTCTTTTTTGTTTAAGGTCCACTCTTCACAGGACACTCCTTGGCCCCTCACTGAAATATCCCTGCTCCTCCCTAAGGGCATACCTGACATTCTGAATCCCAGATTAGACAAAGCTGTGGCCTTGTCTTCTTCCCTTTCTGTATGTGCCCCCATCCTACATGATTCCATGAGTGAGGAGTGAGAGCAAAAAATTAGGAAAGTAAAGATAACAAATGAAAAAATACTTCAGAGGAGGGAAGGGTAACGAACAACGCGGTGTGGATGGCTTAATTATAATTTTTACGTGAATTTAAAAAAATTTCAAAATGTTGTTTATACTACTAAATAGCATGACTGAAAGAAGTACTCATGTAATTTAGCGCTAACAATGTAATTGGTCATCCTCCACAAGATTTCACTGATGAAAACCTAGCCTATATATCAGGAACAAATATCCAGCAGCTTTCTGGTAGTATTTGCAGAACAATTTTTATTACTCATTCAATGCTAATTGTGCATTTTGAGAGTCAAATTCAGAATAAATTATGTATACACTATGTAAAGATATTTACACACACACCATGTGTATCAGTCGATATTCTCCAACTCACGAGTTAAGAAGCAACTTGCTGTGCACGTTCTTGGCAAAGTTAGGCTGAGGGTAAATGGGGGAGAAAGCATATGTTTGCCCCTTCCTCTGAACGAGTAGAGAGATAACTGTATTTAGCTCTTCCATCTGAACCTTCCTCAGAGGTGCATAAGTCCCTAGGGATGCAGTTTTGGAAGAAGTTGGGGGGTGGGCAGAGACAGCCAACTCTTTGAATTCTTATGTATTCTTCAGAACATCCTTCAGTGGGGCTCTTTCTTTTACCTTTCAAAGAGAGAGGGAGGAATGATGGGCATCGGTAAGAAAGTTAATACTCGGTTCACTCTATCCGTAAATCTCCAAAGGACTCAGGCATTTGTTTTGATTCCTGAGGCCAATCTAGTATAAGTTGAGCATAGCATGAGATTGCATATATAAACTATTAAGCAAATGCAAATGGAACAACCAGGGGCAGTGTGTCAGCTATGATCGAAAGCCCAAAGCTTATAACCTGGGTCAAAGTGGAGACGGTGAGCAACAGCATGAGTAAAGGAAGTCACTCGAGTTAGCAAGTCCAAGGCAGGTGGACAAACAGGAATCTAGTGTCAAACTATCTTCGTGAATGTGGAGTTCGGCTGACAAAGAGGCCAGGCGAGTGCGCAGCTATGGAGGTGAATAACTTGCATCACTCTTCAGGAAAGAACTCACCTATCAGATGCAAGGGGATTAGTTAGCTGACAGCTTCCAGCTATAAGTGCCTTCAGGACCCATCTTACATTTTGAGTCGGGGACACGCTCTTCCTGGGCAGTCTTAGCAAATGAGTACGCATGATGGAAGCATTAGGATCTGGCCATTTCTGCCCAGTGTGGAAGTGCTTTGTGGGCAATGTCTGTTCTGGGGCTTTGGTTAGGCTGGACAGGCCTTCCTCAGACTGCAGCTGCACTGCAGTCTGAGACTCTTCCCACCCAACCCTTCCTCCTTCCTCCCTCCTTTCACCGGTGTCAAACCTGCATGGTAGCCTGAAGGATGTCACTGTCTACTCCTGCTACTTTCCTCTATTTTTTTTTTCATAGATAAATAGTTAAATCTCTTCCACTCGTAACTACATCTTGGTGTCTGCTTTCTGGAAGACTCAGCTGATTACAGGAGGGATGCCAGTGTTCCAAGACACTGCACGAAAACCATCTCTACCAGTAAGATAAATCACTGACTGGGGGCCCTGACACTTGGCTTCTCTCATGATACTGCCTTTTCATTTGCCCTTGGTTTAAATGGGAATCCCAGAGAACCCAAGGAAATTGTTCATCGATAGGGTACTTATAGTAAGTCCTGGTCAACAGAAAAAATATAACAGAATAGACACAAGTGAAGGGAGCACAGGAATCTTTATTCTTCTCCGTTCACAAAAATTGTGCCCTCCCATGAATATGTGAATGTACTAAAAACCATCGTTATGCATTTTAAGTTGGTGAATTGTATGGCCTGTGAACTACATCTTGATAAAAGTGTCCTTAAAAAACTGTACATTTCCAAGTAGACAAGGAAATACCAAGATGACTGTAGAGGAAGATAAAGGCAATAAGATAGAGAGTAAATACTTTCTTTTTTTCACTTTGGCCATATATAAAGAGATTTCATAGTGTTTCTTCATGCAGAGAGGGCCAGAGGGTTCATAAAGCTCTGGGAAATATTCATTAATATACTTTCTGAATTTAAATTGAACAGAAATAGTGAAGAACTTATGCATTCTTTGAAATGGCTGTTAAAATGAATGACATGGAACAATTACATCTACTTCCCCAAGTTATGGGATTTGAGGAAATGGCAGTTGCACAAGTTGGTGTATTCATTCATTTGACCAACATGAAGGGGGTGCCTACTCTTCATCCTAAGTATGGTCTCTTGAGCCCTCGAGTAGCTCACGGCAAACTAGGGGACGTAGACTTTTAAACAGTCTAGGATGCAGGGACACACACTGCGAGACTGCGAGACTGTTCGCAAGAAAAAGTGGCAAAGTCCAGAGAGATAATAGCATCAGACTTGAGGGTGATGTGACCTGCTACTTAGCAAAGCACTAGGAAGACTCGTAGCTCATACCTGCGTGACAGTTGTTTTGTTTCAAGCTCTATTTAAGTTGCTTATATGTATTAACTCATTTAATCTTCCCTCTTACCCTATGTAAGTATCAGCTGTTAAAATAAGCCCCACTAGTAGACAAGGAATCTGAGCTAGTGAGACGATAAGTACCTTGTCCATCATCACAGCGTGGGAGAAGTAGAGCCAGGATCGTAAATCCGGACAGCCCACTTCCAGAGGATCCCTGTACTGCATTAAGATGGGCAAAATCAGAGCAAGGCTTTCCTTCTGTCTTTGTCTGCTTCAGAGGTTTTGCTAAGTTTGAAATGTTTTTTACTTATTGTACCAATAACAGTATAATAACTTTAACAAAGAAAACCTTATCTATAATCTCATTGCTCAACGAATCTCTGACTCTTACATATCATCATTCTTTCCTTTGTTCTGATGATAGTCTTTTCCAGAGCAGATTCTCCCTATCTTATGGTATCTAAAGATGACTCCTCTGAACCACCTTTCCTTTTTTCCATTCCTGGCCTATGCTCACTCGAGACCCTTTACCCAGATAATATCTCAGCACCTACTCACGCTCCTCTGTATTTCTGGGGAAGTTGGAGGCAACAGCCCATTTCAGCAGCGAGTGGGACTCCTGGCCCCACAGAAACTACCACAGCAGTAGCATCTTTGATATGTAGGGGACTTGAGGGAACATCATCATCAGAGAGCAGAGAGCATGTGTGTTAGTTATGTATTGCTGCCTGAGACGTTACCCTCAAAAGTGAGTGGCTGAAAACAACAAACATTATTGTCTCAAGGTTCAAGAGTGGCTTAGCTGGATGTTTCTGTCTCAGGGTCTTTTATGAGGTTGCACTGCAACCTTGTTGAGCAAGTTTGCAGCATCTTAAGGCTTGGCTAAGGTGGATCTCCTTCAGAGTTTGCTCACGTGGGTGTCAGTGGGAGATGTCAACTTCTAGGCCATCGGCCTCTCTGTAGGGTTGCTTCCAATACGTCAGCTAGCTTCCCTCAGTGTGAATGATGAGAGTGAGAGAACCAGCAAGCCACCAAGATGGAAGTCCTACTATCTTTTATATACTAATCTCGGAAGTGAGGTACTATCACTTCTTATCATTAGCCAGCCCTAACATGATGTGGGAGGGGACTACCCTAGGATGTGAATACCTGAGGCAAGGGTCATTAGGGCCATCTTAGAGACTGACTCCCATACTTAGGCAGGGGCCAGGGGTGGGAGGAAGAGCCAGACTTCTGTGTCTGCATCTTAACTTATGGGAATGGTGTCCACTGATGTTTTGCAGTGTGCAGCATATGTAACCACACATGGCAGCCCAGGTGGCAGTCCCTCACCAGGTGGCAAAATCAGGGGTATTTGTCCTCAGCACTCTTCCATTACCTGTTAGGAATTCACTTATTTATTCATTCAACAAACATTTTTTTTATTAAGTTTAAAATTTTAATTCCAGTATAGTTAACATACAATACTATATCAGTTTCAGGGGTATAATATAGTGATTCAACAATTCTATACATTACTCAGTGCTCATCATGGTGAGTGTGCTCTTAATACCCATCATCTTTTTTACCTACTCCCTCACCTACCTCCCCTCTGGTAACCCTCTGTTGCATCAAACATTTTTAAAACACCTGTAACATGCGTCTGTATCGATAATGTACTGAGTAATGGGGTCCTAGGGTCTCAGCCTAACAGGGCTTTGATTTTCCCACATCTGTGTTTTTCTTCTGGATTTCCAAGACATTCAGAGTGACCACAGAGCGCCCTACAGCCCCTTTCAAGCAAAAGATTATTGTCTTTCATCCCATTTTCACAGGGTCCTAATCTTTGGTAAACTTAAGCTAATAATGATATTTCCTTCAGGCAGCACAATCCAAATATTTCACAGTCCTTGACCACTGGGTGCCTAGTAAGAGTGGAAAGAGCCTAAACAAGGGCTGGCTCTACCAGTATGACGTATTTTTTTGCTGAAATCCAGTCCAGTTACCCTCAGAGAGGTCTTTTCTAGCACATCCCAGTCATGCTAGAAAACTAATTGTGACTCTACCTACTCATGAAGTTGGCAGTGACAAAAGTTATAAGATGAGCCCTACAAAAAATATTCCTGTTTGCCAATGCTAGGGGTAAAATGTAGCCAATATATTGAAGTCCAGAAATAAGAAGTGTAGGTAAGGAGTGAGTTCACGCTGATGGATTGATGGACCAGAGCAGGAAATACAAGGCAGGTAAGCTATTTGTTTTGGAGACGGAATTTGAGTCTTAGGGGAGAGGACTTGAGAAAAATCAAGTGAAATCTGTTAGTAACACGGGACTCATGTTAATGTGTTCTGAATTTCACAGACTCCAGAGCCAAACTGCTGATTTCAAATCCCAGCTCTGCTACTCACTACCTATGTGACAGTGGGCAAGTGACTTAATCTCTCTGAGCTTCAATGTTCTCATCTGTACATTGGAGTTGACTGAATGAAACCAACCTTCTGGGGTGTTTGTGAGCTAGTATATATAAAGTACTTGAACTTTGCCTGGTATAAATTAAGAACACACTAAGCGCTAATTATTATTATTGGAGAAATTAAAACAATGTCTATTGTGTAATCAACAGAGGTCAAGTTCATTCACTGCACCAATATTTATTGAATATATATATAGCAATGAACCTCAGACAACAAAATCCTTGTTCCCAAGGTACTTATATGTGGAGGAGGGAGGGAGGGAGGAGCAGGGGAGAAATAGAAGACTAAAATAAACAAATAAGTAAAAATATACTATTTTAGAATTTATTATGATGATCATGCAAAAAAGAAAGCATAGTAAGGGTTATAGGAAGTGCTGGAGGTGGGGAGAGGTGAAGGGAAAAAGGTTCTAGAGACAGGAGATTTTTAAGTCAGAAGCGTTGAGGCTGAGTAATGTTTGGTGTGTCCCATTCTGGCTGGAGGGAGATGAGGATAGGGTGAAGTTGTACAATGTGAGGTCAGAGGGGTCCTAGTTGAGGGTAGTGGGCAGATCATGTAGGGCCGTGCAGTCATTGTAAGAAATTTGTCTGTTGCTCTAGGATGGAAAGCCATTGGAGGTTTTGAGAAGACGAGAGACCTAGATTTTAAAGGACAACTTAGACTATTGTACGTAGGGATGGAGGGTGGGGGGAATGGAGGGATAGTAGGTAGTCAGGTAGGAGTCTCTTGTTGAGAGATGATGGTAGCTTGGGTTAGGGTATTAGCTGTGGGGAGGGAGGTGGGAAGAAGTGGATACTTTTCAGGGTGTATTCAAAAATTTAAGGCAGAGTCAACAGAATTTGCAGATGAATTGGATGTAGCTCTTAAAACAAAGAGAAAGGTCAAAAATAGGGAAGTTTTGTGAGGACAGGGATTTTTCTCTTTTATTCAATGTCATATCCCAACCAACTGTACAGTGCCTATTACTCAACAGGCATTCCCTGACTTAATGAAAAGGACAATTCTGATTGGTATTATATCCTTAACTTCCTAAGTTCAGTAAATACGATACAACAGTGAAAACAACTGCAGATAAATGCAGTATTGTTATTTGCTGTAACAGAAGAGTGCTTTGTTATAAAATATTCATTAGAAACAAACAAAACCCAACAGGATATCCACCTGAGTACATTTAAGAGTTCTCTGTTTGGAGAAAAGCATAGAGACCTAGAAAACAGGGATTCCATCATCTATCTTCACCAAACCATTACAAAACGCACTAATACACAATCAGTCAAATGAAAATATTAAAATACACATATTTAACGATGTAAAATAAATTTTTCACACATTCAAGACAATCTATCAAATGTTCTATTTTGGTCATATTCTAATATTAAAAAGCAAATTTTGTGCATTATGTCATCTCTTTCTGCTAATATATTGCACCATGTGAGAGGTATGTATGGCTATATAATTGATAAGAATCTCAGAATATGCTAATTGGTAGTCTTCCAATACATATTTTAGAGTCTAAGGGCAACAGGGCCTGTTGATACCCTTGAGTGATGCATAGAAGAAATACACAAGAGCACACCCACTTTTTACTCAGTAGTGATTTATGGAGGTTGGAAGCCAATACCTGCTTTTGCCAGTTTTCAGGGATGCAATGAAGTAATAGTTTTTGAAGAAAGCATTTGATGAAAGGATTTTCAGTTCGAGACACACGTATGGATCTTGACTTGCTCCTGTCCTCAGGGGTCTTATTGCACTGATTTCTTTAGGCTGTTTGAGTTGAGCTGGACTCTATGGAGGCTATCTGCAGCCACTTTCCCCACATACGGTGCCAGCTCCAGAGTATGTCACATATATAGCGACAGGTCCTATATAGGAGAGGTCTAGGAGCAGCAATAGCAATCATTTGGCAAAAGGAGCTAGGGTTGGAGGTGGGGGAAATTTTGTGGAAGCTGAGTTTGCATGACAGGCGTGGGTTCTTTTTTTTTTTTTAATGGTTATTTGGGGTGAAGATTATAGGGGAACATGAAGTTCCCTCAGGTCACCCACAGCACTGCTACTGTTCCCATTGCCTTTAACTGGGCATTAAGGCAGCTCCCACTCCCTCTTTCACCTCTCTCCCAAATATCCTCCTCCTTTCTCCTCTCTCCCGAATATCCCAGGGTTAAAATGGCTTGGAGCTCTTAGCTAGCGTGTACATTCTAGGCCAGGACAACCCAAAAGGCAGAAGGATTTTACTGTTGCAGTGTAGGGTAGAGAGTCTGGGTTAGCCTTCGCGAACTTTCCAGGCTAGTGCGAAGTTTTCTCATCTTGGGTGCATGTGGGAACCAAGCGTCTGAGTTTTGGTTAATATGTCAACAGGGTCAGTCCCTGTAGTTACTTTGCGAACACTGTGAGGCAAGTGTGAAGCCCACGGCTGCAGTGGCTGGGGGTAAAACGCCGCACCCAGCTTGGTCTTAGGGCAATTCCCCTTCCCCACCCCCCCAGCCAGCATTGCCCTTTAATGCGCGTGCCCGTCAAGGTCCCCGCGTCCCTTCCCCTCAAGTCGCCTCGTTAGCCTCTGTTTCCCTCTCCTCTCCTGGTCCCTGCCTTTCCTTTTCCGTGGGACAGCCCTCGCCCACCCCCGCCACGGCTCACTCGCGGGACTCGGCTGTCACTTTACTTTTCCGTGCCGCCTCCCCGCCCCCTCGCCAGGCCGGCCGGGCAGTTAGCCCGTGCGCGCGCCCGCCACCGCCCCCTCGCGGCCACGCGCCGGGAGGAGGCGGGGCGGAGCGGGCTTGGGGTGCCGGGAGGCGCGCGGCGCGGCACGGCCGACGTGGGGCTCGCGCTCTCGCGGTCTCTCCCGGGCGGGCACACGGGCACGCGCACTCGCGGGCGCGCGCGCGGACGGCCGGGCGGAGGCAGCGTCTCGCGGAGGCGGTGGCTTCACTTTCCAGGAGTCAGGGGCGGCCGCAGCAGCAGCCGCGGGCAGCAGCCTCGGGAGCCGGAGCTGGAACGGCCGCGGGCAGCGGCGGCGGCGCTGAGGGTGAGTCCGGGCGGGCGCGAGCGCGGCGGGGACAGGCGTGGCCGGGCGGCCGGGTGCGTGGTGCGCGGGTCCGGCTTTCGGTGACAAGACCGTCTGCGGGGACACCCAGTCCTCGGCCCTCCCAGCGCCCCCCCTCCGCCCCCCGCCTCCGCAGCCCTCTTTCGCACGGGCTTGGGCTCTAGCCCGTGACCTGCGCAGACGCCCCTCCCTCAGGTATTCGCCCGGGCCTCGCCGGTGCTCCCCCACTCCAGTCCCCGGCGTCCTCCCTCTAGCTGGCGTCCCCCCTCTAGTGGGCGTCCCCCCCCCAACCTCCTCTCCACGTCGCAGGTCTCTCCTTACACCAATTGCGCCCTAGTTCTCTCCTTCTCTGCTCCCCAGCGTGCCCCATTCCCGGCGCCCCCTCCCGCGAGCCTCCTGCCCCTGTTTCTCGCCCTTTCCACCCCTCCCCCTCCTTCCTATCTCCCCCCCCCCCACCCCCGCCCGCCTCGTCCCTGCCTGTCCATCTTCTACCCCCTTCCGTTCTCAGTTCCCCATCCTTCGCCACCCTTCCAGCCCCTTTGCTTTCCCAGCCGCATCCTGGAACTAAGTCTTTGCAAAAGTACTGGATAAATGTCACGGTGGAAAGTGCCCGGCTTGATCTTTTGCTATTTTCCCTAATTGCATAATTGCTGCACATGGTGTCTCTCTGGCGAGTGCCGGGTCTGGCGCCGCCACCGAACCCCGTGGCCCTCCTGGAGAAGACCTTGTGGGGTGTGTTTGTGTATGCCCGGTGTTGTATTGGTCTTTTGTGAAGCCTAGCGCTTGTCACAGTTTGGAGCCGAAGCCCATTTTTCTCTGGTCTCTTCTCTGCAGCCCCCACTGGCCTGGTTTGAAACTGGATTCCCTCTGCCCTCCTTCCCCCACTTCTCCCCCTCTCTTCTCTCATAATGTTTTGATCCTTTTGCCCTTTACCATTTCTAATGAAGATAAAGCGTAGCTTCTTGTGGTTTTTTTTTTTTTTTTTTTTCCCACGACCAACCAGAAATGTCCAATCCATCTTCCCTTAAGGAAATTAAGGCCGCTTTAGAAAGACATCATCCTGTGCTCGGTGGCTGTTAGACCTATTTGCATGTTTTCAAGATTCATCGTTTTGTATTGTGTATTCTTGAGAGTTTACTGAAATATTTTTATTTAAAAGTACAAAAGAAAGTGCTCGGGTTTACCTTCGGATTATCTAGCGCTTTGGAAAGATTTTAAGGTCTTCTTAGTTTTTTTTTTTTTTTTTTTTTTTTATTCCTGATTCTTTAAAAAGTATGTTTCTGTATATGTGATAATTCAGTCTGGACCTTGCAATTTAAATGATTGTCTCAGCGGTTTGGACACTCTGGCTCTTTAGTGTTTTTGCATATGGGCTGATGCTGACGATAGTGTTTAATGTCATAGCCCATTATATCTCCCCCAGAACACAGCACCTTTTCTTCAAAAATTGTATTTTATTTTACATTTTAGGTAAGTTCAGAAATCTGAGTAGGAAGACAAATAAGATATCAAAAGACAGGATTAAGCGTTTTCCTGTTGTAAAAGCTCAAATGAACATTTGCTTTTGCAGTTTTATACCATGAGATACAGTTATAAGGCTTATCTGGACAGTAGTTGGATTTATGAAGTGACTATAGTTGCTTTTACGTTATCAGTTATATTTATAACCGAATCATTTCATTTTTATGGAACATGTGAGTTTCATTTATTATATTGCTGATTTCCAGGACTGCATGTAATTACGACATAGAGTACACAGCTATAATACAAGATTATTTTGTGTGTTGAAGAAGAAACAACATCCAAACTTTTAATGTAACATGTTTGAGGAAAAATCCACCTTTCTATTTTATGTTTAGAAACCAAGATTTACTTTGAGTCCATAATAAAAATAGAAATTGGGATATCTTATTAGCTTTGAAACTATCATTGAAGAAGAGCACTATGTTTATAACTCTGGAATTTAAGTTTATCTTCCTTCTATGATTCGATCAAATTAGCTAAGTAGGAATTAATCTTAAAGATAATTTAAAAATGCTGATTTAGAAGATAACTTTAAAGACTTTTAATTCACGACTTTTTATTCATTTGTATTTTGGAAAGACAAAACAATTTCATACTTATACCTAATTAAAATGCTTGTAGACTGCTTTTTCTTCGTAAAAATTAGTTGTCACCTGAGTGGTACAGTAATTTTTTTCCAATACTTTTTTCTGTACTTAGGCATTTAAAAACCAAAATCAGTGGAAATTTGCCTTACTCTTGATACTTGAAAAAGAAAGGAAAACTTTGTTTCTAAAAGTTTCTGTAGTGGTTATTAGTGGTCTCAGATGAATTTCTTATCCGTAGGTTAAGATTCAGATGAAGTAAAGTTGTCTTAGGTCAAAAGTGGAAATGAACTATTTTTCTTTATTGTGAAACTATAGAAATTATACCTTTATTTATTTGGGTTTCTTTTTTTATGGAAAGGAGCCAAACTTGAGTATATCATCATATGATTTCTATGTATAAAATTAAAATTTGGGCAAGACATGGTATTAGAAGTTAGGGTAGTGACAGGAGGTGATGAATAGGCTGTATTTCTTGGTCTGGATACTGGTAACACAAGTGTGTTCAGTTCATGACAGTTCATTGGCCAACACTCAACATTTGTGTACTTTTTTGTCTATATGGTACACTTCAAGAATTTTTCTTCAGCCAAGGATTTCTTCTAATACTTATCCTCTGTTGGCCTTCTTTTAGTATCCACATATTCAAATACTTCTCCATTCAATTCTTGATCTGTCAGTTCTTTAGACTCCCAGCGGCCAAATACACTGAGACTCAAATCCATTTTATTAATAACCGCTTTATGGAGATGTATTCCACATACTGCAAACCTCACTGTTTCAAAGTATACAGTATACTAAGTGGTCTTAGTATATATTTACAAGGATGTGCAACCATCACAACTCTCTGATTTTAGAACATTTTCAGCACCTCAAAAAAGAAACTCCATACCTATTAGCACTCACTCCCTACTTGGATATTTTTAATAGTTTTTTTTTCTTAATTTAATTTAGTTAGTAATCTCTACACCCAGTGTGGGGCTTGAACTCACAACCCTGAGATGAAGAGTTGCATGTTCTACCAACTGAGCCAGCCAGGGAGCTCCATAATAGTATTTTTTAATAATTCTTTGGAGAGATTAGTCTTCTGATATTCTGGAGTGGTGTTTGAAAGTTGAGTTTGGCTCAGATTGAGTCATTGAGTAATCTTTGGAGTAATTATATACTCATAGCATTATTATTGTGCAAATGTACATAAATAAGAACATTGAGAAGAATGTGTAGCTTTATAACTAATATAAGATAGAACTGAAACTCTAGGCATAGATTATTAAACTGAAGGACCAAGTTCAGTAAAAAAGAATTTTATTTCATTTAGGCTTCTGTATATTTTTCATACAATGGGTTGCTTCTGGTTTAAGATGTATAAAATGATTTCTCACTCATTTCACATTTCTTAAAATATTGCCAACAGCATTTTGCTATATCCAAGGACCTTTCCCTGAGAATTGTTCTCTTTCTCACTTCCATGCGCATCTGCTCTAACACGCTTTTATGTACATACTTATAAGATTTTGAACTTCTGATATATTTTAACTGAAAGAAGCTGGAAAAAAAATCAATGTTAAATCCAAGGATAAGAATTAAAGGGAAATAGAAATGAAAAAAAAAAGCAAGAAATATATGTTAGGACTGTTACAGCTAGACTTGAAACATACTGGTATAAAATTTCAGTATTCTATTAAGTGACTTTAGTGCTCATAAAAGATGTCACAGCTGTGGAGACTGATGATCTCCATTTACAGAACAGGTAGAAGGGCAGTCACATTTCTCCGTCAGTGTGTTTTCAGAGCTGCTTGTACAGACGTATTTTTGTTTGGCCTGGGGGAAGGGAGCTGTTGGAGTTGAGCGGGGTGGTGTTGTGTTTGTGTGATGTGTCTTTGAAGGCATTCAGTATCTTCTGTTGACTCCTCACCTCTCTGCATCCGGATCATTCTCTTGCAGTGCTTTTTGGTTTGTCTTACCATAAAAATTTCAATCCATTAAAGACTTGTGTTATGAAATCACTTTCATTTAGAGGAAGCTGTAAGTTAAATCTTCGGTGGTGGTGAATTTTCATCACCGTCAACTAGCTATACATTTAGACTAATTACAGTAATAAAAAACAGTGCTTTATTTGAGGTATCTTTCTTTTACAAAGTACTTCTTAGGTGTCGGTAACATGGTGAGCACAAGGCCCTTTTGAGTCTGGACATTGATTTGTCAGTTTGGTTAGAGTTGTCAGTACACTTTAAGCTAGTTTGGTTGTAAGGAATGTCTTCATAGAAACCAAACTCAGGAATTGATTATTATGGAATGACAGTTCAGAGGGGATATCCCTTTTCACTTACTAGAATTTTTTTGTATCTGCTAGCCAGGTTATAGCAGTTATATACCTATGTATCAAGGTAGGTATTAAGGAAATTGAGTTGAGAATTAGAGCTGCTTGGGGAACATGAACTAAGAGCAAAGGGAATTTGAAAGTCTTTAGGGATATTTTATCCAAGGCTGGAAAAAAAAAGAATCCTTTACCATCAATACAGTCTCCATTTCTTGTGAAACACAGTTGCTTGGTATATTGCTCGATCAGTGCTGACACCATCATATGGTTCAGGTTTTATTTAGAATCATGCAGGCCTCTGTGTTCTTTTGTGTTCTTCTGTTATCAGAAAGGTTACTTAAAATAATTGACTAGCTTGGAGAATTTTAACTTAGTAGTTTTTCAGAATATTTAGAGTTGTACAACATCACTATTATCTTTAAAACATTTTTTTAAATGTTTATTTATTTTTGAGAGAGAGAGAGAGACAGAATGTGAGCAGGGGAGGGGCAGAGAGAGAGGGAGACAAGGAATCCAAAGTAGGCTTCAGGCTCTGAGTTGTCAGCACAGAACCTGATGAGGCGCTTGAACTCATGAACTGTGAGATCATGACCTAAGCCGAAGTCGGATGCTTAACCGACTGAGCCACCAAGGCGCCCCACAGCATCACCATTATCTAATTTAAGAACATTTTCATCAACCCAAAAGCATACTTTATACCTATTAGCAGTCCTTCTGCATTCTTCCCTCACTCCTACTCCCTGACAACCATTTACCAACTTCTCTGTCTGTGAATTTGCCTATTCCGGACATTTTGTGTAAATGGAATCATACAGTTTATTGTCCTTTGTGACTGACTTCTTTCAATGAGCATGATGTTTTCAAAGTTCATCCATGTTGTGGTGTGTACGTATTGTACTTCATTCCTTTGTATGGATGAATAATACACTGTTGTGTGGCTATGTCTCATTCGGTTTATCCATTTATCAGTTAGTGGACATTTGAGTTGTTTCCTCTTTTTGGCTCTATGAATAATGTTGCTAAGAATGTTTTGTGTATACATTTTGTATGTTTTCTTTTTTCTTCTCAGTACGTTTTGAAAGAAAAGTTTTGGCAGCTCCCAAAGTTGTTTTGTAAATGACCACCCTGTTCATTTTATATTAGTTTTACTTATTCTACTTGCAGGCTCTCTTCCTCTCTGTTCTAGAGGTAACTTACTGTCGTCCTCCCACAACTAAATAAATGATCTTTGATTTTTCATCCAGGATCTAAAATGTCCACTGAGGCACAAAGAGTTGATGACAGTCCAAGCACTAGTGGAGGAAGTTCTGATGGAGACCAGCGTGAAAGTGTTCAGCAAGAACCAGAAAGAGAGCAAGTTCAGCCCAAGAAAAAGGAGGGAAAAATATCCAGCAAAACAGCTGCTAAATTGTCAACTAGTGCTAAAAGGTACCTTAATAATTTTAACCTTTTTGGTTTTAGTATCTAGTTATCATCTTAAGTTCTCTCTTTTGTATTTAATCATTTATTTGGGATACAGATTCATAAATCTGTATATTGAATACATCTGTAATGTAATAAATGTAATGTAATAAATCTGTATATGAATAGACAAACTCATAAAAATACATATTCATTGTGTGTGTTTGTATTATTTAATAAGTGAGCATATATAGGAAAACGTGTGTAAAAGTGTGGTAGTTTGGTTTACTTGACCATAAATATTTTGTTCTGTTCAGCAACATGGAAGAGTGAGTAGGAATCTGTTAAAATAGTTTTTGAATGATGTATATTTTCTACTACTTGTTAGTAAAGTTAGAAATGCTGAAGTTAGCAACAAACATATCTTGGTTTCATTATATAAGGCAGTGGCTCTGTCTTGATACAGATTTTTTTTTCTCTAGACAATAGATACATCTGGAAGGTAGATATTTGAATGAGTCTCTATTACCACATCAATTGCTTATGAGGACTGGACTCACCAGAGAATCTGCTTTAATATTGTTTAATTATAGAATGTGTCTTGGAAAAGAATTTAGAAGTAAACTAAATTTAATACAGTTTTCCTGATTTTGTGGTTTAATGGTCTTATTTTCTAATACCTTTTAAAAAATATCAAATAGGAAGCATAATGAAAGCATTCTGTTATTTTTAGACATAGTAGAATGTGAATGTTGAATGATAGCTTTATATTTATTGGATAGTATGAATTAGGAGGATCTGTTTCCTGGTGATCCAAAACCATTATGGTGTAGTAGACCTTGTTTCCCTCTGGTGTAGTCAATCCACAGGATTGGGAAGAACCTTCTCAGGCCTCCTGGTGGGACATGAGCTTCTAGGGAGAGATGTTGGGGTGATAGTGAGTGGTCAGCAACCTATTCCAAGGGACTAGGGTGGTCAACTCCTTCCCAGAAGTGTGTTGCTGGTCTCTGATCTCTCTTGAAGGAGTGGTGTGAAAGTCAGGTAGCCTCAAGCTTTAAACCTCTATACTAGAACATGCCAGTGTGGGAGAACAGGGTTCCGTTTAGTTTTGCTGTCTCCCCACAAGTCCAGAGGGCTTTAGTCGGCTGACCCGACGACCCCTCTGCTGGCTGGGCACAGCACAAAATGAGCTGCTGCTGGGAAATGTGGGGTGGAGTTAGTATGGATAAGAAAGGTAGGAATGGAGAAAATATGACATTAAGATGAAAGAAAGGAGGTTGGGGTGAGTGAGTGGATAAGAGATACTCAGTTATAGAGTATACCTGCATGTAAATGAGGAAACTGTAATTCAGTCATCAGCTTCTGATAATAAGGATTTTCACAGGGCATCTTCAGCTTGTCAGAAAAGGGAGAGAATGGGCTGTCCAGGTCTGTGGGAAGTAGAGTTGGGATAGTGCTTTGCCTGGGTTTGTGCCCAGTTGTCCCATGATGCTAGTTAGCAAAGACTCCTGTCTGTTTCATGAGGCCCTGCCTTTCCCCCTCATTAGGAGGATCTCCATAATCCCTCAAAATCATAATTGAGTGATGTATCAAAAGACCAAATTCTGTGTGTGAGAGATCATTAAGTGTACAATGTGTGAAAGTGAGGATTGCGTGATTTTTTCAAGTACATGGGTAATATTTTACTTTATTTTACTACAGTGTGTACAAAGTATAGATTATAGGGGCACCTGGTGGCTCAGTCGGTTAAGTGTCTGACTTCAGCTCAGGTTATGAGTTCAAGCCCCACATCAGGCTCCATGCTAACAGCTCAGAGCCTGGAGCCTGCTTCGGACTCTGTGTCTCCCTCTCTCTCTACCCCTCCCCCGCTCGTACTCTATCTCTGTCTCTCTCTCAAAAATAAATAAACATTAAAAAAAATAAAAAGAAAAACCCCGAAGTATACATTATATAGTCAAACCTAGTCCCTCCCCCTCCCCTTTAAAAAGAGGGATAAGACCTAGTTTTGAGATAGTACGTGTGTGTAAAGAATCCAAGACAGTGCCTGATCGGCGCATAATAGTAATTGGTATTATTGCAGTGGTTAGAGTAGGAAGTGTTGTCTGAGTTAAAAGAGAAAGCTTAATTTTTCACTCATCTTTTCCTCCAACTTAGTTGATAGTGAAGTTATTTTATTTTTTTTTCTATCTTTGCTTAAGTTCTAAGAACTCAGGAAAAAATTGAGAGTCGGGAAGGCAGACACCCACATCTTTTAAATTCATCATTATATCTATAGTGCCTACCATAGTAGAGTCACAGTATTTACTTACAGGTGTCTTAGAACCTTAATTTGATTGTAGGGATTGGCTCTTCCATGGGTAATTAAGATCCCAGTACTAATGTGTGCAGAAGATTCAAAGTTAGAGATCATTTCAAAATAAAATTCTAATTTATTATTGTTAATTCTTATTCAGATGAGAAGTCTTTTCCATATAGTGTCATTTTATAAGAGATAATTTATCAGAAGAAGTACACAGCTTGGACTCTAGAGCTGGGGTCTGGGTTTGATTGTAGGTTCTGGCATTTAGCAGCTCTGTGATCTGAGATACATGATTTGTTTCCAACCTCAGTTTCCTTTTCTGTAAAATGGGGATAATAATGGTACTTCTTCACAAGGTTGTCATGAGGACTAAATATGATAAAGCATTTATTTGCCATCTAGTAAGGTCTCATACAGTGGTGCTGTCATTTATAGACTTTGTGCCACTTAAAGTCTTGTAGATGTTTTTTAAGTTCATTTGATAAACTTTAGGAAAATGAGATCTATGTTAACCTTTGAGGACATAATACTATTGTTGAACTAGAAATACTTAGATGCTGGGATTATGTGTATTTTATGTAACTCAAGAAAAGTACTTTGTACATAAGTGCTCAATTGCATGAAATGTGCTGTAACTGAAGAACTAATACTTTTGTGTAGAAACGTGTTTTAAAAAAAAAATCTCAGTTTTTAAGGTATTATGGAAGAGTGACGTAGAATATAGGAATCATTTAAGTGGACACTTTATTTAAACAATGGTGTAAGTTAATTTCATCTATTTTGAGGTAAGAGGAAGATTATAGTTACATATTTGATCAGTTTTTGCTCCTTGGCAAGAATTTGTTTCTTAAAAAATTGACGTGCTTTTATCTTGATAATGTCTATATCACTTGTTATATTTGCAAGTATGTAGTTGGACTATGTCTAGCAGTGACACATTTTGATGATTTTATTTGATTGACTAGTCAGTTCAATAAAACAGTTATTTTGAGCTCGTCATTGAATTGACTGTACTGCTTTCAAGTGTTGACACATCTGTAACTGTGAATTTTAAATCACATTTATTCCAAATTAACTCTGTTTGGAGTAGACATTGTGATTTTACTGGACATACTGCTATTTGGTTTTAGACTCTAAATTTTTGTTAGGTTGAAGGGTGGATTCCAGTGTGTTCCAGCGTAAATGTTTATTATAGTTTTCTACATTAGAATGAATTAGTACTCTTTATAGATAATCTTTTATAATTACTTCATCTTCTTGATTCTAAATGTACACATAAAAACTTTTTAATGTTTCTGAAATCAGGATGCATTGTGCAAAAGTATTGAGGATATCTTAAAAATCACGGATATATAGTTTATATCACCATTCAGAATTAAACTTTAGGCTTATTATGTGCATTGACTCTGTCTTTTCTAGGTTAATTCAGAGACTACTTTGAAATTTAAAAAAATTTAGTGATTAATTGAGTGGTGTTTTTCTTGATAATAATTTCATTTTCAAAGGTTTTGACCAGTTGATTCAGTTGGTTAGGGAGTTCTCAGGTGGCCAAGGAATACGGTCCATTTAAGAATATAGAAAGGCATTTTGGTGGCACACTTTTTTCTTTTTAAATAACTGTTAAGAAAATACCTTTGTGAATTCCCATGTCCAAATATTCATGCTGTACTTGGACCTGAGTGAGTTCCTGAATCGTCTCTGTCTTAATGTTTTTAAAAAAATTTCGTAATGTTTATTTTATTTTTGAGACACACACATACACACACACACACACGCGCGCGCGCGCGCACACACACACACACACACACACACACACACACACACACACACACACACACACACCATGAGCGGGGGAGGGGCAGAGAGAGAGAGAGAGGAAGACACAGAATCCAGAACAGGTTCCAGACTCTGAGCTGTGAGCACACAGCCCTATGCCGGGCTCCAGCTGGCAAACTGCGAGATCATGACCTGAGCCAAAGTAGGCGCTTAACCAACTGAGCCGCCCAGGTGCCCCCTTTTTAATGTTTGTTTATTTGTTTTTGAGAGAGAGAGAGCACAAGCTGGGGAGCGGCAGAGAGAGAGGGAGACACAGAATCCAAAGCAGGCTCTAGGCTCTGAGTTGTCAGCACAGAGCCCAGTGAGGGGCTCAAACCCATGTGAGATCATGACTTGAGCTGAAGTTGGATGACTGAACCACCCAGGTGCCCCCCCCTGAATTTTCTTTAATCTGAAATATGTGTGTTTGAAATATGTCAATACACATGTACTGCTTCATTTTTTCTGAGCCATTAAACCAATATGTTGATGTTAAAATGCATGCTTCATACCTTCTTTTAAATCAAAAGGGACAGTGTAAGCATAAGCATATCTGTGATTTTGGTACCATATTCTTCAATTAAGTCTAAATGAATCCTGATTGTTGTTTCTTTTCCCCTCCCCTCACTCCATTCTTTTTAGCGAATGACAGTCATATGCAGTAACTCTTACCATTCTTGGAACAGTTAAGGTATTAGGTGAAGTCTTTCAAACTGAAATTTAGTTTGTATTTTGCTTCTGACTTGTCTCCATAACTATGTGCATTTGCTGACTTAAGTATCTTAATAACCAAAGAAGTGGCACTGCTAGATGGAAATTGGGAATTTAGGCAATTGTCTAGTTGATTTATATATAAAGAAATAATTTTGTCTTCAACGTTTTGATAAGAGAGAGGTCATTTATTTGTTTGACTTAGCAAGATAATTGCCTCTCACCTTACCAGTGTACAATAACTAGCCTTAGTTTTCTTATCTTTTAAATGGGAAATGATAAAACAGTAATGCTTAGAGAATTTTGTGAGATTTATTTAATTCACTTTTAATAGACTAAGATCATCATGTGAAAGGTACACTGTAAGTGTGAATTATTGATACTTTTTCATTTTTCCTCACCCTAAGGGACAGTGCCTGAAATAGCTACCTTTCTTACCCCACATGTCAAGACTGCGAAACTTAATACATACCATGATCACAGCTTTTGAGATAGAATTGAATTGCTGTCATTGAAAGCAGCAGGACATCTTGCAACTGTTTAAATAGCAATTCTTAGTATAATCTTTTCTGTCAGGAAAAGCAATGAATATATTGTCAAGAGAAATATATCCATTCTTAGGTGTGGCACAAAATATATTTTAATATATTGACTCACTGCTTAGAGTTGTCAAGTTTATCAATAAATTGCTTTTTGTATTGAATAATTAGATCTGGAATTATAGACATCCAGAGGTGTTCAAGTTCCATTATTTGACAGAAAATTATGATTTATCAGCTTTTTAAAAATTTACTTAGAAAGAGAACACACACAAGTGTTGGGGGCGGCAGGGGAGGACAGAGAGAGAGCAGAGAATCTCAAGCAGTTCCGCATTATCAGTGTAGAGCCGAACACAGGGCTCAGTCTCACAAACCGTGAGATCATGACCTGAACGGAAATCAAGAGTCGGATGCTTAACCTACGGAGCCATCCAGGTGCCCCTGATTTATCATTTTTTTAAATCAAAAGGGACAGTGTAAGCATAAAGTAAGATGAGTTATTTGAAAATCCCAAAGAAATTCTTTTATGTCAAAAAGTTTACATTGACAGTTTAAGCTCACTTTTGAATGCCTATTCTTTTGGTCCTCTTGGTTTAAAAACAATTTGTATAAGTTATTCATGTTTCTGCTAACTAAGTAGTACAGAGACCTATTTAATGGAAAGCAACAATTTTCTGTCCAAATACCTTCCTATCCCAGTTGTCTTGAAGCAGACTCTCTCTCTCTTCGTCATCTCTGGTTTTAGTCCTTCTATTGGTTTTTCTGCATAAATCTAAATTATATACAGTATTTTCACCTATTTGTTGAATAATTTTTTTGAAGTTTATGTATTTTGAGAGAGAGCTTGGGAGGGGCAGAGAGAGGGAGGGAGAGAGAGAATCCCAAGTGGGCCCCACACTCTCAGCACAGAGCCTGATGCAGGGCTTGAACTCACAAACTGTGAGATCATGACCTGAGCCGAAATCAAGAGTCTATTGCTTAACTGACTGAGCCACCCAGGGCCCTGATCTATGCTTTTCTTACCTAGGTGTTTTTCTTCTGGAATTTCTGGTTGTCTCCCCTCCTCTTAATAATGTGTCTTTATTATATTCTTTTTTAAAAATGCTTATTTATTTTGAGAGAGAGGGCGAGAGAGGGCATGCATGCAGGAGCAAGGGAGAGGCAGAATGAGAGAGAGGGAGAAAGAGAGAATCCCAGGCAGGCTCCTCATTGCCAGTGCAGAGCCCCAAACAGGGCCCAATCCCATGACCATAAGATCATGATTTGAGCTGAAATCAAGGATGCTTAACTGACTGAGCCACCCAGGTGCCCCAGTCTTTATTATATTTTTACACACTCTGCAGCCCCTTCTTGGCCATCTCCACCTGTTTAATTTACACCTGTCTGCTTTGTCTTCCAAAAATATACTGAAACTTCTCATCTCCTTTTCTTTGCTGTTTATTCCTTTTGCACTTTCTGTATTTTGCCTCCCAGCCCTTTCCTGCCTGCCCCGAGTGGAGTCCTGAAGGGATAGGAGGTGCATGTGTGTGTGCTTAGTTTAGTGTCCTTAACCTGGACTTATTAGTTGTCAAGTGCCTGTTGTATACATTTGTGTGAGATCCATAAAGAGTGTTCCTCTATATCAGATCTTTGAGATTTCTCATTTAATTATAGATTGTATATACTTTATATGTATGTGAACACATCATAGAAACCGTATCAGAAGGAATCATATGTTTTAAAGATAAAACTGATCATGAAGTTAACCTCTTCATTTTTTAGGATGGAAAATAAACCTCTTCATTTTATAGGATAGAAAGCTGAGGCTCAGAGAGAGAGAAAGAAAGAGAATGCAGGTGTGAACAGTCTTTTTACTGAATAACTCTCAATTAATGTCATAGCAGAATTAAAATGAAAGTGTTTTTGGCTTTGAACTTATAAGTCTTTCTCAACTTCATAATGCCTCCCCAACCTTGAATCACATGGCTTAGAAAAGTGAAAATTATGTTAGTAACATGCAATTCCTTTAGGAAATTGATGCCAGTCCTCTCAGAGGAGTCACGTCTATTTCTGTATTTTCATTTGTTGCCTTGAAAAAGACATGAAATGAAATTGAGAGTAAATGTTTTCAGATTCTTATTTTTTCGGGTACTTTAGTAACTATCATCCATTTACTATCACAATAATTACCAGATAACAGGCATCCAGTTAGCAAATCTCATGTTTAAAAACCAAAGCTAAGGACAAGAAATGGTTTTGAGAATTTTTTTTGTATCTTAGTTTAACGAAGCCTCTCTTTAATAATGGTATTTAAGAGAAGAATGCTAGTTAAGAGATTGCTAAGTATAGTCTTCTAAAACGTTGTAGCACTGTTAGCCTTTGTATATGTATATGAGGAATTAGATGCAGTTAAAAGTCAAAGTTGAAAAATTTTAAGTATAGTCTTCTAAAACGTTGTAGCACTGTTAGCCTTTGTATATGTATATAAGGAATTAGATGCAGTTAAAAGTCAAAGTTGAAAAATAACACATGGGAAAAGCAGGTTTTAAAAAAAAGTTCTTTTTGGATGAATCTCGTGCAATGACATTAAGACAGTTATCTGCATATTATTAGGATAGTCCATGCAGAAGGAATAATGTCAAACTGGAAAGCCTCTACCTTCTCCAACCTAGAGGCTTTAGGGAGGAATACCATTTATATTAAAAAAATTTTTTGTAACATTTATTCATTTTTGAGAGAGAGAGAAAAAGCATGAGTGGGGGAGGGGCAAAGGAAGGGAGAGACAGAATCTGAAGCGGGCTCCAGGCTCTGAGCTGTCAGCACAGAGCCCGACGTGGAGCCCGAACTCACGCACTGCAAGATCATGACCTGAGCCGAAGTTGGACGCTTAACCAACTGAGCCACCCAGGTGCCCCCATTTGTATTTTGATAGCAGTTTCACATGTTGAAATGAGATCCTGATAATTCTTTATCAGTGGTTTGGATCATTCAGAAGCCTTAATTAATAATCATCTTTCCATCTTATTTGGGGAGGTTCTTGTACAGATCAGAAGTTGGAATGATCCATATATAATGTGACAAAGGTTTCCAATTTAAGCTAGAAATTTTGGGGCACCTGGGTGGCGCAGTCGGTTGGGCATCCGACTTCAGCCAGGTCACGATCTCGCGGTCCGTGAGTTCGAGCCCCGCATCAGGCTCTGGGCTGATGGCTCGGAGCCTGGAGCCTGTTTCCGATTCTGTGTCTCCTTCTCTCTCTGCCCCTCCCCCATTCATGCTCTGTCTCTCTCTGTCCCCAAAATAAATAAAAACGTTGAAAAAAAAATTTTTTTTAAACTAGAAATTTTGGTTAGTGTTATCGGTGGTTCAGTGACATTTTAATTTAAGTCAGTGTTGTTTCTGTAGGCTACATGTACTGATCATGGCCACTCTTTTTACCTTTTGTAGGTGCATTGCCAAAATCAGGCTAGAAGTTACTACTTGAATGTTATTGTATATGATGATTTATACAGTATTAGTGTTTCAAAATAAAAACACACAAATGGGAAGTGTTAGTGTAAAAGTATAACACTTTAATGAACTGTTAAGAGTGTGAAGACATTTTAACATAACTTTGTCTCTTTTTTAAAGAATTCAGAAGGAACTCGCAGAGATTACGTTGGACCCTCCTCCCAACTGTAGGTAAGTACTTATGGATTTTTATTTGTGTCTTTTGCACAAGGTATAATTGAATTGTTTGATGTGCACCTGTTGTTATAGTATGATTAATTAGTAAAATATCATTGTGGTTTGGACTTAAATGACTGTGGAAGATGGTTGTTGTTTCTGTGCTGAAATGGCATACTTATCAAGTCTATTGTAGAGGAGTGGTGGAGTTGCCAAACATACAGCAATGCAGTGACAGTAAGATAATGAAATTATAGAGTAACAAATACAGTTATCTTTTAGTTGGTGAGGTGATGGGGCCTTAAATGATTTCTTTAATGATAGAATAATAGTGTGGCTAAAGTATTTGCTATTTGATAATTCACTTGTTATCTTGTTGGAAATTGATTTTTAAAAGTGCTGGAACATTAAACAGTGTTTCTTCATGGTTTACATTATTTCTTAAATCATTGGCCGTGGAATGGGTATAGAAGTAAGAATGGGTGATTTGAGGCAGTGATATTAAATTGAAAATGTTCTCTCCTTTATGACTACATTTTTCAATTTTCTGGTCAGAGTTTACTTATAAGAAGTAAAAGTGCTTGCCTGGAAATGATTAATGTTATACAGGTACATAGAGGAAGAGGAGAAAAATAAACTCTTAACGTTGTACTGTTATCTTGGATCTGGTGGAATAGTTAGAAGACGGCTGTTTGACTATTTTAAACATTTCTTTGTTTTGATGTGAGGTTGGTGTTGGAACTAGGCCAACATGGAGTTTTCGTAGTTTAAATTGGTAGTCTTGTGGATTGAAGGTGAGACAGCCGATCACAGGAAAGTGTTGCCAATACTGAATGCAGGTAGAATTTATTGTTTGGTGCGATTTCTGACTTCACTGATCTTATTTTTTTGTGGAAGCAAAGATAGCAACTCTGTGTATTAATGAAAGTGAAAACTTTGCAGATGGCTATTTGATAGTTGGCTAGTTGACAAGTGTTTTGTGTAGAAACATTTCTAATAAGGCCTTTTATGTTTGTGGTGAATCTAATGTGGTTCTTTACATGAGAGTCATATACCGTGTATGTACTCACAATAATATTCAAAGACTGTTTTATTCAAATAGACCAAATATTTCTGTTAGGTAAAAACCGCTTAACACTAAGACTTTTTGTCTCACTTAATGACTGTGTTACATCAGAGATTTTTTCAGATGGCAGATCATTGTTTAGGCTTTGCTGGCCAATTCATGGAAATGGAATGATTTGTGGAAAATTCCGGTTGGAATGAAATCTAAAATCTCTTGTTTCTTATGACAGTATTCATTTTAATGGTTTGAATCTTTAAAAAAATTTTTTTAATGTTTATTTATTTTTGAGAAAGAGCACAAGCGGGGGGGAGGGGCAGAGAGAGAGGGAGACATAGAATCCCAGCTATCAGCACAGAGCCTGACATGGGGCTCAAACCCATGAACCAGGAGATCATGACCTGAGCCGAAGTTGGGAGCTTAACTAACTGAGCCACCCAGGTGCTCCAGTTTGAATGTTTTTAAAAAACTAAATTATTTTGCCACATGTATGACTTTTGTAACCTTCTTACAACTAAATTGGTAAAAATATGAAATTTATATACTTATTTGCTTAACTTTTGAAAACAGTTGGCAAAATAAACTACTTTGTTTTAATGAGCTTGTTTTTTTTTTATTTTTATTTAAAAAAAATTTTTTTAACGTTTATTTACTTTTGAGACAGAGAGAGACACAGCATGAACAGGGGAGGGGCAGAGAGAGAGGGAGACACAGAATCTGAAACGGGCTCCAGGCTCTGAGCTCTCAGCACAGAGCCCGACGTGGGGCTCAAACTCATGGACCGTGAGATTGTGACCTGAGCCAAAGTTGGACGCTTAACCGACTGAGCCACCTGGGAGCCCCTTAATGAGCTTAAGGCTCATTTTTAATAAATGAAGTCTATATAAAATATCACGTGATGGCTAGACTGTTACTTTAAGATATATTATTTTCCAGTACATTTGCCTAATTTAGTTTTGATTTATTACAGATAATAATTTAGATTTGATTAAACCAATATGTTGTAAACATGCAGGAAAACATGCATCAAGTGTGAGAAAAGGAATTACATATTGATGATTATTTAAATAAACTAAAATAAATCACAATTCTATTTAAAAAAGAAAAGTTTATAATGTCATCTGAAATTTGGAGATTAACTTTTTCACTGAGCCATAGTTAATGGTATCATTACTAGTTATGTAAACTCTATAAAATCATTTTAAAATGTGGATGTCACACACAATAAGCCCTTCAGACAGTTTTAGCAAAGATACCTACTTTGTTGTGTTTTTTTCCAGTTTTATTGAGATATAATTGACATGGAACATTGTAGAAAGATATAATTGACATAGAACATTGTAGAAAGATGCCTACTTTGGTTAAACTGCTTGCTTATGGGAATTTGCAAGGAAATTGATTTAATGGTATGAAGATTGGATAGCTAGCAAGTTTGCTTTAGAAGCCAGGTCTGTGATTCTGTAGCTTTGGCTCCTTTTCTTGATCCCTGAATGGCTGATTGGACTGGATCAGGCAGAGATGAAGATCATAGTTACCTTCACATACGTTGTGCTCCCTTTGCAGGCAAAGATCTCCATGCTGTGGCTGATTGGGAAGTGGTGATTAGTTGTACGTGCCCTGTGTACTTGTGCTACTTAATATAGATGTCATTGTGATCGTTAAGTGGATTACTGTGGCCTTTGGATTGTTTGGTGTCAAATATTTGATTGTGGTTTATAGTAAATCTCTCCATCTATATTTCAGTGAGAATGTGGTTACTATCTTAAAAAAGTGAAGTTAGACCATAATTTTAGTTTGGCTTATTTTTGGCACAAAGTTAACAGTGCTTTTGTGGTTGATTTTTAAAAGTTCTGTGCTGCCTGCATTTGTGCCCTAATGACTAAATAATTAATTTACAGAGATATTCTAAATTAAAGCTATATTCCTACTAGAAGGAGTCAAAATCATATTCCTCTAGTGCTCTCTTTGTGTATTATCTTTACTAGCACGCAGACCTCTTAAAATCCTGCCTTTTGTTTGGTTGCCTTTTGGGTAATTGTTAGCTCACTATCACAGGTAAAGATTATGTATGAGGGAACATCTGTGAGTGTGCCTGTTTAGGCAGTCAGAACGGAGAAAGTATTTTATCTGTTATTAGTGGTCTCAGTCAGGGTGGCTGACTGTGTGTTACATTTCACTTCGAGTGTGGTTTACCCTTATTTTCTGGAGCCTTATTAAACTAGTACAGCCCAGTTATATCTATTTGTCAAGTTAGAGATGGCACCTCTGAATTTTGGTGCATCTCTTATGTGATGTCCATTTTAGCATTTCTTGGAATTATTTTGCAGGAACTAGCATGTGTTAAAGTACTCTGAGTCTGTCATGTAGACACGTTGGGAATATAAAGTCTCTCTGAATTCTATCATTCAGTGTAGATAGATATGTTTGTGTAAGGCATTTTTAGAGGAACTACTGTGGTATTGTTTAATTTTTCTTCTCAGGTTTTGAATGAGTCTAAATATTTTAAAAGTATCCACAAAATACTTTGATAATAAGTTGAATTATTTCTTTTTATAAGAAACACATACCTGTACATCTTTCAATTTTCTATTCACTTCTGTTGTCTTTAAGGTAAAAATGCAGTAATACAGTTTTTCTTAAAGCTTGATTCAATTAAGTACCTTTGGGTGTTTTTTCTATTATAGCATAAGAGTTAATGTTTAAAAACAAAACCTTATGATACAACTAAGAAAAAAGTTTCTGTTTATAAAATCGTGGGGTCTGTAGGGCCATAGTCATAGAAAATTACACCTAGTTTGGGTGAAGTTTGGTTATATATTTAGAATATTTCCCATAAGTAGTACAATATATTTTGTTTGGCTTCAGTTCTTATGATGGATAACATAATTGACCCATGACATTTGCAAGGGTTCTATCCTAGTGCCTCTGCAGATCCACAAGTGTTTTCATATTGCCAGCTGAATTGGAGGTATTGGACTAGAATTGCTCACTACCTCAGTGCCTTGTTCAATAGCTTAGCTGGATGGAGCCACTAAAATTCATGCAGTATCCTTACGGAGCTCTGATAGGTAGAATTGCTGCCCTTTGTAAATGACTATATGTTGTGACTATCCTGATTCTTAACAAATTGTGAAAAGCGCAGCTCTTGAATCTGTAAATGTGCTAATACATTTCATTTCTATTACTTGATGCTAGTGGGAAACTGGGCGCTAACTAGAAAAGTCTCCAAGTTAAAACTTTTTCACTCAAAGGGTAACTTGTTCTTCTGTATTGTAGAGAAACTAAATTCAAATTCTGTCATTATCTGATACTGCCCAAGTTTGTATTTGCTTTATGAGAATGGAAATGATAGAGATCCTTAACTACTTTTTGAAAGTAGAGACTATGGTAAAAGGATTCATTTGGATTTTGATTTTTGATTTAGTAATTGAACAAGTAAAAGGAGGAAATACTAAAAAAAAGTGGATGTAGTTCAGTTATACTATGAGTTTTCACTTTTTTTTGCTATATTTCAATGATCTACTCATTGGACACAGCCTCTGCTTTACTTAAAAAACAAACAAACAACTAATGGCTTCATTGAGATGTCATTTAAAGTGTAAAATTCAGTGGCTTTTACTATATTCACACAGTTGTGTAACCATCACAATCAATTTTACAACATTTTGATCACCCCCAAAGGATACACCAAACCTTTTAGCAGTCACTCCTTCCCCATTTCCTCCCAACTCTCCAACCTCGAGCCCTAGGTTATCAGTCTGTTCTGTTTCTTATAGATTTGCCTGTTCTGGACATTTTGTATTAATGGAATCAGACAGAATGATCTTTTATGACTGGCTTCTTTCATGAAGCAGTGTTTTCAGGGTTCATCCTTGTAGTGTGCATCAGTGCTTCATCTTTTTGTCTCTGAATAATATTCCATTGTGTGAATATACTACATTTTAGTTTATTTTTTATTTTTGTTTTCATTAAAAAAATTTTTTTTTAATGTTTGTTTTTGAGAGAGAGAGAGAGAGAGCGCGAGTGAGTGGGGTAAGGGCAGAGAGAGAGGGAGACACAGAACACGAAGCGGACTCCAGGCTCTGAGCTGTCAGCACAGAGCCCAATGCGGGGCTAGAACCCATGAACTGTGAGATCATGACCTGAGCTGAAGTTGGACGCTTAATGGACCGAGCCACCCAGGTGCCCCTATACTGCATTTTATTTATCCATTCATCAGTTGATATGCGTTGGGGTTGTTTCCACTTTTTGACTTTTAGGAATACTGCTGTAAATATTCGTGTACAGGATTTTGTGTAGACATTTGTTTTGATATTTTTGGGTTTATACCTTCCTAGGTAGAATTGTTGAGTCATAGAGTAACTATATTTAACCTTTTGGGGAATTGGTAGACTGTATTACAAATGCTGCACCATTTGCCTTCCTACCAGCAGTGTTTGAGAGTTGTAGTTTCTGTACAACCTTGGCAGTTGTTCTTGTCTATCTTTTTGATAATAACCATCTTAGGTATAAGTGGTATATCATTGTGGTTTTGATTTGCATTATCTTGATGGGTATAGTGACGATGATGCTGATGATCATCTTTTCATATGCTTATTGGCTATTTTTATATCTTTGGAGAAGTGTCTGTTCAAATCTTTTGCCCATTTTAAAATTCATTTGCATGTCTTATTGTTAAGTTGTAAGGGTTCTTTTATTTATTTTGGGTTCAAGGGCCATTTAAGATATATGATGTGCAAATATCTTTTTCTGTGGATAGTTTTTTTACTTCCTTGATGGTGATCTTTGAGGCACAAAAGTTTTAAATTTTGATGTAGTCTAATTTACCTACTTTTTCTTTTCATTGTTTGTATGTTTGGTGTCACTTCTGCCATTGCCTAATCCAGTACTACAGAAGTGTACACTTTTATTTTTCTTCTCAGGGTTGTTTAGTTTTAGCTTTAATATTTTGATTCTGATCCATTTTGTATATGGTGTGAGGTAAAGGTCCACATTTATTTTGTGTGTGTGTGCATCCCCAATTGTGTCAGCACCATTTGCTGAAAAGACTGTTGAATTGTTTTCACATCTTTGTTGAAAAATCAATGAATCATAAATATGAAGGCTTATTTCTGAACTCTAATTTTTTTTCCATTGATCTATGTGTCTCTCCTTATGCCGATGCCACATAGTCTTTCTTTCCTATTTATTGACAGAGTCTTGATTACTGTGGCTTTGTAGTAAGTTTTGGGTCAGAAACTGTAGGTTTTCTAGTTGATTTACTTTTCATTGTCTTCACTCATTAGTTTAAGGTGTTCCCACTATAGGAGAGGCCATGACTGGACATAAATCCAACCACTGTGTCATGAGAGCCATTTAATAGAGGAGAATGTATTTTCCAGATCATAGTAAGTGAGGCAGTATGTAGAGAAAAATGTGTACATCTGGATTAATATTTTTCAAAACTATATCACAGAATAGGAAGGCATTGAAATAGAAATTGGGAATAGTTTTTATATAGGAGTGAACTCTGGAAAGAGCTACCAGTGCAAAAGCTAATTATTGTCACTAATTGTTTTCCTTTTCTGGTTATTGTGGTAATATTTATGTGGCATTTTTAGCTTTTCAAGGATTTTCATATATGGTTTTCATTTAATCTTTTCAATTACTCTGTGAGACTCCTGGGATTGAGTAACTTGCTCAGAGTTACTTGTTGATTTGGATTTAAACCCAAGTTTTCTACTCTTTCATCTTTTATTATTTTACATGTGTGACTAGATAGAAAAATACACCTAAAATTACATTTATGGCTAGCCGTTTGTGGTTCAGTAAAGAAAAAAAAATCAACCTGTAGGGCATTCCAGAATATCATTTGTACTATGTTTGATTTATATTTCTGAATTCCATAAGACATTTTTTTGCCAGAACATTTTGAAAAGTAATTTTTTTTTGAGTATAGTCATTTTCTACTACACTCCCTTGTGTGTGTGTTTGTGGGTATGTTGTTAGTGTTAGTGTTATTATTACTGGCACTTGTTGAAGTAAAGAATTTCTTTACATTTGACAGTTCTTTCCTCAGTGTTTGCATATGTCTACACTTTTAATGCCAAATGGGTTTTTCTTGGTTACTCAGCCTAATACTAGGTCACTTGCTGCTACCATTCATTTTAGTATTTATTGAGGGCTTAATGTTAGATCTGTGTTAGGGCAAGTGTAGGCTACAATAACGTACACTATCCAGGCTTAGTTCCTAATCCTAAAATCTTGTTGTAACTAATTGAGAGATGAGACATACAGATGCTTGGAGAACCAAGACTAGAAGAATGATGATACTGTTGGAAGAAACTGCCAATATTTGTGGCTTCTGTAAATCTTAAAATTGATAATGCTTTCCTCTTTACTTTGGTTGCCCAGAAACTAATACCTTATTTACTCTTTGACATGAGTAGTTAACTGTTTTTTGTGTAGAAACCTCAACTCAGATTATATTTTATTTTCTTACTCTTTCCCTCCAACTATTTTTGAAGCTCCATATCTTCATTTTGTACTACATAATTTTATACTACATAAAATTTTTAAGCCACATCACAGTCTTTTTGGAGTGAGGCTGATTATTAATAAATAAACACTACGAATAACGAAAAGTGATGTAAATGTGTATTGGTTAGCAGAAGGCTGAAGTGCCTTTTTGAGGAGTCATTAGCATGACAAAATTTAAATATACATTGAGGGCCTGTGTTATATAGGATACTGAATTATTCATATCTCTCTCTCTCCTTTCTTTGGTACAGATAATTGAGGAATATTTTTTATTCACTCACTGTGAGTTCTTGACTCCATTGCTGCAGTGTTCAGTGGCTTTGCATAGACTTTACAAAGACAAAAGTCTTTAATATTTGAGATGCATTAAATGGTTAGAACAGCTAAAGAATTGTTTGGAATAGCACCTATGGTTGGATAGCTGTCGAGTTGGAGTACGTGTACATGACAGAAGGATAAAGCACGGTCTTCTGTTCCATTGGCATTGAGAGTTTCAACCTTGTTTATGTTTTCATTTCTGTGCCGCCTTTTATAATTTTGAAGGTGTGCTCCTTCCTTACTGTTAAAAGTATATATATATGGTTTCTTTTTTGTCTTTCTGTCTTAAGGCTGACTTTACCTGGGGCACAGCCAACATAGAGCCTTAAGGGGCTGTTACTTCAGTTAGGAAACTTCAGGTGTAATTGTTTGCTATCATGTACCTTTACTTCAGAACTGTGCTTGGGGAAGACATAGCCATTTCCATAAAACCACCAAAAATTTTTTTACTTTCTTATTTCAAAATGTTAATTTTTAAAATATCTGCCTTTAAAAATTTTTTAATGTTTATTTCATAATAAAGAAAAATATTGAATGAGTAAGTGAACTTAGTGCCCAATACTTGGAGTCTTTGATATTTTTTTTTAATTCTTTGCAGTTCTAAGAGCAGTACAAGAATGTGTCTGAAAAAATGTGTTAAATAATCACACTGGGATTGTATTTTGTAATAGTAACAGAACATTTTATCACTTATTTTGCCCAGTTTTAAGCTGGTTATTATTTCAGATTTATTACCTAAGCACTTTAGATAGAAAGTGTCATATAACTTTCTAACATGTGATTATTTTAATTTGCATTGCTGTTTTATCTTTTTTAAATATGAAATTTATTGTCAAATTGGTTTCCATACAACACCCAACAGGTGCCCTCCTCAATGCCCATCACCCACTTTCCCCTCCCTCCCACCCTCCCATCAACCCTCAGTTTATTCTGTTTTTAAGAGTCTCATGGTTTGCCTCCTTCCCTCTCTGTAACTTTTTTTTTTTTGCCCCTTCCCCTCCCCCATGGTCTTCTGTTAAGTTTCTCAGGATCCACATAAGAATGAAAACATATGGTATCTGTCTTTCTCTGTATGACTTATTTCACTTAGCATAACACTCTCCAGTTCCATCCATGTTGCTACAAAAGGCCATATTTCATTCTTTCTCATTGCCAAGTAGTATTTCATTGTATATATAAACCACAACTTCTTTATCCATTCATCAGTTGATGGACATTTAGGCTCTTTCCATAATGTTTTATCTTTTAAGATGTCTTGAAAACTGTATTCTTTCTTTTTAAATGTTTATTTATTTATTTTGAGAGCAAGAAAGAGAGAGCACACACAGGCAGGGGAGGGGCAGAGAGAGAGACAGAGACAGAGAATCCCAAGCTGGCTCTGTGTGGGGCTTGAGCTCACTACCTGTGAGATCATGACCTGAGCCAAAATCAAGAGTTGGACGCTTAACCAACCACCCAGGCGCCCCTGAAAACTGTATTTTTTAGCATATCCAAAGCATTTCTTTACAGTGATTATTACATTCATTGACTTAAATGTCTTTTATCAATTAAGTGTTATTACAAATAGTAAGTAAAACAGTTTTGTTGGTATACATTGAGAGCAATGGAAATTTTCATTTTTAAATTTATGTTGTCCAAGTGTGATTTTTTTCAGTTTTTTGTAAATGCTTATTTAAAATTTTTTATTAGAATGTCTGCATACTTTAGAGACTTACCCGCGATGCCTTTAAAAGTATATCTAAATCCACATTTGTGTAGAAGCAGCACCTTGTGCCAAAATGTATAATAGAATTAGGCAAAGCTGTAAGCTCAAGTTCATTTTCTGTTCCAGTACATGGAGTGTAGAGACTCTTTCTCCTCTGACCTATGTGGAAGATAAAGCCTGGTAATAATGTGAAATGACCAAAAGGAGAGGCATAGTCCTCATACCAGGGCTAAGGTTTCTACCTTGCCACCTCTTGTTCCTTCCACCTAGAATCTAGCACGTGCCCCTTCTACACCCACTGTTGTTAGTTCTCCTGATGCTTCATGTTACAACCAAAGAGAATGCTCTCTTTCATCTCTTTGTTTCAAACCCTAGCATTTAGTTGATGTTCAGTGTGCCTATGTATGAATAAATACAATTAATTTTACTAGGGAGCTGACAACTCTTGAATGCTTCCTAGTGTTTGAGGCCATGTGGGGAGTGTTTACCAGCATTATCTCTTTTCATCTTCATGACTAACCTTGAAGTAGATGCTAGTTTTAGACAGTGTTTTATAGATGGGAAGGTAAGCTTAGAGAGATTAAGTAACTTGCTCAAGGTCACATAACAAGTAAGTCACAGAACTAGGATTTCATCTTTGGTGTTTCTGACTTTAGAGGCCAAGTGTTTTGAGACTTTCCTATGCAGATCTTCCATTTGCAAAATAGATACAAATGAATCTGTCCAGAACAGCACTGCCCCAGTAGAACTTTTTGCTATGATTAAACTGTTCTGTAGCCATATATGGCTATTTAGTACTTGAAAGGTGGCTAATCTCAGTAAATGAACTCCTGATTTTACTTAATTTAAATTTAGATAGCCATATGTGATTAGTACCTACTGTATTACGCAGTGCAGATCTAGAAAAACAAGAACTTTTGGGGGCACCTGGGTAGCTCAATTGGTTAAGCGTCTGACTCTTGATTTTTGGCTCAGGTGGTGATCTCATGGTTTGTGAGGTGGAGCCCCACGTCTGGCTCTGTGCTGACAGCGTGGAGCCTGCTTGGGATTCCCTATCTCCCTCTCTCTCTGCCCCTCCCCTGTCACGTGTCCTCTGTCTTGCTCTCTCTCAAAATAAATAAGTAGACATTTTAAAAAATGAAAAAAACAAGGCACTCAAGAACTGCGCAAGCTTAAATTTATGCTTAATTTCAGTTTTAGGTAAATTTAGACATTTTTAAAAATTATGCTTGTAGTTATGTTATCATACCACCCAAGTATTTGTCTCCCTTCTCTCTTCCCACCAGCCACCATTATATTTTAGATGTCAGGGACTTTTAAATACTGTTTTGTTTTGTTTTGTTTTGTTTAGATCATCACACATAGTGCTCTCAAGTAAAGGACCCTTATGAATATTATGAAGTGTTAGGTAAATATTTATTTTTAACTTTTTAACAAAATGAAAGCAGTATTACAAATCCTTGTTTTTAGATAGACTCATAGCATATTGAAATTGGGAAGTATATGGTCTGGCACTCTCAAGCCTGTTTGTAGACTAGGGCAAAATTCTGTGGACTCACGCATTAGAGTAGAATGATTTGAAACCTGCATACAAAAATGGTGAACTGAAGGAAGGTGACAGATTCCACCGCATATGCTGGGGGAAAATCCTTGTCTGAAGCTAGGGCAAAGTTTCTGAAGAGTGCAAAAACATATGGTTTCCAGCAATTGACGTTTTGGTGTTAGGCCCGAGGTAACAGGCAAATGAAGCCCCGCGTGTGCAGTCTTTGGATTTCAGGTGGCTAGGTAGTGAGTAAGTGGTTCTGCAGGAGGGGGGGTGGAACTAACCTGAGCCTGCCAGGCCAGGATAAAGATGTCTAGAATCTGGAAAAGTAGAACTATAGGGACTTGCGCCTTGAGTAGGGTAGGACAAGATGGAATAGGAGTAGTCTCCGTTCTTTCAAAGTTAACATCTTCTCCACTGAGATAGAAAATTTGCCTTCTTAACCAAGCACTTGTGCATCACTTCAGTAAATATCTAGCAACAGTGTGGTTTATAAATGATATGAAACAGTGTTATGATTCTACTTGGTCAGTAATTAGGATTTGAGGTGAAGGAAAGGGACAGACAGGTTTTAAAGGAGACAAAGTAATTATCTTTACTGTCCTGTTATATTGTTGTCAGATCCTTTAGCAATTAGAAAAAAAGTTTGTTTGTTTTTTTAATTTTTTTTTCAACGTTTATTTATTTTTGAGACAGAGAGAGACAGAGCATGAACAGGGGAGGGGCAGAGACAGAGGGAGACACAGAATCTGAAACAGGCTGCAGGCTCTGAGCGGTCAGCACAGAGCCCGACGCGGGGCTCGAACTCACGGGCCGTGAGATCATGACCTGAGCCAAAGTCGGACACTTAACCGACCAAGCCACCCAGGCGCCCCAAAAAAGTTTTTCTTAAAGTTTAGTTATTTATTTTGAGAGAGAATGTGAAAGAGGGAGAGATAGAGAACCAAGTAGGCTCCACACTGTCAGCACAGAGCCCAATGGGGGCTCAAACTCAGGAACTGTGAGACCATGATCTGAGCCAAAATCAAGAGTCTGCCACTTAACTGACTGAGCTACCCAGGCACCCCTTCTTTAGGAATTTTTAGAGTTCATGTAGTAGATATTTTGCCTTGGACGATTTCTTTCTTTCTTTTTTCTTTTTGAGACAATGCAAGGGAGAGAGGGGGAGGGAGAGAGGATCTAATCAGGTTCCGTGCCCCTAGCGTGGAGTCTGATGCAGGGCTCAGTTCCATGACCCTGCGATCATGACCTGAGCTGAAATCTAGCATTGGACCCTCAACATACTGAGCCACCTACGTGCCCCAGGATGATTTTTTAATACGCTGAAAATGAATGCTTGTGCACTTTGTTCTAAATTTGACTGGGCCTAAGGCACTTCTGGCACTATCCAAATGGCTTGAACTACGTCTCCAGGTGGCTTTAGTTATTGCAGTAGCAAAAGAACCTCATTGTACGGTAGCTTTCCCTAAATGGTAAAGTGGACCCCAAAGACAGCATTAGAAATAGCCTCTAATATTTATGTAGCAGACTTATTCTGTTCTTAATCTGCATTAATGGGAAATCAGTAAGTCACTATTGTGATGTGGAAATACGTAGTATTTAAAAACCATGGAATATGAATCACATAGTTTTCTGACTATATTCTAATGGACAAAATGTTTTAAGTACTAAATTCAGGGTAACCGCCTCAGATATGTAGCTATAGGTGTTATAAAACACATAATAAGTATTTATCAAAATTATCATATGTAGTTAGCTATAATTGGTTTATTCTCCTTCTTTGAATTATGTTCAGGTCAGATTGTCGATCTTGTAAGCAGGGAAAAGCTGTTATACAGTTCTTCCAGTTTTTGAGCTCCCCAGAGGTGTGGGTTAATGGGTTGGTTGGTGACAGAATCTTTTTACAGAGAAATGGAGTTGTACGTGGTTTCTGATGTCATCATTCTCTGTCTGCACTTGAAATAATCTTTCATTCCCCTGGTGCCATCGTTTTAAGAAGTTAGAAGTTTGAGTGTCTAAGTAAGTGCTACACCCATCATGGGGCTTGAACTCATGACCCCGAGATCAAGAGTTGCATGCTCTACTGACTGAGCCAGCCAGGCACCCTCTTTTTATGTGATTTAACCAGGGGATTCTTCTTGTGTGTATTTGAAGACAATGTGTATTCTATTTTTCTTGAATGGAATGTTTTTTGGATATCTTTTAGAGCCATGTATTCTGAAGTATGCTTCAAGTAAAAAATATTCTTGTTGAAAAAAATAGTAACTTTAACTGAAGGTACCCCTTTAAAATAAAGCATATCAGAGGAGAAATGGGTGGGAGGAATTAAGATTACACTTATGATGAGCACTGAGTAATAATGTATGGAATTGTTGAATCAGTATATTGTACACCTGAAACTAATATAACACTGTATGTTAACTATACTGGAATTAAAATTAAAAAATTGAAAAAAAAATGTTGTTTTCAGAATTTTCATGGTGTACATTTTGGTGAACATTCATTCTCATGAATTCATAATGATATTAGTATATAAAAGAAACTTATTATTTAGTTTCAGCAAAATAATATTGTCCAAAATATTAAACTGGTATTATTAACTTAAATATTTTTAGATACGTTATTGTGTTTGTTTTTACTTTCATGTTTTTATCTATGAGCTATAAACACCAGAAATATATTGTTGGTTTTGTGTTTATATTCATTTGGGAAATATTATAATAAAAATAACAAGTTAATACTGGCAACTTAAAAAAAAAAAAGTTAGGGGTTTGAGTGGGACATGACCAAATTGAGTGTAGCTTTGTAATCACCAGTTGGGAACTCCTGACTGTAGATTTCAGAGATGGCAAATTTTGGTGGAGCAGTCTTCTATGTAGGAAGTAGTCAGACATGGATGTTCAGTTGGACACACGTACATTCAGCTGGACACATACATGTAAAAGTACCCTGTGGCCTTTAGCTCCATCCATGATCAGGCCCATCAGCTGGAGATCCACCTAGGAGTTTTGACTGATCTACAAAATACAGACTACATTTGGGTGAGCACACTTTCTAGGTAAGAGATTAGTCAGGCTTAAGTTGTTTATTTGTGTGTTTACAACATTGACCTTATAAGTTAGACATAGTCAAGGACTATTGGGATTGACACCCCATAGTCTTCTGGAGGCTTGAGAAGGAAGGGGTCTGTTGACAATACTGATCCCTATGGGTTTAGGATAAACATCTCTAAGTGCTTTTTAGAATTTGGGCAGAATAGAGCAGAAATGTATTTTTGCCACATTGTTAAGAGGTAAGAATTTGTCACAGGGATAAGAATAACCTTCATGTTTGACAAAGCACCTGGTCAGAGGTTAATAGGAAAGCCTATGAACAGGCTCAAGATGGTACTGGGGCCTGGGAAACAGCAAAATAAAAGTACATTCTTGAATAAGAATGTGTAAGGTGCTGTTGTGTGTAGAAAATAACTATTACAAGGTTAAATGAATAATAAGCTGAGTGGAGTGTATTTTGAAGTTAATAGTCATTTAACATTAAACAATTTTTTCTAAGGGTCTTTTATGTGATCAGCATTGTGCTGGGGTTGTGGTTATAAACAAACAAGGGATCTCCATTCTTTGTGGAGTTTACACCTCAATTGTGAAGACAGACTGGGACTTGTATTTAAAAAAAACCCAAACTGCAGAAAGGGGTTAACAAATGGACACACAGACATAGTAATTGCTCTGAAGAAAACAAACAAGGGATGAGTTTTAGAGTGGGGTTCTACTTTTATCTCAGGTTTGAAAGCCTCTTCTAAGGAGATGACATCTAAACTGAGAACTAAATGAAGAAAAGGTGCTAGCTGCATAAGGTGTGCAGGACCCATGGTGTGTGTACCAAGCTGCATGTGTGGATACGTGCTCTGGTGTTCAGGGAACTGGAAGAGGTATGGTGTGGCTGGATTGAAGGGGAGTGGGCAGGGGAATGCTGTGGCACAAGATAACAAAAGTGAGACTGGGGCCAAATCCAGTAGAGTTTGGCTTTTATGAAGATTGTTCTGGCTGCTGGACTAGAAGAGGGGAGTGTAAGATTAGAGGCTGATAGTCATCTAGGTAAGAGAGGATGATATTCTGGTTTAGGGTAGTAACAGTAAGGATGGAAAGAGGAAAATTTGAGGTATATTTTTTGAAGGAAACTTTATAGGACTTGCTGATAGATGGCAGAATTGGGTGGAATGTTAGAGGAAAGGGAGAAATCATCGGGTTTGAGTCTTTGGGAAATGGTGGTGCCTCTTCTGAGATGTGGAAGATTCATGGTTGGAAGTGGTTCACGAGTCTGAAGTAGGAACAGCATGATCTGTATGCTGTGTCACCAGGGCAATGTGACTGTGAAGGCAGTGCCCAGGGCTGGCTTTTCTTAAGGACTGTGGACAGCACTGTGAAGATTTGGACTTGCTCACAAGGAATCCAGGCTAAGTGTCGGCTTCTTCTAGGGCAGGCTGGCCACATAAATAGTTCTCAGGGTCTCTGCCTGCTTTGTAGGGGCAGGTGCACAGAGTTAACCTGCCAGGCAGCGCCCTCTGCCCTGTACTCAGCAAGCCTCCTTCTTCTTGGTTCTGCTCTCAGTGCTGCCAAGACAATGCCCAGCCCCACTCTCCAGGTGCCATGTTGGATTCTCCCCTTGCTCCACCTCTATCCCCACTCTAGATGGCCTTAGGGTCTTAGCTTTGATTACTTCCTGATTGAAATAAAAAAGCTTCACAGAATATGAGAAAAAGAGGAAAAAAAGAAGTAATCTGAACAAAAGATTGAGAGTTGGTTTTAGCCAAGGGTCAGTCAAGATTGATCAAACCATAAATTAATATTTATAATATTCTCCTGAGCTGTTTGCCTGGGCATGGAGAAAAAAATAAAGTGAAATAGCTGAGTTGCTGATTTATGGAAGAGAGAATTTTAGTCTGGAAATTTAAAGTAATTTTTTAATCTTTAATGTAACAAAGATAATATATGTCTACAAACTAGAGAGTTACAAATATACCATGGTCATTTTTACCAAAAAAAAAGTTGTGTTTTGGATATGTTAATTGTAAAAATGTGAGGCATCCAAATGAAGGTGCCAGGCAGGCAGTTGAACATGAATTCATTGGAAAACTTGAACTATCAATTCAAAGTTGTCATTATAAGGACAAGTCCACAGGAATTGATGAATTTATGTGCAGAAAGGGTAAAAAAAAGAAGAGGACCCAAGACTGAGCATTCTGAAACCATAGTATTTAGAGACGAGTGAAGAAGAAGGAACCAGTAAAGGAGAACAAAAGTCTGTCATCCAGGGAGTAGGAGGAAAACTAGGAGAGAAGGAGAGTACTTCGTTCTTAGCGAGTAGGTCTGAACTTGATCATGAGTGAAGTTTTCAAGTGAGTAAAAAAGTGAAATAAGGTTGTAATTACTTACTGTCCTCAACAGGACAGTAATAAGTGAATAAATATTATCAAGTTGCATTGAACTTTCTAGAGTACAGTTGACCCTTGAACAATGGAGGGGTTAGGGTCACCAACTCCTCCTTACCCCCCAGTTGAAAATCTGCATATAACTTTGGACTCTCCCAAAACTTAACTACTAATAGCCTACTGTTGACTGGAAGTCTTCTTGATAATATAAACAGTTGATTAACACATGTTTTGTGTGTTACATGTATTACACTGTGCATTCTTACAGTAAAGTAAGCTAGAGAAAAGAAAATGTCTTCTAAGATAATAAACTGTATTTATATTTAAAAAAAATAATCATATAAGAGGACCTGTGCAGTTCAAATCTGTCTTGTTCAAGGGTAAACTGTAATTCTTTTGTAATTTTCTAAGATTATTCATATTACCTATTTAGCCATACTCCGTAATTGGGCTCAAGAGGGATGGTTTTCTCCCTTGGGAAGCAGGGTTCTGTCCATCTGAATGTTGTCCATTCAGGATCAGGGGCTAACTTAATTAGGAACACTTTAGAGAACTCACAGCTGGACTAGGATTATGGACTGAACACAGCCAGTTGGGCATGTCATTATTTATTGTCTTTCTCTTCATGTAGTGTATTTCTCATTAGAGAAGTCATTGCTGACAGCATGTCAGTTTATGTGTGTCTAGCTCCTATCTCATGGAACACAAAATTAAGTGTGATCAACATATACTCTTCTTCATTTTTGCCTCTGAGAAAGAACTGTCAGGAGTATTATACCTGGAGAACAGCAAAGGCTGCTGTTAGAGCCAGGGGTGACTTACGTGTGCTCTCAGACATTTCCTGTGGATATATGGACTGCTTGTCACCAGGCCTGCCTGTGTTCTGTGTGTGCAGAGGCCAAACAGAAGTAGCAAACTTAGAAAACCTTTCCTTACCCATGTGCTTGAGCATAGCCTTTTCTCTGTTTCTTTCATTTGGACTTCAAGGTCTACCTCAAATATTACCTCTGTTCTATAATTTTGTCTGCTCTCAGTGTACCCACAGTAGCTGTTACTTTGACTTAGAGAATCAGTATTGCACAGTGGTTTCTTCTGGAGAGACTGCCTAGGGGTGTGTGTGTGTGTGTGTATGATTTTTATCTTTCATTCTGTTAAGGTATAGTGTATCACATTTATTGATTTGAGTATTTTGAACAGTCGTTGCATCTCAGGGTTAAATTCCACTTGGTCATGGTGTATAAACTTTTTAATGTGTTGTTGTATTCAGGATACACACCCACACACCCATACCCACACACCTTTTAGTCTAGTTAAATATAACTTCTCTGTGCCTTGCTTTCTTCATCTGTAAAATCACATAGGTTTATGTGAAGATTATGAGTTAACATATGTAAAACACTAAAAGTAGCACCCCCAATAATTGTTAGTTGTTGATGCAGTTACTCTTATTTATAAGGGTTGCATGCATTTACCTTCTTCATATGTTTTGAGGATGGTGAAGGTATATGGCATACTGAATTCATTATCTTCTCGATACGGTATATTGCATATAATAGACATTCAAATGTTTTTATGCAGTTACTAAGGCAGAGAACTTGTGAATGTTTTTATTTTTCTTTAAACAGCTAAGCGTACATGTAAATATCTTGTGTGTGACCCTAGATTGCCTGGTTATCAGTATCTTTTTTAAAAAAAATATTGATTTTTGAGAGAGAGAGAGAGACAGACCGAGACCGAGGGAGGGGCAGAGAGAGAAACAGAATCTCCAGCAGACTGCACTGTCAGAGCAGAGCCTGGTGCCGGGCTCAAACTCACAAACTGTGACCACAGCCGAAATTACGAGTCAGATGTTTAACACACTGAGTCAGCCAGGTGCCCCAGTTGTCAATATCTCTTTATAAAGGTTTTCCATTTTCACGAGTATGTAGAAGTCTTATCAGCCAGTGGACTAATGTCAATAAAAAGAAGGCTAATGTCAATAAAAGGAAATGTAGAAAATTCATTATGAGGTTGCATTGACTATTTTATCTCTAAATTAACCCAGTGTTTCATGTTTGGAAAGCTCATTAATTGAGATTGCGCTTATTGTCCGTTAAAAGATCTTTTTTTTTCTTAAAATGTAATCTCTAGTGTTTTTTTTTTTTTTTATATTAAATGCACTTAGTATTGGGTACTTTGCTTCGTTCTCACAGGTATGTAAATTGTCTTAGGTCTTCTGTCTTCCACAGAGCATGCTACTACCATCAGTAGTTTGGAAGAGTGATTGGTTTTGAAAGGTATGAGCTCTTGCTTAAGCTAAAAAATTTCCTGTACAGTGCATTTATTATTTCCTCATAACATGAGGTTAAGTTTGGTTGTAAGCTCTCATACAAGTTCCTGGTGGGGGATTATTTTTTAAGATTAAAATTTTGGTGGGGTTGTTTTCTAGTTTAGTTTGTCTTTTCTGATGGTACAGATCAACAGCCATGAATATATTTAGTGTTCATGGATAATTTGATATTTTAATCAATTCATCTACAGGTGCTTCATGCTGTGGAGACATAGACTAAGTGTAAGGTATGGCTTCTTGACTAGGAGCTTAAAAATCTTAATTGTTGGAATAAGGCTGACTCACTGGAAATAGAGAAAAATAGCAGATGGTATACAAAAGAAGTATATTGTAAGTAGTAGATAATTCACCCAGCAGTCTTCCTTATTCACCAAAACCTGCTGTGCACCTTTTCGTTGGAGCAGAACCTCTGAATCTTAAGCCAAGATCTGCCGCTGAGAAATTGAACAAGTCCCTTATCTTTACTGAGTTTACTCCACCTACCTCATAGAATGATAAAAGGATCAAATATGATAATGTATATGAAAGCTCCTAGAATACTAAAGCATAGTGCAAATACAAAGAGTTACATAATGTTAAATTGTTAGGGGCAGACCATATCAGGGGGAAAGACTTTTTAAAAAGTAATACACAAGATTAATGAAGTACTTGGAGAAAGTAGACATTTTTCAGTAAGATGGAGAAATTATGCAATTGTGTGGTTTTGGAAGATGAAGTGTTCTGTGTGAGTGAATTCATTGAACACCAGAAATGTATCCCTTCAAGTTCACAAATTTTCTATTTTATTAAGATAAAACGTATTTCTAAAATGAGTTTTGCCTGTTTCTCCCCTCTAAAACAGAGTGTATTGAATTTAACATATTCTTCTTAGTTTAGGACCTCATCCTGAACTTCATTTATGTTACTGTGGTATAGTGATTAATATACAACTGCTGAGTTATTGAAGGGTGGTATAGGAAGTGCTTTTACTTCATGCACTGTAAAGGACTTTAGGCTGCAGTCTTCTTTTTAATTAAGGTATGATTAAAATATATACAATTTACCCTTTTAAAGTATGTAAGTGGTTTTAGCATATTTACAGAGGTGTGCAACAACCATCATTACTGTTATTTCCAGAACATTTTCATCACTCCAAACAAGAAACCCTATACCTAGTAGCAGTCATTTCCCAATCTCCTTTACTGCCAGCTCGTGGCGAGTACTGTGTGTCTTAGTGTGTCTCTAGTGATTTGCCTATTCTGGACATTTCATGTAAATGGAATCATACAAGTTGTAGCCTTTTTACCTGGCTCCTTTCACTTAGCAAAATGAAAATAGTTTTATAATAAAAAATGCTAGTCAAATAAATTGAGTGGGGGTGGGGAGGTTTAAGAGATCCCGTGAAAGAAGGAAGGTGAAATGAGAGAGGGAGGAATCAGAAGAGATTGAAGTTTAGCAAACATTGAATATCTATAAGACTGGCACTGTGCTAAGTTATTGGGTGTTCAAGCAGAACACGTTCTAAACCGTAAGCTGGTGTTTCGTTCTTTGGTTGATGATAATGGGATTTTGAATAGTAAGAAAAGTTATATTCTTTTAATTGTATAGAATTGCAGAATAAGCTCTTTGAAAAAGAGTTGGAAAGCAGAGTATTACTTACACTTAACTTTTGGACGAGTACAATTTTGACTTGCATTTTTCTTTTAAAGTATAATTCCCCTTTCTTCCCAATTTACATTTCTTAACGTATATAGGGCTCTTGCTGTATAATGCCAGCCTTGTCCTTTGTTGCGGTTTTTTATTTATCCTAGAGCAGCCAGTTGAATTTTGGAAATATTATTGGCTGGGAAAGGAGACATCTCAGTAATTTCCCTGCATACCTTATTGGTTGGTATTTAAGGTTAGGATACTTGTCTAAACATTCACATTTCACTAACTGGCAATTCACATTTTTCATTTATTCCATTGACAGTCTTGCCTCCCCCATCTCACTCGTTTATCTTTTTTTTTTTTTTTAGCTTAGCAGTTCTTTGGGGCTTAATTAATTTTTGTTTTGTTTTAAAGCTGTGCTCATACAGTAGCCAATTAAATTTTTTTTTAAGTCTTATTAGGTAAACAACTGAGTTGGGTAATACTTGGTATATGGCAATGTATAGCTGCATAGCAGTGTGCTAACATTAACTATAAATACTCTGTTCCAGTTTTACCATGTTATCTGTAATAAATGGTAATGATCCTGTTATTTTGTTTAGAGAGAAAACCTGTCATTAAATAGTTTTGTTTTTGTGGTACACAACAGCACTATTTACAATGCCATTATGAATCTATAGGGCTTACTATGTCTGCAGTGAAAGCTACAGATGAAATCTGACAGGATCTTTTGGCAGTTTCACCTCTAAGCATTATACATCTGGTATAGGGGTGAGTTAATAAGCCCTGTGTGTTACTGAGCTGTGATTATTTAAGGTTACTGGGTAGTGTAAGTATATTCTCTGTTTGCCCATACTCACTTTTAACTGACTATTGGATGAAATTATAATTCTATTGGAGTAGCTTAGTATTTGGTGAGTTTTTGTAGAGTTTTGTGATCTTTAAGTGATGGAGCTTTTTTATATGGACGTATTTAAGTGAAGATGAATAATAGGGAAAATTTATTTTATTGATTGGCTAGTTAAATAGATATTAACAATTAAGATTTAATTTTATTGTTTAAATTTTATTTTTGATTAGCTGTCTGTAAAATAAACCCTCTTATTGAAATATGTCCACCTGCTTACTGAACGTTCTGTTTGAGTGTAAAATTGATGCCTCACAAGTAACAAGTCCAAAACTGAACTCCTGTTCTCTCTACAAAGCTGCTTCACCCACAGTCTTTGTTGTTCAGTGAATAGCAAATCCATCTCCCCAGTTGGGCTCAAAAACTTGGGGTCATCCTTGATTCCTTTATTTCTCTCTCACTTATATCCATTATGTCAGTAAAGCCTTTTAGCCCTACCTTCAGAATACACATAGAGGCCAACCACTTCTCATTTCCTCCGCGGTTATTCTTCTGGTCCAAGTCCTCTTCATTTCTTGCTTGAATGAATTGCCACAGCTTCCCAGTGGGTCTTTCTGCTTCTGTCCTTCCTTCTCTGGTCTTTTCTTAATATGACAGAATGATCCTTCTAAAATGAAAGTCTGTTCATATTACTCCTTGGATTCCCATTACAGTGACCTATGAAATAGTAAGTGATCAGGTCCCTCATCTCCCTGACCTCCCCTCACATTCTCTTGATTACTCTGCTCCTGCCACATCGGCCTATTTCCTTTTCTTCTAACAGACCAGATGTGCTTCTACCTCAGGGTCTCTAGAGTGGGTTTCCTCTGATTGGATTACTCTTCCTTTGAATAGCTGCGTTACCCAGTCCCTGACCCTCAGTTTTTCTTCAAATGTCACTTCAGTGAGCCTACTTTAACCGTCCTACCTCAGTATGCCAATCATTTTTATTCTGTTTCTGTGGGACTAAACACCTAACATTTACTTACAATTATGTGTATTGTGTGTTCTCTCCCATTAGATTGTTGGTATCGTAAAGGCACTGATAATTTAAGTGTTTAATGTATTGTACTTTATTGACAACAGGACATGACTAGTACTCTTGAAGCCTCCCTCATTTTCCCTTCCATTCATGGCTGTCCGCAAGTCTGATGGTTTTTTTTTTTCAACGTTTATTTATTTTTGGGACAGAGAGAGACAGAGCATGAACGGGGGAGGGGCAGAGAGAGAGGGAGACACAGAATCGGAAACAGGCTCCAGGCTCTGAGCCATCAGCCCAGAGCCTGACGCGGGGCTCGAACTCACGGAGCACGAGATCGTGACCTGGCTGAAGTCGGACGCTTAACCGACTGCACCACCCAGGCGCCCCTGATGGTTTTTAAAGTTGTTATTTAAGTATGATTGGATATTATTCTCATACAAATAAAAGTCTGTTGCAGGGTCACAGTCTGTACATCAGGCTTCATTCTTCAGATGAGGTTAGAGTAACAACATCCTTGTACCTTGTATTTTCCAGTACAGTCAAGAGCAGCCCACAAAGCCAGATGTACATTGGAACAGAAAGACTATTTGTTGAGTGTATGAAAATGTGTTTTAAATTGTTTTTGCAGTCTTTGCTTGTGAATACAAATGTCATGGGATGACAGCCTTCATGAACGTTTTACTAGAATCTTTATGATTTAGATGGTGATCATTTTATTCTATTGACAGTATTGAGCACTTTGCAGGTGGATATCAAGGTTAATTATCATATTGAGGAGGGAGGCAGTACATTCTAATAACTTTCAAGTCTTTCTGAGAAAAATTGAATTATTGCCATTAAAGTGTTATTAAGTTAATAAATTGGTTAATAAAAGCAATTAAAACTTTCGTTTCTTACAACTTGCCATAACTCCTTTGCTTGAAAATAGTTATCACTGAATAGAAATATGACGAAGATCAAATGACTCTTGAAGTTTAAACAAAGGGAACTGCAAAGAAAACCTTCAAAGGACACTATCTCAGTTGTCAGCATTTTGGTGAACAAAATTCGTTGTGTGTTGTTCTAGAGCTAGTAATATGGACACTTTTAATAATACCATCATTTATCAAGCACTTATTTTGTATCACATCCCATGCTTCATCTTTTCAGGCTCCTAGCAGTTCTGTGATGGCAGATATTACAGTTTCAAGTTTCTAAATATGTTTGTTCAGCTTTCGAGCCTCAGATTTCCTATCAGACTCCAAATATTGGGCCCTTTATTCCACATGTTGGCCCCCTCATCCACAGCTTTTCTCTGACTTATTATTTCATATTTGATATTCTGAATTTTCTCCGAAAAACACCATATACTCATTTTGAGATTCTGGCTTTAAGAAAATAATTTATTTAATATTAAAAATAATACCTTTTGTGGCTCAGCAAAAAATTATTCTGTCAGTTTAGGCATAATCATTTTGGCAAGTTCACAGACTATTTTCAAGCATTGGTTGGGCCAGTTGAACTTGTAAATACATCTGCGAGATTTAAAAAATTCAAATCAGTTGTCTACGACTAGTATTTCTTTTTCTTGGCCATAGGGCTTTAATACCGATTTTTTTAACCAAATAGTTCTCTCTAAAATACCTATATAGGATGCAGCAGATTTTGCCAATTTGGAGAATATTTTACTTTATATATGAAAACTATGATGCTTCGGGGTTTTTTTTATCCTGCATATTCATTTATTTTCACTTGGTATTTTAGCTGCACTGCGTAAAGTGACATATCCCTGATGATTTTTTTTCCTTCTCCAACCAAGGAGAGTTTTTTTCTTTTTTTAAAGCAGTACATCATTTAATCTCTCATATCTATTAAGGGAAATCTTATAGGTAGAAAAAAGATAGACCCTGAGTGTTATATGGGGGGAAAAAGTGCATTGTTAAGTGGGAGAGATTATAAACAGGCTTAGTTTTTTTTAACATAGAAGCTTTGAAGATAAATATGCCTTGTTCAGAAATTTTAACCAAGAATCAGTGATCCTTAATAATTCTCATCATATGTTGACAAATTCACATTCGCATACGTTACTCGTGTATAAAGATTGATTAGCGTCTAGCTTTCTTGTATTTCTAGTATACTTTACTTTTAACAAGTTGCATATCCTGTGCAGTGGACTTTTCAGAATTAGTGTTCATTAGTCTCTTTAATGAAGATTTTTTTTTAATATGTATGTTTGAGAGAGCAAGCACAAGCAGGGGAGGGGCAGAAAGAGAGGGAGGCAGAGAATCCCAAGCAGGCTCTGCACTGTCAGTGTGGAGCCCACAGTGGGGCTCAAACTCAGGAACCGTGAGATCATGACCTGAGCTGAAACCAAGAGTTGGAGGCTTAACCTACTGAGCCACCCAGATGCCGCCGCCCCTGCAACCCCTTAATGAAGGTTTTTATAGTCAGAGTAGAAGAGGGCCAACTTTTTATTGTTTATGCAGCAGCATAATTAACTTTATGAGGTTTGTTTATTTTAGCTATGCACTAGAACAATGCTTTGAAGAGGAAAACATACAGAGAGGATTAGTAAATAATATAACAATGTGTGAGGATGGTCAGTGGTAATAATGTCTTCTTTGGGTGGTTCTTGAATTTGTAAGCACATGCTTACATTTTTCAGGTGATAGGAACTAAAATGCCTAAAAAGATTTTTTTTAAATAGTTTATTGGGGCGCCTGGGTGGCTCAGTCAGTTAAGCGGCCGACTTCGGCTCAGGTCATGATCTCGCGGTCCGTGGGTTCAAGCCCCGCGTCGGGCTCTGTGCTGACAGCTCAGAGCCTGAGGCCTGTTTCAGATTCTGTGTCTCCCCTCTCTCACCCTCCCCCGTTCATGCTCTGTCTCTCTCTGTCTCAAAAATAAATAAATGTTGGAAAAAATTAAAAAAAAATAGTTTATTGTTTTACATAAGCTTATACCCAATGTGGGGCTCAAACTCAGAATCCCAAGATCAAGAGTTGCATGTTCTAGTGACTGTGAGCCAGCCAGGTACACCCCACATTCCTAAGTTTAATTGTCTTTTCTATTGCGCTGTTATAAGAAAATAGTGGAATAGTGGAAATTTCACTTGGAGAAATAATTGTATCGGAGAAGTGTTATGTATATATACTTTGGTTCTGAAAGACTTTTAGCTCTTTTGTACAAGTGAATAATGTTAGAAAGGGAATGAAAATTTAAGGTACATTTTTTTGTTTCAGATTTTGCCAAATTAGGCTAAAGAAAAATGATACATTTGAATAATTGCAGTAGGGTCAATACTGTGCAGGCTTTGTCCCTCCCACATTTTTTGGGAAAGTCCTATTTCAGGTACTACTTCTTATGTTCCTTTTATATAAATAGATTTGTACATGAAATAGTCTTTGGACTTACTTATTATGGTCTAGTAAAAGTGTTTACCCAGTGTTTCAGGCACTTTGGTATACACAAAAGGGAGAAGATGGTGAAAATAGTGGAGATTACAGTTAATTTACCTAAAAGTGGAAGGTCATAAATGAAAAAAAAAAAAACAAACCACAGAGGATTTATTGCCTGGTAAAAGAGGGTATGTACCTGATAAAGAGGTTATATATTGTTTGAAAGAAGGTAAAAAGGACATACTGAGTTCTCATTTATGGTAGACATTTTGCTGGATATTGTCATATTCTTATTTATTGAATCTTCACATCTGTTCCAGGTAGGTATCATCCTCATTGTGCACCTGGGGAGACTGAATCTCAGAGAGTTTACATTGTTTAAGGTCACATAAAGCCAAAACTCTAACGTTAAATCCCATTTTCTTTCTGCTAAATCATAATAAATGACTAGAAAGCCTCAAAGGATATAATTTTTTCAAACTTGACTGAATTGGCACAGAGTATTGAATATCTTTAATTAAATGTTACAACTAAACTAATCAAAAAAAGTTATTACGGGCCTTAGTTGGTTCTTAAATGTACCAATTCAGGTTAGCAGAGGACACTGATATTCATAATAATAACGTGAGTTATTGAAGTCATCAGAGTAATCAAGCAATTTTGTTTAGTAATAATGTATTACATTAGAATAGCATTTTACTGTTTTAAAGGGCACTTTCATATCTGTTACCTAAGCACCTTACACCTTTCGTTAGATCTACCATATAATTGTTTTTGCTCCTTCTTGACCTTTCTAACGTGAGGGGAAAACTTGCCTCTTTAAGTTTAGGAACTGTCTTTACAGATTTTCATATGTACATCTTTCATTCTCCCCCCCTAAATGTTGGGCAATTATAGTTAAGTGAATGGTTGAGTGGATAAATAAACCGCAGATTTCAGAAGGAGGAGCAAGAATCTTCAGGTGAATGTCTACCCACAAGTTGTTGAAAATAGGCAATAAACTGAATTAAAATTTTTTTTTAATGTTTATTTTTGAGAGAGAATGCGAGCAAGGAGTGGGGCAGAGAGTGAGGGAGACAGAATCTGAAGATGAGAGGGCAAAGCCTGCTTGCGATGCTCTTCCCTTCTCTCTGCCCCTAGTGTGCACGGGCTCTCTCTCTCAAAATAAATAAATAAAAATTTTAAAAAACATATAATTTGGTTACATATTACTTATATCAATGAATGTATCATTTTAAAGCAGAGGTATTGGGGCCTAAAGAAGAATTCTTTCACAGAGTATTAGAAAGGCATTTCATTGAAGGTGGGCTGAATTTAGAGTCTCATTGGCAAAGGCTCTTCTCACCACACCTGTCTCCCAGAAACTATAAAATAATTCTGTTGACATTTACTCCTTCCTTTTCTCCCCTTTTACTAAGGAGAAACTATAACTTGTAAAAAAATCACTTGTAAATTCATTTCGGTTTTCATTCTTTTACCCAAATGGCATCTCTAAGTTGTAAAAGTCTTAGTGTTACGTTTTAAAAGGATAGTGTTGACATGTAAAAATTTTGGTTAACATAAAGCTTTAGAAGAGTCCATTGCATGTGCCAGACAAGTGTATTTTTGTCTCCAGTTCCCAATTCTAATAATTTTTATCCTCATTTCTCCCTATTGCAGACGTCTAGATCATGTTGCCTTTTTTTTGTAATTGAATACGTTTTTTTCTCAAAAAAGCAATTATTGATTGACTTGATGCACCCCAGTTCACACATTTCTGTAGATGATTTGATCAGCTGATTGCCTTAATGACAGATATCTGAATCTTTAATGTGGGAATACTCATTAGGCAGTGTGGTCTGAATTACACCATATCCTCTCTGGTGTTTGTCTCTTATAGATGGGAAAGGAATTTCTCTGGAATTTCTCTAAGACTACAACTTAATTCCCCACTGTAATCCCTGACAGAAGGAGTTAAGGAAAACAGGTGAACTTTGTTCAGATTGTTCCACAGAATATGAGTTCTACCAGTTAAGTGGAATATTAAAAATTTAGAATATTCAGCCCAAAAACATCTTCTGATCAGCTTGCATATGGAAACCTGGAAAAAGAATGTGCCACATTATACAATTAACGTAAAAGATGCAAACATTAAAGTTGCATGGCATCAGAACCACTTCTCGAATTTTTAGTGCAAACATCTCACATGCATTGCATCTTGTTTTAACTTCTCTAGTTCACTATGTATACATAATCTCTCTTACAGAAGGGAGGGAGCATGCTTGGGAGAAACAGTTTAAAGAGTACAAGAGAGTCATTCAGCCATGCCTGTCTTTCTGATCAGTGAATGTGCGTTTCTCAGTGAGAGATGGAAGATGTTCTTTGTGTTCTTGATTGTGTTTCATAGTGTGAACAGCTCCCTCTCCTGAGTGTGATACCAGTTTTCCTGAACAGATCAGCTACTTCATCTAATATTCGGCTGAATGGACGGCTATCTGAACAGTGATAGAGGAAAACTGGCTGTTTGGGCCTTACTGAGGGATAATAATAGTTTATATCCTATCTTAAGAGGTATTCAGAGGTAATTTTAATTTTGTGCAGTTTTTGCCTTTTTACAGTGACTGTAGAACCTTATTCTGGAGTAAGATATGACATTGCCATACTTTCACATGAATTAAAGATTAACTAGATCAACAGAGGTAAAGCAAATGGAAATATTTGAGAACAAACGGCTTTGAAAAATACTGAACATTGAGTAAGATAGGTATAGAGAAATAATTCTTTAATCAGTCACTTTTCTTTTAAGTCTGCTTAATATATTTTCCAATTTCTTAAAATTTTGGCTACAGAGAACACAGTGGGACGCAAAGGATTGATTCAGCAGAGTTGTAGTTAAATTAGCCAAGATGAGGGACTCTAGTGATCTTGATATTAAGTGTCTACATTAAGTAAATCATCTGGTCACTTTAATTAAATCTGTTAGTTAAAATAAAAATGCCTTAATATTAAGCTAAAGTTTTAAAATAGACATTTTTGAGGGATTGCCTACTAGCTGGTAAGTTACATATGTCAGACCCTGTCTAACCCTGCTTAATCATCACAGTTGTAGGTGGGTCAATAGACACTGTTCTAGGTGTTTTATATAAACTCATTTGATTCTCAACAACTCTGTTGAGAATAAGGACTGTTGTTATGACAACTGTGCAGATGAGAACCTGCAGTATAGTCACAATTAGAAAGGCACACAGCTATTAAAGTAGATGAACCAGTATTCAAATTCAGATTGGGTCCATTTCCTATACTCTTAACCTGTCTTCTATTCGGATTCCTTTTTTTTTCTTTTGAAGTTTATTTATTTATTTATTTTTGAGAGAGAGAGACAGACAGAGACAGAGCATGAGTGGAGGAGGGGCAGAGAGCGAGAGAGAGAGAGGGAGAGGGGGAATCCCAAGCAGGCTCCATGCCACAAGTGGAGCGTGGAGCCTGATGGCGGGGCTCAATCTCACGAACCATGAGCCAGAATCAGGAGTTAGAGGCTTAACCGACTGAGCCACCCAGGCACCCCTTCTATTCTGATTCCTGATTCTCTCTTGACATTCTTAACATTCTCTCTTAACATAGAAAGATTTCAAATGCCTACTCCAGTTTATGGAAAGTTGCTGCTTTGAGGATTCCTAGACTAGGTCAGCAAGAACTTTTTCATTTTTATCAGAGGCTGTCATAAGCATGAAATTGGGGAGTGGTGGTATATTCTCATTTCTAACCTTAGATCATCAGAAAGCCAGTTAGTCCTATGTTTTAGTACGGGTATCCTCCCCTTCCCTATTTGAAAGTTTGCATTATGCCACTTAACTTTGATGAAAGACCTGCATAACTACCTGTTTTCGCTAACAGAAATCTGAAGAGGTTTTTTGCTTTTATGAAGAAAGGTGAAAAGCAAAAATAGTGTTCAGTGTTTATTTTATATTGAGCCCTTGGAGAGGCAGCATGCACCCCAAGCAGTGATTGAGGACTGCCAAACTTCTTCCCAGGGAACTACACTTAGCATCTCAGTATCAGGTTGTCCTAGCTTTGAACTGTGTCTGTGAGTATCTGTGCTTTATTTCAGTTTATTTTGTGCATCTGTTAGCAAGACATGTCTTAAGGTATCAGAGAGGCCTAAGAGAGTTTTTTTGGGGGGGGGGGGGCGTCTAGGAACACTCAGCGATTTTCTGTATAAATTAATGGTAATTGTTCTTTGTTTTATACCATTTCAGCTTGCAGAAGTTTTCATAGGAATGCTCTGCTTTTAGATAATGGGGTAAACTTGTATCATTCCCTCATATTTTATGAATCTTTATAAGGTGCAGTTATATGAAAAATATTTCTTTATCTCCTATACAGTTTTTGAACACATTGTCTCATATAATGTACAGTGTTTGCTTTATAAGAATGACCAATTCTTTAAGGATTTGGTTTCAGACAAAAGTTTCCTTATGATCTGGCACACTTCCTTCTATTAGCCATTGAGAATTATTTAGCCCATTGTGCTTTTTATTTGCTTTGGCTGCAAGGAAGTTTGGAGTTAAATTTCATTTTAATCCTAGTAACTTTATTAGCCTAGGCTTTTGAATGGATAATTTCTTCTCATTCTCTGTGGCAGGAGTTTTTTTTTTTTTTAAGTTATTTATTTTGAGAGAGAAGGAGAGAGAAAGGGGCAGAGAGAGAAAGGGAGAGAGAATCCCAAGCACGCTTCGTGCTGCCAGCGCAGAGCGCAGTGCGGGGCTAGATCCCACAAACCGTGGGATCATGACCTGAGACAAAATCAATAGTCAGATGCTTAACTGACTGAGCCACCCAGACACCCCAAAGGACTTATTATGGACTCTTTTTTCTTTTTTCTTTGTTTATGTGGGCTTTATTCCCAGCTTGGAGTGCTATGTGGGGCTTGAACTCACAACCCTGAGATCAAGACCTGAGAGGAAATCAAGAGCTGAGATCTGACACTTGACTGACATAGCCACCCCGGCACTCCCTGCTAGTACCCTTTTAGCAGTAGTTGGGCTATAAATCCTACCTTTACATTGAAATCACTATCCTATTTCTTAATTTTTTCAGAAATTAAAAAGCATTCTCTCTAATTTTAAAAGCACTCAGTGTTGGAAATTTAAAGAATGGTTGATAATCTTTATCAACAGATAAAGCAGAAGGTAGAGAGCAGCAGAGTAGGAGGATCCTGAGCTCACACCTCTTCTCTCAGACCCACTGTGAGGCAACAGTTACATGTAATGCAGCTCTACCTGCAGAAGATCTAAAGATGAGCAGAACAGATCTTCCACGGCTAAAGATGTAAAGAGGAAGCCACACTGAGAAGGGTGGAAGGAGCAGAAATGTGGTCGAGAACAAAACCTCCAGTGTGGTGATGCACACATGGGAGGGCTATCGCAGGGACTCTTTGAGGTCCTCCCTGAGGAGGTAGGGGATCAGGTCCCTTTGGGCACTACAGGCCCTAGGAATCTACATTGGCAAGATGAGCCCCCATAATGTCTGGCTTTGAAAATCAGCAGCTTACCATGGGATACTTGGAGGTCTGTAGGAAACCAAGACTCTGCTCTTAAAGGGCCAGTGCGCCATATCACTCAGTGGAGACCCAGCTCAGAAGCAATAGTTTGAATAGTGCCTGGGTTATATGTGAAGGAAATTTATTGATTAATTTTAGGGTGTCTGCCTGAGGGGCAAGGCTCTTTAGGATCTTTCTCCAGGAACAGAAGTGTTGGTAGGTGCTATTTTTCTTGCCTTCCTTCAGCCTCACTGGCCCAACACTGGTGGGGGTCAGTTCTGACACCCTCCATCTACCTTGCTGACACTGCTTGCCCCACCCTGGTGTTCCCCTGCAGACCTATCACCCAGCCCTTCTGTCACAACGGACACACCACCCAAAGCAGCTCTTGCCTTGCCACAGCTGGTGGGTGGCCTCCATGGGGACTGGTATCCTCTCAAAGCAGATACCACACTGCCACACCTGGTAGGCAGCCCCAACTGGGATTGGCCCCCCTCCAAATTGACTCCTGCCTAGGGAAGTGGGGGAGCCAGGACCCCCTTCCAACATGTTTCTCAGCCCCTGTACTAGGGACTGGCCATCATGTGTGTAGCAGCTGCAGCCACCTGTGCCTGCTCGCCAGTGCACCCATAACAGTTGTGGCCAGTCATTGCAGATAGGCAGGCTAGGGGCCAGCCCCACCCATCAAGGTAACAGTGACAGTTAGAGCACAATACTAACAGTAGGATGCAATGCAGTCCACTTAGGGGAGTGGACTCCCCCCTGGAGTGCCTGGTTCTGGTGACAAGGGGGAGATTGCACTACAGGACACCTACATAAGGCCACTGCTTTTAAGACCAGGAGATGTAGCTGACCTCCCTAATATGTAGAAACAAATACAGAGTGAGACAAAGTAAGGAGACACAGGAATATGTTCCAAATGAAAAAAACTAGACAAAAACCTCAGAAAAAGAACCAAATGAAAGATAAGCAATCTACCTGATAGTTCAAAGTAATGGTCAGAAAGATGCTCACTGGACTTGAGAGAAAAGGAGATAAACTCATTGAGAACTTCAGCAAAGAGAGAGAAAACATAAAAACGAACCAGAGTTGAAGAATACAGTAAAATGAAAAATACAGTAGAGGGAATCAGTAGCTGATTAGAGGATGCAGAAGAACAGATCAGCAGTCTGGAAGACAAGGTAGTGGGAAGCACCCAAGCTGAAGAGCAAAAAGGAAGAAATAATAAAAAATTTGAGCATAGGTTAAGGGGCTTCTGGGATAATATCAGCATACCAGCATTTGCATTAGGTCCTCAGAAGGAGAAGAGATAGAGAAAGAGGTAGAAAACTTATTTGAAGAAATGATAGCGGAAAACACTCCTAACTGGGGGAGAGAAGCAGATATTCAGGTCCAGGAAGCTCCAACAAGATGAGCTCCAAACAAGATGAACCCAAGGAGGTCCACACCAAGACATGTTAAAACTAAAATGTCAAAAATTAAAGATAAGGAGATCTTAAAAGCAGTAAGAGAAGAATAAACAGTTAGCTATAAAGGAAACCCAATAAGTCTATCAGCTTATTTTTTAGCAGAAACCACAGGCCAGAAAGGAGTGGTATGGTATATTTGAAAGTGAAAGGAAAAAACCTACAACCAGAATACTCTACCCAGAAGGGATATCATTCAGAATTGAGAGAGAGAGAGAGAGAGAGAGAGAATTTCCAGACAAAAAGAGGAGTTGAGCACCACTAATCCTACACTTACAAAAACAACAATAGCAACAAAACAACCTAAACTTAAAGGAAATTAAAAAAAAAAGTTACAGAGAGGGAAGGAGGCAAACCATAAGAGACTATTAAATACTGAGAACAAACTGAGGGTTGATGGGGGGTGGGGGAGAGGGGAAAGTGGGTGTTGGGCATTGAGGAGGGCACTGGTTGGGATGAGCACTGGGTGTTGTATGGAAACCAATTTGACAATAAATTATATATATAAAAAAGGAAAAAAATGCAAACTAAAAATAAATAAATAAATAAACATAAAAAATATTTACAAATTAGATCTTTAACCAAAAAAAAAAAAAAAAAAAAGTTCTTTAAACAGAAAAGAAAAAGCCGTAACTAGAAACAGGGAAATTATGAAAGGACGAGTTTCACTGTTAATTATAGTAAGCATATAGTAAAGCTATCTCCTTTTTTTAAACATATTTTTTTTAATGTTTATTCATTTTTTTGAGAGAGAGAGCATGAGCAGGGAGGGGCAGAAAGAGAGAGGGAGACAGAATCTGGAGTAGGCTCCGCGCCCTGAGCTGTTAGCTCAGAGCCCAGTGTGGGACTTGAAACTACAGACCTCGAGATCATGACCTGAGCTGAAGCTGGTCGCCCAACTAACTGAGCCACCCAGGCGCCCCAAAGCTATTGCTTTTATAATCACTTATAAAGCTACTATGTAGGTTAAAGGACGAGAGTAAAATTAATTATATCTTCAAAAATTAGTTAAGGGATACACAAAAAGACATGAAATATGACAACGTATACAAAAGATGTGGAGGGAGTAGTAAAAGTCTAGTGCTTTTAGAATGTTTTTGAGCTTAAGCGACCACCAACTTAATACAGACTGCTTAATACAAAGGATGTTATGTATGAACCTCATGGTAACCACAAACCAAAAACTGATAGTAGAGGCACACAAAGAGAAAGGGATCCAAGCATAACATTAAGGAAAGTCATCAAATCACAAGGGAAGAGAGCAAGAGAAGAAGAAAGAAACAGAAGATCTTATGTAAACAACCATAATTAACAAAAGGGCAAAAAAGACATACCTATCAGTATTAACTTTAAATGTAGATGGAGTATGTGCTCCATTCAAAGGACATAGGGGTCACTGAATGGATTAAAAAGAAAACCTTGGTATGGGGTGTCTGGGTGGCTCAGTCTGTTAAGTGTTTGCTCTTTTATTTTTTTTTTAATTTTTTTTTTTAATTTTTGAGAGAGAGACAGAGTGCAAGTGGGGAGAGACAGAGAGAGAGTGGGAGACACAAAATCTGAAGCAGGCTCCAGGCTCTGAGCTGTCAGTCAGCACAGAGCCCGACGTGGGGCTCAAACTCAGGATCTTCGAGATCATGACCTGATCTGAAGTCGCGTGCTTAACCGACTGAGCCACTCAGGCACCCCTAAGTGTCCAGCTGTTGACTTACTCCGGTTCAGGTCATGAAATCATGGTTCACGGGGTCAAGCCCCATATTGGACTCTGTGCTGACTGTGTGGAACTTGCTTGAGATTCTGTCTCCCTCTGTCTCTGCCCCTCTCCCACTTGCTCTCTCTCTAAATAAATAAATAAATAAAAATAAAAACTTAAAAAAATCCTTGGTCTATATGCAGTCTGCAAGAGACTCCTTTCAAACCTAGAGACACATACGGACTTAAGTTGAAGATCTGGAAAAAGATATTTCTTGTAAATGAAAGTGGGGGAAAAAAAGCTAGGGTAGCAATACTTGTATGATGCAAAATAGACTTTAAAACAAATACTATCAAAAGAGACAAGGGTGTTACATAATAATAAAGGGATTCGTCCAATAAGAGCACATAATGTAAATATTTATGCACCCAACTTAGAAACACCTAAGTATATAAAGCAAATTAGTAACAGACGTAAAGGGAGAAATTGACAGTAATACAATAATAGTAGGGGGCTTTAACACCCAACTTACGTGAATGAATATATCATTCAGACAGAAAATCAATAAGGAAACAGTGGCTTTGAATGACACATTAGACCAGATGGATTTAATAGATACGTACAGAACCATACATACAAATACAGTGGAATACACATTCTTTTCATGTGCACATGGAACATTCTCTAGGATAGATCATATGTTAGGCCACAAAAAAGTCTCAATAAATTTAGGAAGATTGAAATCATATCAAACAATTTTTCTAACCACAATGGTATGAAACTAGAAATCATTTACATGAAAAGAAATTGGAAAAAATACAAACACATGGAGGCTAAACAACATGCTGCTAAGCAGCCAATGGGCCAAGAAAGAAATCAAAAAGGAAATAAAAAAATACCTGCAGACAAATGAAAATGGAAACAGAATGGTTCAAAACCTTTGGGATGCAGCAAAAACTGTTATATGGGAAGTTTATAGTGATACAGGCTTCAAGATATATGAACTCTTATGTTGATTACAGCATTATTTCAATAGCCGAGATACGGAAACAACCCACATGTTTACTGATGAGTGGAAAATGAAGAAGTGGTATATATTCAATAGAATGTTATTCAGCCTTAAAAAAGGATGAAATCCTGTCATTTGTGACAACATGGATGGACCTAGAGTGTATTATACTAAGTGAAAAAAGTCAGAGTAAGACAAATACTAATTGATTTCACATTTATGTGTGGAACCAAAAAAAAAGAACAGACAAAAACAGAAACAGACTCCTGAACACAAAACACATTGTTAGTTGCCAGAGGGGAGAGCCATGGGGGCATGGGTGAAATAGGTGATTGGGAATAGGAGATAAAAACTTGGGAGTTATAGTCAAGTCATTGGGATGAAAAGTACAGCATAGAGAATATAGTCAATAATATTGTAATGACTTTGTAGGGTGACAGATGGTAACTATACTTCTTGTGGTAGGTGTTTTGTAAGAATATAAGTATTGAATCAATGTGTGGTATGCCTGAAACTAATATAATAATGTGTGTTAACTTCATTAAAAGAAAAAGTTGATGTTTTCCTACAAATCATGTACCAACTACATTTATTTTCTTCTAAAGGAACTTATCTCTCTTAAATTCATTTTCTTAAATAGGTAACAGTAAATTATTTGTAAAGTGATTATTAACTTAATTTAGAATTAACATAGTCAAACCATAAAATCTATGTAGTGGAACCTTCCAACATGGGAGTTTAGGGCCACCATCCACCCCTCCTTCCACCCCTGGGCAGTTGAAAATCTGTGTGTAATTTTTGAGTCTCCAAAAACTGTTAATAGCCTGCTTTTATGTGGAAGCCTTACTGATAATATACATAGTCAATGAACACATGTTTTGTGTGATATATATATCATATGTTGTATTCTTGCAATAAAGGAAGGTAGAGAAAAAAATTTTATTAAGTAAATCATAAGGAAGAGAAAATACATTTACAGTACTGCACTGTCTTTACTGAAAAAAGAAATCCATGTTAAAAGTGGATCTGCACAATTCAAATCTGAGTTTTTCAAAGGTCAATTATATATGAAAACAGTATTCCTACATGTTTTCCCTTTGTTTTGAAGGTAGAAAAGATTTTAAAATCCTAATGATCTCTGGACTCTATGTATTAAGAGGTACACCTTTTCCAAAATACATAGGATATGGTTGCCAGTAATTATTTGCCATACCTATATGTTTATAGGTAAAAGCTATAACCATTAGAGTGAAATAAAGCCTGTGCTGCCAACCTCACTACTCAGATTAATTTCCATAGCTGTCATTTTAACAATATTTTTATAGGTTTTCAAATGCAGATTATATTGACAGGTACTCTGCATAAATGTGCTATAATCCAAGGGGGCACATGTATTATGTTTTTGATTGTAGTAGGCTTTTTGGACTGATTGACTGTTTCTCTGCAACAAAACAAAACAAAATTATGATTGCTGGAAAAGAGGAATAAAGCTTCTCTGGTTTTCACTAGGCAATGTCTTGGTTTAAATCTATAAATTGTATAGACATATATATATATTTCCGTTGAAGAGTTGAGGATTGGCAAAAGAAAAACAATCTACCAAGGTATCATTATAATAAAAGTGGCTGTGTCTGTGAATTATTATATAGCAGTATTATGGTGTGAATTATAATAAATTATTCAGTAGTACTTCACTCCACAGTATAGGACTCTGAGTAACAGATCTGAGGACTGTGACTTAGGAAAATGAATAACACGGTATTATCCAGTTTGCTACTCTGCAGGCTATGTGTGTGAAAAAAAGAATTTGTATGACTTAACCATGGACATTAAAATTGGGCTTGCCAACAAAAAAATTGTCTTAAACATTATGATTTATATTCTCATAAGAGAAAGAAACTAATTCTGCATTGTCTTATCCTTCATTATAAGTATTTTTTATAGTTTACTCACTTATTTTGAGAGGGAGAGAGAGCAAGAGTGAGCATGAGTGTGGGAGGGGCAGACAAAGAAGGAGAGAGAATCCTAAACAGGCTCTGCACTGTGTGATGGAGCCTGACACTGGACTTGATCTCATGAACCATGAGATCATGACCAGAGCTGAAACCAAGAGTTGGACGCTCAACCAACTGAACCACCCAGGTGCCTTTTTCCTTCATTAGAGAGTAGTATTTTACTTTTGTATCTATATTGGCTGAATAGCCTGCAAAGAGACTAGTAAAATTACAATAGTGGGAAGTATTTTTTGCAGTTTATCTCTCAATAAGGAATATTTCAGAAACATCTATTGAATGCTTAAAGAGAAAGGTACTGAAATAAGTTCTGTGAGGGCATGCAGAGATGACATATTCCTTACCCATGAGTTCAAGGGTTAATATAGAAGAGAAATAAAACTAGGAGTAAAAAGATTTGGAGGATGCCTTATAGAAGTGACAGAAGAAATTGCAAGGAAAAAAGTAATTTGACTAGATAAAATTGCAAAGTACAGTGCTTAAAAATGTATGCATTGGTGGAGAGAGAAGAGAGGATACTCCCAAAGGGGCAAATAACAACTGGAAATGTATTCACAGTAAATGAGACAGGCAGAGGATGACAAAGCAGTAAGAAAACCATGATGACTGTGATAGGTAAATGAGCATAGTACACAAACAGGGTTCACAAAGGAAATAGGGTTAGTAAACAGGGATATGGAAAATGTTTAAACTTGCTAGGAATTGAGGAAATGTGATTTTTAAATAAGAAGGAGTCCTACACGGTGCTAATGAAACTACTGTTGCTGGAGGACCATAAAAGATACAGCTCTGATAGAAGCATGTCATCAGCGCTGTACTTCAGTAGCAGTGAGAAATGTTGTTCATTCAGTAATTTAACATGAGTGGCTCTAGCTTATGGAAAATAATTAAAAGTAGACTAATACGTGTAACAGTGAATATGTGAATGTAAACAATGTTATGTGAAGATAAATACCTAAGTTATAGTTAATTATTTTATCAGATGGTTATGTATCCCATCAGAATAAGGGGAGAAAGTATATAGTAGTATGAAGAGATGCATATAAAAAGAGTAGACTGTTATGTGTAATATTTGATTATAAGGTTATAAAATGTAAATATTAAAAATTTGAAAGTGAAAGAAAATTTATAATTCTTGCATTAGAGTAATGAAGTTATAGATAATTTCCTTTCTTCTTTTCTCTGAAATAGTGATAGTGATACTAATTTTAAAATTTAAACCTAAGATCTTCCCAAGAAACTGCCAGTTGAAGGGATAGACCTAAATAAATAGTAATATTTAATTGTCATGAGAAGAGAGACATAAACAAATACTCTTGAAATTCATTTTACTACATAGTGTGATTTTATAAAGTCAGGTGAATTTTAAAAGTTAGTGTTTTTTTAATGTTTATTTTTGAGAGAGAAAGAGAGTGTGGAGGGGCAGAGAGAGAGGGGAGGAGACAGAGGATCTGAAGTGGGCTCCAGGCTGACAGCAAAGAGCCCAACACGGGGCTCGAACCTACAAACCATGAGATCATGACCTGAGCCTAAGTTGGATGCTCAACTGACTGAACCACCCAGCTGCCCTTAAAAGTTAATGTTTCTTCATGAAATAAGCTGAACAGGGGTTATGAACTGAAAAACATTTATGAATTTAAAAATGTCAGTGAGATGCTGTTCCTTTTATTCACATTTTGATTGTAGAACTATTAGTTTACATTTTATGCTATTATGCTACAGAATAGTTAGCTAGGTATTTATTTAAATACATTTATGGAGTGCTTATAAAGTTTTCTAGGCCTGTATTTGCGGGACTGGTAATGAATGAAGATGAATAACTTGGTCTTTGCTCCAAGGGAGCTGTGCTTTAGTTGAGGACACTCATCTTGGTAGTGATTAGACCCTGATACAAGTCACATTTTGTTAAGCACTTCAACTGATGTTTACGTCAAGAATGACTTGAAATTGTGGGGAAGATAGGTAACTTTGATGGAGGGAACTGGGAAGACGTTACAGAGGTTGTGACAGGTTGCTGAGCCTTGAAGGAGGGTAAAAGGTTGTGAAATAAACAGTGGTTTTTCGGGGGGGGGGGGGGGCTTTGAAGGCAGCTGAGGATCCATGAAAGCTGAGGAAGATGAAAGAAGATTCCAGATCATAGGGACTAGCATGAACAAAGTCATAGAGATGCCAATCCTGGATTTATGGAGTAGCTAGTTGCCCTGTGTTTCTAGAGGTATAAGTAAGTACATGTTTGAGGGTTACTCATGTAGGAGTCCTGGTAGCCAGTGTTTGAGATGCTGGTCTGTGCTGGTTAGTGCAAGTGACTAGGGATACATAAGTCAAAGAGCTTCTATTCTCAAAAAACATGTGGTCTAGTGTGGGGAGCAATAATTAGTTAAAATCTAGTGTATTGGCTTACATTGGTATGTTAAGGTTTATTTGACCTTCTTATAAAATTCCTGTCCACAAATTTATGATTTGAGACATTATGATGTTCTAAAGGAAACTGTAGACTGTTACAGGATTACATAAGGGTGAGCGGGGAGTGTTTGATCCTGGCCAGAAGGAGTGACCCAGAAGTTGCTATAGGAGGCCATTATGTGCCCTGGGTTTTTAAGGGTAAGTGGAAATTAGAAGAGAGAATGGGAGTGAGGAAAAGAACAGTCTGGAAAGGCAGGATATAGCCAGATTTTTCTCAGAGTGGTTATACATATAGTCTTACAGGGAATTAGGGACTCTTAGTTTAGACATTTTTTCTTAGGCCTCTTGATATGGCAGTAAATAAATGACTATGTTTAAAAGAAATTTGTTAGTGAGAAGGATAAGCCAGAATGCCTAAATGGATTATGATTTCATGTAACTTGGCCATTGTCAACACATCTTATTTCAGAACAATTTGTGAGATAGCAAAGGGCAAATTAAGGGGTGGGTTTTATTTAACTTTAAAATACTGCAATTAAAAAGAGGTGAAAGCTAGAGGTCTATTTATTAATGATACACTAAATAAACAGAAGGCAGAAATTCAGGGATTTAGTGAGGCAGCTAAAGGGTATTGAGGACAGATTCAGAAAGAGTTAAAATAGGGAGAAGTAGCATTTCCAGATAACTGACACTGGTCCAGTGGGTTATAGGTTGGTTTGTTTGTTTTGATTTTTAAAAATGTTTTATTCTTGAGAGAGAGAGAGAGAGAGAGAGAGAGACACAGAATGTGAGTGGGGGAGGGGCAGAGAGAAAGAGGAGACACAGGATCCAAAGCAGACTCCAGGCTCTGAGCTTTCAGCACAGAACCCGACGGGGGACTCACACCCACGAACCTCGAGATTATAATCTGAGCTCAAGTCAGATGCGTAACCGACTGAGCCACCGCCCATTTGCCCCTCGAAGTGGTTACAGGTTTAAGCGCTCTTTTTTTTTTCTGTTTTACAAAAGTTATGAGCTACTGAACATGTTACTTTTGATCACACTTAGTATCTTCATCTTGACTTTTAGCAGAGTTAGCTTCTTTTAATTTGAACTATTTTATTGTTGGCTAAATTTCCCAGTAGCTGGGAATGAAACCTAGTACTCAGCTTCTGAGAGAATTTATTAGTAAACTTGCTTCCCCACACAAGCCTTTGAAGTTAATTCAGGAAACAGCACTGTTGGAAAAGCCAACGATGCAGCCCGTCCTAAGCCTCTGCGGCAGCTGTGGAGATCATTCTGTTTGCCTGCTCTTCACAAATAAAGCTGGCATGTGAGCCTGGGCCCCATAATTTTTCCTTTACTCTTACAAAGTTCTGATTACAAAGTTCTTTTTAGTATACACATGTTTTTATGTGTATCGGAAAGACTTCACTCAAATTAGTATTGTATTTATAGTCTCATCATGATGTTTCTGATGAAAATAATCGTTTATTTTAGCTCTTTGTACATCTAGGTGAAATATTGATATTGCCTTGTTATATTGAATGCTTCAGGATTTAGATTATGGTTTTATTATTTTTTTTAGAGTTTATTTATTTTTGAGAAAGAGAGAAAGTACGAGTGGGGAGGGGCAGAGAGAAAGTAGAGAGAATCACAAGCAGGCTTCATACTGTCAGCACAGAACCTGATACGGGGCTCAAACCCCATGAACTGTGAGATCATGAGGCGAGCTGAAGTTGGACACTTAACCGACTGAGCCACCCAGGCACCCCATGTTTTTATTGTTTTTATATTAAAGTATAGTCCATAACAAGATACGCCTGTGTGTGCGTGCATGCACCTGCATGTGCATGTAATTATTAGTAATGTAGACTAAAGAAATTTTTGTGTTTTAATCTCTGACAAAAAAGGTTAGTTCGAACTATATTCCTGAAGGGTATGTTACTTCATCAGGAGCATTTTAATTCTTAGTTTTAAATTTTAAAAAAACGAGGAAAGTGTGATTTGTTGAGATTATGTTAGTTTCTTTGAAAGCAATTAATAAAGTCCCTTTCAAATTATTAGGTTATATAAATTCTTCATAATAATACTAAATTAGGTCAGTAGCATTGTTGCATTTTTTGCTTTGGAGTTTTTTCTGTATTTTAATGCAGTGCATTAGTTATTGCTTTGATATTTAGTTGCTTACCTGGAAGCTTTATTTATGTTCTGAGACACACATACACTCACACACATAAAATCACTTTCTTTTTATTACTGTCCATTTCTATTTTGTTCTCCCAGAGGTTGATAGAGCAGCATCTGGTCTAGCTTGAGTAATGTGCAGTCTTATTTCAGTTCCTCCTGTCTACCTGTATTGTTTGATAGAACATCAGACATTTAAAAAAGAATAGAAATCTGTTTGGGTGCTGTGAATCAAGAAGGAAGTGGTTTACCAACTTAGTCATTTCCCTATTTTTCCACCTCAGGTCTTGGAATAGGGTGTATTTATGGGACATATATTCCTTTCCTCTAGATGGATGTGCCTTATGAGAGAAATTCTTTTAATAACTCCTGAACCTTGGCTCCTCTGTGTGTGTCTCCATCTTTCGGGAAAAGCTAAGTCAGAACTATAGCGGGCTCAGGTTGTCATCTAAATGGGATAGATACGTAATGACAATGACAGCATATGGCTCAGGCTAAGATCTTTCTTAGTGGTCTCCTACCCAGTTCTTCTCCATCAGAGCTGGGCTAGCCCTTCACTGGTCCCATGTCTCCAAGCCTGTTCAATCAAACCATGAGATGAGCTTTCATTCTTACATTTCTGTCTAAGGGTCAAGCTCATGAGTGACGATCTGCAACAGAATAACTCTCCTGTGTTTGCTTTACTGCTTTATCTTGCTTAAGGGAAGAAAAATTTAATATATTAGGACTTTCTTCTGGATTTTTTCCTTTTTTTTTTTTTTGATTCATGGTACATTTGAAGCTCCAAAATATCCAGTGTCTAGTCCTGTACATGTCAGCATCACTTTCATCTCTTTTTAAGTTTGAACAAAAACAGAAATATTTTGTGGAAAAATTTGTAGTATATAGACTGACGTTTGCTTTACCTTTCTTCATCTTCCGGGATTATAAAATTAATAATTAGAAAGAAATCTCCAAACTTGGTACAATTTTCTATGTTATGTGTTTTTGCTTTTCTTCATTTAGTTCTGACTCTTTCATCTGTTTCAGCTATTGCCATTAAACAGAATTCTCTTCTACGAGAAATGAGTATTAGAAATGGATTTAAAAAGAAAAGGTTAATGAGAAAAGATGACAGTACATATATAACCATGTGATTGCTCTGTAAAGTATGAATTAATTATACTGATAATGGAGGCTAAGCCTAGCAGAGGGATGGGATTGGAATGCTGGCAGGATGGAATGGCCACTGCATGTGCGAGATTAGAGCATGTAATTGAGCATACTGAAGAGAAGACTTAGAACTTAGATTTTATTAGAAGGGCGAGAGGCAAAACAGATCCCTCACAAGGAGAGTAAAGATGGTGACTAGTGCATGTTTTTGATTGGACAAAAGAAAGAGATGTCACCAACAGTTTAGGATATGAGAGGGTGAGTCATGGAAATGATTTTAAGTGGGTTTTGATAGTGATAGTAAAATGTAGAAAAACAACTTAAACCTGTTTCTAGCAGTTGACCTATGGCCTACTGAAAAGAGTCACCTTAAGGTACTGCTTTTGAATGGTCTCCTTTTAAGTAGTTTGCTTTTCTGTATCAGTTTTTTTAATAACAACAGTAAAAAGAGCTACCAAAAATCAGATCAGTGATCATTGATATTAACATGTTAACATGTTAATTATAATAAACATGTTTCTCTTGGTAGTGATCTTCTAAAAATGAATCTAACTTCAGGAAAGGAAAAGGTGTTTGTCATAATGTTTTGACTTGTGTGTAATAAAAGACTTTATAAAACACAGAAAATCCTTTTCAGTTTTTTTAAGGTGATGCTTTAAAAAAACTTTTTTAAGTTTTTTATGAGAGAGAGAGAGAGAGAGACTGTGACCAGGGGAGGGTGAGAGAGAGAGGGAGGGAGACACAGAATCCAAAGCAGGCCAGGCTCCAGGCTCTGAGCTGTCAACATAGAGCCTGACATGGGACTCAAACTCAAAAATTGCAAGATCATGACCTGAGCTGAAGTCAGACGCTTGACCCATTGAGCCACTGTGGTGCCCCTTAAGGTGACTATTTTTTTTTAAATGTTTATTTATTTTGAGAGAGAATGAGAATACCCCAAGCAGGCTTCACACTGTCAGTGCAGAGCCTGATGCAGGGCTCAGTCTCATGACCTTGAGATCATGACCTAAGCCAAAATCAGTTGGATGCTCAATCGACTGAGCCACCCAGGTGCCCTGCCCCTAAGGTGACCATTTTTGTATAAGTAAAACCTATTTTTAAATTTTTTTGTGCATATCACATTTTTTTAAAAATGCACCTTATTTTTTATTTTTTAAAAGTTTGTTTTTATTTATTTTGAGAGAGATACAGAGAGCAAGCAGGGGAGGGCAAGAGAGAGAGGGAGACAGAATACCAGGTAGGTTCCATGCACTATCAGCACAGAGCCCAAAGTGGGGCTTGAACCCAAGAACCATGAGATCATGATCTGAGCTGAAATCAAGAGTCGGATGCTTAACCGACTGAGCCACCAGGTGCCCTTGCACCTTATTTTTTAAAGCAGAGTTAGGTTCCCAGAAAAACTGGGCAGAAGGTATGGATTTCCCATATACCTCCTACTCCCACATATGCATAGGCTCCCCCATTATCAACATCCCCCACCAGAGTGGTACATTTGTTACAGTTGATGAACTTAACATTGACATGTTATTATCACTCAGAGTCGATATGAGAGTTCACTCTTAGTGATGTACCTTCTATGTGTTTGGAAAAATTTCTAATGACATGTATCCACCATTATAATATCATATGGAGTAGTTTCACTGCCCTAAAAATTCTTCTGTGTTCTGCCTGTTCAGTTCTCCCTTCCTCCAACACCTTATCTTTTTACTGTCTCCATAGTTTTGCCTTTTCCAGAATGTCATATAGTTGGAATCAAACAGTACACAGGTTTTCAGGCTGGCTTCTTTCACTCGATAATATGCGCTTAAAGTTCCTCCATGTCTTTTCATGGCTTGATTGCTGTTTCTCTTTAGCACTGAGTAATATTTCATTGGGTATGCCACAATTTATTTATCCATTCACCTACCAAAGGACATCCTGGTTACTTCCTTTTTTTTTAATTTTTAAAGTTTATTTTTTTTGAGAGAGTGGATGTGGAGGCAGGGCAGGCGGGGCAGCAGGAGGGAGGGAGGGAGAGAGAGAGAGAGGGAGAGAGAGAGAGAGATTGCCAAGCACTTCATGCTCAGTGTAGAGCCCAACACAGGGCTCAATCTCATGAACCATGAGATCATGAAGTGAGCCGAAGTTGGATGCTTAACTGACTGAGCCACCCAGGCACTGTCTATAGTAAGTCTTGAAGTTGGATAGTCTTTCAGCTTTTTTCTTATCCTTCAATATCATGTTGGCTCTTAAGTGTTTTTTGCTTCTCTTTAGATAAGAATTGACATCTTGACAATATTGAGGGTTCCTATCTATGGCTATGGGATAGATCTTAAATTCTTTGATTCCTTTCATCAGAGTTTTTTGTTTGTTTTCTTCATATAGAGCTTGTACATATTTTTTTTAGATTTATAACTTTTTTGGGAGGTCCTAATGTAAATGATATTGTGTTTTTCATTTCACATTTCACTTGTTTGTTACTAGTATCTAGGAAGGCAGTTAACTTTTGTGTGTCAACCTTGTATGACACAGTCTTGCTGTAATTGCTTATTAGTTTCAGGAATGTTCTTGTGGATTCTTTCAGATTTTTCACAAGATGATCGTGTCATCTGAAATGGTTTGTTTTGTTTGTTTTGTGGACGGCATAGGATAGGTGGAGGAAAGCCTTCATCACACATTCCATGAATCACTGCAGTGTCATCTCTTCCCAGTGAGGGTGTCACCCCTGTCCCCTGTCTTCTCTGCAAAGTGTCTTGGGCTCCCCAGATGACCTGAGGCTGCCCGTGTCACTGCTGCCCCCATGCAGGGCTCAGGCTCCTCTTATCCCTCATTTGCTTTAAAACTCTCCTCTCTTTTTAAAATGAATAAATTAAGTTCTATTGCAGGTATAGTTGATATATACAGTGTTTTAGTAGTTTTACATGTACAACATAATGATTTGATACTCAGATCTGTTTTTTTTTAAATCTGCTTAAAAAATTTTTTTTGAATGTTTATTTATTTTTGACAGAGAGAGAGATAAGACAGAGTGTGAGCAGGGGAGGAGCAGAGAGAAAGGGAGACACAGAATCCAAAACGGGCTCCAGGCTCTGAGCTGTCAGCACGGAGCCTGACACAGGGCTCAAATTCACAAACTGGGAAATCATGGTCTGAGCCAAAATCAGATGCTTAACTGACTGAGCCACCCAGGCACCCCTAAATTTGTTTTTTTTTTAATTGCAGTGGAAAAGAAGTCACAAAAAGTGGCTTTAGGTCATGGAAAATGTATGGAACAGGGACAGGAATTTACCAACCAGTACTTCTGTGAGATACCTTTTTTCTTTTTTTAAGTTTTATTTTATTTATTTGAGAGAGAGAGAGACAGTGCAAGTGGGGGAGGGGCAGAGAGAGGGAAGGTGAGAATCCCAAGCAGGTTTTGCACCGCCAGCACAGAGCCTGACACGTGGCACAAACTCCCCAAATTGTGTAATCATGACCTGAGCCTAAACCAAGAGTCAGCGCTTAACTGACTGAGCCAGCCAGGAGCCCCATCTCTGACATATCTTGAGTAACTACATAAGACCTGCTGAAGAGCCATCCTCTCTCTCCTAAAATAGACAAGGCAGCCTCTCCATATCTAGGGCATCCCTACATCACTGACTACTTCCTGGTGACCCTTGGGTGTGTGTGTGTGTGTGTGTGTGTGTATAAAGTTATATTTAAATTATTTTTGAGAGCATTGTTCTATAAGATACTAGGTTTTTTTCTTTAAATATTTGCTGAAAATGTTGCATCTTATTATTTCTTCTTATGAAAAAATAGTATTTTTTAAAAAATCACTCAAATATAACAGTTTTTCTTAGAATTAAAGTTAGTGACCAGAGCCTATATTGCATGTATAAATGTTAACATGTAGAAAAATTACTTTACATCATATCTGCCCCGTGGAAATTGTTTGTATGATTTAATGTATTTGAAGAGATTTATGTTGCTCTGTTTCCTTAAATAAAAGATTTCTGTGGAATATTTCAAGGTGAAAGGGGTCTAGAGAACTTCCCATTTTAGAAACAAAAGAAACTCGCTGATTTTCCTTACCAAGAGTTATGGACAGAAAATACATGAAATTAGATCAGTAGGCTGCAAAATTCACCTTAAGTTCATTAAATGTAATGCTTGCCTGGAATTCTCTTTTCTCACAGAAGTACTCTGTGTGTAGACTTCTCTTTGTAGAAACAAGTTGTAAAAAGGACATGAGAGCCAGAACCTAAGAGGATCTGAGGGTGAAGGAGGATTTTGTTTAATTTCTTTATCAAAAACAATTTACTCTGGCATAAAAATAAATATCTTTTTCAAAAAATTAAAATTTTATTCTTTTGTGTCATTTAAAATTGTATCTCAGTGTTAAATTTCCCTTTTTAACTTGTCACGGTGGAGTCCTAGATGTGCATTGCAAGGTTAAACATTATTATTACTGATCCATGTGTCTTTGAAAGCATCTGACTTAGAAAGGAGATTTCTAATATATTAGTTTTTTTTTTTTTTTTGGAGTCATTGTACATATGTTAAGCATGATAGATCTATTATACAATTAAAAAATGCCATTATGGGGCATCTGGGTGGCTCAGTTGGTTGAGTGTCCAACTCTTGATTTCAGCTCAGGTCATGATCTCAAGGTCATGAGTTTGAGCCCTGTGCCAAGCTTTGTGCTGACAATATGGAGCCTGCTTGGGACGCTCTGTCTTGTTCTCTCGCTGTCTCACCCTCTTCTCCTCCCCTGTTTGCATGTGCTCTTGTGCATGCTTGCTCTTTCTCTCTCAGAATAAATAAACATTAACAAAAATAAAAACACTCTTCATTATATATGTTTACAATATTCTGTACTTTTTTTTTTAGAATTGGAAGACAGTTGTAAATTATAAGCCTATACCAAATTGTACCTGAATTATTTTCAGTGCCAAGAATATTTCAGTATAGTTTTAGTTTTAAAAAAAATAAATCAGAAAACTTAAAATTTAGGATGTGAAAATGATAGTTCTTTAATCCAATTATGTATAAAAACATTTTTTAAAAAGTAAGAAGATAATCTTCTATATAAAAAATCCCTTTAATTCAATAGAATAGTTGGTATTATAGTAAGCAATGTAAGGGTATGGTAGAATCCTTTAAAACCTTAGAAATATGTTTGAAAGTCCTTTTTAAAGTATGATATTCTGTGTTACAGAGGCAAGACTGGAATGCATTGGTATTATGAAAGCCTTTTACCTGTGGAGAAGTTAAGGCAAACCACCAAGATAACATAATGTTTAAATCTTACTGCAGTTTTAAATTTTGGTATACAAAGTCATTAGCTTCAGAAAGCATAGAACTCTTTTGGAATTGTGCTAGCTTGCTTTCTAAATATACAAAGGAAAATAATTTTCTGATGAGGAAAAGCTAGTGTGACATTGGTGTTACAAAATTGAGATGTACCTCCTAGACTTGTCATGTCCAGGTTGAGAGAAGGAACATTTTTAACTTGTAGGTGAGAGGTAGGTGGAGAGATGTTCTTACTTGAGGAAAAACATGAGATTGGGATACAGAAGTCTGTTAACTCTATAATTAATAAACTACTTGAGCCATTGGGACAGCTGGGGGATTTTGACATCTAATTGAGTTAGGAGAGCAAACAACCATGGATTTCTGTCTTTTATTTATATCTTTTTGTCAGGTATTAAAGTCTGATATTTATATATGAGAGCCAAATAGAAAGATACTATGTTGAACCACTTGCATACAGATCTTTTGGGTGGTTGGGTTGAACTTCTTAAGTAATTAATTGCATTAACTTGTTGAACAGAATTTCTTTTTATTTAAAAATTTTTAATGTCTATTTTTGAGAGAGAGAGACAGAGAGAGAGTACGGGCAGGGGAGAGAGGAGGACAGAGAGAGAGGAGACACAGAATCTGAAGCAGGCTCCACGCTCTGAGCTGTCAGCAGGTAGGCCGATGTAGGGCTCCAAGTCATGAACCGTGAGGTCATGACCTTAGCCGAAGTTGGATGTTTAACCTACTCAGCCACCCAGGTGCCCCATACTTGCTTTATTAAAAGAATATTTCAGTCATTTTGATTTTTATAGTAATTTTGGTAGAGACTTAAAAGAAACATTAAAAGATTTGACTTTATATTAATATTATAGAGCTTGGTTCGTAGATAGTTTATTTCTTGGATTCGGCGTAAGATTTTATGTAAATAAATACAAAAGTCATAGTGTTCTTAACCCTTTTTTATTTAGTGTAAAATTTTGGTGAAGTAGCATAGGTCATTGCTGCCTTAGAATAGGTATATCGCCCTAAGCCTCCCTATGTTTTGTTTAAACAATTTTTTTTTAATTTTTATTTATTTTTGAGGGAGGGAGAATGCGAGCAGGGGAGGGGCAGAGAGAGGGAAAAAGAGGATTCAAAGTGGGCTCTGTGCTAAGAGCAGAGAGCCCAATGCTGGGCTTGATCTCACAAACTGCGAGATCATGACCTGAGCCAAAGGTGGACGCTTAACCAACTGAGCCACCCAAAGCACCCTTTCCATTTTTAAGATTCTAGATTGGACTGCCCAGACAACAGTTTATTTGTACTGTATCTCATTTCACAGAGGATTTTTGGTGACTACTACTACTGTTGCTACTACTAATAAGCATTTATTAAGTGCATGCTTACTTTGAGCTAGGCATATGATCTTGTCTAATTCCTACACAAATCCTATGAGGTGAGTATTATCTGTGTTTTGCAGTTGAGAAAATGATGCTTAGAGGAGTTAAGTAACTTGCCAAAATTTAACCTTCTAAGAGATGAAGCTAGAATGCAGATTTAGGAAATCTAATTTTTGCTCCTAATTTCTATGGGAGGGGGGGGAGGGGATTGCAAACCAGAATTAAATGTCCAAACTGGGAAGAAAAAAGAAAAACAGTGGAATTTCATGTCTTTAGGTCCCATGGCTTTTATGACTGGATCATGAATTTGACTCTGAATTCACTCTAGGAAAAAAAAAATGGAAGAGAGCAAAATGGGTATGTGAGAATACCACATAAAATCCTTTTCTTAGGACTTAATTCTCAAATAGAGTCCCTCTGTGGGAACCTCAAAAAAGAGTCTCTTTGGAAAATGTTGGGAATAATTTCTTCAGTAATATTTCTTATAATATATCTGGTTACAGGTTCAATAGGACTGCTTCTTTCTGATCTCACAATGAAACTTGAGGCAATAATGTCAAAGCATGATTTGGTCAGAGTTCTGTGAGATACTATGATAGTATGGACCAAGCATGCGTGGTTTGGTATGATCCATGTATGAAATCCAGAATACTGAGAAGGATGGAACGATGGTTTGTATGTTTGCCAGTCAGTCCTGAGTTTTGTATATACTTCAGAAATCAAATGAACACAGAGTAGAGTTAACATCTTTGTTCTGAAAATTGAGAAGCATAGACAAAGAACATAGTGACAATTCATGTTATTGAGTTCACAATTGAATGAGTATCCCAGGCTACAGGACTGTTCTAGAAGCCAAGAAGGTGAACTTTAGTAAGAAGATATTTTTCAGTCCTGTGAAATGCAGCAGAGATGCCTGATTAGATGAGGACTGAAAAATTAAATTTCAGAAACAGGTCTTATGTATCTTAGCAAGTACAGTGTCAGTGCTGAGTGTTGCGGAATAGAAATTCCATTGTCTTGGATTCAGGATTGAGTACAAGATGAGGAAGTGGCAACTTTGTGTGTTGACTTCTCTTGTAGTTGAATGTTGTAATGGGAAGGAGAGAACCTGAAGCTCAGGACCCCAGCATTGAAGGAGAAGTTTTGTTGAAGGACTTAAAGAGACTTGAGACTGTAGGCTAAGGACAAGGAACCAATTTAGAGGGAAATATTTAAGATAAAAAACAGTGATGATTGATGTTGCAAGGTACACATGTTTGGGCCTGGAAGGGATGGAATTCAGACCATTGAGCGTGGCAAATAAATCAGCTCTACTGAAAAATAGAGTACCTACTCGCTACCTTCCCCAAGTCATTCAGAGAAGTATAGACATGGGGATAATGGGGTTTAGTCTAGAAAAGGTGGATGAAATCAGAATATGAATCAAGAGTGCATGACCCAACTGAAGAGGTGACTGAGACCAGCAGCAGTTCTCTGCTAAACCCTGAAAATGAGAGCTGTCTTGGGAGCTGTAAATAAGGGGAAGTGGGGGTGGAAGATGGGTTAAACTAGACAGTGACAGAGAAGCCAAGAATCCCAGCAAAAATAAAAATGTAATTCATTTTGACATTTCTTCCGGTGTATGATTTTGCTTTTGTACCTAGTGACTCCTTCTGCCTCAGGAGCTTGCTTACCCAGGAATACGTGTGGTGGAAGCAACAGGGAACTGGGTAGTAAGGAAGCTGGATTTGCACCTCTCATATAGGAAGTTTGTTGTAGGCAGATATTTGAAGCCCATTTAGAGTTGGCATGTGGAGTTCAAAGCTAAAGACTAAAGGCCTTAGGGACTGTGTTTGTTGTTGGAGACACATTGAAATAAAGAAAAGTAGAGGACACTCAGTGACTGAACTGTATTTACTGGCTGGAAAGGCACACAGCCTGACCAGATCAGTTCTCAGCATCCAAGGGGAGTGGATTTCAGGGCTGAGTGAAGGGAAGAGGAGAAAAAGGAAAATGCTTTTCTATCATGTAAAGGGCTGGTTAAGAAAATGTCATCTACTCTGGGCATCAAAGAACAGCTTTTAGTTGATAATGCACCAGGAGCAGCAACAACTGAATAGTTTGTGCAAGGTGCTGGAGCTCTTTGTGGGCAGAGAGCAGAAAGCCCATGGCAATGAAAGTAGTAGAGAAAAATCATAGAGGAAGGAAAATGCTCTGCCACTTACTTAATGTGGTAAAGACCTGGTAGAAAAGGGGAGAAATTGTTTCATTCTATTTGTAAGTAATCAACATGTTTTCCCGGCCCTCACAGCCCAAAATCAAGAAATAGGAGCCACAGTAACACCAGAAACTAGGGATTTCTTGAAAGTCTTGGTTTGGAGCTCCTCTGTTTGACCTGGGACTCCAGAAATGCCTTGTCCAAGTGCAGGCTCTGAGTGGCTAATGGATTTACTGTCTGGCTACTATGCCAGCAGCCGTGGGCTAGAAAGGCCCCTACTTTTGAGGCTGTTAACTCTTTTGTGGTCAAGATTCCTTTCCTTTTTGCCACTTTTCCTTCAATGGACAATTTTGTTTCTTGTGTCTAGTGGGCTCCCCCTACCACCAAGTCATCCACGGTGTGAGGGTCAGGAATCTTCTTCTGCTGATGGCCCATCAGTCTACCATGGTAAGATTGCCTTTGGGTTCAGGCCATGTGCCTGAACAAGTACTTGGCAGAACTTGTCTCTTGCTCTCTCAGCACTCCTTTCAACAAGAGCCCCATGGGCTTGTGTTACTCTGCACCTATGGGATGAGCCTGAAACCAGGGCGTGGGAGTCATGGGAACCACTCAGTCTGGTTTGCAAACACTCTAGGGGCTTAGCCCGCTTCTCTGCAGGGGTTGCTTCTGTTTTCCTCCTGGACAAGATTTTGTGTGATTAGGTAAGCTGGTCTTCAGGAACTGTGGAGTACATATAGATAGATTAGGTCCTGATACAAGGGTCAACCCTTGTATTTTTGTCTTTTGAGCTTTCTCTCTCTATGTCTTGGGAAAAGAAATAAGGAAGAAATGGTTTGAGTGAACCCATCATTACTGGCTTCTGATTTTTCTAGCTCTGTCAGAAAGGTCATTTTTGTGGATACTTGTTACTAGTTATAATACTTAATAAGAGTTTCAGGAACGCATTTAATAGTTTCTCGTAGGTATACAATCGTTTTTCTCAAGCAGATTTGGTTTTTAATCACAAATCCTGCATTAAGAATGGTAATAGTCTAACATTTTTGAGATCATCCTGACAACTGAATTTATACCCAATTTGTAAAGAGGCTGTCACTAATTGTATCTACTTGCATCTTGTGTAACCTGTGAGCAATTTGGAGGGAACAGATTCATTTTATTCATTCCTCTGTTCGTTATGCTTACTGTGTAGTAGACATGCAGAAGTGGAGATAGTAACAATAATGAATAGAAACATGGAGTTTCTGGAACTTGTATTCTGATGGATCTTCAAAAGATTCTTGAGGGGTGTGTGTGAGGGAGGAGAGTTTTGAAATGGGCATATGGGATGGTCTGTTAGGGTTCCCCAGAGAAGCAGAGCCAACAGGATGTATATAGAGAGAAAGAGATTTATTATAAGGAAGTCCTAAGATGTGCACTGCACAAGCTGGAGATCTAGGAGAACTGATGGTGTAGTTCCAGTCAGAGTCCAGAGGCCTAAGAATTGTGAGTGCTGATGGCATATGATTCAGTCCAAAAGCTCGCAAGCTTAAGACTCAAGAAGAGCTGATGTTTTCAGTTTGAGTTGACTGGAACTCAAAGTTGGCAGGAAAAGATGGATGTCCTGGCTCAAGCAGTCAGACTGGAGGGCTTCCCTCTTATTTCAGGGAAGGTTAGACTTCTTGTTCTAGTCAGACCTTGAACTGATTGGTTGAGGGCCATCCACATTAGGGAGGGCAGTGTGCCTTACTCAGCCTTTGATGCAAATGTTAATTTCAAAAACACCCTGAGACACACCCAGAATACTGTTTGACCAAATGTCAGTTAACACCCACCCCCAGCCTAGTCAAGCTGGCACACAAAATTAACTGTCGTAGACAGTTTATACTTCTACAAGAAGTTTATAGTATAAACAGCAGTATAATCATTTTAAAGCATCATGAAATAGGCCCTGAACTTCTAAAATTGTTGAACTAGAAATTACTCTCCCACTTTCCAGGATTATTTTCATTTGAAGTTGACCTAGTGTATGTTATTAAAAAACTATTCAGGTGTTAACAAACTTGACTCTTCTCAGTGATTGAATCACTCTTGTGCAGAAACCCTTTGGTGCAATGGAAAAAAAGTGCTGTTGGTAAAAGAAGGGATGTCAAATGTAGTACAGGACTGTTGAGTTAAATTTTTTTTAAAAAGTACAGTAGCAATGAACTGCCATGCTGCTTTATTATCTCTCCCTGTATGTAGTGCTGATTTCTGATCTTTCTGGATTGTGTTCAAAACAAATGACGGTCTGTGAATGCAAAAATATTAGTATTTTGTGATAGCCTTTTAAGTTATAAAAACTCATATCGTTGAAAAAATTCCTAGATTCATAAAATGATTTTTACTGTCCACATATTCCTTTACTTATGTGTCCCATCATTTATCCTTTATCACTAAAATTGTTTACTGTTTAATGATGCAGTGAATATTCTTGTTTATAAGTTTTCTACATAGCTCTCTCTCACTTTTTTTTTACAGTAAATGTTGTGCAGTTAATAAATAAATGGAGTGGAGCTGTGTCAGTGTCTAGTTTTGAATAGGTTTAATAAATATTGCCTAATTGCTTTTATTTATACACTCTTATATAAAATATTAATAATAACAGCTAACTTGTATTGAGTGCTAGGTAGAACCTGGGCTTTATATGGATTTTTTCATTCAATCCTCAAAATAACCTTGTGAGGGAGGTGCTAATATCACCCTTCAGGAAACAGCTGAGTACCTACTATGTGCAAAGCACTGTGATAGGCAAGGGGACTATAGGAATGAACAAAGCAACCATTGTTGATGCCCACATTCTAAAGGAAAAGGACAGCGACTATTCTCAGTTTATTTGTAATTGTGAGAAAGACTGAAAGAGGAATTTAGGCTACTTTGAAAGTGTATCACACAGGGTATGGGGCGCGGTGTGTGACAAGAAAACAATTATCATTGAAAAAACACCTTTGCAGCCTAAGTTGAGTAGGACATATGGGGGAAGGAAGTATTTTAGGTTGAGGAGGCAGCATGTGTGAAGGCCTTGAGGTGGTAAAATGGGGGCATGTTCAAGGAACTGCAATTAGATGAAATGTGACTGGAACTATGAGGTGTCTAGAATAGCTCAGGGTGAGACTGGGGCTAGATCACACAGGGTCTTTTTTGGTCATATTAAGGATTCTGTACTCTGTCCTCAAAATATTGGGAAACGTTTGAAGTATTCCAGGTAGAGGCCCTAGTGGATTTACTTTTTAAAAAGAACACTTTGGCTGCCATATGGACAATGGGTTTGTAAGGTATACAGTTTTCTATTTGCTCTATAATTTTCATCAGCCCTTTTAATGTCAGTTTGATAGGTAGAGGTGCTTACATTTCTTAAAAAGAAGCCAACTTAAATCTGTAATCATGGGGGTTGATGCAGGGGTTGGAGCTGTGGCTTGGGGGAGAAGGAAGGGATGATTCAGGGTTTAGAAGAAACTCTCGATCTCTTCCGTCACGGTGTCCAGAAGACTAAGTTTGTATTTGAGAAGAATATGTTGCCCAGCAGTTCTGATTTGTGAACAGTCTGAATTTGGGGAGCTGCTTTCTGTCATGATGCTTGCCGCCATCCCATCTGGTGTTCAATGATCACATCAGAAAGGATGTCATTTAAGGGTCTTACTAAAAGATTCTGAGGACTCTGTAGATTGACAAGACACGATATGGGGGAGAAACGTAGATATAAGGTTATTTTTATTTTATTGTATGATTTCTGTCTCTTTTTATCTGCCTCGTGATGCCAGTGAAACTAAGACGGCTGTCTGGCATGTGCATAGGTTGGTTGTTAGAGAGCCTCTTATGGTTTCACTTACCTTCTCTAGACAGCTCTTCCAGTAAGTTACCAACCTCCTATTTTTTCTCCTAAGATTTAGACAGTAAATTACAACCCATTTCTTACAATTGTAGTTCCATAAAAGGTACACTTCTATTTGTTCTAATTTTTCCTCTTAAATTTTAGTTTCAAGAAACAGAGCTTTTAAAAAAAATTTTCCTGCTTTTGATCAAGTTAAAAATTTTTAACTGAAAAATTTTAATATATAAACTAAGGAAAGGTTAATAGCCCTTACCATAGAACTCCTTTCCGTTTACCCTCTTTGAATCTTTTCATGATCTCAGAAGGGAAAAGAAGATGGAAAGTTTGTAAAAATATTAATATATTTTGTAATGCTTTCTGTATTCTAAAATGTATTGTGTGAATCTTGTCTTGTAGTGGAATCATGACACAGACTTATGTGTTCAAATGATCATGCTGCTTTTTACTTCGATTACTCAGAAGTAAGCTTGAGTGCAGCAAAGCTCTAAAAATTACAAGTAGAGTGGGTTGTGTTTTGAGGTTTTTAATCAGTATAAACTAAAGTGAAATAGAAAAGTTCCCTCAAGATACTGTTTTGGGATGTGATTTTACATTGTAGGTATTTATACTTTGGTTTTCTTTCTTTTTTTTTTTTTAACGTTTATTTATTTTGAAGGGAGGAGGGGCAGAGAAAGAGGAGAGAGAGAATCCCAATAAGGCTCTGCCCTGTCAGTACCAATGTGGAGCTTGATCCCACGAACTGTGAGATCATGACCTGAGCCAAAATCAAGAGTTGGCCACTTAACTGACTGAGCCATCCAGGTGCCCGTTTGTTTTTATTTCTAATCATGTATGTGATTTTGGGATTATTTCATTAACGTGAAGAAGATTTATAAAAGTGAAAGAAGTAGTTCATCATAGTATTAATATTTTAACAATAATCTTCTGTACCTGCCTTAGGAAGAGATAAAATTTTTTTTTTCCTTTTATTCTTTAAAACAAAACAAAATAAAACTGAGCTAATTTAAGCAGGCAGTTTCTGGGAAAACAAAGGCTTTGGTCTACATGCTTTTGATAGTAGACGTTGTGACCATATCATGTATGCTTTCTTAATAATGTCTGACATTATCAGATTGATTAACTCAGCATGGGGCCTAATCAGATTTAACTGCGGTTGGCAGCTGTACACTAGAAGAATAGTTAATACAGAGGAGGAATAAAATTAGTTTTTTAATAAGCTGCGTTAAATAAAAAACTAAAAAAAGTATCGGGAGTGTTCATTATTTCCCATTGACATGTAAAACTGTTGTGTTCACACAGTATCCTTCTCAAATCCATGCTGACGTATATTGTCAAAGATTGGCTACTGCCAGAATATACACATGCTGATAATAAGATTTGCATTTGATAATTGATGGTGTAGGTTTCAGGGAGTTATGATTTCCTGCAGGCTTCAGAGGTCAACATTTTTATCTATGTAGTGTGTTCATTGTGTAAACGTCATAGATTATCCAACCCATCTAAGAACTAGAACCAAAACCTCTGCTTACTTTTCCTAGAATCAAGATATTTCTTTAAAAACTTAGTCTTTGCTGGTGCCTGGGTAGTTCGGTCGGTTGAGCATCCATCTTTGGCTCAGGTCATGATCTCATCGTTTGTGAGTTTGAACTCGCATTGGGCTCTGTGCTGACAGCTCGGAGCTTGGAGCCTACTTCAGATTCTGTGTCTACCTCTCTCTCTGCCCCTCCCTTGCTTGCACTCTGTCTCTCTAAAATAAATAAACATTTAAAAAAAATGCAGAAGTAATCCTTTTCCTCATTGCTTTTTAAAAATATAATCATGAAAAGTTAATAAATGATACATAAGAAAGAGTCCTAAAGTAAGGAGTTGTGATTCTGATTCTGCTATTAACTTTAACCAGGGCCATAGAGTTTAATTAGATACATTCACCAAATGTTAAGTGAATGCCTACCATGTGTGGGTCACTCAGGGCTCTGTGGTTAGGACCAAAACAGCAAAGATTTTGACCTCATTCAAAGTGCTATTTTGATGTGCTGGAGATTCTCTATTAAGGATAACAGCCATTAATTATACATTGAGGACTGATTTTCAAAATATTATGAGAAGTGGGCATAACAAAAACAGTCCATTTCTAAATTTTGTTGCATAAAGTATTTGCACCAAATTTTCTGCTTCACGTGGTGTGACACCCAGCTTTTTAGTATGTTTTCTAAAGCTGTTGAGCTAATAAAACTTGCAGTGAATATTCAAATTTTAGTCAGATGTTAATCAGAATTAAAGTAACAAAATAACTGAGTGGAAAAGTTTGCAAATTGTATGGAACAGTTTCTCCTGGGAAAGACTAACTGTATTTCAGAGAGCAGTTTTCCAAAAAAAAAAAACATGCATTAAAGTGTACTTAGATGCCTTGTATGTTAACACATAATCATTTATATACATGTATGAGAAATAATATGTATTCAGTTTCTCATGTTGCTTAAGATTTCTAAGCAATTAGAAACTTAATTAGTACAGAGTCATGACTAGTTTGAACCACCAAAATTAAATGTATTTTTAGTTTAGGGAAAAAAGCAATTTCTTTCATTTTTAAGGTACAGTGGCCCCTACCAGGTCCTTATTGTAAGATCATACAACTTTTAAACATTTGGTAAGTCCCTGAATATGTGATACTAGAGAACTTACTCAACCTTAACTGTAATCTTATGGATGAGAATGAGAGTAAAAATATTCCAGATCAAAGAGAAGTTATTTTGAGGAGTTTTAAGTGCAAGTAAATGGAAGCTTATAATAAACATGGCTATTTAGCTGTCATTGTAGCTTTATTTTAATGTAAAATATGTCTAAGACATGTTGTAAGTACACAGAAACATTTGTTGAATTGAATTAAATGTATGTTTCCTAGATGTAGCTTCCAAAAGATATTGAGCAGTTGTTGAACTACAATAAATAGTAAATAGTAATCACATGATCAGTATTAATTTATGAAATTGGAAGCTAATTTAGAATAAAAAGAATTGATTTGTGGCAGAATTCAGCAGTGAATTTTGTTTAAATGTACTCTTAAAACCTAAATTGCCAAGACTCTGGCTGTATAGAACCAAGCACAGCAGTATTAGATATGATCTACGACTTGCTGATAGTTTATTTAAAAACCTATTCATATACTCATTTTGTGGTTTTTTTTGGATCATAAATCATTCACTATACTAAATTGTCAATTTTTAGTATTATTGGACTTTACATATACTTTGAGTCATTGTGTAAGTTTTTAAAGGGTAGGAGCACACTGTTTAACTTGTTTTCTGTTATAAACATGGTTTTAAAATGACTTATCATTTAAAAAAATTATACTGTCTTTAATTTTCAGGTAATAAAGTGACAGATTCCGTTCAGTAGTTGAGGGGTAATTTAAGGAAACACTTACCCTTCTCTCTTGGATACCTCTGTTAACACTCATTCACTGATGCTTAAAATCAGTTATAGTCAGCAGTGCCTTTCACTCACCTATTAGAAGGCCATAAATGCAAATAAGTGTGGGAAAGATACATGTTTGACTTATTGCCACATTAGGGTTCAAATCACTGATACCAATCTCTTTTCTTAGGAGGCTTTGATAGAGAAGAGAACACAGTGGGATAGGATGGAGCTTGTAGCAAAGGTGGGCTATGGGTACCAAAGATAAATAACCTGTCATAACCTATTTTAAAATTTTGCCAATGCAGTCCCCGTGTTTAAGTCCCTTAACAGTTGTGGGATGTGTTTTGATTACCCCTGTCATTTGCAGCTCTTTCTGGTATTCAGAATTGCACCCTGAAGGTATTTTGTTATGGGGAGATTTTTGATAGTGCTAATATTTTTTGAGAAGTATAAATGTTGTACATATACCATAGCCCCCCCTTACCCTAACAGTGAAGACCTGATATGGGTCAGAATCACATTGGTCTCAGTTTTAAGTGGGAAGTTTTGAGGGATTTTGAACGGGACTAGGCATGAACGTGCAATCTCTTTGATCCTTAAAAAAATTTTTTTTTTCTAAATGTTTGTTTGTGAGAGAAAGTGTGAGCTGGGGAGGGGCAGAGAGAGAGGGAGACACAGAATCTGAAGCAGGCTCCAGGCCCTGAGCTGTCAGCACAGAGCCCAACACAGGGCTCAAATCCACGAACCAAGAGATCATGACCTGAGCTGAAGTTGGATGCTTAACCAACTGAGCTACCCATGTGTGCCCCTCTTTGATCTTAATTCACATTTTGAACTTTTTTTTCCCTTTCTGTATTTGGAAGTTGAAAGTGTTCAGGTTGTTTACTTAGAAAGCCTCTTATAGACCTAAGAGCAGCCCTGGTTACCCATTTGTCTTATTCACTCAGAAATGGTGCCTTCTTTTAGTGGCACTTGCCATAATTGTCCTAACACATGTTTGACATGTAACCCACTGCTTGGGCTCAGTGAATATTTGTTGAATACAGTAGGGAATATTGGAGACTCCATTTTTCTATGTTTGCTTCCTACTGTCCTTTTCTGTGTTTACTGAATCTGCTTTTTTTTTTTATTCATGTTACCTTCTCTCTTAGTTCACATTCAGAATTCCCATAGTGGGTCAAGTTGGTCAGTGACCATTCAGTCTGGGGTGACCAGAAAGCAGAGTTCTTACACCAGTTATCCCTGAGACCCCCAGTTTCTCTTCCCTTCAACCTTTAGAGGGTTGCCTTTCCTTGGGGTGTGGAGTTCTATTCTAATTGGCTGTGGCTTCAGTAAATGGCTTGCCAGACCCAGAGCTTGAGGAATCAGTCACTCATGGGTAGGCAGAGATTATAATGATGACTGTTGGTAGAGCTGTTGGTAGAGCCTAAATGGAGAAATATATTTTATCTTCTACACGTGCTATTTATACATTAACTCAGAAACAGTTTTTATGGGGGGGGGGGGTATATATAAAATGCAGAAAGTATATATATTTGTATTGTGAAAGTTAAAATTAAAACTTTAATGAAAAGTTTATATTTGTGTTTAGAAGAATGATTTTTAAGTTTTCATAGTTACTTATATCTACTTATGTTTAAGTATACCTATATATCCATATTTAGGTACATCTACTTATAGGAATATTTTTTCTTGATATACTAATAACTATATCTTCCTGTGTCCATCTTGTCTTTACAGTTATTACAACTGTGATCTAACATTGATAAAAATAAACATGTATAAGGAAATAACATCTATTTTCTTAAATTTTCTATATTTTTAATGATAAGAATAACCAGAAAATCTTGTGAATAGAAAACTCTGTTTCTGAAAATTCCATTAGGGGTAACATTAGGTATCTGCTAAATGCCTTAGAAATCTTTGAAGTACAGATAGTTTGAATTATTTTTATTGAAGAAATATAGGCCAAATTTTCAAAAGTAGCTTCATTGTTTTTTCATGAAGTAAATATTAGCTGCTATTTACTGAGTAATTTCTTTGTACCACGGATAACTTTGGATGTAATTTTAATTCATTCTCCAGATGATTCACAAGATTGGGGGAATTATTTACATTTTGCAAATGAATCTCAGGTTCGGGATTTGGCCACTTGTTCTCCAAGTTGTATGACTGGCAAGGAAGAAGAGCTGAGGCTTGAACCCGTCTCCATCTTATTCCAAAGCTCAGCCCTTTCCCTTAAGCTGTATTTAATTTCTGTTGTCCTATATAAATGACTACATTGCAGTGAATGAAAAAAAAAATAGTATCATTTTTGGTCCTTCTGAGAAATTTTTTTATTACATTGCATTTTGTGAGCTTTCGTCTAGGCCCTTCTGTCATCCGTGTGTAGATGTTAGAAGATGAATGTTCAATGTAATGAATTAATAAGTATGTAAAACCTTTAGTCTAATGCCAATGACACAGGCTTACCTTCTAATGTTATTACGTATCAGCTTCTGTACTGTTGTGAGCAATTTTCTTTGACTCCTACCATATATTTAATATAAACAAAGCAAACACATATAAATATAATTCTCATGTTGGAGGCCCTTGGGTGGCTCAGTTGGTTGAGCATCTGATTCTTGATTTGGGCTCAGGTCATGATCTCAAGAGTTGTGAGATTGACCACTGCATCAGGCTGCACGCATGGAGACTGCTCAAGATTCATTCTCTCTCCCTCTGCCTTCCTCCCTCCCTCTCTGTCTCTCTCTGTCTCTTCTCCCCTCTCTAAAATATAAATAAATAAATAAATAAATAAATAAATAAATAAATAAATAAATTTCATGTTGATAGCTGATAAATTTATAGGCTCTTTTGGGAGATAATACTCTAGCAATTTGGGTTCACTTTATCTAAATTGTAAATAAAATTCGCTTTGAATGTTCGACAGTAACACTGTATTTGATTAACCCAAGACTAGTATTCTACGGTGTGAAATCTAGAGTTTTATCTTTTTTCAGGATAAAAATTATATCTTTATATGTGAACAAAATTGATTTAAAGTGAAGTTAAAAAGTACAGTCAGTATACTTTCACAAGTAAGGAATGTGAAATTAACTGGGTTCAACTTATTATACTAAACACATATTACATTATCATTTGTAGGAACCATGATAAAAAAATTGCAGCAGTGAATTAACTTGGTAATGGGCTAGGTTAATTTGTAGAGAAAAGATTCAGGCCAAGATAAGTAAGAATGTGGAGGAGCTGTAAAATAGTGATATAAGTATATCAGAAAAGGCAGAACTTGGAGAGGGCTAAAGTTCATGTTTCATCAGATTGAATATTAGAAGCCAAGGGAGTCCAGAGATAGCTTCATACTTTTTGGGACAGCTAGGACAGGCTGATTTTTCTCGTCAAAACTGTTATGCAAAGAGAAGTTAATAAATGTCACCCTTCGACACTCACCCCTCAGTGCAGATAGATAGGTGATGTTCCAAATTACCCCTAGGGCAACCAATAAAAAGTTTTTTTCTTACTAGAAAAATTGGAACTTAGGAAACTCAGGCTTTGAAAATGGTCACTTACTCCCAAAATTTGTAACTAGGAAGGGGGAAGAGCTGAGACTCGAATCCACCTCCATCTTATTCCAAAACCCATGTTCTTTCCTGTTATGTGAGGATTAAAAGCATATGCCAAATCGTGCAAATTTGCAGGCTTTCAAAAATTTAGGTCTGTGAGTGTCAAAGTGTGGTCTCCAGACCAGCAGCATTGTCACTTGGTAACTTGTTACAAATGTAACTAAAACAGAAACTTTGGAAGTGGAGTCAGCAGTCTTTTAACAGGCCCTCCTGGTAATTCTCATGCAAGCTGAGTTTGAGAATCATTGCCTTAGGATCTTTGCAGTTTGGAACCTTAACACAGATAAGAAGGGTTCTGTATAATGTAGGGCTTTTCCTACTTAGAGTGGTGTTAGGGATAAACTCATTTTGTGACTAGTTGATTGTAATTCAGGTACAACCTGAATTAACAACAGTTTCCTCCTTTTCAGTCCCATGTAGGAAAAAATTTTTAAAAACAATCCAAACAATACATGTGGTCAAATTTGATCTATCTGATTTACCTATTTAAAAAAAAAAATAGCCATCGGGGTGCCTGTCTGGCTCAGCCAGTAGACCACTCACTTGACTCTTGATCTTGGGATCATGAATTCAAGCCCCATATTGGGTGTGGAGCCTACTCAGAAAATAAGCTAAAATAGCTATCAGCCTTAATGTTTCTACTCTAGACTTAATTAAGTATGTTCAGGGAGTTAGAATTTGGGTAAGAACTACATAAAATTTATATTATTCAAAGAAAGAGACCATTTTTTTTAATAAAAGAGAAGTAACTAATTTTAATGAACTGTATGTAACTTTAACGATGTAACTAATCTGTTATTGGCCTTATTTGTGCTTATAAAATTTTGGATAGTTTAATCAAGAAATTTTGCTAAAATAGTATAAAGTAATTTCATTCTCTCCCAGCACTTCAGTAAAGAATCTCTGTACTGACTGGATATTTGATTGTATTAAGAGATTATTAGTCATTTGTGTATGTGTAAGAGAGTGGATGATACTTTGGGTATGTTTAATAGGGGACTATTTGTCTTTTGAAGATACATAATTTCATCTGTAAATATTTCAGTATGTATCTCATATTTGCCCTAAAATAATTGGAATGGGGATAATGAGAGTTAATACATGGGGGTAGAAGGGTAACATGGTCAATCATGGGTCTGAATGTTTGTTTCTTTACCCTCCCCATTTATGTGTTGAAATCCTAATGCCTGATATAAGGTATTAGGCGATAAGGCTTTTAGGAGGTACTTAGGTAATGAGGATGGAGCCCTCATGAATGGGATTAATACTTTTATAAAAGAGACCTCACAGATCTTCCTAACCCCTTCCACCTGGGGAGAACACCATGGCGGCTCTGTGAGGTTCTAGTAATGACCTAGGAAGAGAGCATTGACCAGAACACCACCATCCTGGTGCCTACATCTTGAACTTCTTGGTCTCCAGAACTGTGAAAGTTAAATTTCTGTTGTTAATAAACTATCCAGTTTGTGGTATTTGTAGCAGCCTGAAGACCAAGATAAGGAGTATATAAGGATATCTTTTTTTCTCTAAAAGCATGCTTGTAATGTTTTTTTCCCCTAAATTTCTTAATGTTTACTTATTTTTGAGAGAGAGGGAGAATGAGTAGGCAAGGGGCAGAGAAAGAGGGAGACACAGAATCTGAAGCAGGCGCCAGGCTCTGAGCTGTCAGCACAGAGCCCAGTGTGGGGCTTGAACCCACGAACTGTGAGATCATGACCTGACCTTAAGTCAGATGCTTAACTGCCTGTGCCACCCAGGTGCCTCTGCTTGTTAATATTTTAAAGTGTAAAGTTGGAAAGAAGAAAAACTAACAATGATGTTAACTCAGCACCTTCCTCACACAAGGAAGGCTTGGTTCTTTGGCTAACATTCCTGGCACACATACCTTATAGTGTCAAAAGAAAACTTCCCTGAGCAAAAAGCCGTTTGATACACTCCCATTGGTAGATACAAATTTCCAGTTGTATAATTAAGAAATAACAAAAGCAAATCAGGAAGAAAAACTATGAAAAATGTCACTTTAAAATACCATACTATGGATACAAAATTCATATATAAAAATTTGTCACATTTCTATGCACTGATAATGAAGTAGCAGAAAGAAAAATGAAGAAAACAATTCCATTGAACAAAACAAATGAATAAATAAAAAGCGGAAATAGACCCATAAATACAGAGACCAATCTGATGGTTGCCAGAGGGGAAAGGGTAGGAGAATGGGCAAAACGGGTGAAGGAGAGTGGGAGATAAAGGCTTCCATTTAATGACTAAGTCATGGGCATAAAAGGTACAGCTTAGGAAATATAGTCAATGGTATAATAGTGTTGTATGGTGACTGATGGTAGCTATTCTTGTGAACATAGCATAACGTATAGACTTGTTGAATCACTGTGTTAACACACCCGAAACTATGTAATGTGTGTCAACTATACTTCAATTAAAAAATTGCACCAAAAAGAATGAAGTACCTAGGAATAAACTTAATCACGGAGGTGAAAGACCTTTACTCTGGAAACTATGAGACATTGATAAAAGAAGTTGAAGGTGACACAAATGGAAAGATATACCATGCTCATGGATTAGAAGAATTAAGACATAAAAGGCATCTAGATTGGTGAGGAAGAAGTAAAACTGTCACTCTTTGCAGATGACATGATACTGTACATATATAGAATATCCTAAAGACTCCATCAAGAAACTGTCAGAACTGATAAGTTCAGCAAAGTTGCAGTATACAAAATTAATACAGTAAAAAACAGTAACTTGTTCTTTGAGTGTTCTGCAAGACGAGCACACATTTCTAATAAATTGATAAATGAGTCATGTCTTACAGTATAAGTAGTATGTGACACCAAATGTCACAAGATCACAGCTGAGCCAGTGGTGGTTGAAATTTGTTTTGTTATATACGAGTGCTTTGGGTTACAAGCATGTTTCCAGAATGAATTATGCTTACAAACCAAGCTTTTACATACATAGAAATCATTTGCATTTCTATACACTAATAATGAAATAGCAGAAGGAGAAATTAAGAAAAGAGTCCCATTTACAGTTGCACTGAAAAGATTAAAATACCTAGGAATAAATTCATCCAAGGCGGTGAAAGACCTATATTCTGAAAACAAGACGTTGGTGAAAGAAATTGAAGATGACACAGACGAATGGGAAGGTAGACCATGTTTATGGATTGGAAGAATTAATACAAAATGTCCATACTACCAAAAGGGATCTACAGATTCAACAGTCTCTATCAAAATGCCAATAGCATTTCACAGAACTAAAACAAATAGTCCTAAAATTTGTATGGAATCACAGAAGACCTTGAATACCCAAAACAATCTTAAGAAAGAAGCTGGAAGTATCACAATCCCAGATGTCAAGACATATATACTACAAAGCTATAGTAATCAAAACAGTATGGTACTTAGATAAAAATAGACACACAGATCAATGAAAGAGGGTAGAGGGCCAGAAATAAAGCCATCTTTATATCGTCAGTCTCCAAAAAGGAGGCAAGAATAGACAATGGGAAAAGAAAGTCTTGTCAATAAATGGTGTTGGGAAAACTGGACAGCTACATGCAAAAGAATGAAACTGGATCACTTTCTTACACCATACACCAAAATAAACCCAAAGTGGATTAAAGACCTGAATGTGAGAACTGAAACCATAAAACTCCTAGAAGAAAACAGGTAGTAATCTCTTGGACATCAGCCTTAGCAACATATTTATGGATATGTATCCTCAGACAAGGGAAACAAAAGCGAAAATAAACTGTTGAAAAAAAGTTTTATACATCAACATAAAAAAAGCAACCTAGGGAATGGGAGAAGGTATTTGCAAAAGGTATATCCAATAAGGGATTAATATCCAAAATATATGAAGAATTTCTGCAGCTGAATATCAGACAAAACAAATAATCTGATTTAAAAATTGGCAGAAGACTTGAATAGATATTTCCCAAAGAAGATGTACAGATGGCCAACAGACATATGAAAAGACACTCAACATCACTCATCATCAGGGAAATGCAAGTCAAAGCCACAGAGATCTCACCTTACACATGTTAGAATGGCTAGTATCCAAAAGACAAGTAAAAGTGTTGGCGAGGATGTGGAGAAAAGGGAACCTTGTACACTGTTGGTGGGAAGGTAAATTAGTACAACCATTGTGGAGTTTGTTCAAAAAGTAAAAATATGAATACCATATGATCCAGTAATTCCACTAATGGAATTTACCCAAAGATATGAAAACACTATTTCAAGGAAAATGAAAACCCGAAGAAAATGAAAACACTATTTCAAAAAGAAGAATGTACCCCTCTCTTTACTGTAGCTTTGTTTACAATAGCCAAGATATGGAAGCACCCAAGTGTTCATTGGTAGGTGAATGGATAAAGAAGTTGTAGTGTGTATGCATATGAATGCATGCATGTAGACACAAACTAAGCTATGAAAATGAATGAAATTTTGTCAGTTGCAACAACAGGGTTGGACCTAGACGTATTCATTATGCTTAGTGAAATGAGTCAGACAGAGAAAGACAAATACTATATAATTGTACTTATATGTGGAATCTAAAAATAACAACCACAACAAATGAACAACGACAACAAAAGAAAGCAAACAGAGTTATAAATACAGAAAACAAACTGGTGGTTGCCTGTGGGGAGGTGGGTGAGGACGATCAGTGATATAGATAAAGAAGATTAAGGGGTACAGACTTTCAGTTACAAAATAAATAAATCATAGAGATGAAAAGAACAGCATAGGGAGTGTAGTCAATAAAATTGTATTAACATTATATGACAGATAGTAACTACACTTATTGTGGTAAACTTTGAGTAATGTAAAGCATTGTTGAATCACTAGGTTGTACACCTGAAACTAATCTAGCATTGCATGTATATTATACTATAATAATAAAGAGGTATCGTAGTATGTTACCATAAATGATAAAAGAGGGTGCATTTTTAGACCCCATACTTAAAAGATCTTTTTGATTATTTTTTAAATAGACACATTAGCTGAATACTGTGTTATTTTATTTTATTTTATTTTTTATGGTTTACTTATTTATTTTTGAGAGAGAGCACAAGTGGGGCAGGGGCAGAGAGAGAGAGGGAGAGAGAGAATCCCAGGCAGGCTCCATGCTGTCAGCCCAGAGCCCAGTGCGGGGCTCAAACCCACAGACCATGAGATCATTACCCGAGGCACAATCAAGAGTTGGAAGCTTAATCAGTTGAGCCACCCAGGCACCCCTGTGGTATTTCAAATGCTTGCTATTTAGTTTTAAAATGTCCAAGTATTTCTTAATGTTTAGTTAAACTCAGGAGACTAAAAGAAACGACACCTGCCAATAACATTACAATTACAGCCTTTCATTTTCAAGTTGTAATAAGTTGTTTTATATTTCCATTTTAGGAATATAAACCTTGTGTAAAAGTGGTTTTCCTTTATGTAATAAAATTTTTCCTTAAAATGCTGTTACACTTTTGGGTAAAGTTGATTGATAGACTGTTAATTTCTCTTGTGTGTGTGTGTATGAGCGTATTCAGAATAAACTAAAGAGGACTCATTTGAAATGTTTCTAAAGGAAAACTTGAGTTCAGTAACAAGTGAATATAAAAAATATTCTTTAAACTTTTTAAAAAATGTTTATTCATTTTTGAGAGATCACGGGTGGGGGAGGCGCAGAGCGGGGCAGGGGACAGAGCATTCAAAGCAGGCTCTGCACTGACGGCAACAAGCCCGATGTGGGGCTTGATCTCACGAATCATGAGATCGTGACCTGAGCTGAAGTTGGACACTCAAAACTAGCTGAGCCATCCAGTCGCCCCAAGTATGAAAGACTGGTTGGTTTTAGAATATATGCATAGGAAGTATTTGTCACCACAAAACCCAAATATGTATTTACTATCTCATAGAGTTAAGATTGGTGACTACAAAGTAGCAGCCACTTGTATCTAATAGGTCAGTACAGTAAATGTGGGAGCACTTAAATTAGATTATGTGTTATTTCCTGAAGCTATCCAGGCCACGTGGAGCCCAAGGCTTGCTGTCTCTGCTAGTCTAGGTCACTGTTTCTCAGACTGGAATGCATGTAAGAATCACCTGGAGATCTTGTTTAAAAGGTAGACTTTCTTTTTAGTAGGTGTAATGTGGGGCCTAAGAAAATGCATTTCTCACAGGTTCCCAGATGATTCCAGTGTCTATTTGAACAGCAAAGCAAAGGATTGTCGTAGTTGGGAGTTAGAATTTAAAATCTCGGATAAAATGTGATTAGGGATAACATATTCCCACTGAGTTTTAAATATTTCAAATTTTAGTCTTTTCTTGTGTTTAAAAAATGTTATTTGCTTCAAGGGCTGCTGCTAGCCTCTCTAATACTTTTTACTGACTAGATACAAATGGTCCTTGAAAGAGGTGCCAGTTGAGAGGCCTTTGTGAGTTAGGAAAAGATGTCTTTCCTAAGTGATGCAGTCCTGCATACAGGGCTTGAACTTGAGCCCTCACTTACTCTCTAGGCTGGAAGCCTTTGTGCAGTATACATAGACTTACAAATTACTGGTTGATTCTGCCTTTTTAAACCTCTTAGTATAAAGTTACAGAACAATGTGAAAAGACATTTAAAATGCTCATTATAGTGTTAAAATCAACTGCTCAAAAAGTATATAAACAAAACAAGAAATCCCTCTTTTTATAATAGGATTTTTCTCTACGATTTTAATATTCATGCTTTAAAAAAATCTTGCTGTATACTCAGGCTAACTAAAATGCAGAGAACATATACAAGCAACATACTATTAATGATGTTAACTTGAAAAATAGCCATATCCACAGATTACCACTTCTAGGGAAGTGGTTCCCCAATATTTGTTATCAGGCAAATAAGAAGAAATTGGCAGTGTTAGTAAGGTTTTCATATTTATAAATTTATATTATTTAAGGGACTTTTATTATTTTTGGGGGTGTTATAGTGTCCTCTTTGTGAAACAACGTGGGTAATATATAGAGGTATATTTTTGTGTGTGTGGTTGTGTGCAGGCATGCATACCCATGCTACTTTTTGTTTCTGACCTTATTTTCTTCAAAGTGAGAAACAGCTCCCTTGGTCTTTAAGAAAGAAGAGAAATACCAACAAGGATCCTGGTAAAATTTGGAGGGAGATAAAATGGTAACAGTGTTTTTACTTCCTTTACCTGGGAGACCCTCTCATCTGGCTACTGGGTGCCTCATAGTTACCCAAACTCTTGCATCACTTCATGAAAATTCACCTCCTCCTGGGAGAAATCCAGGCCTTCACAATAATCTTTTGTTAGCTAGAGTAGCATGGCAGGTAAGAACTTGAATTAGACAGTCTGTGCACGATCACTTAATGGCAGCATAGCCATTATGTAACCCTTGACAAAGCTATGTAACCTATTTGTGCCTTTTTTATTCATATTTTAAAATCAGGATAAAAGTACATCCTTTGTATGGATGTGGCACAGTCAACATAATAAGCACTCAGCTGCTTTATTGTCCTCATCCTAATTTCAGTTATTGGATGGAAAACAACAGATTAAAGTAAATAAAAATTAACACCCCCACCCCAAGTTTGTTTCAGTCCTGGTATGCTTGGAGGTTTTTTTTCCATGTTTATTTATTTTTTAGAGAGAGAGACAGGGACAGAGACAGAGTGCTAGCAGGGGAGGGGCAGGGAGAGAGGGAGACACAGAATCCAAAACAGGCTCCAGGCTCCGAGCTGTCAGCACAGAGCTTGGCATGCACTCAGATTCACAAACTGTGAGATCATGACCTGAACTGAAGTCAGATGCTTGACCAACTGAGCCACCAGACACCTGAAGTCCTGCTACGTTTGATGAGCTTTCTAGGTGATTCTTACATTTAAGAGATTACCCTGTGTTATATTTAATACACTACCATAAAGATCTTCTCACAGTGAACTTCATCTTGGATCTGTCTTAGCCGTTAAGGAGTGATTATATGTATTCATACATATGAAAGGGTAGAGATCCTATTTATTTTGTCTAAAGCTTTAACATAGTGCCTTGAATATGTGGTCAGACCTTATAGTTTTATGAGATAACATAGACTTACAGAAAATAAGAGCAAACATTTGTACTAGATAAGTTTCAGAGACCTTAATGGCAAATTCACTGAAGAATAAGAAGTCAATCATCTGTGAATATTTTTCCTCTGGTTTATTAGAAAAAGTTTGAATGAACTACATTAAAATCATGATAAAGGGGCACCTGGGTGGCTCAGTTGGTTAAGCTTCTGACTCTTGATTTTGGCTCACAATTCTTTAGTTCAAGACCTGCGTTGGGCTCTTTCTTACAGCACGGAGCCTACTTGGACTTCTCTCTCTGTCCCTCCCCTGCTTCTGCACGCTCTTTCTCTCTCAAAATAAATAAATAAACATATAAAAATCATAATACTTACCTTATTTCTGGAGTAAGACTAACAACTGTCATGGCATCTTCTTTCCCTTTATTTTGGCTTTAGAGTAGTCTTCCCTTTTATTAAATAGGAAATGTACTTTTATTTTTCTTACTTTCTGGTGTAAATTTTCTTTTTTTGTTCAACTTGAGAAGCCATGCAGTAGTAATACTGCTTTTGGATTAAGAAATAGTTCTTAGGCAGTGAGGATGATCATAAGCATAATTTGTAAAGTAGAAACATGTCTTGTTTACCTTGAATAATTAGGGCACTGAATAAAAAATGCTAAGAAACTAACAGTTCCACAAGAATAAATGTGCAGTGGTCTGATTTCTGAGCAAAGCATTTTCAGCTAGATGTTTTTAAAAGAAAAAATTTAAATGTCCTTCATAGTACTTAAATTATCCATGGCGTATAGATAGGTAGAAAGCAGTACTTACAGAGCTATAATGATAAATCATTGCCTTGTTAAACTAGGATGTGAAGCACTAATATTTAGTGTAGACTTTTTCCTGATGTAATTTGTATATGTGGTCAACTAGTTTTATAAGAATTATGTGGTCAACTAGTTTTGTAAGAATTATGTAGGTTTATTGAAGAGAAATCTTGATTTCCAATTGTTGTGATGTTATCTCCTACCTTCCTTGATTACTATCTTAGATTACTCAACCAGAAATGAAAATTGAGAAATGACTTACCTGATTTCTTTGCCTCTTATCATCTTTGTATCAAGTTCAGAATATAGGCAATTTGTTGTATCTTTTTGTTTCATCATTATTTTCTCTAAAGATAATCTATTCAAATTTGTAATAACCAAGAATATAATAAGGCAGGCAATTAATTTCTTGATTCTAAAAAATTACTTTCTAAAGCCATTCACTCTGCTGAAACTTCATTGTTCCTATCTTCTTGAGACTTTCCCCAATTTCCTCCTCGTATTACTGTTTTCCATTCAAGTATATGTGTATATTTTCAATTAAAAAATAACCATCTTATAAACTTTTTTACCTGGAATATCCATTTCTTTTTTGTTGTTATTGCCATTTTCCCTTTTTCTAGTCCTTCTTGGATTCATCCATTATGGAAGGGATTCTACACATTACTGAATCTTCTCTCAGAGGCTGTCATTAATGTCCTTGCTAAATTCTGGTGTCTGCTTTTGCTCACTGAAATTGTCTTCCTTGATTTCTGCAGTAGTACTGTACTTTTCTGTGATTCTTCTTTCTTGGTCCCTTTGCTGGTTTCTTTCTTTTCATGGCTTTAAGTATTTTCTAAACGTGAGGCCTTAGACTTCTCCTATCTGTTTTAGGGTTGCAGATTCCCCTCAAGAGGCTTGTAAGTGATGTGAAGGAATGAATGGGCCAAGTAGGGACACAAGTAATAACTAATCAGATCCCTGTCCAAAGGAAACACTTACTTTCATGTGGGGGAAAAAAAAGTTACTGTAATCAGATCTTCTAATTAAGAGATGTATGGGAAGTCTAGATTTTTCTGTGAGGTATTCCAGACTATGAGTATTAGCAGTCTTTGGAAGTTGGGAATGCCCAAATGAGAGGGGGTTGCTGATTGGATGGGGGTCTATGTAGTTTATCCACTGCACAGCCTTTGGGTGTACAGTCTACATTATAATGTGTCCTGCTTGTACTACCATAGGAGTGGTCCTAGGGATTGCTTTAAAGTTGCATTTTCACAGCAAGTGCACATTTTGTAATTTGAGTATATATTGGTTGGGGTGCTATGGAGGAAAGGTTGATGGGAATGATGGGAGTAAATGTCCCACAAACTACTCTTCCTGCCACAACTGTTGGAAGCTAATCCATTTCTCCTTCTTTTCTTTAAAAACATTACAGTTCAAACAGACATGACTGTGGACTTTTTATTTGTGGGTTCTGCTCTGAATCTTGGAGAGTTCATACAGTCTTATAACTTCAAACATTTCTAAATAGAAAGTGGAGAACTAAATTCTGGTTCCTTTTCAAAAAAAGTTTTAGCTAGTGACTTGGGAGTCACAGTTCTTTGGCTGTCAGCTGATCTTTGAACTGAAAGCAAGTACTTACCTACCTCAAAATGATAGGGTCAGTGAAGCTCAAGGGCCTTCAATTTCTAAAATTTATGATTCAGATTATTCTAGATCTATGTTTCTTGTGTGACTTCTCACACTAGTGCTCATATTTTGAACCACTTCTGGAACACCTTGCTACTTCTGTGTTCTTTTCTTCACCAGCTTAAAATTAGCATATGTCACATTGAAATCATGTTTATTCTCAGTCTAGTTCCTTTCTTAGTCTTTAATCATGGTCATGATAATTCTGACTTGTAAAAAGTTGCTGACTCTTGTCCATCTGTCCTCATGGCCCCTGGGGCAGCACTTCCTGAGGCCTGGCAGCCACGTTTGTTCTCTAGCATATCTCCAGGACTCTAGTGTCTCTGTGTCCCTTTCAACCATTTCCAGTCTGCTGTAAATACTGACCACTCTACTTCTCTTCTCAAACAACTCAGTGGTTTTGATTACTATGAGCTAGAGTCACCAGAGAAGGTTCCCGAAAGGTGTGAAATTGAGCTCTTAACGTTGTGTGCAGTCCTTGCTAGAAGAGTAAAAGAGAGATTTTAGTGGTGGAGCAACAGCAAGAAACAAAAAATAGGAGATGTAAATGGTAATAAAGCATCTTCCTAATTTGGAAAAATAACTGTTGGATAGTGGGGAATAGATTCAGGGCAAGATTAAGGGATCTTTGAAAATTGGAAAGAGTAACATTGAGCATATGTTTCTAAATCACTTAAATCTTAGATACTTTTAGAGATAGAAAGGATTTTAGAAATCAGCGAATGCATCTGTGCATTTTATAAATGATAGTGAATTTATGACTTGCCCTTGATCATATTAGTTAATAGCAGGACCCAAGCTAGACTTCTTGTTTAGTTTGGCAAGGTAGTATGAAAGCAGCCACATAATACTTAAACTGATGAATGTGGCTGCATTCCAATAAAACTTTACCAAAAACAAAGTGCAGGTCTGATTTGGCTTGTGGGCAGTCATTTGCCAACCCATTCTAGAGTATTACTGGTAAGTGTCCTAGTATATTTTTCTCCTTTTGTGTTGGTTTTAGAATTAAGGCATCTAAAAGAGCAAAAACATTAAAAAAAAACCCCTAACTTTAATTTAGAAGCATCATCATATCAAGAAGGAAAGTGTAATTTATTTTTTATTATCAGGTATAAATTTTCATATTTAATTCAACTGTAGAAGTCATACAATAATGTGTCTTTTCACTTGAGGTATAAATACTACTTTTTAGGTATTAAGGAAACTTTAAAGTATAATCTATAAAAGACACAAGTCCTTCATGTGTCTTGAAAATTGTTAGATTATATCTATCAATATTTTCTATGTTAGCAATTAAAATTTGAAATACATTTACAAATTAACTTGTTTAAAATAATAACAGTAGGGGCACTTGGGCATGCCACTCTTGGTCTCATTGTTATGAGTCTGAGCCCCTTGTTGGGTGGAGAGATTACCTAATTAAAACAGCAGTAGTACAACCCATTTTATGTTAACATAAATGTGTTATGAAAAATACGCATTAGTTTGTATTCTGAAAAATTCTTGGAGGAACGTTGTTTTACATTTTTGCAAACCTCTTTAATGTCTGACTTTATTAAACCACAGCTGAATTCTCTTTCTGTTGGTCTCTTATGATATGTTTTTGGAAGTGTATGACACACATATATAATTGGAAAAAGGGAGGTTTGTTTTAATAGCTTTTTCAGATGATTGTGGGTATTTTTGATAATATACTAAAAGTTGACAACTAGTAATTGCATCAGTGAAGTAAGTTAATTAGTGAACTTTTCATACTTTGTTGCATTTAAATACATTGGTCTGTATTACACTTTGCATGCATGCATTCATTCACTTACTGTCTGGATGTGTGTGTGTGTGTGTGTGTGTGTGTGTGTGTGTGTGTGCGCGCGCGCGCGCGCGCGCGCATGTTTGACTTTTTGGTTTTTTCCCTTGTTCTTTGAATGAATCTTTTACCTGTGCATGATATTATAACATCAGGCATTGGTCATTTGGAAATTATGTAAACCTTCCAAATGTTTATGTATTTCCTTATGTACTATCCAAACAATATGCCATTTTTTAAATATCACCCCTGATCTCATGAGAAAAAACATATTGAGATCAAATCGGTATATAATATTATATGTTTCAAGTGTACATTATAATTTAATATTTGTATACATTACAAAGTGATCATCACCACGAGTCTAGTTTCATCCATCACTATACATTTGAGCCCCTTCACCTGTTTTACCCACCACCCAACCCTCTTCCTCTCTGGTAACTGCCAGTTTGTTCTTTGTATCTATGAGTTTTTGTTTTGTTTTGTTTTGTTTTGTTTTTACATTTCACATGTAAGTAAAATCATATGGTATTTATCTTTCCCCACCTGACTTATTTCACTTAGCATAATACCCTCAGGGTCCATACATGTTGCAAATGGCAAAATTTTTCTTCTCTTTTATACCTGAGTAGTAATCCTGTGTGTGTGTGTGTGTGTGTGTGTGTGTGTATACACATACATACCACATTTTTTTTTAAATGAAGTATAGTTGACATACAGTGTTATTAGTTTCAGATGTGCAACATAATGATTCAACAGTTCTATACATTATTCAGTGCTCACCATGTTAAGTATAGTTACCATGTGTCACATAAATCATTACAATCTTAATGACTGTATTCTGTATGTGGTACTTTTCATTTGTGACTTATTTATTTTATAACTGGAAGTTTTAAATACCTTTTCACCTATGTTCAGTCATTCTTTCCCCCACCAAACTGGCAACCACCAGTTCTCTGTATTTGAGTCTGCTTCTGGTTTGTTGGTTTGTTTTATTTTTTCGATTCCACATGTGCAATCATATGGTATTTGTCTTCTCTGTCTGGCTTATTTCACTTAGCATATTACCCTCTATGTCCTTTCTTGTTGTCATAAATGGCAAGATCTCATTGTTTTTAATGGCTGAGTAATACTCCATTGTATATATATACACCATATCTTCTTTATCCATTTATCCATCAGTGGACATTTAGGTTGTTTCCACATCTGGGCTATTGTAAATAAGGCTGCAATGAGCATAATTCTTTTCGGATTAGTGTTTTCCTGTTCTTCACATAAATACTCAGAAATAGAATTGATGGATCATGTGGTACTTCTACTTTTAATTTTTTGTGGAATCTCTGTACTGTTTTCCACAGTGTTGCACCAATTGACATTTTCACCGACAGTATACAGGGGTTCCCCTTTTTCTGTATGCTTGCCAACACTTGTTATTTTTTGTCTTTTGGACACTAGCCATTCTAACAGATGTGAGGTGATATTTCATTGTGGTTTCAGTTTGCATTTCCCTTACGGTTAGTGAAGTTGATCAACTTTTTATGTGTCTGTTAGCCATCTATATGTCTTTTTGCAAAAATATTTATTCATATCCTCTGCTCATTTTTTAATTGGGTTGTTTGCTTTTTTGGTGTTGAATGGTATGTATTCTTTATACATTTTGAATATTAATCCCTTATCAGATACATCATTTGCAAATATCTCATTCGCAAGTTGTATTTTCATTTTATTGATGGCTTCCTCCACTGTGCAGAAACTTTTTAGTTGGAGGTAGTCTTATTTAATTTTGCTTTTGTTTCCTTTGCCTTTGGAAACAGATCCACAAATACATTGCTAAGACTGATGTCATGGAACTTACCACCTGTGTTTTCTTCTAGAAATTTTAAGGTTTCAGGTCTTACATTCGGGTCTTTAATCCATTTTGAGTTGCTTTTTTGTGTATGGTGTGAGATAGTACTAGTTATGCATTCTTATGCATTCTTATGCATGTGGCTGTTCAGTTTTCCCAGCGTCATTAATTGAAGAAACTGTCCTTTCTCCATTGTATATTTTTGGCTCATTTGTTGTAAATTGATTTATATTCTGGACAAATATCTTTTAAGTATTGGTGGCAGATTCAGGTTTTCCAAAATTTTGATCTTTGCTTGGGAGGTCAACTTTTATCATTGGCAACAAATACTTTCAGTTTATATGCATATATATGTATATACACATGTATACATATATATATACACACACACAATAGGTTCATTCAGTTATTATTTTCAGAAAATACCTGCTGTATGCCCAAGTCTGAATAAGAATAGTTTATCTGTCATTCTTTCTTTTTTTAAAAAAATTTTAGGGGCGCCTGGGTGGCGCAGTCGGTTAAGCGTCCGACTTCAGCCAGGTCACGATCTCGCGGTCCGTGAGTTCGAGCCCCGCGTCAGGCTCTGGGCTGATGGCTCAGAGCCTGGAGCCTGTTTCCGATTCTGTGTCTCCCTCTCTCTCTGCCCCTCCCCCGTTCATGCTCTGTCTCTCTCTGTCCCAAAAATAAATAAACGTTGAAAAAAAAAATTTAAACTAGAAGTTGAGTTCAGCAAGTAAGCGCTAAAGTCAACACAATAGTTTAAAAAATTGTTTTAGTAGTTATGTTCATATTGTACAGATACCATAAAATAATCATGTTTTCAGTAATGTTGCTTATGAATTATCACGTGTTATTTTTGTTAAAAGTTTATAGGATTTTAAATTTATGAATTATTAAAAAAAACTCATCTATTTAATGAATTAAGTAGTTCTCATTACATAAGTTAAAAGGAAGTAGACTTCTTAATGCTCTACAACTTAAGCAGTAATTCACAAATGGGGAAGATTTAGAGGAGCACAGAATTAGTTTGGTTTTGAATAGTCTTAGTTTTGCATATGTGTACTTTTCTTCAGACATACTAATCAAGAGGCACCTTCTAGGGAAATGAGTTTCAAGAATGTGAGCCTTGAGATTTTACAAACTCCCCAAAATACTTTAACAAGTGGCCTTGAGGTGAATAATGGAATGTTTGCAGATTTTGAAATCAGATATTCCTCGCATTAGATACTGGCTCCATTACTTGTTAACTGTGTCTGCTTAAGAAGGACAAAATGGAAATAATGCCCTTTGTTTTAGAATTGTTGTAAGGGTTAAATGAGATGAAATATGCACAGTACCTAGAGCAATGCCAGGAATTTAGATATTACTTTCTTTCACTTGTAAGACTGCTTTCTAGTTTTTCTTTCTTTAGGATGACAGATGTTAATTTTCCCATCATTTTCCTGTGATTTATTCATGTTACTATAATCAACCTTCAGTGTGAAGATTCCATTGTGGTGCTATATTTTGTTCAACTGAATTAACAATAAAATTAGAAGATGACTTTTTACAAAGATGATATTGTTTTTATACTAATGTTAATGTAATGAAAATGGTTTTGCATCATTTAATCATAAAAATTTTAACTATGCCTTGAACTTTTAAAAAAAGAGTTTTTAATCATTTTAAGACAGTTAATCCTGTTAGACACAAATGGTATCTGTTAGTTTCTCAAAATTTATTATAATTTGGATAGATCACGAGAATAGTTTGGGAAAATGAACACAGTTATAATAGCTTAGGTGCTAGGTGTTATTTCAGATGCCTCATTCATTCATTCATTCATTGGTAACTGTAATAAGTACTGTGCTAGGTGCTAGAGCTGTAATGGTGAAGAAATGTTATCAGTTATTTATTGCTGCATAATGAACTTCCCCAGGATGTAGTGACAGAAACACTGTATCATCTCTGTGAGTCAGGAATTTGAGTGCAGCATTGCCAGGCTGTCTGGTTAGGGGTCACTCTGAGGTTGCTTGCCAAAACTGTAAACCGAATTTATATTGTAGTTAGTTTACATTGACCGTGTTAACCAAAATTGATCAAAGCCTGGGTTTATAAACTTTGTAATCTTCAAAGTAAAGAGGAAGGAGCTGGGTGTATTGTTTTGTTGCTCTTTTCTTGCTTAAGTCCTGATGATGTCTTTGGTCTAAATGAACCTGGCTGTTCTGCCCAAACCTGCATTCTTGGTGAGAATGGTTATAGGTCAAATGTTGTAATCTTTATCTTACTAGAAGCGTTTGTATGTTGACCTTGGTAATGCACTGTAATTCTCTTCATTGTATAGCTAACACTTACCTGATGCTGACCAATGCCAGACACTATTTTGAACTCTTTTATGTATATTAGCACATTTAATTCTCAAAACAAACCTGTGGCAAAAAAAAAAAAAAAAACAACTACCCTTCCCCTTTTTACAGATAGTCCTTCTCTTTTGGTATCAAGTGTGATAGCTGGTTGTAGAACTTAGCTAAAATCTCCAAGGTCTGGCCAGCACGAGTGGTTTGTACCCAGTGGGGGTTCAGAGATCAGTCCTCTTTCAAGAAGCAAATATGTCAGTCACACAGCCTTAGCAGCAGCCCCCTCCTGGGGGAAAACCAAGTTTTGCCTGGGTTGTCACAGTGCCTAATACAAAGGTACCTAAAAAAAGCCACCTGGAAGTTGTCCTAGACATCTCCCCCTTTTTTTATTTTTTGTTTTTTATTTTTTATTTATTTTTTTTAATCTTTATTTATTTTTGAGAGGCAGCATGTGAGCAGCTGAGGAGCAGAGAGAGAGGGAGGCACAGAGCCTGACGCAGGGCTTGAACTCACAGACCTCGAGATGGTGACCTGAGCCGAAGTTGGACACTCAACTGACTGAGCCACCCAGGCACCCACACGTCTTTCTCCCCTTAATTCCTCACGTCTGGTCTTAAGTACTGTTGTTATACCAACACATTGTTTCCCTTCATTAGTCCCCTCTTCTCTGTGCCTATTGGCTAGGTTCAAGGTGTTAATGTCCAGTCTGACCTGTTTTCATTCATAGCCCTGCATTGTTCTTCATATCTCTTCATTATTTTGTCGTAGTTCTTTGCAAGTTGTAGGCTTTACTAGTTTTTTTTAAATAACAGATTTATTGAGATATAATCCACATTACTATACAATTCACTCATTTTTAAAGTATACAATTCAGTTAGAATATTTAGAATTGTACAGCTATTGGGGCCCCTGGGTGGCTCAGTCGGTTAAGCGTCCAACTTTGGCTCAGGTCATGATCTCACAGTTTGTGAGTTCGAGCCCCGTGTCAGGCTCTGTGCTGACAGCTCGGAGCCTGGAGCCTGTTCACGATTCTGTGTCTCCTCTCTCTGCCCCTCCCCAACTTGTGCTCTATCTATGTCTCTCAAAAAATAAATGTAAAAAAATTAAGAAATTAAAAAAAAAGAATTGTACAGCTAACATCCCCAAGAGAAGTTCTGTACTCATGAGCAGTCACTCATTTCCCCATATCTCCAGACCTAGGCAGCTGCTAATCTACTTTTCAACTCAAGAGTCTTGTCTGTTCTGGACATTTCATATAAATGGAATCCTAAAACGTGTTTTTTATGACTGAAGTCTTTTGCTTGACATAAAGTTCTCAGTGTTCATAGAGGTTACATGTTAGCCCTGTGTTCAGCCCAGGGACTTTTACCACACAATGTCCTTCTTGAGTTGTTCCTCATAAAGCACAGCCTTGCATATGTGTATGGTGTTCAGGACCACCAGGGATTATTGTGGTTTTAGTTGTATTCTCTTTGCCCCTCCACCCTCCATATCCTGCTAAGATTCTGACTATCCTCTGTCAGTGTCAGCCCAGCGGTTGGCCTTCACCAATTCCTGGCTGTGATTAGTTTCCTAGGGCTACCATAACAAATTACCACAAACTGGATGGCTTAAGACAACCAAAGTATATTGTCTCACAGTCCTTAAGTCCACAAGTCCAAACTCAGGGTATCAGCCAGGCCATGCTCCCTCTGAAACCTGCAGGGGAAAATCCTCCTTGCCTTTGCTAGCTTCTTGTGTTTGCCAGTAAACGTTGGTATTCCATGGGTTATAAACGCATCACTCCGAGCTCTGTCTGTGTCTTCACATGGCCATCTTCTCTCATGTGTCTGTGTCTTGACCTGCTCTTCTCCTCTGTGTGTGTGTCCAAATTCTCTCTTATAAGGACACCAGTCATATTGGATTGGGTTCCACTCTGATGACCTTATCATCAACTTGATTACCTCTGCAAAGGCCCTGTTTCCAAATGGGGTGACATTCACAGATGGGAGTTGGTTAGGACAAAAGCTTAACACAAGGTGAGCGCTCTTTCGTTTTCAGTAATGTTCTGGGACATAAATTTCTCCACATTCTGATCCAAAGAAAGTCAGGCTCCTTGGGCCAGGTAGGGTGCTGTCAGTCTTTGAGGCTTGTTTAGACCCTCTTCTAGGCTTAACTTTTGTACTGTGGATCAGGAGTTGGAGGGTGATGAGGAGTTTACTCTTTATCAGCTGTCCACCTGTATCTTCCCTGTGGAGCAGAAGGTGTGTGTGTGTGTGTGTGTGTGTGTGTGTGTGTGTGTGTGTGTGTGTGTGTGTGTGTGTAAGAGGCTGGAAAGTGATCCTGCCATTTAACATCAATTATCCATGGTCCAGATCTAGTAATAGGAGTTGGTAGTAACAAACAGGTGCTGCCTTGTAGCTCCCACCTTCTTGTTGTAGATCTTCTGCAGCCTAGTGCTGTGGGAGATGATACTTGCTCATGTCTACCAGCTGCCACATCCTCTAGGGATAGCTCTTCTACTCCAGGTATCTGTGGGAGATGTGAACTGCTACTCCGTTGATGAACCTACTAGAACAGCTCTTCTATAACACAGAGTTGCTGGGGGCACATGCAAGCTCTAGATGGAATGCTGTGGCATTCCACTATTATTACCAAGTGTCTGTAGATTTTATTTAGTAATACTTTGCAGTTTTTTGCAAGCTGTTTGATCAATCTCCAGAGACTGTGAATGTCTCTGCTGATTTTTGCAAGTTTAATAAATGTTGGGGTGGGCTGGGGGAGTTCTCTGAGCTCCTCATTTGGCCATTCTAGAAAGTCTAACCCCTTGAATAATTTTTAAAGCACTGTCTTTGAGGTAGGGTAGTGAGACAGACAGAAGATTGGAACAGCATATAGCTCTTCAGGGAATACAGGCCATAGAAAAATGATTTCCATTAGTGCTGATGTTATTTTTCAACATATTCAAGCACTGAAAAGTTTTAAAACTCTTTGTTAAAATGATTAAAATCATTCCTCATTTGATTTAATAGCCCTTTTTTTGCACCTACACACAAAACACTGAAGAAAACATTTAAAGATAAATGATTAGAGAAGAATGTTAATAAAATTTCATTTCAATAACTAAAATTATTCCTGGAATATTTAATGAGCTAATTATGTAAGCTAAGTCTTCATTTTGTTGGAAGCTGAAATTTTTCATAATGAACTTATTATAGCACATCTCTTTCATGGGTATTTATTTGATGTAAATGTCACCATCTGGGCTGTAATTTTTTTTTAAATTTTACTCAGTTAGTTGAAAGGGCCAGCAAGATATCTTGAAAGCTTTTTAAAACTCTAAATGTATTTATGTGGGGTTAGCATTCTTACAGTGATTAGTTTTAACTTAAGCTGAGTTCTCCAGTTAGAGATTGGTAAAACTTGAAGCTATTATAGCTTGTGTTATTTCTCCTGGACCAAAGTGCTGCTTTTTAGACTGGGAAATCACTTAGAAACTAATCACAAGGTATTCTTCTTAGTGTTTTCTGTGAAGCTTTGTAGGCTTTGTATCTTATTTTGTAGGACTGTAACTAACTCTCTGTATACATTCTCTAATGCTTTTTTATTAGAATTTTAAGGGATGTTTCGAACCTTAGATTTTAGTTAGTCCTACCCTACCAATTTTAGTGAAGTAACTGAAGTCCTCAGAGATTATGTAACTTTCTAAGCATCAGAATTTGATATTACACAAATATAACTGTAAAGGCAAGAACAAAATTGTAACACTTCCTGGGTGCCTGGGTGGCTCAGTTGGTTAAGCATCCAACATTGGCTCAGGTCATGATCTTGCGGTTTGTGAGTATGAGCCCCTCGTCAGCCTCTGTACTGACAGCTCAGAGCCTGGAGCCTGCTTCAGTTTCTGTGTCTCCCTCTCTCTCCCCCTCCCTGTTTGTACTCTGTCTCTCTCTGTCTCAAAAAGAAATAAACATTAAAAAAAATTATAACACTTCAAAAAATCTATGAAGCAATGTATAGTTGTCTTCTTCCAGAAAGCTTTAGAAATAGCATATATTTCCCCCTGTAATCTAATATTATAATAATTATTTTGTTTAGCATTAATTTGGCATTTATATCAAATAACTTGATTTTAGGCTTAACTAAGCCACAGACCCCTAAATTTTTTTAGCAGAAAGCATTTTTTTCTCCTTTCTCAGTATTTATGTTTTAATAAAGCTAAAATATAGTCAGGATTAATGTAAATATATAAAACCTATATACCTCACTTTAGAAATTTTTTGAAACCATGAATCAGAAATTAATTAACATCAATATTAATTAGGTCTTAAGAAATTATGATATACGGCTTTATTGCTATATAGTAAAAGAAGCTTTCTATATATTATATTTGATTCTCATAGCCCCCTTATGAAGGTAGGTTAGACAACTTTTATTATTTCTGTTTTATAGGTGGAGAAACTGAGGTTTGGAGTTTAACTGGCCTAAATTTTATGACCTTAATAATTTACCTCTGTAGTTACCTTTTTTTTTTTTTTTTTTTGCATGTCACTGGTCAGTCATGGTAGTATTTATTATCTTGTTTCTTCCAGGGAATGCAGAACTCTTGATGATCTTTATTCTTGAAAATTTAAGAGGAATAATCTGTCATTTGGCATGATCCCAAAGGTAGCACAAATGGAAGGAATGTAAGTTAAACTCTGAATGCCAGCATTCCTTTCTTCCCACTTTTAGCAGACTCCTATCTTTCTCTCAGTTTTAGTTCAGATGACACCTCTGTGAAGCCTGCCTTTTTTTAAAGGAGACAAAAATCCTTTATTCCTATATACTTTATAGCACTTTCGTACTGCCTCATTTGGTACAAGTAGTATTTGTTGATAACATGATTGAGGTTTTTTTAAATGTTTGTTTATTTTTGAGAGAGAGAGAGAGAGAGAGAGAGAGAGACCATGCTCGTGCATGTGCCAGCAGGGTAGGCAGAGAGAGGGAGAGAGCGTATCCCAAGCATTCTCAAACTCACAAGGCTCGAACTCATGAACTGTAAGATCATGACCCGAGCCCAAATCAAGAGTTGGATGCTTAACTGACTGAGCCACCCAGGCTCAGGTGCTCCTGAGCTTCTTGAAGGCAAAAATTGTGATGTGCCTTTTCACTTCTCCAGGGCCTTGAATGAACCATAGTGGAGCTTAGTAAATATTTTAAAAAATAAATGGATGATTGAATACTGCAGACTTGATATGTGTCTGTAAGCTGTATAAACCAAGCAGTGTGTGCCCTCTGATCCTGGAGTAACTGTGAGTGTTGAATGCTTAACTACTTACTACATGATGTTTTGTTGGTTTTTGCTGCATAAATATTCTGGAGTCTTCAGTTGGTGCCTGGGCCATTTTATTTCTGCTCCACTCACCACTTATGTTATTTGGGATCTGGATAGAATAGTTTTGTTGTAATGTTGCATTAGTTGAATCAGTGATTTTATTAAATCAAAAAGTATGGTTCAGTACATTTGATATTTTACAAAAATGAAATTTTGTTGATTGAGGTCTGTCATAATTTGTCTCTGTTTAAAAATAAAAATCTTTGGGGCACTTGCCTGGCTCATTTGGTAGAGCATGCGACTCTTGATCTCAGGGTTGTGAGTTCAGACCTCATGTTGGGCATGGAGTCTACTTAAATAATAATAAATAAAAATAAAAATCTTAGCTTAACCCTTGACTATCCTATAAGTGAATTTTAAAAAGACGAAACTTCCTTCTAAATTAGGAAGTGAGTTTAAAGGTGGATATATCTAGAAGATCTGGTGAGGGTCTGATTAACAAGTTCCTCTGTTTTCAGTGCTTTTCTCCTTTCCTTCTAGTAACCACCTTCTGACAGTTTGGCGCTTTATTAGCTGTAATACCTGAGAGTGGAATAGGAAATGAAGTTCACAGGCTTCACTTTTGTTACTTGTTATGAGATTCCTTAAAGTTTAGGTGTGAAGAAGAATGAAAATCGTTACCCCTATGATTTCTGCCTCCCAATTATCACGGATAATGATGACTTATCTACGGTTGACTAAAATTGCATGAAAGAAAAGTAGTTAAGAAATGTTTCTTAAGATTTTTTCACACCTTTCTTTCAGGAAAAGTATTAAAAATAAAAAAAAAGACCTAAATGGATTCAAATTATTTTTTTTATCTATGGTATTTTGTTACATTTCACGTTCTATAATGAATAGTGGAATTGGGCTCAGTTGTGAATTACAGGAAATGGCACATATGATAAAGATTGTGGTTTTATGTCTATTCAACAAACCAAGGTGGAATTGAAATGAAACTGTAAATATTTTAGCAATACCAATTGCTTCTGTCATCAACCAGTACTAGTCCTAATGAAAACTAGATCTGCTGATGCAAAGTTAATGGGAAACAGGACAGAATAGGTCCTTATTTACTATTAGGCAAGCTTTAGTTTTTAGTCAGCTAGGCACATAATCATTTTGTTCATGGAGAATACAAATAGTAGAATACTTTTACTCTTTAAGAGTAGAATCAGCCACCCAGTAGTGCTATCCTTTTTTTTGTTTGTTTTCTTTGGGACAAGGATTTAGATTTAATAATAAAATGTGTATTGTATATAGCAAATATGCATGGAATAATAATATATTGAAAAGCAAATGAAAATAGTCAGTGTATATACTCTTTCCACAATTTACATACCAATCTGGGCTGAAGGTAGAAGATAAATCCTCTAGATTATTCAGCTACTAGGAGTATACCATATTTTCAGAAGGTTTTTCTTGAATAGTCGTACTTATTAAGATTTTACTGTTAGAATTTGAACATATTTAGGTCCTTTCAGATTATATAGAGAACATTAAATTATGTTTAACAAGATAGCCCAGGTAGTTTCCATTCTTTTCCTTTTCTTGCATGTTTAAGTCCAGAACAATAGACTTACAAATTTAGCCGTTATCCGAAGGAGTTTGAATGTTAGTTACTTGTACCTCCCAAAGCAGCTGTGAAAGACCTCTTGAGTTTGTTTGTTCATTTTTCAGCATGTAAGACTTGAATACTTAGTTTGTGCAAGGTAATGTGCTGCTGTGATAAATATGATAATGAATTTCCAACTCCCTCTGTATCATTGAGCTTCGAGTCCAGTAGAGGAGAGAGAATGGTGAGAATAACTAGGGAGCCTGTATGTTTTGTTTTATGCCTCTCAACATGGCATAATTACTAATAGTATCCCCTTTCACATTCACATGTCCTGGTTTGGGTGACAAGTTACGTGGTCATGCTGTGAACAACTATATAAATATCAGCATTTAATTTAAGCATTTAGCCGAATTTAAGCATTAGGCTACTTCATATAAAGCATTATGGAAATTTAGAAGAGGGAAATATTGATTTAAGGCAGGGTGGGAAAAGAAGAAATGCCTTAAATTTGACACTTTTTCTTAATTCACAGTTAGGTGGCAAGGGACTGCCAGTTGGTTCTTGGAAATTCCCTAATGTAAAAGTAAGAATTTCCTCTTTCATTTTTACTTTTTATAGCTATGTGTTTGTAAATTGCAATCTAAAAAAAGAGAAAAGCACCAATTTCAGTGCTTTTTCTGTTTTTGTTTTTTTTTTTTTTTTTGAGAGTATCCCTTTGAGCAGCTGCTGAGATTTTTATATTTTTAAGTTGTTTTAGGTTAAAAGAGGAACAGTGAAGGAGTGTTTTTCCCGTGGTGTTTCTAAATGACTTAATCTTACTAAGAATATTGATTATTAAGTGAGAAAAAGGTTATAATTAATGTCAGGTATCTTCTAAAAAACAGTTGGAGGCTGTATATAGTTTTGGGCATCAGAAATTTTCCAGAATCCTCAAAATGACAGATAAAGTTTAATCTGCAATACAAAATCTAATCTACTGTTACTGCTTTTCTCCCACTATTGTCCACTCCATTTCACTAATGAGAAACTCTTTAAGCAGCCTTATAACTGAGGGAAATGCTTGTAAAAGCCAGTACAGATAAGATTGCTTATTGTACTTATAGCCAGGTTTATTTGTGGTTGTGATTAATATTGGAGACTGTCAGGAAGTTATTTTGGAATTGCTTTTTCTGTTCTTTTAGACAGTGATGGTATATGACTTCATTCTCCTTTTTTCCTCTTGTCAGGACCAGTATGAGTGCCTGGTGAAACACTTATTACCTCTTCTTGGCCACACATACCAGAAAAACAATCACTAGAGAATACTTGAGCAAGCAGCATTTTATAGAATTGTTTGGTGGGCATCAGGAAGATGGTTGGTCAAGGGACCATGCTGCTGGTTGGAGTCTGTCTCGCTGAAGTCTTGAAAAACCAGTGAAGACCTAAAATAATAGGATGTATTCTGATTAAATAAGCCAAAAACTCTAACTTTGTTTCATCAACTCTGGGAAGACTGTACAAAATCTTATAGACCAGTGACACCTTATACAGTTCTGAAAAAAAGCATTGTAAGGTTCAGATAAAACTTTTGTGTGCAAATTTTAGGAGTTGGTGTGGTCTAGGAGCTTGTGAAGATGAAGTGTTTCACGTTCTGATTTCATGAAATGTTCCATATTTCTTTTAATCTTAGTGTAGGATGATGGGATATGCACACTTCTTATTTAACAGTGATTACTGTATGTAATAACTAACTCATCTCCTTACCATAAACATGGGACAGTGGTTACAATAAAGATATTGAGTAGATCAGTTGTAGTTTTTTTTTTAAGGAAAAGATCTAATGTGAAAAGGAATGCAGCATTTCAGAATAATTTGGTTCAATAAAAAAGAGAAGAAAAATAAAGCATTTCAGTAATCTTGACAGGGAAATTTACTAATTGGTGAAACAAAAGATAAGATTCATTGATTTCTAAAAGTATCTTTTACTTCTGTGTCTTTGAGTCTGTGACATAGACTCCGCTGTCATTTAGCTAACATGTCTCGGTCTCAGTAGTCTTTTACACATGTGCTCTCTAAATCGAACAAAACATCCCTACTTAAGCTGTTGTCCTTTTATCCCAGCATCTTATTTGCTGTAGCAGATGTTGGTTTCTCTTGAGAAATGACAAAATAATTATCAGAATAATGTTTTGTGAACATTTTATTGTTTAATCATATGAAAATTAAGGTAGGAATTCATAGATAATAGGTATTTTATATTTTATAATAGGAAATTCTACTTAAGCTTAAAAGTCGAAATTTCAATAATACATTGAAACGTCAGACCAACTAGACAAGTATTTATGGAAAGGTATTTATGGAAAAGTGAGTATGGTCCTCAGAACGGGCATCGAGAGATGTCCCTTGAATGAATGGTGGATCCATTTTACCTGTTGCCTTGGGGGATGAAATTGCACATTTTCTTGCTGTCGTTTGTCTTGCGTTTGTTGAAAACAGTTAAAAAGCAAATGCAGAGTTTGTATTTTGCCAAAGTGCGAGGCAGAATAGTAGGCAGAAAATTGGTATGTAGGCGGGCAAAAGGGTAGATTCTCTGCCAAATGGCTTTAGATGAGTTGATGCAAGGAATTTAAATATTAGGCTTTGATGAGAGATTGTTGAATGTCCTCAGTGTTGTTTCCTTTGGTGTGCAAGCTAATTAGACAACAACTAATTGGAGCCAGTGGCTCAGACGGCTTGTATCTATTGGCACGAATGCTGGAGGGTGTGGTGCAGTTGGCTTTATTGCTGACTAGGAAGACTTCCATCAAGGCTCAGCTGTGATCATGTCTGCAGATCTCTCCGTCCCTCTTATAGAGACCTTTGCCTTAAATGGGCCATTAGTAACAAGCGGTGTTCCAGGAGATGTTCATAACTTTGTATGTGGTGTTGATGCAATTTATACTTATCCCTCCTAAGGTGATTTGGCAGTCTCAAAGCTCTACCACTCTAGAAAAATGGAGAGATTCCCTTATTTGGCAAGAATAAAAATTATTACAAAGCATCTTGCTTCTGCATTAAGTGGTAGCTTACAAGAGAGCAGCTGATCTTAATCTTAATCATGCATAAAAATACCCAGGTATCTTGTTAAAAATTTACATTCTGGTGGCACCCCTCCATAAATTCTAATGTAGTAGGTGTGTAATGAAACACTGTAGAAATGGCCCTTTCCCCAGCTTACCTAGAATGGAGACTGTCTCCTAAAATATTCAGAAGCCAGAAATGATTTTAATACCCAAAGCGTTTATAAACAAATTTGGTCTGTAAACATGTCATTCAGAGCTGAACTTAGTATCCACCTTTCACAGCTCTAAATACCATACTTTCAATTATATGAGCTCATTAGTTTCTGTTAGTACACTTGTAGGCTTTTAGCAGCGGGATTTTGAAGGAGCTTTTTCTTTATTGTATAGAATTAAACACTGAAAAGGAATCCCCAAATATACATTTATTCTGTGTTGCTGGTGAGGATACATTTATCCTGCAGGAGTAGATGATAACTGTCTTTATTTAAAACTTTGACACATAATAAGTACATAAAAGATTATGTTGATACAGCCCTGTCGTCCTTATTATATATTGAATAGTGCACACATTATAAGGCATTGGGATTTGGGTGTCTCTTAATTGAGCCTTTTGGATTTGGATAAGGCAGAGTACCTTCCCTATAGATACAGGGAGAAAATCCAGATGACCCCGTCATTGTCCAGGAGCTTTATGCATCATGATTGGACTAGATAAATGATTTAGGATTCTAAAATGCTGTATTCAGCTGTAGTATTCAGATACTATTCAACTGTATCTGTTTACTTAGTTCCTTCTAAGATCAAACCAAATTAGCATCCTAACCTCAGAAAACATATTCAAGGTTATATAGTTTTACCCAAAGAACTAATTTATTCTTCCTCAATAAGAAAACATAAGATAAGCAAGGACTTACTGTGATTGAAAAATGTTAGAATAGCATTGTTACACAACTTATTTCTACTTATCTTTTTTTATGATTCTGAAACACCTAGGCAGTTTATTCATGTAATTGATAGGTTGGTTGGCCACCGTGTAATCCAGTTAGTATTTACTTGCGATTTTCTTTCTTTTTTTTTTTAAATTTTTTTTTTTCAACGTTTTTTTTTTGGGACAGAGAAAGAGCATGAACGGGGGAGGGGCAGAGAGAGAGGGAGACACAGAATCTGAAACAGGCTCCAGGCTCTGAGCCATCAGCCCAGAGCCCGACGCGGGGCTCGAACTCACGGACCGCGAGATCATGACCTGGCTGAAGTCGGACGCTTAACCGACTGCGCCACCCAGGCGCCCCTACTTGTGATTTTCAAAGTGGAACATATTAACTTGAGGAAATTTTTGGCAAATATGTTTAGACAGTAATTTCTTTGAAGATTTTTCATATCCACTTTATCCTTCGATACTTGGGTATCATATACAAGAATTAAACATCTTAATGATTTTGTTTTGTTAAGAATTAAAAAAGAAGGGGCGCCTGGGTGGCTCAGTTAGTTAAGCATCTGACTTTGGCTCAGGTCATGATCTCACAGTTGGTGAGTTTGAGCCCCACGTCGGGCTCTGTGCTGACAGCTCAGAGCCTGGGGCTTGCTTCAGATTCTGTGTCTCCCTCTCCCTTTGCCCCTCTCCCACTCACGCTCTCTCTTTCTCTCAAAAATAAACATTAAAAAAAAAAAGAATTAAAAAATAAAGAGAAAATCAGCACAATTAAAAAGTCCTTTCAAAACTTGTTTAGATGACACCTGTTTAAAGGAAAAGTTCTTGTCTCTTTAGTTTTTTCAAATAGTGATAGAACTTGGTAACATTTATTGATTAGCTTTGTGTGAGTCACTGTGCTAAGCTCTCATTCTGTCCTTAACACTGATTGTGAAAGAAGTTAATCCCTTAAGTATGTACCTATTTCATTATATTGGCTTTTTAAACTAAACTTTCTAACTTTCAGATAATTACAGATTTAGATATAGCCATAAGAAAAAAACACAGAGATTCCTTGAACCCTTCACTCAATTTTTCACCTGTGTAACATCTTGTATAAGTATAGAGCAGTTAACACAACTGTGATGTTGATGATGCCACCAACTGTATTTAGACTTCATTAACGTGCACTTATTTGTGTATTTCGTTCTGTAACATTTTAGCACATGTGTAAATTCACGTAAATATTGTCACAGTAAAGATCTGTAGAACTGTTCCATCATTGCCAAAAATCTCTCATAATACCCTCTTATAAGCTGCAGCCATTAACCGTTCTGTTATTTGAAAGATGTTCTCTAAGATGAAATCATACACTAAGTTACCTTTGAGATTGGCTTTTCTTATTCAGCATAATAACTCCCTTGAGATATATTTAAATAATTGTGTGTATTAATAGTCTTTTTTTTATTACCTAGTGCTAGTTCATGTTGTGGCTGTAGCACAGTCTGTTTAACTCTTCACCTCTTGAAGGAAATTTGAGTTATTTTCTCTTTGGGGCTTTTACAAATAAAGCTGCTGTGAACATTCATGTATATATTTTGTGGTTTTTTTAAAAATTTTTTTAACGTTTCTTTATTTTTGAGACAGAGAGAGACAGAGCATGAACGGGGGAGGGTCAGAGAGAGAGGGAGACACAGAATCTGAAACAGGCTCCAGGCTCTGAGCAGTCGGCACAGAGCCCGACACGGGGCTCAAACTCACGGACCGCGAGATCGTGACCTGAGCCGAAGTCGGACGCTTAACTGACTGAGCCACCCAGGCGCCCCTTTGTATATATTTTGTGTAAACGTAGTTTTCATTTATCTGGGTTGTATGGTCAAGAGATAGGTATTATGGTAAGTACATGTTCAGTTTTATAAGAAACTGCCGAACTATTTTCTAGAGTGGCTATACCATTTTACATTTCTGCCAGCTATGTATCCAGTTGCTCTGCATCCTTACCAGCATTTGATCTTGTCAGTATTTTTTCGTTTAGCCATTCTGATAGGTATGTAGTGATATTGCATTATGGGCAAAATTTGCATTTCATTTTGCTAATGAACTTGACATCTTTTAATGTATTTATTTGTCATCTGTGTGTACATCCTCTTGAAGCGTTTCATTATGATTTTGCCCATTTTTTAAATGTTTTTTAAAAAGTTTATTTTTGAGAGTGAGAACACTAGTGAACAATGAGTGCACAAGTGGGGGAGGGTTAGACAAAGAGGGTGAGAGATAATCCCAAGCAGGACGCCAGGCTCAGTCTCACCAGTGTGTGAGATCATGGCCTGAGCCGAAGCTTAGAGTTGAAAACTTAACCAATTGAGCCATCCAGGCACCCTGATTTTGCCCACTTTCTTTTCTTTTTTTTTTTAAGTTTATTTTTTGAGAGAGAGAGAGAGAGAGAGAGAGAGAGCGTGCGCGCGCGCACAAGTGGGGGAGGGGCAGAGAGAGAGAGGGAGAGAGAGAATCCCAGGCAGGCTCTGTACTGTCAGTGCAGAGTCCGATGTGTGAGGCTCGATCTCACCAATCTGTGAGATCATGGCCTGAGCTGAAACCTGGAGTTGAACGCTTAACCAGCTGAGCCATCCAGGCGCCCCTTGCCCATTTTCTAATGGGTTGGGTTGTTTGCTTTTCTCCTGTTCAGTTGTGAGAGTTATTTATATGCCCTAGATACAAGGCCTTTTGTAGGATAATTTTCAAATATTTTTCCCAGTCTTTATCATCCACTGAATAGAGTCGTTCATAGAGGAGAAGTTATAAATTTTGATGAGAATCAGCTTACCAGTTTTGCTTTTGATAGGTGATGCTTTTGGTGTGAAGTCTAAGAAATCTTTGCCTAGGTTTAGGTCCCCAGTATTTAGCAAGGATGAGTGGTGTTAAACGTCAAATTAAAATTTTTATTTTAGTATAATACATTTGTAACTACCAGTAAACCAATATTGATACATTGTTATTTAGTCCACATTTTATTTCTTTTCCCTTACTTTTTATCTAACATTCTTTTTTTCTGTTCCAGAATCTTATCTTGGATATAATACTACATTCATTCATCATGTCTCCTTAGGCTCTTCTACACTGGGACAGTTTCTCAGACTTTCTTTGTTTTCAAGACCTTGACAGTTTTGAGGAGTGCTGGTCAAATATTTTGTAGAGTGTGCCTCAGTTGGGATTTATCTGATATGTTTTTCATTTTCATGATCACGCTGGGGTTTATGGGTTCTTGGCAGGAAGACCACAGAGGTGAAGTGCCATTTCATCATACCACATCAAGGGTACATGTGATCAGCATGACTTACCACCGATGTTTAGTTTGATCGTATGACATAGGTGGTGTTTGCCAGGTTTCTCCACCGTGAAGTTGCCCTCTCCCTCTGTCTATGCTGTAATCTTTGGAAGGAATTCACTATGTGCTGTTCACATGTAAAGGATGGGGAGTTATACCCCACTACCTACATTTTAGTTCTATGTATTTCTCTTTATTTCCTTGGAGACTTGGCGTATGGATTATTTATAAGTATGCTACTTAATTTCTAAATGTTTGGAGAGTTTCCTGTTGTCTCTTGTTCATTTTTCATTTCATTATATTATGGTGGAAAATATACTTTGTATGATTTAAAATTTTTTAAATGTTTTAAAGTTTGTTTTAAGGCCCAGCCTATGGTCTACATTGGTGACCGTTCCATGGGCCCCGTCACTTATTTCATCCATCCTCCTACCCACCTCCCCTCTGGTAGCCATCAGTTTGTTCTTTATAGTTAAGAGCCTGTTTCTCGGTCTGTTTCTCTCTCTTTTATTTTTCTTTTTGTTTCTTAAGTTCCACATATGAGTGAGATCCTGTGGCATTTGTCTTTGTCTGACTAACTTATTTTGCTTAGCACTATACTCTCTAGCTCTGTCTATGTTGTTGCAAATAGCAAGATTTCATTCCTTTTTATGGCTCAGTAATATTCTAGGGTATGTATATACCACATCTTCTTTATCCATTCATCTGCCAATGGACACTTGGACTGTTTTCCATAATTTAGCTATTGTACATAATGCTACTGTAAACATTAGGGTACATGTGTCCCTTTGAATTAGTGTTTTTGTATTTTGGGGGTAAATACCCAGTAATGTGATTACTGGATTGTAGGCAAGTTCTAGTTTTAATTTTTTGAGGAACCTCCATACTGTTTTCCACAGTGGCTGCACCAGTTTGCATTCCCACCAACAGTGCAAGAGGGTTTCTTTTTTTCCACATCTTACCAACACATACTGTATTTGTGTTTTCATTTTAGCCATTCTGATAGGTGTGAGGTGATATCTCATTGTACTTTTGATTTGCATTTCCCTGATGTTGAATATCTTTTCATATGTCTGTTGGCCATCTGAATGTCTTCTTTGGAAAAGTGTTTGTTTATGCCTTCTGCCCATTTTTTAATTAGACTGTGTATGGATTTTGTTGTGTGTGTTGAGTTCTATAAGTTCTTTTTTAAAGTTTTTATTTATTTTGAGAAAGAGGGAGAGTGTGTGCATGTGTGCATGCACAAATGGAAGAGGTTCGGGGGAGGGGGGAGAGAATGAGAGAGAATCCCAACCAGGCTCTGCACTGTGAGAGCAGAGCCCGATGCGGGGCACGGACTCACAAACTGTGAGATCATGACATGAGCTAAAGCTTAACTGACAGAGCCACTCAGGCACTCTGCAAGTTCTTTATATATTTTAGATACTAACCGTTTATCAGATACGTCATTGGCAAATATCTTCTTACATTCAGTAGGTTGCCTTTTAGTTTTGTTGATTGTTTACTTTGCTGTGCAGAAATTTTATTTTTAAGTAGTCCCAGTAGTTGATTTTTGGCTTTATTTCCCTTGCTTCCAGAGACACATCTAGAAAAATGTTGCTGTGGCTGATGTCAGAGAAATTACTGCCTTGCTCTCTTTAAGGGTTTTTATGGCTTCAGATCTTTAATCCATTAAGTTACTTTTTGTATATAATGAAAGAAATCGGTCCAGTTTGATTCTTTTGCATGTAGCTGTCCAGTTTTCCCAACACCATTTGTTGAAGAGACTGTATTTTTCCCATTGAATATTCATTCCTGCTTTGTCAAAGGTTGATTGCATAATTGTGGGTTTATTTCTGGATTGTCTATTCTGCTCCTCTGATCTGTGTGTCTGTTTTTATGCCAGTACCATACTGTTTTAATTATTACTGCTTTGTAATATAACTTGAAGTCTTTAATTATAATACCTGCAGCTTTTTCTTTTTCAAGATTGCTTTGGCTCTTCTGGGACTTCTGTGGGTCCGTACACATTTTAGGATTGTTTGTTCTAGTTCTGTGAAAAGCGCTGTATTTTTACAGGGGTTGCATTAAATCTGTAGTTTGTTTTGGGTAGTATAGACATTTTGACAATGTTTGTTCTTCCAGCCCATGAGCATGGAATATCTTTTCATTTCTTTGACTTGTGTTGAATTTCTTTCATTAGTGTTTCATTGTTTTCAGAGTACAAGTCTTTCACCTCTTTGGTTAAGTTTATTCCTGATATTGTATTATTTTTGGTGCACTTGTAAATGGGACTGTTTTCTTAATTTCACTTTCTGCTGCTTCATTGTTAGTGTATAAGAATGCAACAGACTTCTGTACATTGATTTTATATCCTGCAACTTTACTGAATTCATTTATCAGTTCTAGTACTTTTTTGGTGGAATCTTTAGGGTTTTCTGTATAAAGAAATTTTGTTTTATAGTCCAGCATATGGTCTACATTGGTGGACCCCATCACTTATTTCATCCAAGTCATGGATGTCATTTGCAAATTCTCATAGTTTTACTTCTTCCTTACCAGTTTGGATGCCCAAGATATGGTCCATCTTGGTGACCATCCCATGAGCTCTTGAAAAGAATGTGTAATCTACTGTTGTTGGATGGAGTTATCTGTGTATGTCAGTTATATCTTGATAGCTGATTATTTGTTCATTTCTTCTCTGCCTTCCTGATTTTCTACCTCATAGTTTTCTCAGTTGCTGATAGTTGGGTATTGAAGTTCCCAACTGTCATTGTGAATTTATTTGGTTCTTCTTCCAGTTCTATTAGTGTTTGCTTGATGTGTATTTTAAGATTTTCTCATTTGATGCATACACATTTAGGATTTTATCTTCCTGATGGAGTGCTCTTTTCATCGTTATGTAGTGTCCTTGTTTGTCTGTAGTAACTTTCTTGCTTTGAAGTCTCCTTTATCTGATACTAATATAGCTATCACTGCTTTTTTAAAAAAATAGTGTTTGCATGATATGCCTTTTCTATCCTTTTACTTTCAACCTCCTCATGTATTACACTGGTTTTTAAAAGTAAATCAAAGCCAAGTTCAGGTTTTAAATATTGTCATGAAGTTATTTTGAATTCTTTCAATTAAGGCCAGATTACATATGTGGGTAAATGGTATAAATCTTTTAAAAACTAGAAAATGGAATATTGGTATGAAGCAGAGTAGAGAGAGAGAGAGAGAGAGAGAGAGAGAGAACTTTATTTATTTTAATTAAAAAATTTTTTTTCTTTAATGTTTATTTTTTTAGACAGAGACAGACCATGAATGGGGGAGGGGCAGAGAGAGAGGGAGACACAGAATCCAAAGCAGGCTTCTGGCTCTGAGCTGTCAGCACAGAGCCTGACGCAAGGCTCGAACTCATGAACTGTGAGATCATGGCCTGAGCCGAAGCCAGATGCTTAACTGACTGAGCCACCCAGGCACCTTGAGAGAACCTTATTTATATTAAGTCAGTTTTGGGTCAGTAAACAAATATGTGTTGAATACCTCATGTGTACCAGGAATTGTCTTAGGTGCTGGAGACATAATAATAGAACAAAACAAGAAAAACAAAAACTCTCAGCCTGAAGTTCACATTCTTGTGGAGGAAGAAGAAAGTGAACAGATAAACTATACTGTATATCGGAAGGTAATAAATACTTTGGAACAGGGGCACCTGGGTGGCTCAGTCGGTTGAGCGGCCGACTTCGGCTCAGGTCATGATCTTGCGGTCCATGAGTTCAAGCCCCGCGTCGGGCTCTGTGCTGACAGCTCAGAGCCTGGAGCCTGTTTCAGATTCTGTGTCTCCCTCTCTCTGACCCTCCCCTGTTCATGCTCTGTCTCTCCCTGTCTCAAAAATAAATAAAACGTTAAAAAAAATTAAAAAAAATATTTTGGAACAAAGTAAAGCTGGGAAGGGGGCAGAGATGGGTAGGACTTGTAGATGGTGGTGATGGGGGTGGTGATGGTGAGGTTTTGATTTCAGACAGGTGATCAGGAAAGCTCTCTCTGATAAGTTGATGTTTGTTCAAAGACCTGAAAATAATGAGGGAGCAAGCTGTGCTAATTTAATTTCTCTGGTGGAAAGGTATCTCAGGCAGAAAAGGGCATTCTTGGCATGTTAAAGGAACCAGTGGGAGACCAATGTGACTAGAGCAGAGCGAGTCATGGGGAGAGTGCATGGAGATGAGGTCAGAGAGGAAGCAGGGGGCTAGGTCAGCTGGATGCTGAAGGCCACTGTAAGGACTTTAGCTTATGTGAGATGACAAGTTACTAGAGAGGTTTGGATAGTAGTGATACGATTTAGCTTTCATTCCAAAAGGAGCATTTGATAACTTGTGTGTACTTGCTGGTCTGTTGAACAAAAGAAAGGAGGTGGGAATTAAATGTATTGATTTTTAGAAGGAGAAGGAAGAGTAGATAACTTCACAGCATTTTTTCCACTTCTAAAATCTTTCACTTCTTTAGCTTTTATGGGTCTAAAGTAATTGATTTTTTTGATTTTAAAAAATATGAGGGATACTTCTCTCTGTGACCCTACTAGAGCATTAGGGGAAAAAAAGTCTAATTTCCATTGAACAGTTTGACAGGCTATTTTAAAGGTCTAAAGGAATTCACCAGAGGCGCAGATGGTATCATATCAAGAATAACAAAGACTGGAACCTCTGCCCTAACTATAATTTATCTTGGTTTATTTTCGGTAGACTATCAGGCACTTCATACCCACTGTAACAACCACGTGTTTAAAACAGTATGCCTAACAGCAAGAGCAAACACAAATAATTAGGGATGGTAAAGAAAGAAGAAACATAAGCCATTGATAACAAAGCCATTGATAGCGGAGACTAGCTTTACACAATTTTCAAATTGCCAAGGACTTGTCATAATTTTTTCTGATAGTTCATTTCACTTAAAAAATTTCAGTGAGATGAGGACAAGAAAAAAAGATGAGAAAATTGTGTCTAATGGATGAAGAAGGAAATCACAATTACAGTACCTAATGGATACAGAAAGTACACAAAGATTGTTTTTTATAGACATCATAAAAAAGTAGTTTTTGCAGAGGTTGAAAGTGGAGGATTTACCTGAAATGTGATCAAAATCTAATCCAGTTCACTTTTCGGAAAGAACTAAAGTATAAATACAAAGAATGAAATAATACCTTGAACCTTACGTGAAGAGAATCTCACAGCCTGTTAGAATTTCTCACCTGCTCCCACAGTAATCTGTAACCACATCTAATTAAACCATCACGAACACTGTTTAAATCCCCCCACAATTAAAAGTCCTTCTAGAGGTATCTGTATATGCATATCTTAAACTTTGCTTCTTTAGAAATTTTTTTTTAATTTTTATTTTTTAAGTTAATTTATTTATTTAGAGAGAGAGTGTGTAAGTGAGCAGGGGAAGGACTGAGTGAGAGGGAGAGAGAGAATCCCAAGCAGGTTCCATGCTGTCAGCAGAGAGCCTGATGTGGGGCTGAAACTCATAAACCATGAGATCATGACCTGAGTCGAAGCCAAGAGTTGGACGCTTAACCAGCTGAGCTACTACCCGGGTGCCCCCGCTTTACTTCATTTTAAGCCTTCCCTCTACCCCTAAACCCAAAAGTCTGTGTAGGTACTAACCTCAAATAGATTACTTTTTCACAATCTTCATAGATATTTTTCAAATAGCAAGCACTCTTCAAAGCTTTTTGATTTAACAATTTGGGTAAATTATAACTTAGCGGAAGATCAGTCAGTAGGACATTCCTAATAATGATTATAATTTCTGATTCAAATATCAAAATAACAAGATCTGACAATAGTTCAGAGTCTATGAAAATTAACCAGAAAATCCAAGATCTAAATTCTTTGTATCTTCATAGGAAAATACTTCAATATATTTCAAAATATTTCAGATTAGAAATCCTACTTTTTGTAATCTGAGTGTGTTAAATACTTGACTAAAATGCGCTGATTGGCCTCTTCTTCCAGAAGTACTGTCTATGTCAAAACTAAATTAGACACTGCTTCTTAGTATGTGAAAACTCACTTAAATATGCCTCATATTAAAAAATCATGATACATTTAAATAAGTCTATGAAAATAAGTGTAGTAGTTGAATAGTTCTGGTCTTATAATACCAATTAGACAAATATTTTTATTTATCTTTAGTATAAACTCTTACTTTTAAAGAATCAACCCTGGGGGCACCTGGGTGGCTCAGTTGTTTAAGCATCCAACTCTTGATTTCACCTCAGGTTATGATCTCATGATTCATGAGATTGAGCCCCTCGTCGTGCTCTGTGCTGGATAGACCTCTCTTGCTACCCACGGTCCTCCGCTTTTGTTCTCTCTCTCTCTCTCTTTCTCTCTCTCTCTCTCTCTCTCTCTCTCTCTCTCTCTCAAAATAAACTGAAAAAGAAAAGTTTAAAAAAAAACACAGAGAATCAAACCATGTCCTCTTTTTTGTTCCTTTATGGACACTACAGTTATTAAAAACTACTTTCAAATAATGTCAAAGAAATAAGTAACCTGAGCATTCAGCCCTGACCCAGAGAAATAAATATGTTTGTACTTCTTTGATTATAGCGCACTAACTCTGCACTAAATAAGTTGAGAAAATTCAGTTTATTTTAAAAAGTCATATCCTAACAGACAAACCAGTGTCCTTCACAATTTTTCCAATTCTGACAATAATAATAAAATAATGATGATGGTAGTGTTAGAGTTGCCACTTCTTTGTGCCAGGTTAAGCTGTTGCTTGGAATGTCCTTCTCCTTTGCTGAAAAAATTCCTAATAATGTAGCATACAGAGTTATGGCATGCTCAACTTCCAAAATCTTCAGGAAGCTCCTTTGACAATGATAAGTCCATGTTGATTGTTTCTCTGAATTGCTGTGATCAGTTTTGTCTCTTCTACATGATTGAGCATTTCATGATGTAGGACTTACGAAGTTCTCTGGCTGTTTTCCAAATATAAATATATTCACCCCTAAAAAGAAGCTCCACTAAGGGGTCATTACCATGTTCTCCTTTCAAAACCTTTATTCGTATAGCACTTCTGTGGAAAACATATACATATAAAAAACACTACTGACTTCCCCATTTTGCTTTTAATATTAAGATTCTGTTTAATTTTCAAAACTTTCCCCAAATGATCATCCTCTTCCTTCTTGATCTGAACATATTATCAGTAAGTTCCCCAAAAAGGCCTACGTCACCAGACACAAAGTTGAGGCTGACCTTGAAGAATGAACAGAGTATCTGTAAATGCTAGTGGATGTACAGTAATAAAATTCCTGGTACGGTTCAACCAGCTTTTCAGTATAATTGTCACAAATTTTATGTGACTTTTTAACTAGCGTGTTGTTCTCCAGTTAGCCCCAGTAGCTCCACTATTTTGAAGATCATGCTGACCGGAATAACACTTCTCTGAATTCAACTATAGCTCCCCAGATACTTTCAGAAATCTTCATTTTAGAGCCAGGAAAGGGCTGCGGGAGCCTTTTAATCCATTTTACACATGTATCTAAAGTCCAGAAAAGTTAAATGGCCCATATTGGGCTTACAATACTTACTTGATTTTGTGGTTCACCAAAGTTGAAAGAGCTAGGTAGATTGATCAAGAGTCCAGATTAAAGATGGGTCATCATGACACCCTAGTTTAAACCTTTTATTTAAGGAAGGCTGATACCATACTACCTGATGAGCACCTATGCAGCAAACCAAGGAAGGATGTGCTGTCTCGTAAACTTTTGGCACAACTGACAACAGTCTGTCTTCTCTTTTTAAAACTGTTTTGGATCCCCAGTCAGGCCATCTCTTCCACCATGAAATCTAACTGTTTTTTGCCTTCAGTAATCATCATGAAAAATACATACCAAACCTCAATAATATAAAACCTAAATGATTTGGGAAATTTGGTTCGGATTACCTGCTATGTATGAAAGAATGGAACATTTAATCTTTGGAAAGACAGAAGTTTGTTTTGTTTTTCCCAAAGTAACCAGTTGAATAATAATTTTGGATTGTGATTTTTAATCCAGAGTACTGACTGTGGCGGCATCCTTTAATGGACTATTATCATCTATTAGAAACTTACTAATGAAAAACACTTAGAAAATGAATGGATTAATTTGGCAACAGTATTGATGTTGACCTGGGATGGGAATCATTTAAGGATAGAGTCACTTCAAATATTCCAGGCAAGCATCTACAATTTGTTGATTATCCATCCTCTTGGTTTTCTTTTTTATCCTCTTTGCTGACAGCTTGTGCTTTATAATCATCCATTGTACTTCAACAGAGCACAGATAAAATATAATAAAATTCAAATTGGATAATTTTGCTTTGGGTTAGAAGCTCCTTCAGAAAGTGTTTGAGATTTCACTAAAAAATGTTTTGGGAATTTTACAAGACTTTTTTGTTATTTATAATGCTACTTCTAATATAATGGGTATGTATTGTTTAAATAGTTCTACAGTCATTAAAATTATTATTGTGGGGTCGCCTGGATGGCTCATTCGGTTAAGTGTCCGACTCTCGACTTTGGCACAGGTCATGACCTCGTCGTCATGGGATCGAGCTCCGCATTAGGCTCCATGCTGATGTGGAGACTGCTTATGAGTCTCTCTCTCTTCCTCTGCCCCTTTCCCCAGTTCGTGTACTCTCTTTCTCTCTCTCTCAAAAAAAAAAAAAATTATTGTGGCATCTTAGCTGTGTTGCAGTTTATAAATTGAAGTAACATCCATAGACCTAATTCCTTTCTTTTTAGCATTTTGAGATATTTTTACTAGTTTCCTGTAAGGTCTTAATTAGCAAAAATTTTCAAGTCCCTGTTCCTATCAAGACTAGTTAGGATGCCAGGCAGAAATCAGTGTGACTGGCAAATAAACTGACTATGATATTAGGAACATTAAAAAAAAAAATGTTAAAAGGTCAGATCTATACTTTTACTCCCAAGATCTATAAATTTTGATGTATAATAACAATGTGTGCGGTTAAAGCAGAGTTTGTGAGTTAAATTATATAACACTTAAATTCTGTTTGTTTTGACAGTACAGATACCACTCAAATACAGATCAGTAAATGTATCTCTGGAATCAAAAATAGGAGAGAATGGATTGATGAACGGAAAAGATATGTTAGGCATTGAAGAATGATGCAGTTTTTTGAAATAGTTAGTATTTGCCCTGGAGTTGATCAAAATAGAACCTAACCCTGAATGTGAAAGTGAGATGTGGCTCTGCTAAAGATCATATCTGATTTCTTAAGCAGTTTCATCAGTGTCAGCTGTGAGATACACTTAACATTAAATGACAAGGCAGGATTACAGTGCAAGCCCTGGAGTCCAGCCAATTTATCATCCTTGAAGCTATGTGGGATGCTGTGTAACACTATTGAAAATAGATGACAGAAGGCTGTCCAAGCAGCTGCTGTGCAGTTGATCTAAAACAGGGAGACCACAAACCAAGCCAACAGAAGAAATACTTTAAGGGCGCAGTGTATCACAGCGTCAAATGATAAAACACAACTCAGGGCAGCCAGGAAACAGTTGTTTCTGTGAATGTAATAATCAGAAATAAAGTGATTCCTTCATAGCAAATCTACTGAAAATAACATGATTTTGAAACAATGGTTTGCAAACAGGGATGGAATAAATAAATGATAGTTGCTACTCAAATCAGAGGACAATTTAATGCAAACATCATGAGAAGGATTAATTAGATCCTTTTTCTAAAGTAGTTCACAAACCATTAGAGATATCTTTGATTATCAAGATGTCAAGAACCTAATCACTTATCTAAGACAGAATTTTAAGCTATGTTAGTTTGGTTTAAAAAATAATATCAGGGCTGCCTATGTGGCTCAGACTCAGGTCTCATGATCTCATTGTTCATGGGTTCAAGCCCTGCGTCGGGATCTGTGCTGACAGCTCAGAGCCTGGAGCCTGCTTCAGATTCTGTGTCTCCCTCTCTCTCTGCCCGCCCCCCTCACACTGTATCTATCTCTCAAAAAAAAAAAAAAAATGTTAAAAATAATATAATCAAATGTCCAAAAGGCTAATTTTCTGAGGTAGAAATGCTCCTCCCTCCTCTAATATAAGACATCATTTTGAGCATGTTAAGTGCTTTTAAATTGTGGAGCTAATTAATTAGTAGTTTTTTATGGCACACTGAAATCTTTTTATTAGAAATAATTCATTTTATTAATGGGAATGTATAGACTATTTGCCTGTGAGTTCATTTGCCTATGAATAAATCATATTGGTACAATAATATAGAATAATTTAGTTTAAAAGTCCTGTAACATAAGAGTATATGATCAAATTTTAGGAAATTAGAAAAAAAACGGACCAAATAAGGATCCAGAGGAAAAGATATTTTCTCATATAGCAAACTCCTAACTTAAGGCAAGTTGCACCCCCAAATTTCTTTAAAATATGCAACAGAGTGGCGCCTGGGTGGCGCAGTTAAGCGTCCGACTTCAGCCAGGTCACAATCTCGCGGTCCGGGAGTTCGAGCCACGCGTCAGGCTCTGGGCTGATGGCTCAGAGCCTGGAGCCTGTTTCTGATTCTGTGTCTCCCTCTCTCTCTGCCCCTCCCCCATTCGTGCTTTGTCTCTCTCTGTCCCAAAAATAAATTAAAACGTTGAAAAAAAAAATATGCAACAGAAACTCAGAATGCACATTCCCAAAGAAATAATAAAGAATACGTTCATAGACTGCCTACAAATTCCAATTTAACACATAATGTACCTAAAATATTATACATTTGTACTAAAAAAGGATGATAACCACTGCTGATACATACCAGTAATTAAACAAAGTGGAAAAAAATGGAAGAAATAAGAGGATAAAATAATCAGAAATTAAGTGATCTCTTTGCAGAAAAGCCATTGAAAAGAACATGATCCTAAAACAATAGCTTGTAAACCAGAGGCCACACAAATAAAGCCTGCAGCTAAAGTCAAAGAATAGTTTGATAAGAACAGTAAGAAAAGGATTAACAGAGCTAATTAGAGCCAATGAGCAGTTGGTTAAAAACTTTTAACTCTGTTTTGAAATCTGTACTGGAACAGGAGGGGTATTTTAGAATTTATGATTAATGTCCTTTTAAAATGGTTTTCTTTTCACTGATAAGGGAAAATTAGAAACCCTCACTTTTTTCCTGCTCATCTCTTAAAAGCCAGCCAGTTGACTTCTTTCTCATTCAGTATACTTCCTAGTGATTTCATCTGCTTCCCTGTATTTCATTATCCTCTTCTATTTGCTGGACTTCCAAATCTGTGCTCCCAATCTAGAGCTTTTCTCTTAAATTTGCTGTGTTCTCCTGTTTACTAAACATTTTCACTTGGATATCCTGAAGATACTTTAAATTCAGTATGCCCCACACTGATTTTATCACACTATTCCTTTCAAAAAAACCCCCAAATGTATGCATATCCACTCATGACTCAGGTCAGAACTGTTTGAGTTCCTAACCCCTCACCTTTGTATCCATAATCGGGTCCATTCTCTCCCATATTAATGCAGTGATATCGTAACTGTTCTTCCTACTTTGAGCTTTCTTTCTTCAAGTCTTTTCTTCAAATTCTGCTTGTACTTCCTAAAACTCCAGCCTGAAAATGTTAAAATAGAGATTTAAATTAAAATTCTTCAACTGCTCTGGGCGCCTGGGTGGCTCAGTAGGTTAAGCTTCTGACTTCGGCTCAGGTCGTGATCTCACAGTTCGTGGGTTTGAGCCCCACATTGGGCTCTATGCTGACAGCTCAGGGCCTGGAGCCTGTTTCAGATTCTGTGTCTCCCTCTCTCTCTCTGCCCCTCCCCTGTTCATGCTCTGTCTCTGTCTCAAGAATCAATAAACATTAAAAAAAATTTTTTTTTAAATTTACAAACTCTTCAACTGCTCTCTTTGCCTTTAAGTGGAGTATAAACTCTTTAACTTGAATTACAATGCCCTTTGTGATTTACAAGTGTTTATTCCAATTGCCTCTTACCTTCTAGGCTGACCTTCTAACAATTCAATGAAAAACTTGTGCCATTTCTTTTCTTGTCTGGTCCTTTGTGCAGACTTTTAAATGTATAAAGAAATTAATTATAGAACACTTGGCTAGTAGTAAATGTAGAATAATGAATTATGTGTAACATATATCTCTCAAAATAAAAATTTGGAGTCATTTTAAAATGAATATCAACTTCTTTCCCAAATATGCCATTCATATGCTCACAGTAAAATCAGTGGTTGAGATTTTACAGTGTTACTACTTATGAATAATAGCATAACTTAAATTATCTTGTTTTGTTGACATTTCATAAACTGTAGACAATAGAATTGTTAATCCTGGTGAGTTACCAACAATAAATAAAATTAATTATCTCTCAGTTACAACAGCTGTTGTAGGGTAAGTTTTCAAAAAAATGAGTTGGTAGGGTAAGTTATCCCCAAGATGGGAAAAGAGTGGGGAGAGTGAGAATTATCCTTAGACCATAGAGACCATAGAGAACATCGAGAACACCAGCATACCTTTGATCCTGTGGTCGGCAGCTGCCCTGCCCTCACCTTTTTAGTCTGTATCTTCCTTCACCTCCAGGTCACAATGGCCTAAAACACTGGGAATGTGGCATCTAAAAAAGTCAACATAACCAACACACCAAAGGAAGTCTTTATTTTCATGTAAAAGTATATCACATAGATGAAACAGGACTTTGAAATCATGGTCCTAAAGGGGATAAATTGTGAACTGTATTTTCACTGGTAGAAAAAAGTATCTGCAGGTACTTTTAAGTGATACTTGTAAGGTATTGGGTTTTTTTTGTTTTGTTTTGTTTTGTTTTGTTTTGTTTTTTTAGTAAGTAATTTGTCCCTTCCTGACTGACATACTTTTGTCAGGGCAAGAGGGCAAGAGATGCTCTATAAACCAGATTTTGGCCTGGCAGGAAGGCCCTGTGTAGCCCTGCAGGAGTAAAAGAATGACTAACATACACTCATCACCTTAGAGATTCTTTTCAAAACAAATCTGATCCTATACTAGAAAAACCTAGCCTATGTTTTTCTGAGACATTTGCATAAACTAGTGGCTAATGATCATTTGACATTTTCTGTTCACAGACATTGAATTTTATGGATTTATTAGGATATTGGATAGCTTTTCTCATTTTGCTAATAGGTTATATTTCTACACATTTCTTTCCACATTTACCTGGAAAGAAGTCATATCTGACCATCTGATTTGAATCCAGTGCTAATGTATACCATAACCTTATCCTGAACCTGTAAACTATGCTAAAAGTACAGTCTTTGGATTGGATTGTTTTGTTTTGTTTTGTTTTGAGAGAGAGAGAGAGACAGAGTGCCAGGGCAAGGGAGGAGAGAGAGAATATTAAGCAGGCTCCACACCCAGTGGGGAGCCCTATACAACCCTCTCTCGGGATTGTGAGGTCATGACCTGAGCTGAAATCAAGAGACCAGTGCTTAACCAGCTGAGCCACCCAGGCACCCCTGGATTGTTTTTAATGTGGGAAATAGAAACAAAAGAGAACAAGCAAGGTTATAGAGAGATTTTATAAAAGTTTTCATTAGAGAACAAGAATTAAATAAAGATTTAAAATAACTAATAATTATTAATTAAATAATAATTAAAGAGCTAAATAATTAAAGAACTAAAGTGCCTTTCCAGTTAGGACAGCAGAAAGCATCAAGGTTTTATTCACTAATACCACTAAAATATCAGTGACAACACTGTGGACTCTCTCAGTGAGTCACAGAACAAAATTATTGAAAATGAAAATATAGTTCAGTTCAAGTAGTTCACAACTTCAGAACCAGTTATATTTCAAAACTTGGTCTGTCCACCTCAGTGCTTAGTGTCTGGAATTCACTTACTCAAATTATTTTGTATACTGGTATTAAAATCCCATGATTGTTCATTTTTTGAAAAGTTACAGTATACCTGAAATCAAGAATATCTTCAGCAAATTCAGTTCTGAATCAAGGGAAACCATACTAAAGGTGTAATAAAAGAACCAATATCTACACCATTTAAAGAATCTCTGAGGGGTGCCTGGGTGGCTCAGTCAGTTAAATATCCAATTCTTGATTTTGGCTTAGGTCATGATCTCACAGTTTGTGGGATCAAGCCCCACATCAGGCTCCTCAGGGACAGAAGGGGCCTGCTTGGGATTCTTTCTCACTCCCTCTTCACTGCTCCTCTTCAGCTCCCATGCGCGCACGCGCACACACACACACACACACACACACACACTCACTCTCTCTCTCTCAAAATAAATAATACACTTTAAAAATATGGATATAAAGGGCACCTGGGTAGCTCAGTTGATTAAGCATCCAACTTCGGCTCAGATCATGATCTCACGGTTCGTGTGTTCAAGTCCCGCATCAGGCTCTTTGCTCAGAGCCTGGAGCCTGCTTCAGATTCTTTGTCTCCCTTTGTGTCTGCCCCTACCCCACTTACACTCTGTCTTTCTCTCTCTTTCTCAAAAATGAATAAACATTACTTTTTCACCTGTAATTATTAGAGGCTGATTATGATATTTATTATACATTAATAAAGAAAAATCGAGAACTTACCCACAAAAGTTTTGCCACCAACAGCTTACATACCAAGCCTGAGCAACATGAGTTTGACTTGCTGGTCCCTGCAAAGGATGGGGTTTGCTTAGGTAGCATACATGTTTTAGGGTTTGGAAGGACAGAGCAACACTCATACTCAGCTTTAGCATCACGTGGGTGTTTTAGAGGGATAATCAGTACCACAGTAGGATTATCAGGTGGGGCACACATAGCTTTGAAATTGTTTAAAAAAACATCTTACAATGAAATTTCTGTACATACTAATGAAAGTAAAATACATGTGATTTTAAAATAAACTATGGTATTTTTTAACTCATTCGTGGTTAGCGTTCAGTATATTCTGCTTACTGACTGTATTTCCTTGTTATGTATATAAACATCATGTGTGTGAGACTTTATATCGTTATTTTAAGAAACTTGTGTGTTTTCTGTTCTGCTTTTAATATCTCTCAGCTGTAGTCATAGATCTCACATTATGGCAGATTAAAAAATATTATGAGAGGAATAATTAAATTTAAGACACCAAAAATAGGTGTTGAGAGTAGTGATTATATGTGTCTTCATTAATAACTTCATTGTTGTTTCTAGGGAGAAAAATTAAGTACAGGCTGTCACCTCATATAGATGCACATACAAGAGGTGTATAAAAGTTGTTGACAACTTGAAATTCCAAATATTGTAATCAAAATTGAAAATTATATAATGTTTATTAAGCTCTATTCATAGACCAAGGACTGTGCCAAGCACCGTATTGCATTTAATTGTCTAAAAAGCCCTAAGGGAAGGTCATCTGAGTGGCTCAATCAGTAGAGCATGCATCTGTCGATCTTGGGGTAGTGAGTTCAAACTCCACGTTGGGCATTGAGCCTAGTTAAAAAAAAACCCTAAGGGAGGTAAGGAACTGAGCCTTGAAAAGTTTAAAATAACTTGCTTAGTTAGAGGTCACCCAGCAAGTAAGCGAAACAGGTAAAATTCACGCACTATTGGATTCCAGAACCTCAGCTCTCCACACTTTCAATGCCAGATTCTAAAAAATCATCTTTCACCACATCCTCCCAATATTCTGCATAATGGCTATGATCTAATAAATGGACCACTGACTGATCTAGTAGGTGAGGGAAACCATTGAGCTGGGTCTTACCCTTGCTTTCATATCAGAGCTTTTGTATATCATAGAAAGAGTATTGATCTTATTATGAAAATGATCAGGCAATGGTACCATCAACAGTACCATTACTGATTGCCTAAAATTAGTATTATAGTGAGCAGAGTCCCATCATAATACACTGAAGGTGCAGGCTGAAACATGTATACACAGCTATTCCTGCTTCAGTGTGCTTGCTACATTAGACTTTTATACACACACACACACACACACACACACACACACACACACACACACACATATATATAAAAAACTCATTTCAGTTATATGGGTACTGAGGCTCAGCTGATTGAGTGCAGTGCAGATAATGCATGTCAGAGGTTTGATTTCCTTTCTTTTACTTCCTTGTAGATAGTTAGCTATCTGTGGTCAGAGTGGGACTATGGGCTCAGTGTCAGCCAGGTGCATGGTATGTGTGGGTGAGTATAGTAATTAGAGAAAAGCAGACTAACATCCAAATCTAGGAGAGATGCCTGAGACTGGAGTTGATAAGAATCCACATAAAATATCTAAAAAGCTCCTCAGAAGCAACACAGTCTGTCTTGTGATTTAAAGACAAGTTTTTCAATATATATTGTTAGGTAGTGGCCTACTTAAAATCTATTCAGTAGAGGAAATCTACAAATAGGGGTTTTATGACAAAGGATATGCACAATACGTACATTTAATTTATATATATTCCTTTACATAAATGTTCATTTAAATAAAAATACTGTAATTAAAATACTTTAAAATTTTATTTGGATTATGTATTTTATGTCACATTTTACTAAACATTGTACATTTATGTTTATATTGTTTTGCAGAATTTATATATACTCTATAGGCTATTTATGGAATTTTTATGGGCATTTCGACTATAGATAATTTTTGCCTTATGTACTAACTTTAGAATCAACTTACAAACCAGCTGTGACTCTAGAGTACAGAAGAGGTGGATATAATAGTAACAGCAGTAAGAAGAATCGTCATGGATCTGAACATGTTATAGTTTAAAAATTTTTGTAGAGTGTCTAGAATGTATCCAAGAGCAAAGATGTCCTAATTACAGATAGCTGGTTCTGTATACAGAAATAGGCAGAGAAAAGGGAAAGAAAATTTATTTTTTTAAGGTTTTTTTACTTATTTTGAGAGAGGGAGAGTGCAGGTCAGGGAGGGGCAGAGAGAGACGGATAGAGAAATCCCACGCATGTTCCTTGCTGACAATGAAGAGCTCGATGTGGGGCTCAAACTCAAGAACCATGAGATCATGACCTGAGCCAAAACCAAGAGCCAGCCGCTTAACCAACTGAGCCACCCAGGTGCTCCAGGAAAGATAATTTATTAACCAGGAATGACTTGAGAGAAACCTACCTTAAAATGTATCTACTAAAAAGCCACCTGAAGTATAATTTGGTTTCCTAGCTATAGGATTCTACCTAGTGGAAAGAATTGGACCTCATCTATACATTTAACCACTATATACCATTCACACATTAATTGTAGCCTGGCTTGTATTTGTATATTGTCCAAGCCCCCTCACCAAATTATGAACTCATTGAGGACGGGGATGGTTTTTCACCTTTATATTCATTGTAGTGCTAGCAACTAAGAAACATCAGGTGAATATTTCTGGTTCTTGGATCAGGTAGCATTCCCATGGCAAATTAAAATGTGATTCACTAGTTATAAATCAATCTCTTGTGAATTTGGTTAACACAAATGAATTTCCTGGAGTTTCATTCCCATGGGTGAACTGATAAAATTAGATTTCAGTAGAATAGTACATATATCAGGAGGGCACAGGGGACAAAGTTTCTAATAAATTCCTGTAAATGCGCTGCGCATTTCTCCAGTGCATATCAGTGGGATTTTATAAAAAGCTAACCCTCTTATTGTACCACATTCTCTGATGTTTTGTTACTCTTATGATGTCCAAATAGGAATGAGTATGTATTTCTTTTAATGTTTGCCTTTTATTTTTGTAGAATAACATAACTCTCCACTTCTTGAATGGTTTTTAAAGTGTATATATATAGAAGAAAGATATAATCTTTATATAATCTAGAGAGTTAAAAAAATTTTTTTACATTTATTTATTTTTGAGAGTGAGAGAGAGCGAGCACAAGTAGAGTAGGGGCAGAGAGAGAAGGAGACACAGAATCCGAAGCAGGCTCCAGGCTCTGAGCTTTCAGCATAGAGCCGGACACAGGGCTCGAATTCACAAACCGTGGGATCATGATCTGAGCTGAAGTCGGACACTTAACCGACTGAGCCACCCAGGCACCCCAATATAATCTAGAGACTTTAAAAATTAGAATAAAAAATGGACAGAAATAATAATTTAATTTAGCAATCCCTAAAGGCAAGAGGCAGCAGGTTCCATCTTGAGAATCCCAGCAGATCTGTGATCTGTATACTGTGGATATACTTAGCAGGCTGGTGTTTTGAGTAGGAAGATAATAGTTTTTAATTGGCTCATCACTGAAGTTTCATCTTGAAAGGAGAGAAATGAACTTAGAGCCAATATTAACAGGTGATAATTAAATTATGGGTTCTGCATGCTTAATATCCTACACTAAAGGCAAGATGAGGCAACTGGAGGCCATTAACTTTAATAATAATTAGAGTCAGTATCTCTCTTAAGTAGGATTTTATAGTACATTAGCAATGGATGATTAGTATTAAATCAGAAAATAAACTGTTTTCTTACCAGAGCATGTTTTACTAATTCCAACTTCATACCTATGCATTTAAATGCATAGAATAATTTATATGAACTAATAGGTCTTCAAAGGTAAATAAAAAGATAAATGTAAAACATCTGTTGAAACCTAAAATTGATATCTCTGTTTTTAAACACTGTTTGTTTTCTACATTTATTATGGGTTAAAAACAATATCCAGAATGAAGGCTTATGGTTGGTTAACTTTAATCATGAAGAACTGGAAATAAAATGAAAACATTTAATTTTATTATTAAAGCTGAAGAATCCCTGATTGAAATGTTCAGGTATTCCTTTGTAAAGATTTTATGCCATTATCTTTGACCTTAATGTTTTAAAATATTAGGTGGTTATTCCACATTAATTGTATGGGCATTGCTATAGATATCAGGTAGGAATTATATTTCAGTAATGATAGTACTCTTTCCAAAGAGTGTTTTATTTTGAAGAACACATAATGAGTGTCTATATTTATTATGTGTGTGTGTGTGTGTGTGTGTGTGTGTGTGTATATGTATGTATTTATATTTAAGTTTATTTTGAGAGAGAGAGCGAGCATGTATGAACTTGATCAGGGGAGGAGTAGAGAGAGGGGGAGAGAGAATCTCAAGCAGGCTCCCTGCTGTCAGTGCAGAGCCTGACCTAGGGTTCAAATACAAACCATGAGATCATGACCTGAGCTGAAATCAAGAGTTGGATGCTTAACTGACTGAGCCACCCAGGTGCCCCTATAATATGTATTTTTAAATGTTTGTTTGTTTGTTTTGAGAGAGTGTGTGTGTGAGAAGGGGAGGGGCAGAGAGAGAAAGGGAGAGAGAGAATCCCAAGCAGGCTCCACACTGTCAGCATAGAGTCCGATGCACACAACCTGAGCTGACATCAAGAGTTAGATGCTCAACCGACAGAGCCATCCAGACACCTCTGTCTTTATAATATTTTTAAACATCACTGCTACTGCATTAACTTTGACATACTTAATGTCATGGGATGCCTGGGTGTCTCAGTCAGTTGAGCCTCTAACTCTTGATGTCAGCTCAGGTCATGATTGCAGGATCTTGAGATCAAGCCCTGAGATCAAGCCCTGCAATGGACTCTGTGCTAGGCATGGAGTCTGCTTGAGATTCTCTTTTTCTCTCTTCCTCTGTTCCTCTCTCCCACTTATTCTCATTTTCTCTCTCTCTCTCTGTCTCTCTCTCTGTCTCTGTCTCTCTCAAAAAAAGTGTCATATGTTTATATTTGGGGCTTTTGTTAAACAATCCCTGCCTCTCTTGAGAAGTCCATTTTTATTATGACTTAGAGTGACCACATAAGTTACCATGGAGACTTTTGGGGAGTTAAAGAGGATGCTTTTATAAAAAATGAATATGTCAGGACAGTAGGTGGAAACCAGGAAGTATATCACCCCATTATAATAGTAGACCATTATTATAGCACAGTACCTGAGTTATTATACTTCCTAATCACTCAAGCACAGCATTTCTGGGGAAATGCTTGCAGAATCCGTGCTTGGGAGAACAGAAGTGCATGTTTCCTCCTTGCTACATACAGTGTTAGATTTGGGTTCCCTCAACTCCAAGCCACCAGAGGTACTTTTGTTGTTGTTTTCACTTTGGTGTCTCCAGCACCCAGGAGGGTGCCCTGCACATGAAGATGAAACTAGCAGAATCCTGGGGTTCAGACCAAGAGAAGAGTGTACTAGAGCTGTGCAAAGTGGTGGTTGGAAATGAAAGGAATTGGAAGCAGAGGAAAAGGGAAACCGAGCCGTCCTTGTTTCAACTCCACAGAAGGATATTCCATTATTACTGTTCTTACAGAGTAGCCAGAATTTGAGCTGGCTTTCCTTCTTTTCCATTTTCATTAATCTAGTCTTACACTCAGTATCTACTCAGAGCAAGAAAAGACCACTCGTAAGAGTAATTGGTTCACCAGGGTTCAGTGAGCAGTGGATTGCATCTGATGTGATGTCCATGGCTAGTTACAAGTAGAACGGTCACTGAGATACTCCTTTATCTGGACATATAACCTATAATTAATCCATACCTATACAATTCTTACTTATTTCAAACAGGTCTATAATCTTAGAAAAATAATAGTATGAGTAGGTTCACTCAGTTTTTCTCTTGTTCTAGTGATTTTCACAGCAATGCCTCTGTGCTCCTAGAAAAAAAGAAATGTCTTGTAGCTTCACATTATCTTTAAATGTGCTTTTATTGTGTGCTTATCTGCACTTACAGTCTTTCAATGTATAGACCCCATGGTGCATGCACGATTTGTAAAATGGAGAATCCATGTAAGGAAGTTAAATGTGGAAAAAAGAAAAAAAAATCAAAACAGAGTACAAATAGCAAGGTTAAATTGAATGCTGTTAACCCCCTGCTGACACCAACTAATAGTGCAGAAGCAACAGCAGGAATCTGAAACGGAGGTTAGCGTTGGGAAATTTCCATTCATGACAGTTATAAATGAAAAACACTGCCTAGTTTTTCTTCCTAGGGTATCACCTTAAAGAGTATTTTAAAAGTAGCATCAAAGACAATACCAAGTGTATATCCAGTAGAAATAACAAAAGAAAAATTTAAACAATATCTTAGTCTGAAACCCCCCATTAGAATTCAGGTGAATTTATTTATTTTTAAAAAATTGATATACTTTACATACAGCAAAATGTGTAAATATTAAGATTTCTTCCTACATTATACAGCTCAGTGACTTTTAAGATAGGAAGAAACCCATGTAATCAGCAATTAGATCAAAGTAGTGAACATTATTACCACCTTAGAAACTTTCCTCATGCCTTTCAAAACCACATCTGTTATTATTTAGAAGTTTTGTTTCTCTAGTTATTCTCAGTTTACCTCCAGCTCTATATAAACTACCATGTCTGTTTCAAAATTACAGGCTTTTGAGTGCTTCCTGCTGCCATCTTCTCTCCCCGATATATTTCCAGAACATTTCTCTTCTGCTTTTGACCTTATTCCTTCATATCCTGTTCAGTGAAAAGCAGCTCTTATTTTGTGGATAAATAAATAATTAGATAACAAGGACAGTCACCTGGGTAGAAAATTTGCTGTTGTGAGAATATACTTAGTTATGAAAATACAAAGAACCAATTAATGATATCGAGTGAAAAATATAAAATATCCCTAATGCTGTATGTGGGGTATTGATATTTTAACAAATCAAAAAACATCCATTAAAAATATGTTCACAACTGGTTGTAGATTTAGTTAAGTGTATAAAATGCTAGTCACTCACACTAATTTTATCCTTACTCCATCTTTTAAAAAGCTTAAAATTCTGTAAGCAATAGCCTCATTTATTTTTCTTTTCTGTTTTCACTTCTCCCTTTTTTACAAGAATACTATTCTTGAGTATAGTTTTCATTTGCCTATTCATCTTCCTCCTGCTATTTTCCACTGGTATTCTGCGATTGTCTTTCTTCATCTCCTTTCCCTCCTGTTTCTAGAACTTGGCACATTCATTCTCTTTATATTCAAATGAATCTGGTAGTTCTCCCTCCACCACTGGTGAAGCTAATGATTTCCTCCATCTCCAACGCAAGTCCTTAAATATTAAAATGCCATTCTCAGCAGTTCCCTATTTTCTTATCATTTCAAAGAACACCTCTCTCCATCCTTCCTTTCACATCACTCCTATGAAAATACAGTAAAATTCATTTAAAAAGTTTTGAACTATCATGAATTTGTTTCTGTTCTATTTCCTAGAAACTTCATATACAGAGTCTATATATATAATACCAGGGTATTCACTTTCTAGATTCCCTTTGTTTTAAATTTACTCAGTGTTTCTTGAATTATCTAAATTACCATTACATTATCTTGTTAATCCATTTCAGTGTCTTATGTTTTGACTTTAAGCTGCTAAGTAGCAGGGATAGGTGCCTACTGAATTCATGTTGAACAGTGCATCACAGTGCAGCCCAGGAAACATTTAGATAGTGATTCAAAACAGGGACAAACTTAAGACAAAGACAAAAAAAAAGGAAATCTGATAGAAAAATAATACAGAACTGAGATGAGAAAGACAGAGTTGTACAAAGAGTGTAGATAGGTTCATAGAAAAAAATTAAAGAAGCAGGGTCATTAGGGCTACTAAAACAAAATAAAACAACCCCCCCCCCCATCCCCTGCTATTAGTAAAAAAGTTAGGGAAACAAAACATGGAACAGATCAGAAAAGTGTTCCTGAACTAATAATAGCTTGTGAGGAATTTTCAGGCTCTAAAGCAGTGATTAACAATGGAAAGAGCTTACGTTTTCCATTTCCACATCAGGCTATTTGTATCTAAAGAGGCAACAGATATAAATTATGGGAGATTTGAGAGGACTAAACTTTGTTTTAAGGAGTCTCAAGTGTGTGACAGATTTTCAGTCAAGTTGTTTCCCTTAAGTACTGATTTTTAAAAACCTAATAACTTAAAACTGACCTCCCCCCACAAATGGTCCACAAAACATTCTTCTTTACTTCTGAAGGTTTTATGATGCATTATTATCATTAACCGGTCTTCTGCTATTAAACTGAAATGACCAAATGAGACAAACAGTTCTGAGAACATTCTTCTACCACTGATTAAGACTGGGTTGCCAGATATTAGAAATAAGTCATTTAGTTTTCTGAGTTTTCTGAGCAGACTTGGCGACCTGGCTAGCTCCACCAGCCTTCGTATCCACTGCTTTGATAGACAAGCACGGCAAGTACCTGTCACGTGTCATTAATAGCAAAACAACCCAGAGGAAGATACTTAGAGAAGCTCACAACTATGGGCTTGCCAGGAATGATATCAATGATGGCAGCATCCCCAGATTTCAAGAATTTGAGGCCATCTTCCAGCTTCTGCCCAGAATGGTGATCTATCTTCTTCAGCTGAGCAAACTTGTGAGCGTTGTGAGCTGTGTGACAATCCTGCACAGTGCATAGCCAGCACTGATTTGGACTGGATGGCTCAGGATGATCACCTGAGCTGTGAAGCCAGCTGTTTCCATCCGTGGTTATCTTTGCTGTCACCAGCCACATTGCCACGACGAACGTTTTGGGACACACACTTGACACTGAAGCCCACATTGTCCACAGAAGAGCTTCACTTAAAACTTCATGGCGCGTTTCAGCAGACTTTGTTTCAGTTGTAACATTGACTGGAGCAGAGGTGACCACCACGTCAGGTGTGAGAACATCAGTCTCCACAAGGACAGTGCCAGTACCACCAATATTGTAGATGTTCTGGAGGGGCATTAGATGCGTTAGTGGCAGGATGCCATCCAGAGCTTCAAGTGGCATGGTTCCACTGGCATTGCCATCTTTACATGTGACTTTCCATCTCTTGAACCAAGGCATATTGGTACTCGGCTCTGACATGTTATCACCATTCCAACCAGGAATTGGCACAAATGGCGGGGTTGTAGCCAATTTTCTTAGTGTAGGTGTTGACTTCCTTAATGATTTCCTTGAGTCTCTTCTGGCTGTAGGGTGGCTCAGTGGAATCCATTTTGTTAACACTAACAATTAGTTGTTTCATACCTAGTATGTAAACCAGAAGGGCCTGTTCCTGGGTCTGCCCATTCTTAGAGATACCTGCTTCAAATTCACCAGTACCAGCAGTAACAGGACAGAAGGTTCAGCCTCAGTTATGCCTATAATTGTGTGTGTGTGTGTGTGTGTGTGTGTGTGTGTGTGTGTGTGTGTGTGTGTTAAGTATTTTATTTGAAGTAATCTCTGCACCCAACATGGGGCTTGAACTTAACACTTCCAGGATCAAGAGTTGCATGCTCTACTGACTGAGCCCATCAGGTGCCCCTATAATCATGTTTTTGATGAAGTCCCTGTGTCCTGAGGCATCAGTGATGGAAAAATAGTGCTTACTGTTCTCAAATTTCCACATGGATATATCAGTGGTTATACCATGTACACATTCGCCTTTCAATTTATCCAAGACCCAGGCATACTTGATGGGGCCCTTTCCCATCTCAACAGTCTCCTTTAAAAATCTTTTGATGGTTCTTTTGTCAATCCCACCACATTTTTAGATCAGAGAGCCAGTAGTGGTTGTAAACTTGCACTCATCTGTGTGTCCAGTGATGATGTGTTGAATCTTTTCCTTTCTCATTTTGGCTTAGATTTAGTGGTGGTTTTTGTGACACCTGTGTTCTGACAGGAGGTTTGTTGCAAAAAAGCAAGAGGATTTTTTAAAAAGATTATATAAAATTAACTTAGAATTGCCAGCGTAGAAGCTTGGTTTAGGGATTAGGGACCTATATAAATATGAAATAGCTGCAATTACACTTACTAGGCTACAATTACAAAAGATCAGTTTCCATGCTTCAGGGCATAAAAAGATCACTGAATGTGATCAAAATGAAATGTCTCATTTCTGTATGTTTCTGCCCAAGTATGCAACTCATGGGACCTTAATGCCTGCCTCTAATGCAAGACAGAAATATATTCAAAGCAGAAAACCAGACATGATGGCTGGATGGCTAGCTTCAATATGGCAATTCTCATATTCCCAAGAGCATATCCAAAAGTATGCTTAGTGCCTGAGCAGGTTTGGTGGTTTGGAGATGTGCTGAGAAATAATAACAGAGCAAGTCCCAGGGACATGATGTACCAAACATATGATAATACGTATGTGAAATAATAACTTGCAAGAAAATGGCAGCTTTAAAGAGTGTAATCCCATTATTTTTCTTAGAGAATATAAGAAGCCAAAAAATCTAAGCCTAAAAGACAGTTCATTGAAAACCTTATACATAAGAAATGTTACATTATTTAATTATACATGCTAGAGAGCAACAAAGAAAAAAAACCCCAAAAACCCAAGGCAATAAAAGCATTAACTTCTGAAGTTTTACCTCATCTTAAGAGGCATTTTTCCAGAAAGGCCATTATTCCTGGGACCACAAAGTTGTGTGTGCCTAATGGGCTAATTTTAGACTCCTTCTTCATATACTGTTTGGTGTTAAAGAGATTTTTAATTTTATTTTTTATTTTTTTAAATTTACATCCAAATTAGTTAGCATGTAGTGCAGCAATGATTTCAGGAGTTGATTCCTTAGTGCCCCTTACCCATTTAGCCCATCTCCCCTCCCACAACCCCTCCAGTAACCCTCTGTTTGTTCTCCATATTTAAGAGTCTCTTATATTTGGTCCCCTCCCTGTTCATTATTTTTGCTTCCCTTCCCTTGTGTTCATCTATTTTGACTCTGACAGTCCTCATATGAGTGAAGTCCTATGACTTTTGTCTTTCTCTGACTAATTTCATTTAGTATAATACCCTCCAGTTCCATCCACGTAGTTGCAAATGGCAAGATTTCATTCTTTTTGATTACCGAGCAATACTCCATTGTATATATATACCACATCTTCTTTATCCATTCATCCGTCGATGGACATTTGGGCTCTTTCCATACTTTGGCTGTTGTTGATAGTGCTGCTATAAACATTGGGGTGCCTGTGTCCCTTTGAAACAGCACCCCTGTATCCCTTGGATAAATGCCTAGTAGTGAAATTGCTGGGTCGTAGGGTAGTTCTATTTTTAGTTCTTTGAGGAACCTCCATACTGTTTTCCAGAGTGCCTGCACCAGCTTGATTCTCGTGAAGAGATTTTTTACACAATACAAACAGTTTCTGTGACCAAAGGCCATGATCAGAGCTGCTCTTTGAATAAGAAATAATACTTTCAAATAACTAAAAATTTGCTAAAGGCTGAATTGAGACTAGATTCTGAAATTCCTGATTCCATAGTTATGAAAGACTGTAAAATATCTGGATTTCCTCCATTCAACGCATGTGTATATCAAAGCTGAATGAATCCTGGCATTTTAAAGTAATGAGTTGTAGAGAAGTAGACTTTGTTAAATAAATGCAATTCCAATGGCAATCACAGGTTTCCATTAGATAGACATTGGGAAATAGTGTACCATCCTCTTTGAAAATAATAAGTTGTTAGAATTGGATGTACTTTATGAGGTTAAAGCATTTTTTAAAAACATTACAATGTTTTGTGATGTTTTTGAAATTCCAATTTCATTAATTCCACATGTTCCATTCCAGATTTGGTTCTTGAATCTCCACTACAGCAAGAGTATATATTTGTGGAATATTTTGCAGTAACAAACAAGAGGAAGAAACATAGTTTTTATAAGATTCCTAATAGCCAGTGTATATAAACCTAGCAACCTATTTCTACAAGTGTCAGCTAATCAAATCTTTATGTATTTTATATGTACCACAAAACGTAATTTTTAAGAGGAAACTCTGAAGTGAGTGCTTCTTTATAGCAGAGAAAGACACAGTGTAGTGCAAAGACCACAACTTGAGGAATAGAATGGTTTGCCTTTAGCTCCTAAGACACTCATCACCTATCTGAATTTCCTCAGTTTCCTTATCAATGAAATCCGGGTGATTAACACTGACCTTGCTAGGTTGTGGGAAGGATTACTATGGAAACTGCTGAGTAGAGCAACTGGCAGAGTAGGAGCTTCACAAATGGCAGATACCGTCATCTTTTTTGTCATTTCGTAGCTGGCTTCTACATTAATTCTAATGTCTGTAAGGTGAACTCCACACATAATGATATATGTAACTAAAGGAGATTAAATGAAATGTTCTATTAAATGTTCAGAAACAGTAATCCATACAAGTTCCTACAGGAACAATCCATAGGAAAACTAAAGCCATTACAAAATGAAAATAGTGCAGAAACAACTACTTACAAAATTAGTCCTAATGCAGATGTTATTTCTCCATTTAATACCAGTGTCTCTGTGTGTGTGTGTGTGTGTGTGTGTGTGTACACACACACACACACACACGCTCATCCTATCAAAGACTTTGGTTTCTCAATAAATACAAGGCAAATTCAATTCAGTTATAAAGTGAAATGGGAGTAATTCAAAAAATTTCCTGTAATGAGTTAAAGCAGTGATGAAGTACTGCTGGGATCACAATCCAGGCCACCAATGAATGACAAAATCAACAAGGATGATGACAGAGTAACTTCTTCAGAAGGACTTGATTATCAAAGAAGGCCTTAAAAAAATCTGATGAAGCAGATGCCTGGGTGGCTTAGTCAGTTGAGCGTCCGACTTCAGCTCAGGTCATGATCTCGTGGTTTGTGAGTTCGAGCCCTTCGTCGGGCTCTGTGCTGACAGCTCAGAGCCTGGAGCCTGCTTTGGATTCTGGGTTCTCTCTCTCTCTCTCTCTGCTCCTCCTCTGCTCATGCTCTGTCTTTCAATAATAAATAAATGTTAAAAAATTTTTTAAAAAACCTGATGAAGCCTTTATCTTTTTGTAAAAAAATGATGTGTTACTGTAATGTAAAAGTCAAATATGCAGTTTAAAAGTCTAGTAATTTACTATCGTGCATACAATTATGCCAATAAAATAAACATTCAATTTTTACTTCTGTTAACTAGAAAAGATTTTCTAATGTTACAGATTTTCTCAGAGTAAAAATCAACGTTTTGAAAAATTTTTAGTTTTAATTTCTCACAATTTACTCTGAACATTTGGTCCCAATTTAAAGTGATTTCACTTTAAGGAGGCTTTTCATAAAATTATCGTATTATAAGTACCTCCAAATACGAAAAAAAATTTGTATAAAAATTATTAAAAATTTTAAGTTACATCAAGTTATATAGAAGGCACTTTGTGTTATCCTCAGTACTCAAATATGTGATTTTATATTAAAGTGGTTCTATGGTTACATAAAGAGTATCCAACAATATCTTAAACTTATAGAAAATAATTTCTTCTGAGGAATTCAAATTGCTTCATACAAAATTTATAAATTCGTTCATCTTTGGCCTGAAATAACTTCTAATTTTTTCCCTGCAGCGAAGACCACTTTTCATTTAAAATAGGCTAAAATCCTAAAGGAATAACCATGACCAACCCCAAACTAGTAATCTTTTTAAATATAGTTGCACCTCATTTATCTGACACCACTGGACAATGAAGTATTAAACTGGAAAACTTAACTGTGAATCTGAAGCTGGTCCTGATAGGTCTTCCCCATACCTCCTCAGGAGTATTTCATTATTTTATCTTCTGTGCTACCCAATAGTGTTTAGAACATAACCGATAAAATACTACATTGTATTTGAATTATTTGCTTATATGTCTGTGTGAACCATTACATAGCAAACTCTTTGAGGACAAAGGACATGTTTTATTCATCCTTGTATCCACAGCATTCAGTGCAAGTCTAGCACAAGTAGAAATGCAATTAATCTTTGTCATATAGAGGAAAGAAGGAGATGGGGAGGAAGGGCTCGACCTTATTTTTAACAGTGAATAGTTTTTTAACAATAATCTCTCTGAATGATAGCACTTTTCTTTTTCTTAATGTATAGAGTGAACTAAACATGCTTATTTAACTTTTTTTGGATGACTAAGGGTCATAGTTTGTAACATTAATTATCGCTCTGTGCCTTCTTAATGATGCCTTCTAGTACTGTTCAAATACTAAGGTTGATCTTCCCAAGAATTCATTACTGTGGGGCTTTCCAATTGGGGATACCTCTTCTCATCTACAGGAAGAACTGAAAGTTGACCAGGAAAACCAGTTAAAGAAGCACTTTACATCAGTAGCCTTTACACTGAGGACAGTCATGGGTACACCTGGGGCAGCTGGCTCTGTGGCAGCTTGAGGTCTTCTCCACATTCCTGAGGATTCAGGTTTACTTCTACATTCAGAGTTTAGAAAACTAGCTCATATTTAATTCCACTATCTATGTTTCATAAAATTTTCCCTCCAAAGTACACTAGAATTCCAAATTTTCAAAATGTCCTCCAGTTGCACCTATAATTTTTTAAGTAATTAGTGTTTGATTACATAAAAAACAAAAACATCTTAGTGCTCAATTAAGAATTACACAAAGATGAAAATGTATCATTTTGCAATGACCACAGGAAGGCAAAAAAGGAAACATTCTGTATCTTAAGTATTGGTTTTTGACATGCTCCAAGTGTGCATTTTGTAGATCAAGTCCATTTCAAATGTGGTAACCATCAAAGCAGTTTCCAAAGTGCACAGATACCAGTTATAAAGGTCATGAGAAGTTATTCAGAAATTATTTTTCATTGAATTCTAACAGGAGGAACAAGTAGATAGACCTGTGTTTAGAAAAGAACTTTGCACGATGAACTAACACAGGCCCGTTCATATCTGACTCGTGCCTGAGGAACTGAGGTGGTCTCTCTAGGACCCACTGCCTGGTACTATATTGACCTATCTGTGTCAGTCGACACACTGAAAACCTGCCACAACTTTCCCAAAGCAGAGGCTACCCTAGAGCTGACCCCCAGCACTCTGTCACTACCCCAGCAGCACCACAATCCTGGAAGAGTGCAAAGAAACATGAGTGCAAATACACATAAGTAGTTATCTTTGCAGAGGTATGAAAAGCCACAAAGAAAGAACCCTGAAAGAAACGTAAGGCTTGTGCTGGTTGAAAACAGGGCTGACTGTAGAATGGGACCTGATCATGGCTCCTTCATGACCACCTCCCTTGTTCCTGCACTCCCACTCCAACTCTTACCAGAGACAGCAGAGTATAGTGAAAAGAATATACATGAGGGTTTGAGTTTTGCTTCTGTCTTGGGCAATTTATTCAAAGTACCTGAACTTCATTTCTCATAGGATTACAGCCAGATTAAATGAGACACCCTGCTAAGAAATAGGTTACCATGCCTTGACATAGGCAAGCACTCAAGCCATGTTCATTTGTGGCACATTAGTTTAACGCGTATGATGTGTGTGTGTGTGTGTGTGTTTTTCATGTTTTGTTTTGTTTTGCTTTCCTTACAAAACATTGGGGTATTTGAAAACCTATTTTCAATTATCTTGTGATATTCTTACAGTTACCTTTTAAAGAGGTAGATATAAGCAAAATAGAAAGCATGGTTATCTTTAACTATATTATTTATAAATTACTTTGTAATTTATACTTGTACAACACTTGTATCAATTTGATTCTAACAGTCTGCTTCTTAAAAAAATAAGTTATTGATGTCTTTGATGGAGCTATTTTGAAACTCATTTTCTCCACCTCTTTTAAAGAGGTTTATTATATATTGTGGCAAATATATTAGATGTTTCTACACTAATTTTATCAGCAGGGCTTAATCAGTTTTATGAACCATCCTATGCAAAACTATTTTTTAAAACTAGTTCACTATATTTATTTTGCTCTGAGCCATTCAACAAGGCAGAGTAGCTACACTATTTTATACCAGATGGACATTTTAACCGAACCTTTGTATAAAAGAAAAAAAATTAGCTGATTCAAAACCCTAACAGAACAAGAAAAGGAGTATATGAATATTTTTTCAAGTGGTCTTGCCACCAGTTTTCTTCCCCTTTGAAAAATAGATTTTCTTTGGCTTTGAAGATACTATAATTTCAGATGAAGAATTTCTACCTAAATGTAGATGATACATGTTTAAGAATCATTAAGAGTCAGACAGTGTTGCTAGAGTCAAATTACTACCCCCCCCAAAGATATACCTGTGGTTTCTCTAGTTCCTTTTAGTTATCTCTCTTATTCAGTACATTTATTTTCTTAAAATAGTACTCTGATTTGAGAGCTCTAATGTTGAATTAATGGCTTTAATGGAAAGGCTATGCTCCCAGACTCCTGAAATCCTCTTTGGAATATAATTCCATGTGTACAATTACGACAGAGTTTTAAAAAATCCTAAATCGACCTGTTACACTGAGTACTATTTGGAATTGAAAAGGAATAAAATACTTAAATATTTTCAGTGGATATGCTTGCAGTCTCATTTTTGTGTATATGTACATACATATAACTGAAAATTTGATGTTGTTTTTTGTGCAGTATAACTTAGTCTTTCCTGACTGATAATAGAGATTTAATGTTTGTTCTTTTACCAAAGGCTGGTTCCCAAAGCTACTTGGAATTTATATGAGGTTTGTTCAAAGAGGAGAATAGTCTCAGGCAAAAATTGTACAGAGTGAAGGATAACTGATGGGGAGTAGAGGAACACTTTTGGAGGATATTTAAACCAAGGGTGAGCAGGTAAAGTCAAATACACTTGGATATAGGAAGAGATGAAAGCATCAATAAAAGTAAATTCTGGAATCGAGTTTTCAGGGAACATGTGAAAGTGAAGAGTTTACCTGTAGTTAGTATCAGATTGTACCACCCTAAGTCTGACATCAGGATGAAGCCCTAACCCTAATCTCACAGCCCTCTTTGACTTCCCTTCAAGTGCATAACTGCAAGTTTAGTCTGTACAATTCTGGGATTTGTTTTCCAACAGGCGCGAAATACTTGTCTGCTCTGCAGTCGAGTTCTTTGTTACCAGTTGGTTCTTTGTTACCAATGCCTCTTTCTTGCTCTGTCAGTGACTGTCTCACTCAAACTCTTGACCATCTAAATGCACTGGATATGTAGCCATCCTGTTTTCTGACCTTAGTTTCTGACTCATTGCTTTCCCTTGGTCCTGAAGACAGTTCAGAGACTACCTTTGTTTCTCAAAACTGGTAGCTTCATATGTAAAATAAAAACTTTAAGAGATGGTAGAGTATCTAACTGTATAATTCAGAAAATCTTAGCTCATTTTGATGGGAGTTAAAATTTTCTTAATGTAGTTATAGAGGGTGTGTACATATTTTAAATACTGCTTTACAGGGTCAGTGAACAGAGACACAATTGATAGCATAGTATCATATTATAATTAGACATTTTTTTAGCATAAGAGGTATACAGTGGCCAATCCCAATCTGGGGTGTGCAACAAAAGTAACTTTACTTTCTAAACTGGTCTCTTTTTGGTTACAGGCAGCCTTTCTAAATTATGCTGTAAAATACACAACTCATCATGGTGTAAAATACTCAACCTTGCCTTTTCAGAAGGCATCTCAGTTTCTTTTTTCTTTTTTCTTTTCCCTTTCCTTTCCTTTTCTTTTCCTTTCCCTTTCCTTTTTCCTTTCCTTTCCTTTTTCCTTTCCTTTCCTTTTTCCTTTCCTTTTTCCTTTCCTTTTTCCTCGCCTCGCCTCGCCTCGCCTCGTCTCGCCTCGCCTCCCCTCCCCTCCCTCTCGTCTCCCAAAATAAATAAATAAACTTAAAAAAAAATAGTTATGATGGCAGGAGGGAGATTGGAGGGGTGTGGGTAGGGTTGGAGGAGAAGTAAAGAGAAGGGAATAGCATGATTTTTAAAAAGGGTGCATTGGGTAACATTGAAAAAAGCTATTATATTACCCTAAGTTTTAATTGGCCATCAGAGAATGGTATCACTTCAAGAGAAAGGAGTCTCTGATTATGATCTTTCAGTAACCATAGTACCTAACAGTTGATATGTAACTTAATTTCCCTCATCAAAAATTAAGTTAAATCAGAAGTTTTCAGGAATGAACAAAGTTTTCCAGGGTATGTTAAGGAAATAATAGTGTTTTCTTAGGAATTGTTCATGACTCTTATGATGAGTAAAAAAGAAAAATAAAAAGCTATTGAAAACATGGAACTATTCCATATTTTTTAGTGTTGTGAATGAAATTTTATTGATGCTAAAGAAAACACCACTGAATATAGTTTGGGAGAATATTTATACTAGAGAACTTTTTAAAAGTTATTTATTTATTTATTTATTTATTTATTTATTTATTTATTTATTTATTTATTTATTTATCTATGAGAGCGAAAGCGAGCAGGGGAGGGGCAGAGAGAGGGAGAGAGAGAATCCCAAGCAGGCTCCGCACTGTCAGCACAGTGTCAGTGTGGGGCTTGAACTCATGAACCATGACATCATGACCTGAGCTGAAATCAAGAGTCTGACACTTAACCGACTGAGCCACCCAAGCACCCTTATACAAGAGAACTTCGTATTAACTAATACACAATGCCTCACAGTCTTTGAAATAGTGAATGCCTTTATAATTGTGTACACTTGTATAGCTAAGATTTCACTAGTGATCAGTCAGAATAACTTCATGTCTCAACTAGTGGACTGTTTGCAGGTCTTTGAAAGCCAAATACCTTTCACTGAAAGTTATGCCTTGACAGTTGAAAAATGTCATTTTAAACCTATGTGATAATGTGATGGTAGTATCTGAAAGCAAAATCTGGACCCAGTAGGTTAATTATAAATGAAAGATACTCATCTTCCTGCTCTAGGATATTAACAACTCAGCTGAAGGCATTTATAAATGTAGGACACATTTTCAAATAGCTGAGTATTATATTTCAGTCAAATAATACTGTTTTTCTATGTCTGAAGACTTCTGTTGAAACTCAACAAGCTGCCAGTTTTTTTTTTCTCTGTTAATTATTAGCATTAAAAGAAATACACTGTTAGAAACGACCTTTTAAGGAAAGGGAAACCCAGAGTTAGGCTTAACATAACAAAGGAGTAGAATGTGTTCTAGTAGAACAACATATGAATCCCACAAAACTGCTTTCAGTCACAGCACCATGATCAATTAGATCAGCAACAGCTGAAATCGTTAGTTGTTGTGGCTGCTGTTGGTGAGATGTTTTTCTTCCTCCTAGGTGTTCTAACATCAGTTCATCACTTTGCTACACAGTGTCTGAGGCTCTGCTAACCTTAAATAGAGAATTGAAAAGAATGAAAGAAAATAAGAAAGTAATCAAAATGAGAGTATCAGTGTTTTGCCTACATATTAATCAAATATACAGCAGCATCTGCTCAAAAAAGGATTGTGAAGAATATTTCATGAAGGTAATTTAAATGCTTAACATGACAGGGGCACCTGGGTGGCTCAGTTGCTTAAGTGTCCGACTTCAGCTCAGGTCATGATCTCACGGTTCGTGGGTTCGAGCCCCATGTCGGGCGCTGTGCTGGCAGCTCAGAGCCTGGAACCTGTTTCAGATTCTGTGTCTCCCTCGGCCCCTCCCCTACCTGTGCATGCTTGCACACGCTCTGTCTGTCTCTCAAAAATAATATAAACATTAAAAAAATAAAATATAAATGCTTAACATGACAGTAAACATAACAAATTATCAGTTTAGTGGTTTCTAATTTTTGATGTCTGGAACTTAATTTTTTTTTTTTTAATTTCTGGAACTTACTTTTCCTCCACCCATTTTCTCCCATGGCTATTTATCTTATAAGTAGTCAGTGTGTTAAGATGGAACTCAAGTTCATTTTTAGTTACATAATAACAAAAATGTGTTGGTATTGTGATTATTATTGTGATTGAAATTCCGAAGAATGTTTTGCTGTGTTATTTTTTAAACTACATAAAGTAAATGATATGTAACAAAATGATAAAGTAAAAAAAAATGTTGTATTGGCTCTACTGTACAGAGAGCTACTGAGCCTTGTAAAATGTTGCCTTCATTCATCTGTTCTAAATTTTAATAGTCAATAAGAGTTTAATACAGGGTGTCCACAGGACAGATAACTCACAGTCATCCAGAGTGTGGTGATGGAACCCTTGCCAGTGTTTAGCTGTATCATTCAATTTTCTGTTTACTACAACCACGGTTATACTCAAGCCTACGAGGATTGCCGTTTAAGTACACTTTCAGGCAGGTGGTCTGCAAATTCAAATGAATCGCAGTTGTTTAATCTCTGTCAGAGGCAGAAATGACCTGTGCGCATGAGTGCAGCTGTACTGACAAACACCTGTTAAAGGACAAAATTTCTCTTCCAGTCTTCTGAGGATGTTTTCACCGCTCAAGATTGCAGTCGTGGGTGCACAGTTGAATTCAGAACAGTAACACCTTACGTACACAATGTTTTTTTCTTTCCCCACAAACTTTTTTTTTCCAAAATATTACGTCCTCGTTTAATTAATTCATTCTCTCATTCATCAAACATTTATTAAGTGATCTAAAATTTAATTTCACAATACCCATCCTGAAAGGAGCTCAGTCTAGAAGAAGAGACACATTAACAAACGTAGAACAATGTGATAAGTGTATAAGACTGAAAAAGAGAATTAGGTTTTTTTCTTTTTTTTTTTAATTTTTTTTTCAACGTTTTTTATTTATTTTTGGGACAGAGAGAGACAAAGCACGAACGGGGGAGGGGCAGAGAGAGAGGGAGACACAGAATCAGAAACAGGCTCCAGGCTCTGAGCCATCAGCCCAGAGCCCGACGCGGGGCTCGAACTCACGGACCGCGAGATCGTGACCTGGCTGAAGTCGGACGCTTAACCGACTGCGCCACCCAGGCGCCCCAGGTTTTTTTCTTTAAAGAAGTATCTTTGAGAAGTATTTTATTTTTTTTAATGTTTGTTTTGAGAGAGAGAGAGAGAGAGAGCACAAGTCGGAGAGGGGCAGAGAGAGAGGGAGAGACAGAATCCAAAGCAGGCTCCAAGCTCTGAGCTGTCAGCACAGAGCCCCATGCAGGACTTGAATTTATAAGCTGTGAGATTGTGACCTGAGCCGAAGTCAGATGCTTAATCAACTGAGCCACCCAGGCACCCCTGAGAAGCATTTTTAAAATATGCTTAAGTCACATTTTAATAATTTGCTTAGGATCCCTACTATGGAGACTGTCTCCAGTAAAGGATGTATATATAGGTAGTCCCTTTGTGGTTTTTTTACATGTTATCACTTAACTCACTCCATGCTATTTCATTAGCATCCATACTTAATCTCAATTCTTAATCCATTTACTCGTTTCTTGCAGCAGGATCCTGCAAGAAAGCAACTCAGAGAGACAGTGGGAAATGAAGACAGGAATGGAGGTGATTATACTCACGTTAAACAAAAAAAGTTCTAAGACATTATCTTGCTTTGTAAAATCTGCCCCAGACTACATTAATGACTAAGGTATGGGGTTTTGTGGCTCTGAAGCTTTTTTAAAATGAGCTCTTGGTTTCTTTATTGTAGACTGCAGGAGTTGCCCCATATACGACCTTTGGGAAAGTTTTTTGGAATATTTTTGGACAGGTTTTTGAAAAGGGAGTTTGAGCTAGCTACCTCTACTGTGAAATGATGACCACCATTAAGAGGGAGTGAAAATCTTTGAACCAGATGAATCAAAGTACATATGTTTGAAGAAGAATAAGTCAGGCGTAATCAATAACATGGTTAGGCATTCCACGTCTGCTGATTCTTGATAAATCAGAACTGGGAAATATTTATTGTATATATATGCATTCACACACACACACTAATATGTAAAGTTGTAACATAAAAACTGGGGTTAAAAACCCAGTATAGAATAATTTTGTAATATTTTTTCATATTAGACCTCTAGGATTATGCTACCAAAAGCAAACACATCTTTCTTCCAGCACAGTAACAGTAATAATGGGAGAAAAGTCTCCCAAAGGAAATGCTTCCCTTTATAATTTGTCATGAAATACTAGTTTTTTTAACTGTAAGACCTATGTTGCTATAGTTTCTCACGTTTGTAAAGTAGGGAAAATAATAAAAAAAAATTCTTGACTCTAAGACTATTAAAGGAAATTTCCCCTTTTTATAGCACATTCACCTCTTCAATCAGATTGATGCTAATTATTAATTTACATTCCATAATATTCCCAGTGAAGAATATAAATATGTATTTCTGGTGTCAGGAACAAGTCAGAAATTTTAAAATATACACCTATGAATAAATAATACAGTTGACTATAAATAAATACACCAGTGCTCCACAGAATGCACTGCCTTCTGTTACCAGGGGCATGGTTTGTGTAATGTTAGAATTTAGTCTGTGACCATAGAATCATTCACAAAATCTCACAGAGTGGTAAAGTAAATGTTTATAAAGCAGTAAAAAACATTATACCTCCTGTGCTAAATAAACTAAATAATCAAATTAACTAAGACAAGTACTCGGTAATGCCTAAATTTTCCTTTCAATCTGGAGAGAATAGTGTCTCCATCAACACCTTTTCACCCTACTAATCTAACCAAATTTTGGTATTTCAAATTCAGAGTCTCTATTGTAAACAGTATATTTTATAAAACACCTATTTCTTAGGACGTCAACAAATGTTTATTTTCTTTCATTTCCCTTACTGTTAATTATTAGGTGTGTTTTATGGAACTATAAACACATAGTTAGTCTTTATAGTCTTTTGGTTTCTTCATAATTTTTTTACATCATCTCATTGATTCCTTTTGAGAATTAAAGTAAAATGATATACAGCTGAGTGTTGTTTACTTGTCATAAAGAGGAAAAATTGGCCAGATGCTTCTGCAAATAAACAGTTTGATCAGTGGCTACACTGTTAACATTATTAGGGCATTGTTAGAAAAGAGAAAAGGGGGAAGGGAAGGAGAAAGTGAAAGGGAAAACGATGATTTAGAATATACCTCATGCAGATAAGAGTAGCTGTGGGAGACAGGCTTTAAAATACTATCTTTAATTCCTCTTCACAGCTTTCAGCTTAAGGTTTAGGTGACAAACTGAATCATTACCTATGCTTAAACGTTGAGCTTGTGGTCTTCTAGATTTAAGCTGAAGGACACAATTAGAAAATTATGTATATTATAAATAAACTACCAGGGTTCATAAGTCCAAAATGAGACCTACAATACCCTACAAGTAGAATCTCAACAGTGTGGCTTTGAGTGAATTATACCTCAGTTTCCTCATCCGTAAAATGAAGATAAGGTTATCACTACATAAGATTATAAATGTTAAATGAGGTCATGCAGGCCAGTCACTTAAACTAGTATCTGGCACACAGGAAGGAAGTGCTCTATAAAAGTTTAACATTATTATTGCAACTAACAAACATTACCACCGATCAGGTAATTGTGGCTTCCCAGTCTGGTGTCTTATGTCTACCCTACCACCAATATTTAATGCTGCAGTAGGATGGAAAATGGAATTCTAGGCTATTAGCAAGACTCCTGTCCCTTTCTACAATGCAGGGCCTTTGGCTCTGTGATCATGCTCTTTGGAACTATGGTCTGCATTTCAAAAGTCATTTTTATGGACAAAGATACTGACCTACTCACTTCTATAGTCAGAAGGCTTTCCAAAGAAACTAAATAAAACTCTTCCTCTGGTGTTGATGTCTTCCTCCTGGTTGGGAACAGGGGGCAGGGACTGGTGAAAGAAAGGAACATACAGGAAGAAGTAGAGAAAATGGTAAAATGGGATGGAAAAGTGCATTGCCTGGGTAGAAGAGAAACACATGATTTAGGGATCTGCCCTAAAGATCCCATTAACCTAATCATTATTTTTCTGAAATTTCTTTCAGTTATTAACAGAGTCAACAAGGACATACCTTGTTTCTAGCTTTCAGTTTTTCCTATTTTGACTTATTTACACTCTACATGGGGAAATTTATGTCCAATACAGACCAAGAAAGGTTTCCAGGACTAGGGATCTCATTATGTTGTTTTTTTTTTAAATTCCTACTATGCACCCATCTTGTATCTGTCCTTCAAAATACAGTACTGTTCTTTTTTTTTTTTTCTCTGTTCAACATTTTAACACATGTATTTTAGTGTAGAGTATATTTATTTTAAGGAGGATTAGGTGTGATTGTGTTCTTCCTAATGGTAACCTGTAATTATTTTTATAATCATCACTTACTTAGATTTTATATTTTTCAGGAGCATAACTTGCATATGCATTTGCTTCACAAGAAAAAAAGAACGTGGTACATGGTAGATTGAAATTATTTTTCCTCACTAGTCCAAAGATAGTTGACAAATATTTTATATTTTAGCTAAAAACTTAATGTAAATGAATATTCACAGTTTTGAACTCTGAAAACCTGATTACCAAATAGATAAAAATAATTTTTTAAAAAAGAGTAATGAATCTTCAGAAATACAGAACATTGTGTGTATCTTTTATTCATTACAGTATTGTGGGAAAATTTAGAGCCTAACAGACCTAGGTTGAAATGTCGTTCCAGTATGTTAACTATATGACCCTGGAAAGACCATTAAGCTTGTAGGTTTCAGCTTATCCACATGTTAAATGGAGGTTAACAGAAAACTCATAATATTATCCAAATATTTGAAGATTTTAAATGATTTCCTTCTTTTAATCCTAATGCCTTTTCTCCCAATATTTCCAGTTGTTCCCAATAATAAACACTAACTAAAGCAAACATAAAATTAATCACTTTGCCTTCTTTGATTATTGTAACTCAGGTTAAAGTGAAATAATTTCAGGAAGTACAATTATTATATTTTAAGGATATATTTTAAACATACATGCTGCTAACATAATAAAAATATACTGTTCCCCAGATAATGTGTAAGAAGAAGGTGGAAAGACTGAAATAATCTTCAAGTGAGGTAAATATTCAGAGACAGAGCCGAGAAAAATAGCGTGTGTCAAAATCGTAAAGAGGTTGACACTAGCATAGAGAATTTTTGCAATAAGTACTTGCAGAATTACCTTTTTTATGAATATAATTTATTGTCAAATTGACTTACATACAACACCCAGTGCTCATCCCAACAAGTGCCCTCCTCAGTGCCCATCACCCATTTTCCCCTCTCCCCCAGACCCCCATCCACACTCAGTTTGTTCTCTGTATTTAAGAATCTCTTATGGTTTGCCTCTCTCCCTCTGTGTTTGTAACTATTTTTTCCCCTTCCCTTCCCCCATGGTCTTCTGTTAAGTTTCTCAGGATCCACATATGAGTGAAAACATATGGTATCTGTCTTTCTCTGACTTATTTCACTTAGCATAATACCCTCCAGGTTCATCCACGTTATTGCAAATGGCCCAATTTCATTCTTTCTCATTGCCAAGTAGTAGTCCATTGTATATATAAACCACAACTTCTTTATCCATTCATCAGTTGATGGACATTTAGGCTCTTTCCATAATTAGGCTGTTGTTGAAAGTGCTGCTATAAACATTGGGGTATAAGTGCCCCTATGCATCAGCATTCCTGTATCCCTTGGGTAAATTCCTAGCAGTCTATTGCTGGGTCATAGGGTAGTTCTATTTTTAATTTTTTGAAGAACCTCCACACTGTCAAGTGTCCGCACCAGTTAGCATTCCCACCAACAGTGCAAGAGGGTTCCCATTTCTCCACATCCTCACCAGCATCTGTAGGTTCCTGATTTGTTAATTTTAGTCACTCTGACCAGTGTGAGGTGGTATCTTAGTGTGGCTTTGATTTGTATTTCCCAGTACTTGCAGAATTATCTATTGTTTTGGTCAGTGTTTATAATCTTGATAACTGAAATACAGGACATTATTATAAAATTAAATTTAAGAAAACCATCCCCAATGTATCTTCTTCTCTACCCCCCGTTAAATTGAAGAAAAATTCAAATTGGGAGCTTTTGTGTCTTTTGGTTTGTCAGTTTTTTAATTGTGAAGTAATTTCAGACTTTTAAGAAGTTACAAAAATAGTACAAAGTATTCCCACAGACAACTCCCATATACCCTTCTTTCAGTTTCCCTGATGGTTATCATGTATCAAAATCAGAAAATTAACATGAATATTATTCCATTAACCAGTCTACAGACCTTTATTAAAATTTTGTGTATTGCTCTACTAATGCCCTTCTGGTCTAAGGTCCAATCCAGTATTCCCAGTTGTATTTAGTTGTCAGTTTTCCTTAGTTTCCTTTAATCTGGCACAAGTCCTCTGTCTTCCATAGTCTTGACACTTGTGAATTTGTACCATGGCTCTCAATTTGGGTTTGTCTAATGTTTTCTATGATTAAATTCAGATCATGCATTTTTTGTCAAGAAATGTGATACTATGTCCTTCTCAGGGTATCATATGAAGAAGTACAAAATATCCATATGTCTCATTGATTAGGTCTACTTTGATCACTTGGATAAGGAGATGTCTTCTTTCTCTTACTATGAAGTTACTATGTTTCCCCTTATAATTAGTATCTTGTAGTGTGATGCTGTGTAAATATCTTGTTTATAATCATGCTATACCCACTAACTGGTGATTCTTCCCTGAAACAGTTAATTACCATACTGGTGATTTTCTATTTCCATCATTCCTTCTGTGTGTTTAATTGAAGTTCTGTGGCAAAGAAAAGCTTTCCCTTCTCATTTATATTTACTTATTTCTATCTGTATAGTTTTATTCGATGGATTATTATTATCCATTATTATCATTGTTCTCCTTGTCCCCAGTTTGGCCACAGAGAGCTCCTTAAAGTTGTTTCCTCTGTTCTTTGATATTCTTCCATCATGTTTTTAAAAAATGTTTGTATATATATTTTGTGTGTGTGAGAGAGAGAGAGAGAGTATGTACACACATGCGCAAGGGAAGGGAATTGAGAGAGAGAATCTTAAGCAGGCTCCGTGCTCAGTGTGGAGCCTTATGCGGGACTTGACCTCACAGCCCTGAGACCAAGAGCTGAAATAGAGAGTCAGGCACTCAGCTGACTGAGCCATCCAGCCAAGGGCCATGCTTCCATCACTCTTCGAACATTTCCTTACTTTCTAGCATGCAAGATATTCCAGGCTTATTCTCTACTTCCCCTGTTCCAGTCCTGAATTCTGCTCTTTATCTTTTTTAATGTTAACTTACTTATTTTGAAAGAGAGAGTACCTGCACATGCACAGAAGGGGCAGAGAGAGGGAGAGAGAGAATCCCAGTCACAGTGCAGAGCTTGACACAGGGCTGTCTCACAACCGTGAGCTCATGGCTGCAACCAAAATCAAGAGTTGGACACTGAACCACTCAGGTGCCTTGTGAAGTCTGCTCTTTATCCAAGAAGTCCTGGTTCGTGGTTTTGTTTTGTTTTGTTTTGTTTTGTTTGTTTGTTTGTTTTGTTTTTGATGTTGATTACTTAGAAACCAAAATCTGGGCACTGGGAGAACTCATTTGTGCTAAGTGGTTCTTTCATGTACTGAACTAGGAAATATGTAACATATACATAGTACACAGTCTTTTATTTTTATATCTACGTAAAACCATTAGTTGATAATGATACCTCCAATTACAACCCAACACTACAAGATTCACCATAGCTTTCCCCTACAAGGAAGAAGTTATTTGTAGCTCCTTTCTTTGGCATAAAAACTTGATTCTTGATAACCACAATGTATTTATTTGCTCGATCTTAGATACACATCAAGTAGTTTCAGAATTGCTAACTCACACTTTGAGTTTGCTGACTTTTTGCTTAGTCTAGTTAGATTGCACATTTTGATTCTTTATTTTTTTTTTATTTTTTTTTAACGTTTATTTATTTTTGAGACAGAGAGAGACAGAGCATGAATGGGGGAGGGGCAGAGAGAGAGGGAGACACAGAATCCAAAGCAGGCTCCAGGCTCCGAGCCATCAGCCCAGAGCCTGACGCGGGGCTCGAACTCACGGACCGCGAGATCGTGACCTGAGCTGAAGTCGGATGCTTAACCAACTGAGCCACCCAGGCGCCCCTTTCTTTTTTTTTTTTTTTAATTTTGCACATTTTGATTCTAAAATGCACAAACAATATGCTCACCCACACATTCACCTATTGGAAGTGTACCAATAAACATTATCTCTAGTCTTCTCCATGTTGGTAATATATGGTACCATCCCAAAGAAATAGGAGGTCATCTTTTGTCACAGTTAACAAGTTTTATTCATCGTATTTTCTAGTAGCTCTCAAGCTGCTTTGCTTCTCTTCTCCCCAACCTACTGAATCTCTTAGCTAAACCGCTGCCATAGCTTTCTGGTAGATTTCCCCACATCTGGTTTTGCTCCCCTCCGATCCAGAGACTCAGTTAGTGATCCTTTAAATATACAAATGTAATCATTTAACTGTTCCTCCCTTTGATGGTTTTCTCTGTTTATTTCAAATAAAGTTTAAAACCTTCATCATAGCCTAAAGCACCCTGCATGCCCTAAAACTTCTGCCAGTCTTCGTAGCTTCAAAGCATACAGTGTTCACTCCCCTTATTCTCATTGCTGCATCTATATTAACCTTCTTTGAACACCCCAGGTTTTGCACATGTTGTTCCCCCACCCCAAGGGTGCTCTCTTCCCTGCATCCCCCTTAGTCCTAACTTCTAAATGTCATTCTAACTGTCTAACTTAAATATCATTTTCTCAGTAAAGTAGTTCCTGAACTGCCATTCTGAGTTAGACTCCCATGTCATATCATCCCAAAGCATTTGGCATTTCTCAGTGTCAGTTTATACTAAACATATTTGTAATTGCTTCTTCAAAGTCAGCTTTTCCAGCTACGTTACAGACTTCTTAAAGGAAGGGATTTTTCTCTGTGGCACACTGTTACATTTATTGTGTCTGAAACAGTGTAAGCACAAAAACAGGGCTCAACTGATACTGAATGAGTGCCTAAATAAATGAATAAAGGAACCAAAAAATATTGTCAAAACATGTTAGGTAGATGGTGGAGTGATATCATGATTGATAGCTACCAGCAACACACAGAAACTAATCTTTGTCCAATTTTTATGGATACAGAGACTTCTGGATCCTTTCTGGTGCATTTATTACCTTACAATATTGGAAATACCACTAGAAGTAGTATATAGCCCTTTTCTCATCCAGTAAATGGAGAAAGGTTAAAGTTGATTTGAACAAGTCAAGAGACATGAAAAATAATTTTCTAAAAGGCCTAAAATTTAACATGTAAAAAAAATCTTCCATCAACTGTTCCTTTCAGAAGTTAATTAGATTGTGCTAATCATCACTTATTTTAAATGCAGCTGCTTTGAGCTATGCGGTATCTGGATTAGCTTGCTTGATGTGCTGGCTGCAGTTCTGCATTCAAGATAATTTACGTGGAGGTGAACACTGATACAAAGACCAGTCTGTTTCAGTGAGAGCAGATTTTGAGATGTTTTGCCACTGCCATTGTATTCCCAGTTCAGTAGACTTTCTGACAAAAGTTTTACCCTCGTGGGACTGGAGAAAACTGTAACCGAGCGTAAATGAGCCTTTAAATGTGTTTGCCCATCAAAGTAATTTGTCTGTAGGAATTTTGGGAAGATTTTGGCTTTCATTCTTCTAGATACTTACAAAATCAGGATCTTATTTCTCAAGAAGTGACATGACAAGGGCTATAGTTCATTGCAGATTTTTTTTCCCTTTCTTCTCCTTTCTTTTTTTATTTTTCCTTTCTGGTACAATTATTTCCCTGCACCTTGGAACATCAGACATCTAATAAGTCAACATATTAGCAAACTGGTGATTTCAAAACCATACTATATAAGCTAAACAGTATTAGTTCTTACAGAAATAAAACACTGTTTCTCACTCACTTGTACTAGAGAGTGAAAATAAGACAGTCTTGCTCAAAAGCACAATACATATCATAAGAGGATGAGCCAATCTTGCTCTAAAACTGATGGCTGAAAATGAAGAAGACAGTATTTGATATTTTGAGGCATTTAGGAGGCTTATGCTACTTACTATACCCCCAGTTTTTGAGCAAAGAAAAGCTGAGTCAAACTGTTTACTCTCTTCATAATAATTATTGTGGCTTTTGAATGAAACATTCGTTTATTAAATTTCGTTTCACTGAATGGTAACTACATTGCATAAAGTTAAAAATACATTAGAAATAAGCAAACTACATGTTAGCTGTTATTTCACTCAAATGTAAAACAAGTGAAAATAATGAGCTTCAAGTGATAAAGTTTTACTGTAACTGCTATTATTACTATAGATATTTACTGTGGATTAAAGCTAACATGAAATATAAATTGAAAGCAAGCCTAGTGAACTCTAAATATTTGTTAAAACCCTGAAAGATTATTTTAAACCTGTAAGATATATGCATGATCATTAAAACAAGTAAAATTAAGACTGAAAGTCTAGATTACATCAGATTCAGAGTGGTTACCTTCCTTGAGTTTTTACTATGTTCTAAATCTTCTCTAACACAAATTTACTTTTAATATCAGATACTTTTATTTTTTTTTATTTAAAGCAAGTATTTTATTTTATTTTATTTTATTTTATTTTATTTTATTTTATTTTATTTTATTTTATTTTATTTTATTTTATTTTATTTATGGTTATTTTTTGAGAGAGAGAGAGAACGAACCAGGAGGGGCAGAGGGACAGAGAGAACCAGGGGGGCAGGAGGAGAAAGAGAAAGAGAGAATCCCAAGTTGGCCCCATGCCCAGCGTGGAGCCTGACAAGGGGCTCTTTTCTACCACCATGAGATCGTGACCTGAACCGAAACCCAGAGTCAGACCCTCAACCAACTGAGTCACCCAGATGCCCCTATAATCAGATACTTTTAAATTTATTCTTTAAATTGTAATAAAATATGCATAACGTTTACCATTTTAATAACTTTTTAATGTACAGTTGGCATTAAGTACATCCAGTTGTTGTGCAGCCATCACCACTATCCATCTCTAGAATCAGATCATTGTTTTTAATGAACATTATTTCTTTCTAAAGGGTCTAAAATAGTTGTATTCGAAGCTAGTCATGTTTCTTAGATAGCCACAGAATTCTTAGGGCAAAACTGACTTGGCTTCTATTAAATGAAATAAAATATCAAATTACAACAGTCTAAAGAAGATAATTAAAAGGGTCTATAGGGGCGCCTGGGTGGCGCAGTCGGTTAAGCGTCCGACTTCAGCCAGGTCACGATCTCGCGGTCCGTGAGTTCGAGCCCCGCGTCGGGCTCTGGGCTGATGGCTCAGAGCCTGGAGCCTGTTTCCGATTCTGTGTCTCCCTCTCTCTCTGCCCCTCCCCTGTTCATGCTCTGTCTCTCTCTGTCCCAAAAATAAATAAACGTTGAAAAAAAAATTTTAAAAAAAAAAAAGGGTCTATAAACAAAATCTATCTTTGGTGTTTTGTGATGAAGCTGTATTTCAAATATACATGACTGCTATGTGTGGACATTTAAGTAAAAAAGAAGAAAATTAAATCTTTACTTCATTGAAAATAATTTTCCTGCCAAGGCAATGTTTTGAATAAAATTATCAGCAGACCCACCTGGTTTAAAATAAAAATACTTCCTATACATTCAGAATTAAAATGATTTGTTAGATCTATAAAGTTTTGTGGTTTTTTTTTTTACTTCCCCCCCCCCCCCATGGTTTTTTATTCATTTGTGGCATGCACGTGCACACACACACGCATAAATACTATAAACTGTGGGGATGTTTTTACTTTTGTTCTTTTGGTTAAAATTATGGATTATAGGTCTGGACAAATGGATTCATGATTTTTAATACACACACTGCTTTTCACAGAGCATTATGTGAAATAACATATATAGTTGACCCTTGAACAGCATGCATTTGAACTGTGCAGATTCACTTATATGCAGATTTATTTTGATATGCCCATTTACGGTGGTATGAGTCTATTTTCTCTTCCTTGTGATTTTCTTAACATTTCTCTAGCTTACTTTACTGTGAGAATACAAGATATAGTACATAGAACATACAAAATATATGTTAATTGTTTATGTTATCAGTAAGGCTTCTAGTTAACAGTAGATAGTCATTTTGGGGGAGTCACATGTTATGCATAGATTTTCTTTTTTTGAAGTTGATTTATTCTGAGAGCGAGAGAATGAGAGAGCATGCGTGTTTGAGTGGAGGAGGGTCAGAGAGAGAGGGAAAGAGAGAATCCCAAGCAAGCTCTGTGCTGTCATCACAGAGCCTGATGAGGGCTTGATCTCATGAACTGGGAGATCATGACCTGACCCTAAATCAAGAGTCAGAGGCTTAACTGACTGAGCCCCCAGGTGCCCCTGGTTTTTCAATTATATAGGTGGTTAGCTCTCCTAACCCCCAGATTGTTCAAAGGTCAACTGTATACACACAGTGTTTGCTTTTGTATTTTAGGCCTCATTTGTGAACTTTATGTCAAACCTTTTCTTAATGTGTAGGTACATTTGCCAGTTTACCAATGATCTGACCTATAGCTTGGTGTGTATAAGTTTATATTTAGGTTGTTCTTCAATATAATCCTCAAATATGAAGTTTCTAAATTTGAGATTGACTCAGTGGTGATTTATGTAATAGTTGGGATTTTATAATATTATTGACTTTTAAAATTGGTTTAAAAGTCCTTTTCTTAGTCGTGAGTTGTTAATTGGTACTCCATAAAAAGGGGTTCCATGATGGAGTGAATTTTTAAAAAATGCTTTATACCATATTCCCTTCAGTGAATGTTAGCATATATCTTTTTTTCAAAGTCCAGTAGTAAAGACATCAGTGTCAATTTAAATCCCTATATCTCAACTTTTTAAAGACGAAACCATATTTGTGTATGACATCTGCTAACACTCTACAAAGTGATGGCCTATATTATATTAGTGTTGATCCAAGAAATAATTATTATAGTTACTTCAGAAATCCCCCCCAAGAGGTATAGGAGTACTGATGCATAGGGGCACTTGTACCCCAATGTTTATAGCAGCACTCTCAACAATAGCCATATTATGGAAAGAGCCTGAATGTCCACCAACTGATGAATGGATAAAGAAGTTGTGGTTTATATAAACAATGGAGTACTATGTGGCAATGAGAAAGAATGAAATATGGCCCTTTGTAGCAACGTGGATGGAACTGGAAAGTGTTTATGCTAAGTGAAATAAGTCATACAGAGAAAGACAGATACCGTATGTTTTCACTCTTAGTGGATCCTGAGAAACTTAACAGAAACCCATGGGGGAGGGGAAGGAAAAAAAAAAAAGAGATTAAAGTGGGAGAGAGCCAAAGCATAAGAGACTCTTAAAAACTGAGAACAAACTGAGGGTTGATGGGGGGTGGTAGGGGGGGAGCGGGGGTGATGGGTATTGAGGAGGGCACCTTTTGGGATGAGCACTGGGTGTTGTATGGAAACCAATTTGACAATAAATTTCATATATTGAAAAAAAAAAAAGAAAGCCTGACATTTCTGTGATTTGTTTGAAATAAATCTGTCTTTATTTCAATCTGTAAATCAGTAGAAAGGAAGGGCAGAAATAAACTAGACCCCTGAAAGCCTGACTCATTCTCTTTTTTTTTTTCCTTCTTAATTGATAATAAAATTCTTCTGAAACTAAGGATTCATGAAGCCCTTAAGGAAGTATATTTGAGAACCACAAAATGACTCCTTGATTTGAAAGCACTGTAAAAGAGGAAGATGCCTGGATAATCCATACAACTGGAAAAGAGATCTTTGTATTTAGGAATGGTACTCGTTTGTGTGCATATGTAATGTGATGTTTACTAGAGCTCTTAATGCCCCAAATCCTTACTTTTCTCAAATTTGCACACAGTAGAAACCCTGATTGCATCATAATTGTTAAAATCTCTATAGAAAGTCAAAGAAAAATCTCACAAATTAGCTGAATTTTAAGAAGAGACAGCTAATCTGGATAATTTATTTCTCAATAGCAGATCTCCTGGCTTAATCATACAGTTAATTGCCTCATTCCAGAGCCTGTAGCTGTATGTACTGTCTCCCAGACAAAATATATTAAGAAGGCTGTTCTTGGAGATTTTGAAAATATCACCTGAGGGGAAAAAACATGACATTCTTGATTTTTAATGAGTACAAAAATATGCTAATACAGTTTATTGAATGTTTACCATTTATTTTCTTGTTTTCGTTTTTACTGAAAATGTTTCCTTGTTCAAAAATCATTCTAAATACTTCCAAGATACTCAGGAGTTATAATTTCTTCAGTTACCATGTTTTGTTTTGTTTTGTTTTGTTTTGTTTTGTTTTGTTTTGTTTTGAGATTTCAGTCATTGAAAAGGGATGAGATAAACACTGTGGTCTGTTTTTGTACACTGAAGTCTTCCTATAATTAGTTACCACTCATACTCATGTGTAGGATATTTACATACTAGTGGCTGTGCTCCGGTCATTAAGTGATAGAGAAAGAGGTCTTGAGGGCTCAGCAGACGTATTAGAATAAAGATATTTCCCTCCTCCATAGCCATAATAAAAATAATCATTACAAAAATGCTAGTAAAGGGGCGCCTGGGTGGCTCAGTCGGTTAAGCGGCCGACTTCGGCTCAGGTCATGATCTCACGGTCTGTGAGTTCGAGCCCCGCGTCGGGCTCTGTGCTGACAGCTTGGAGCCTGGAGCCTGCTTCGGATTCTGTGTCTCCCTCTCTCTCTGACCCTCCCCCGTTCATGCTCTGTCTTTCTCTGTCTCAAAAATAAATAAACATTAAAAAAAAATTTAAAACAAAACAAAAATGCTAGTAAATTTTACTGGAATAAAGAAGATGGAGAAACATTGTGGACGTATCCTTAGAATATAAATCACATACTGCTTTATTACTAAAATAGTTGTTACTAAAGATCGTGTACATTTTAATTTAACTTAAGCCTTTTCTAAATAATGAGAATGGATTTCATGTTGATCTTTCTGAGTGGACAAAGTACACTAGCGTCTGAATCTTAAAATTTAATATTTGTTATAGTTGAAAGAACATGAGATTTGGTATCTTATGAGTTTAACTTGGGTCTCAGGTTCTAACGTGTATATCTCAGGCTAATTGCTTAACCTCTGTAAGTCTTGATTCATTCATCTGGTAAACAGGGTGATGACACAGGTACCTATATCTCTCAGAGTAATTACATATATTAAATGACATTATACATATACATATATACACACAGAATAAACTGTAAACGCTTTGTAAATTGCAAACTGTCTTCCACCAGATGCTACTGCTTCTACCATTACTCACTCCTCTTACTGACAATGACAATATATAGGATTATAAACAGTTCCAAATTATTTTAATACTGTCATTGACCTCTCTGACTGCTCTAATCAAAACAGATGAATGCTAGGGAAGCTTTATAGAGTTCTTTTAATTTTTTCTTTTGAAGGTGAAAAAAATTTAGTCATATAGGTAGGTGCTGTGTTTTTGTACCAGAAAACATGTCCTAAAGGTTCCCCTACCCCATCACTGATTGGGAACATCAAAATCTCTTTTTAGCCCTAATAAATCTCACAGTTCCTGAGAGAAGAAAATATGCAGCACTGGTTACTTAAATGTTTAATAACTTATTCCCTGAGGGTTTTAGCCTTCCAAGGGGACAGAAATAAATATCATATTTGATGCATTACTAAGACTGGTGTTGGGTATGGAAGTTTAAAAATATTTAAAACTGAGAAAGAACTTTAAAAATTTTTTTTAATGTTTACTTCTGAGAGAGAGAGAGAGAGAGAGAGAGCACGTGAGCACGAATGGGAGAGGGGCAGAGAGAGGGAGATTACAGAATCCAAAGCAGGCTCCTGACTCTGAGTCATCAGCACAGAGCCCAATGTGGTGCTTGAACTGGTGAACCCTACGGTCATGACCTGAGCCGAAGTTGGATGCTTAACCAACTGAGCCACCCAGGCGCCCTGAGAAAGAACTTTTTCTTCAGAGTTCTAGAAACCCAGGAATCTGGGCTTGAATTTGGTATCCCTCCAAACCCCCTTGACCAGTTTGAAAACCACTAGTCTCAAAAAGCCTTCCAAGAGCTTTCACTTACTTCATATTAATCTATAATCTTAAAATAATCTTAAGATATGCAAGAACAGCACGCACACAGAGTTAACGTTGGGACTTGCTGATAGGGGTGAGGAAGAAACAGGAATAAATCATCAGCATCACACTTTTCCTGATCTTTTTCACATCTCTCTGCTTCAGAATAAATGCTTTTATCACCTGTATAACAAAATGCATAGCTGTGTTTTCCAGAGCTAACAGCATGTATACCTGTCATCACTTTTAAAAAGTGCCAAAGAAATCTTTATAAAGTGTTGGTTTTCTCTAAAATTATCAAAGTGATTTCAGGCTTTAGTGAAATACTTTTGGTTGGCACCTAAAAGTATCCTGTGGGTACCTAAGAACTACCGCTTCCTACAGATGAACACATCACTTGACACAGTTTCTGAATAGAGAACCCATATCTGCAAAACTCACTGGCTGACAGGAAGCTCAAAACTAAGTTTTGTGTCTAAATGTAACTATTTTCTGTAGCCCAATTTTCTGTAACAACTATTGTTCTTCTTCCATTACATAGTCATGTATTCTTTCTTTAAATTGTTTAATTACAGGGGAGCCTGGGTGGCTCAGTCCATTAAGCTTCCAACTTCCGTTCAGGTTATGATCTCGCAGCCAGTGAGTTCGAGCCCCACATCAGACTCTGTGCTGACAGCTTGGAGCCTGGAGACTGCTTCAGGTTCTATGCCTCCCTCTCTCTCTGCCCCTTCCCTGCTTGCACTCTCTCACTCTCTCAAAAATAAATATTAAATTTTAAAAAAATAAATTGTTTTATTACTTATAATATTTAAATTGTAATGGTTGCATGACTTTAACAGTTTTTCAGTATTTATTTTTGCCATGTATGCATTTCCTTTTCAGAAGTAACAAGATATAAATAATAAATTACACAACAGACATTTGAACAAAAAACCATTATTATTATTTCCTTTCGAATGGTGCTTGAAAGAATGTTTAACAAAGAGGACAAAGAATAAATTCCTGAAAAATTGAAACTGAGCTTCAAATGAGTGAAATGTGACCTTATACATACCTGTTCCAAACCACGAGGTAATCCTTAGCTACTTAGGAAAATTTTTTTCAAAGAAATTAAAGATATACAAGTCTGTGTTTCATTACCATTCTTTGTAATCTTGACTCACAATAATTTATGGAGTAAATACTATATTGGTAAATAAGGACTGCTTACCCTGTTTAAACAATATTTCCCAATACTTGCTGGTTCTGTAATTATATTGTAATTTTTTTTATTGTTGGCAGTAAAATATGTAGCATGTTTCATAGATGGAATTCTCACTGCTGGTCTATTTTAAAATATTAGTGTTTGGGGGATATCCTATATGCTAACAAATAGTTTGTTCTCATACGTTTCTAGTCATAGAGAGCCCTGTTAATTTTAGGACATTAGAGGGGAAAAGATATCTTACATAAAAACCTTATGACAGTATGATGGTGTCTATTTACAGATGCATTTTTACTGAAATGTAAGCTAATCTTAAAGAAAGACATCTGAGGAATTTATAAAGCTTATACTAATACCTTTAAAATACTTGAATTCATTTTATTGAAAGGTTGTATAGTAATACTCTGATATTAATGAAATATTTCATACTATTTTATGTATTAGAAAATACAATACTCTGACACTATCAGCTCCCTTTCTGTTTATTGAAATACTGAGCTAGTGTTTTTGAAAGAAAATGGGCATACACTAAAGGCAAAGATCAAAGGTGGTAGATTGTTTTCATCATTGGTTTTGGTGTCTTATTTTGTTGCCAGCATTAACTTGACTCCTAAAACTTACCAAACTTTTTAAAGAATGTGTGACATTCCCTTGTGTGGTCATTTTGTTCCTTTATGGCATTTAGTAACACTGAACAATGCTATCTTTATCAACCCAGAAAACTACTTCTTTCAGGAAAAATTTTCAAGAGATACCAGTCGAGTTTATCTCAGATGTTTGTGTATTCAAGTATTCCTTACTTCCAGAGCTGACTTTGGAAACTATGAATTTTAAACTGTGCTCCAGGGCAAAAGTAAAAGCTAAATTTCCTCCTTTGGGACACTTAAATATTTCTTTTTTACTTTTTTTTTAATCTTTATTTATTTTTGAGAGAGAGAGAGACAGACAGACAGAATGTGAGTTGGGGAGGAACAGAAAGAGAGAGGGAGACAGAGAATCCTAAGCAAGCTGCAGGCTCCAAGCCCTCAGCACAGAGCCTGGGGTGGGGCTCAAACCTGGGAGCCATGAGATCATGACCTGTGCCAAAGTCCAGCGCTTAACTGATTGAGTCATCCAGGTGCTCTCACTTAAATATTTTTTATCTTATCTTTGATTTTTTTTTGCATGTTTTTTAATTGAATGTACAAATTTTTACTTTACAGAACTGAGTTTTGGGTATAAAATCCCCCAAAATACTACTTTAAGTTGGGTGCCTAATTTATGCTTTTCATTTTGAAGTCCTCTCAAAATATTAAGATTTTTTTTCCTTTGCAACTTTTATGCCAAAACTCAAAGTTCTAGACATGTTCCTTTGCCAGAATATGAATGGGGAAATGATTGAAAGAACAAATGAAAGAAGAAAAAAATACAAACCCTTACAGGCTTTTCTGTCTATAAATATGCCACTGTTCCCCACATTCAACTAATTAGAGATTCATTTAACTTTTCACACATCCATTAAAATTCAGTTACTCCTAGGCAGTTAGAAGAATGGATCAGAATAGAACAGAATATAAAAGCTTTAGAATACCCACAAGAACATATGGAAATTTGATGTGATGAAAAAGGTGGGAAATCCTTAGTGAGTTATATTTTAGGGACATAAAACTGCAAGAAAATCTTGAATTTTTATCAGTAATTTTATATTAGTAATAATGCTAGTATTGTTTCTTTAAACTTTTTAACTGTGTATAAAAGGAGATAAGCATGTCATTAGAATCCAGGATACTCAGTGTCAGAGGCAGTTGTAAATATAAAATTAAAGACATTAAGAGGAAAAAAACCTCTAGTGTAAAATTTGAATTGGCACTATCACTATGTATTCATATTTTAAAAATACACTTCCTGTTCTGTCCACAGAAATGGGCCAGAAGCAGGTCCATCCCAGTAGCAGACTGTACCTACCACCCAAATCTTACCTTCTAATTACCATTCACCACCAAAAAACCCCCACCAAACAAACAAAACAACAACAGTAAACAACCCCCCACTCCTCAAGATTCTTTGGAGAAACCAGATGTGGGGAAGGAAGGTATAAGATGAGCCTAGGATAATCTTGTACCAAAAAGCAAGGAAGCCCTCTAAGAGACCAACCTAATAGTGTGCGGAAAAAAGCCCAGGAGCCCCACTGTCTAAATATGGGGTAATTTGAAATTAAAAGGTACAGTGACAATAGAATTAAAAGAGATAGTTAAATGTAATTAACATTGGGCAAACAAAAAAATCCAGGAGTCCTTTGTAATACTGAGATAGAACTGACCCAAAATTTATTTGCCAGCATTGGAGGTTACAACTACACCAATTCCTTATTTGAAAATTGGTATAAAAAGGGGAGAAAAAATTTTAACCCTGTCTTTTCAAGTTGGTGAGGGAAAACTACATAACAATGTCAGCCAATAAATGTGAATAGTATGATGGAGTAGAAAAAACACTGTTTTCCAAGTACCATACCCTATGTGTGGTCCAGATTAGGTATTTTTATATCTCAGAGGTGATTTCTTTTCCTTTAGATCCTATTCCTGTGGGTGTTTTCTAGTGCTCTGCTAAGGGAAAGAATAGCTCTTGGAAGTTGTCAACGTTAAGCAGAGATCTCAATTTCAGCCTCTCCACCTTCTGTCATCTCAACGCATACACAACTCACAGATGAATACCAAGACCTCTGTCAAACATCAGAGCCCCATAGGTTTGCCGTACCCCGGGGATTTCTCTTGAGATCCTTTTATGCCTTTTACGAAGCATTTCTGTTTTTCAGTTTATTCTGTTAGGTTGACAGAAGTCCTTCTGGCAAGATGGTACTTAGTCACACTTTACACCATGGTACCTGTGGGGGCCAGTGAACTGAAGTAAGTAGGTGTGAACAGTAAGGAGTCTGGGTTGGGGATAGATGAAAGTACGTACCCCGTCAGAGTGCCACGGTGAACTCCATCAAGTGCTGCGAAGTAGGAACCCTAGTGTCGTTTTTCCAGTTATTTTTATTTTTTTAAAAGAAGTTAGATATGTACATCTTTGTGAGAAGTCTTCTGATTTTTCACTTTTGGCAACTCATACAATTAAAAAAACCCAAAACAACCTTAACACTCTGTGGGCCCAATCTGCCAAATGTTTACAGTTTTTATAAACCAGTGCTTGTATTCATATTTCCAGTTCCTGGCACAGGATCTGAAATCTGGTAAGGTCTGATAAAATTTAAAAGAACCCATGTGTTTTGTACCTTTTACTTCTTTACAAACTTAAAAAATATCAATTATTATATTAGCCGACTTCCTAGATTTGTAACATGCAAATTTATCATTTTTGTTCTTTCATGAAGATTATTTGATAACTGTTAAAGGAACAAGTTTCACGGTGTGCCGTACCTTAGAAGTTGCAAGGTCATCTCATATCATTGATCAGCACTGTTTGGATTTGATCCTTCAGTTAACTAAGAATCCGCAAATTTCTCTGTCTTGAATATTTCATGACAGCTTAGTGAATGTCTTGCAAATCTTGGTATACTGTGTCTTTAAAATCCTTCAGCTGTCAGTCTGGTAACCCTGTTAAAAGAAGAAAATTAGAATCTTTTAGTATGACTTCTTTAAAAATATAGCTAAGTTCTGGAAATCATTGTGCCTTTTTTGTAAGCGTAGGCAAAACCCATTCTTTTGAAAACTGAAGCTTTTTTGCCTAATTGGCTGTCCGATGGCACCCCGGTTTTCTTCACATTTCTTTAAATAATACATTGGTCTTCATATAAATTTTTCAGTTTTGTGTGGATCATTTTCATCAGAATACTTCTTCAGCTACCGTGCCAAAGTCTACTAGCTGAGAACTAAAAATCTGATAGCATGAAGAAGTAGTTCTCAGACCAAAGGTAGTTCAGTGGGATCTTGAAGGCAAAGAAGGCAAAGATGAGAAACTTATCAAAAGCGTTGTGGGATATGTGTCAGGCACCAGAAATCATCCTATCTTGAATCATACGAAGTTCTAGACCTGCCATAACAGTTTGCTGAAGCCTAGGTTTTGGGCTGTAGGTAAATGAGTGTTATGGTTGGAACAATATAATAATCTAGTCATCTGTTTGTACCAGATGATGTATCAGGTGAGATCAGTATGCATTGTCACTGTTCACGTAAGAGTAAGTAGAACTGGGATGCCTGGCTGGTTCGGTTGGTAGAGCGTGTGACTCTTGATCTTGGGGTTGTTAATTCAAGCCCCATGTTGGGGTAGAGGTGGCTTAAAAATCTTAAAAAAAAAAAAGAACTGAAAACAGTCTTAAGAGTAAATAAAAAGGACAAATATTGTATGATTCCACTTACATGAGGTTCCTAGAAGAGGCAAATTCATAGAAACTGAAAGTATAATGGAGGTTCCCAGGGACAGGGAGAGAGACAGATGGGAAATTACTGTTTAGTTGATGCAGAGTTTCTTTTTGGGGTGATGAAAAAGTTTTAGAAATAGATAGTGGTTATACATGTACAACATCGTGAATATACTTAATGACCCTGAATTGTATAGTTAAACATGGTTAAAATGGTAAATTTTGTGATATGTGTGTTTTACCACAATAAAAAATGCCATCAGTTACTCAAACTGGAAAAATCAAGCCAGGCAAAAAAAGTAAATAGGATGCTGAGGAGACCATGGCTAGATGCCAGAACCTAGTCCACCAAATGAGAGCAAAGCCACTGTGGACCAGAGCCATATGGCAGGGCTGTGCAGTTTTAAAGCAGTAAATGCCCACCTTGGATAGGACGAGAGCGGAGCAAGCAGAACTCACAAAAATCTAGTCCCGGGCACACCTGCCCTGGCAGGCTGAGGTCTCCACACGTGCTATTCCAGAGTGGCAGCTTTGTGAAGGTAGGCCATAGAACCCTGAAGTCCCTAATTAATGAAATGTTTGCACTGTTACACATTTGAGTGTTTAGTTGACCCATCAAAATACATTTTTCTAAAAAAATTATAATCACTTAATCACAATTCTAATGCTAGAATTCTTCTTTTGTGAAAATTTTGAAAACATTTAAATGATTTTCTCTAACTTTTCAGTTTTTGTTTTAGTATTATCAGCTCCTAGCAGTTCATGATACTGTCCATCTAGAGGTTCCGTAAGATAGCTCTTGTGGGAATAATCTCTGATGTTCCTTGTATTCATTTTTGGAGAAATTGTTCTTATGAAAATGATTCAGTATTATTTATTTTGTACAGAATAATATTTCCTAAGAATGTGGAGACTTTGTTCACATGAATACATTTTTCTTTAGCTGATATACTAGTTTTTGTTTTTGGAGTGTGTGATTTAACCGACTCCCAACAACAGTGTTTGTTTTAAAACATGTCTCTTAAAAAACACTTTCTGGGTTATCTTTGTAGATATTTTTCTACTTTGAACAGCCTACCTAATGAAAGGGTGTATGAAACTCAGATTTACTATTACTGTGGTTTTGCAATAGTTATGTGTTGGCAAATAACATCATTATATTTTTGCTTTTGGCATTCACACTTACCTATATCTAAATCACAATAGTCATCCCATTTTAATAAATTAATAAGTAATAATGTAATATACAAGTTTATATTTGAACGTTATAGCAGTAGTGATACAGTAACTAATACTTATTGGATGCTTATTTTTTGTTTGTTTATTTATTTATGGAATGCTCTTTGTTTTACATACATTGGAAGCATTTAGTCCTCACAAGAAGCCTATGTAGTAGATACATTATCCTCATTTTGCAGATAAGAAATCTAAAGTGTTGGCATGGCTAGCTACTCACCCGAAGTCCTACAGCTAGCTAGTAGCTAGCTTTATCACATTCCATTGGCAGGGTTCTTAACTTCTTCACTGTAATTTAACTAGTAGGTGATTCTAGAAATCAACCTGAGTAGCTAGTTATATTAACTATTAGTTAAGCTGTTATTTTAAAATCGTAGTCTGTAATAATACTAAGTTTGAAATTTATAATGTATGTGTGTGTAAACCATGTTTCAGGAATGCGGATGCTCGGTTGCCGGTATATTAACACGTTAAGCACTCATCAGCAACAGGGATGATAAAAAAAAAAAAAAAAAAAAAATGTGATCACTGTCCCCAGGAAGCTTAAAATCTAATTAGATGTTTCTCAATCTTTTTTTTTTTTTTTTAACCTATGTCTCTCTTGGACAATCAACCAAACTGCCATGACTTTATTAATTTAAAATCTCAAAATAAATTTGGATATTCCTTAACCATCTGATTCTCCTTGGTTCCTGAGTTTTTAATAGTGAGGGATATGTCATTATCCAAATATTTTTGGTCCATAAGTTTTGTGTAGTGAGTAGTAATGAAAGTTTGAATAGCAAAGGAAAATAATTCTATCTCAAAAAGTTTATCTCTTCATTTTCTGAGTTTGCATAGTGTGAGTTCAGTAAGGAACAGTTTGGATTGTGAGGAATATGTGTATCACATCTTAAAATAATAAAATAGTAATAAATAGAATGAAGTTGTGATTTAAGACATTTACCCCTCCATTATTGTTCCTTTTGAATGTAAAGGTATTCAACAAGAATACCTATTTCTCTAAAGATAATTTAAATTTAGTGGCTAGATAATGGTACTGTCTTAATGTTTTGTTTGTGCTGGCTTACATTTATATATAAGTAGGTGAAATGGTTTAGCACAAATGTTGGGTATGGAAGCATTTAAAGGATTTGATGCACATGGCAACAGTACAGTTGTTTAAAGATAATGTATGTTATGGTTTGTACTAGAGTTTGCTGGTAATACTGAGGAAATTCTAGAACAGTGATTCCCACGGTTTAGTCCCTGGACCTGGACACTTATTAGAGATGTAAATTATAAAGTGCAACTCTAGACCTACCCATTCAGGAACCTTGGGTGTGAGACCCTCTAATCTGTGTTTTAACAGGCCCTCAGTTGATGTTAATGCCTGCTAAAGTTGGAGAACCAGTCCTTAGAGGCACAGTGGAAAAGTTTAGGAGGAAGGACAAATGAATGGTATAGTCAGAGCTGAGAACCTAATTAGTTTATGAGTTTTTATTAGTTTTGAGCAGGGTCAGCAGACTATAGCCAGTATGCCAAGGCTGGTCCACTTCTTGTTTTTATATAGCCCACAAAGTAAAAATGACTTAAAAAATTTTAGGGGCACCTGGATGGCTCAGTTGGTTAAGTGTCCTACTTCGGTTTACATTATGATGTCATGGCTCATGGGTTCAAGCCCCACGTCAGACTCTGTGCTGACAGCTCAAGCCTGGAGTCTGCTTCAGATCCTCTGTCTCTCTGTGTCCCTCCTCTACTCATGCTCTCTGTCTCTGTCTCTGTCTCTCAAAATAATAAGTAAACACTAAAAAAAAATAAATAAAAAATGTTTTAATGGCTGAAAAAAATAAAAACAAGGATAATACTGACAGATGAAAATATTAAAAACAAATTTCAGTGTCCATAAACAAAATTTTATTGGAACACACAATCATTTATCTATTGCCTATGGCTACTTTTGCATAATGAGAGTTGAGTATTTGTGACAGAAAGCCAGACAAAGCCAGAAATTCTTACTATCTGGCCTTTTACAGAAAAAGTTGCCAACCCTTGCGTTAGCACATTAAAGTGCACTGTATTTGGTAACTGGTGAAAACATAGAAGAGCAGCATGGGGAGTTTAATACTCTGGATAGAAGATGGACTCTGAGTCTAATGGGCAGAAATCTCAGCTTGCTTGATTTGGAAAGAGGAGTGCAAACAACATGGTCTTTGTTTTGTGCTGTATAGGAGCCTGTAATCCTAGAACCCATGGTTTTACTTGAAGTAGTAACTTTCCTGGTGTTCTTTGTAATCACTTGTGAAGACATAGTTTTATCAAAATGATCCTATATTGTTTATTTCATACAGTGATGTTATCTTGGTATTGAATTTACTGTATATAAAAATACTCTATATTTTCACTTAAATGTGTAAATGATCTTCTGAAAGTCCTCAAGCGTGTTCACCATGAGTATGCCTTCATGGCTTGTTTAGGTAAGAATCAGTTTTATCATGGGCAGAAATTAAACTTTGGAAAATTTTGCTTTCCCTAATGGTGATAAGCTCATTGTAAACCAGCCTTTTTGCTAAGAACGACTAGAAAAACTGGGCAAAACAAAATCTATTTGTAGGCATTGGAGAGCTAGTAAGTCAGTGAGCATTTGAGGGGCCAGGGATCCAGGAAATGGAAGTACAGAGAGAGGAACTCAACATTTGGTACTATTCCTTACCCTTAGTCATTTGCCTAATTCTTAGCAGTAGCTAAGAATCTGACCAGAGCTTCTGGTATTGCTGTACTTCTGGTACAGAGGTTAAAAATTGGAATCCAGAGACTTGCAAGAAGGAATGATCCAGACAAACACCCCAGGCTTTCATTTGAGACCACAGGGTAGAGCAGCACTTGGAAGGTCTATAGTTCAGTCTCCAGTCAACCCAGTGCTTTAGTGGATTAAGGTGATCTGCCATAGAATTGCTTTGATTTTACTATTATTACACTGGGCTCTTAATCAGATAAAGCAGTTGAGCCCAACAGTTAGGCTTTTGATTACCTGGGAATAATCAGCCTGTGGAAGGAAAGCCCTTCACTTCTGAAATGAGAGGAGAGGAGGACCATTTATGTGAGTAAACCTGCTGCTTCTGGTGACATGAGGTTAAGGGTGGAAAATCTCTTAAGAAACCTGACTGGTCAGGAGAAGGGACTGCTGGTTTTTTAGATGATGCTTGTGAGCACTGCCTTGATCCCTCACAACTTCCCCTTTAGGAACAAACCAAACAGCAGAAAATGGGGAGCCATGCAGCATCCAGGTTCTAGCACTGTCATTTCATGAAAGCAACTGTGTCCCTTTGAGGCTGGGTCCCAGCACCTAAAAATCCTCTGCCTTGGAGTGAAGGGTAAGAAGAGAGACAGGCAGTAGATGTCTGTTTTTCGCTGTCAGTTCTAGGATGGCAAAAGTGCTTGAATTGTTTGAAACATGCAGATAGGTTATGGAACATTAAAATAAGCTGTTTATAAATTATCCAGGCTCTCCAAAAAGCATTTTTCCTTCAGTACCCACTATGTGCTGGGTGAATGAGAGTAAAATTAATTTCTCTGACTAGTAGCCTTCTGAGTTTAGTTATTCTTGTCACCCTGATTCTGCATAATCCACATTTAGAGAGTGATATCTCTTTTGTTTGTTTATTTTTTAAGAGTGGATCCAAAAATCTTTTTTAACTTCTAATGCCTAGAAAGAGATAGTCTAAGTTTTCTCTCCGTTGACTGTATTCTGTGATAAAAAACTAGAAAGGAGAATCTGGGCATTAGTGCTCTCTTCTGTCAGTCCACATGACTAGTAACACAGGCAGATGAGTAGCAATTATTTCAGAGCAAAGAGGGAAAACTTTCAAGTAAAATTTGAGTGGATATTCGATTTGATTATAGCTTCACTAAGTGCAAAAGTGAATGTATTGAAATGGAATATTATGTAATGCAGTTAAATTACCTTATTTACTACCATGTTCATTATCCTAATTATATTGGTAAATTTGGAAGATTTTCTTACATTGTTACTTTATATATAATTTGTGTTTAAATTGTTCATCACTTATGTTTTGAGAAATAGTTCTCTTTTTTTGATTACTGTGCTTTTTAAATCTGTTCAATATATTTCCTGTATTTAGTCTTTTTACAAATTAGTATAATGGCTATAGTTACCGTAATTTCTTCTGGTATACGGCAGAACTTAATCTTTTCCTATGAATTTATAGACAAACATTTCCAGAAGGTAGAATATCTTAAGAGATTTGGTTTAAAACTTGGAATTTGAGTGAAAATCAAGCTTCTTGCCTTCACATTTTCAGGCATTTATAAAACAAAATCTCAGACTTTATTTATCCTGAGATCTCACAGCATAGTAGAATAGCAGGATTTGATGCAAAGAATATGGTTTTAGGAATCCAGGAGATCAGTATACCTAAGTTAGGGTCCTAGATCTGCCCTTTTCTATCTGTATGACCTCAGGCAAGTTACTTAACCTTTCTGCTCCTCAGTTTCTATATGAAATCAAGATAATAGTAACTTCTTCTATATGTAGTAAATAATACTACATATAAAGTACTTTGAACAATGCTTGGCACATGGTAAGCACTCAATAAATGATACTTATCACTATTCCTAATAATAATAAAAAATGCCATTTTTGTTACTTCATCCCCGTTACAAGCAGGCATTTTGCTGGAGATGTGGTCACAGACCAGTTTGAGTAGATGAGTGGGAGAAAGAGCAGGAGGAAGAATGGTAAGAAACACACTGTGATATATGCTATAAGTATGATTATTTCCACCTATAGGCCCAGAGAAGGTAATAATTGGAACCCGGGTCCATAGACAAACAACTTGCCTTATATGTTTATGTAGTTCAAGGATGAATGAATGCCAGGTAAAATAAATAGTTTTTGCATAGTTCCAGAGCATATAAAGGATTTTGTTACTCTTCGTGGGAGAATACATAGGAAGTGGAAGACCTTGTTGTCATCAAGAAGTTTACACATGTGGAATGGCTAAATAATAAAAGGGAGTGCAGACTCTATAGCAAGGTGGTGACTACAAGTAACTATTAATAAATTATTAGCAGTAAGCATTTCTTTTTAACTTTGAAAAAATATATAAACAACATATTTACAAAAGCGAGAACAAAGTAAATGTGTAGCATAATGAGTTATTATAAAGTGAATACCCATTAACTACCACCAGAGTGGAGAAATAGAACACTGCCAGCCACCCCTGAAAGTCTCCACTTTCCCTTTCCCAGTCCTAATGGCTTCTGTCTCCCCAAAGGCAACCACTGTCCTGACTCTTACCATAGCCACTTTCTAGAATGATAAATACTCTACATTTTTCTCCTAAGTCTTCATTTCTTTTTAACGTGAGTATTTGAAGTATCATACAGCCACTTTATTAGATTATGTTATTTAAATGAGCTCTGAAGAAACTTGGGAGGTAAGGTTCCTCATTGTCGTCTGGTTGTCCAAAATAGTCATCATGTTTTGGAATTCTCATTTCATTGTCTTGATCTTTCTGCTCTGCCTAGCTTTGGGAATGGTTGGCGTATAACCAAGAACCAGAGAATTCAGGTCTTACAGATTCATGGGTCTTATGTGATAATATAACAAATTGTATACTTTAAATGTGCATTTTGTTGTATGCTAGTTATACCTCAATAAAGCTTTAAGAAATAAAAAAGAATTCAAGTCTTAGGGGAGACATGATAATGACAATTTGGCATTGGAAAAAGTAGAAGACAAATTTTACTTTTTCCATTCATACTAGTGGAAAACTTTGTATAGGGATGTATATTAAAGGGATGTGTGCTGAAATGAGCACTTTTGGCTCACTTCTATATTCATGTCAAAATTCTACTTCAGTAGTTATATTTGTTGTTTGTTTACCATTAGGATAAATCTCCTGGAAACTATTAGAAATGCTGTCTTTCTGCCAGGAGATTTCAAGAAATTCTGAAGGCAGAGTGTTTTATAGCAGTGCCTTAACCTTGGTGATATATCTTCTTTCTTTAAAATAGTCTGAATTTGAACCTTGAAATCAAGCCCTAGAATCATATCACTTTATTAAATATTAGCATAATTATGAGAAAACTAGTAGATTACAAATCTTTTTAGATGTAAACTAAAACTCCATATGATGAAAGTGAAAATTAAAAATTTAGCCTGTAAAGACCAATTCAGATGTTTACAAAACTATGTGTACAGCTATATTTTCTTTTGCCAGGGAGTACTTTTATATTATAATCCACTCTTCACTATTTACATTATGAAATATATTTATTTACATTAGCATATTGATAGTGTGAAAGTGGAAGAAGAAGACATTATAAAGATGATTTCTGGACTCTTCCCCACTTTGCTGAAGTAATTGCATCCTTATTTGTCACTTGAGAATTACACTCCTTACTCTGCTACACAGCAGGCCGCTTTTAATTACTTTCTTCTCTTGAACATTACATAAGTACTGCGGAGCATGAAAAAAGCAGCACATCTCTGTCTGAACTATTACCGTTCCATTGATAAAACACTGAAAGAAACATTACTGTCATATATAAGTTCAATAAAAGTTCTGCTGATAAAGACTTAGGAAGCCCCCTAATGTAGTTTTGCATATTCTGAGCTTATATTTTACAAAATGAAAAGATTTGCCAGAATATCCAGATCAGGAAACAAAGTTCTTGTTACAAAAAGAAAAAAAAACCATAAACATCCCTACAGATCAGTACTCTTGACTAATCTCTTTGTTTAATAAGCCACGTTTAGTCAGCAGAAAACAGAAAAAAGGAATGAAATGATCCATTTAACTTACCGATGAAAAATAGTAGTGGATGAATCATGTATCCTGTGGATAGAAGCATATGACTGGCTCGCAGTTAACTCTCAAAATTTATCCTAAGATCTGTAATTAGAGAGAGAAGGGAATAAATGAACCTGCATAGATAGATAGTTAGATAGATAGATTTATATACAGAGAGAGATATAGGTATAGATATATGTATATGTATTTTTATGTGTATACGTAACCCTGTTTACATGATTTCATGCCTTTCAGTAATGCAATTTAGCTGCAGGAATTCATTTACTGTCCACTTAACTGGAAAACCAGATCCTCTATCAAATTGTAGCAACCTTTTAAAGCCTCAAAATCATCTTTTCACAGCCTCAAACCTCTATCCTTTCTTCCTTTCATCCACTCCATTTCTTTCTCCTTCCTTCTAGTACTTACAACTAGTTCTGGGTGGTAGAGATACAGCTGTGAACAAGCCTCTGTTCTTATTCAATTTATATTCTAGTGTGGTGAGACAGGCAGTAATCAAACAAATGAGTAAGATATCAGATGTGAGTATGTGCTTTGCAGATAATTAATAGAGGGGGTTCTGCTGAAAAGTAACTCGTGTGTTCCCTTAGAATGGATGGTTAAGGAGGACCTCTCTCAGGAGGTGATAATAAGCTGTGGCTTGGTTGTCTTTAGGAGTCATCATGTTAATATCTCTGGGAAGAACATTCTAGATAGAGGAACCAGTGCAGAGAATCTAAGGCAGGAATCAGCTTTGCTTACCAGGTAACAGGAGACCAGATGGCTGGAGTATGGAGAAAAGAATGGTATAAGATGAGGCCAGAGAGGTAAGCCAGTATTATTGGATCATTAAATGCTTTTTAGGGTAGGTAAGAAGTAGAGATGGAAATAATCAAAAGAAGAATGATAATGGTAGCGTTGTTTATGGACTCACAATATGCCAAGTGCTGTCCTGAGCATATTACCGTAAATTATCCAATTTAATTCTCACAATTGTATGAGGTAAGTATTGCCATCCTCATTTTTCAGATGAGAAAAGTGAGGCTCAGAGAGAATTCATTTGCTTAAGATCACATTTCTATGAAGTAGAGGAGTAATGGAATTTTATTTGAGCTGTGGTCTAATAGACTCCAAAACCTGTGTTCTTAGCTACCATATTATAAAGGATCTATGTTGTTCCTAAGTTTCCTCTTTTGTCCCCTGCATCCCTCAAAATAATTTCTTCTTCACTTAACACCAGTAGTGGGACATAGAGAAACCCAATATATTGGAACTGGCTTCCAGTCTTATTTTCATTTTTATTTTATTTTTCTTATTTGTCATCCTGGGTCTCTTAATTGCTGACTTAATTACACTATCTTAAGTTGCAAAGAATACAAACTGCAGGTAAGACTAGAATATTAGGAAATAACTTCCAGTACTGTCAGCAGTGATTCTACTTGACAATTACTGGTACTTCAATTTGCCAAAAGAAGTACACTACAAAACCATTTTGACTAGAATGGTTTTAAAATATTCTACTTTCACTAAAAATTGTGATCACTCCATTAAAAAAATGAGTGTGAGATAAGTGTCAGGATTGATAATGCTTAGAAATTGTTTAAAAACTTTAATCCAGGAGCTGATATTTTGTATTTCAGAAATACGGTAGTATTTTAGTCACAATACCTTCGAGATTTTCTCCTATCTTTAGTTTGGCTATTCTTTTTTTTTTTTTTTTAAATGTTTATTTATTTTTGAGAGGGAGAGGGAGTACAAGTAGGGGAGGGGCAGAGAGAGAGAGAGGGACAGAGGATCCAAAACAAGCTCTGCACCGACGCAGAGAGCCTGATGTGGAGCTCGAACTCACAAACCACAAGATTGTGACCTGAGCCAAAGTCAGAGCTTAACCAACTGAGCCATCCACGTACCTCTAGGTGTTCTTCACAAGCAATATATGTGATCTCCTTTAATTAATAGAATTAATAGAATAGAAAAAAATAATTTTATGTGACATTTGTCTCTAGATCTATAGCTGTGAGGTCATTAGGATTATAGTATGTGAAATAAAGGGAATATTCCAGATACGTGCTTTTAAGTAGGCGTATTTTAACAGTAGCACAGAGAGTCATTTTGGTTTCAGTAACTTCCCAAGATGTCTACCATCTTATCCACCAAAAATCCGTAGTGGTTGTGACACTCACTTGAAGGCTCAAGATGAGCCTATGACCTTAGTCTGTTGCCTGTTTAGACTCGAGACCATAGACGTGATTGAGCCCCAGCCGAATACAAACACACCCCAACCACCCTTGACACACCTCAAGCCTGATGGGTAAAGAAAGTAGCCTGAGGTGTGGTTGGATGTTTCTTTTACAAGGTGAGTGGCAGTGGGGTACTGGACCTTGGTATGTAAATAGTTTATACTTATTCGGAATCAAATTAACAAAATACTGTTTCATAAAAATTGGGCAAAGGAAAAAGCTTAATGAAACTAAAATGAATTTAACTTTTTGAACAGATGTAATTATTTTTACATAGTTATCGCTTAACTTGCACTTTGCAGTACTTGATCTAACCATTCAGAGAAATACCCTTAGGCAAGATTTCACAGATACTGCAGTGACTATAAAAGCAGTTGAAAATTGCACATCTTTCAAACATCTTCAGTTTTACTTTTCTGGGGTCTAGTAAAATTTGTCTTGTGCTGTTAATTGCCAAGCCTTTCTTATTAAATCTAACCTTGCATTTTGTTCGTTTTTTTGTAAATCGCCGATGTCAAATGATACAACACTGTGTTGAAAAGTTCTTTGTTAGTTCTGAATACACAAATTTCACTTTCCATGGAAAAGCACCGCAGCCACGATAGAACTCTGTCGTCAGCATATTAAATACTCAGAGTGATTATATGTGATGAATGCCATAGTAGGATAGATAGTAGTGACTTTAAAAATAAACAAGGAGAACAAACAAAAGGCACTTTGTGCTTCCAGCCCAGAGGAAGAATCACTTCTGTCAGTTACCAAAAAGTGGACCATAGCTGCATCTATCATCATTGCTTCTCTTTGTATTTCTTTCTTCCTGCCTTTTCTCACTGCTATCCCATTTTCTCTCAAGTCATGAGCAAGAACTGGATGCAAAGTACTAATGACTGTGTTCCAGAAACAGAACTCCCTACCCCTAATCTCTTGATTCCATTCCTTTAACATCATTTACTGAGAATGGATTACACACACACAATAATTAGTTTATTTATAAACTCAGTAGTAATGAAATTCTGCATGTTGGTATAACTTTATATAACGAGGAATATCTATTGGTATTTATCAAACATTGGGTTTATATTACTGGAGTAGGATTTGATGCCAGTATTCTGAACTATTCTTCTGCCCCTCAGGGGCCTCCCCACTTAACTCTGCAACATGACATCCATTCATCAAAAATAAATGCCCAAATCAATGGAGTGTTTCTGTAACAGGTAGTAATTACCTTAGACTTATTACCCATAGTCCACAGACTCTTATCATCATTCTTTATCAGATAACCCAATTGTTCCTACATTAGTAGAAATTGAGCTGCGAGTCCATTTTTCTTGTTATTTGATGAATAGATCGTTTGAGTGACTATTAGAAATATAGCATTTGGAATTGAACTAGTAACGGATTAAGACTTTCTACTGGTTTTCTTTTTTAATTCTTTTTTATGAGTTTATTTATAGCAGCCCCAATTATCTTCTTTTGCATAGATTTGTGTTGAAATCGGCATTCTTTTACAATTTAAAAAGCATGATTTTTACGCTTCATGTTTAAGATAATTGCCAACTCGAGCATTCAAATATTTGCCAAGCCTAATATGTCTGTTTGTGCTCAATACTCCTATGGCAACAGGCAGAGATAATTTGCCTATAAATTTCCATCAGTTCCTGCACTGTCAAATTATATTATACAGTTGTGGATATATTGAATACAAGAGAATCCGAGATACGAGTAGTTTACCACAGCCTGTTTCCCCCTACTCTATTTATTTCAGCCACTTTGTTAATATTACAAAGTCTGGCTTGTGTATTTTGACTCAAGAGTTAAGGTGTTTTTCTGATGCCGAAATAAGGTGGACAAAAAGGTGGCACTTAATTGACAGTTGTTGCTGCCAATATCAGTGCACTTTTGAGAAATATATTACAGCAACAGTTTCCTGTACAATATTTTTCGGTTTGATTTCATTTAAAAATTTTATAGATGGGAAATCACATGTGATATACTATAATGTGGTAGACAGATTTAGGTTTGAATTCCAAATCTGTCTTTGTGCTTTGTAAATTTGGGTAACACATCTAACTCACTGGGCTTTTGTACTCTTACTTAAAAATGTGAATGATATATCTGCCTTGTTGAGTTCTAGGAAAGAAATGAGGTTATGTAAAACATCTAACACAGTGTCCAGAGCCTTTCTTTAGTCCTGAAATCCCAGAGCTTGTTAGAGGCAGAGTATCAATCAAAAAAGTCAGGTCTTCTGACACACAAAAATGATTCCTAGCCTCTGTATATTGTCTCTTTTTAGTAGTTAGTAGGAAGTTTGGCTACTGGCAAGTAGTTATATAGGGTTATGATTTTTTCAGATAATTTTTTCCTATAAATTCTGTTAAGGATTTTTTCTCAAGAATTCCAAAACATCAGTAAGATTTGAAAAAAAAGTGAAGTTGATAGATGTCCATGCTTTTGACTGGGTGATTGATGTTAATGGGATTATCCACTGAATGGGGAGTAAAGAAGGAAGGAAAGCAGGTCAGTGACTTATGTGAGTTCATTCATCAGATATTTACCATTTTATTTAGTTTTAATCTTAGGGACTTTTATAGTCCTTAATATTATTCATTTTAGGGCATTCATAAATTTGCATAATTTGCTGTTTGGAGATACCTCTTTTTTTTTTTTAATTTTTTATGTTTATTTTTGAGAGAGATAGAGCATGAGGAGGGGAGGGGCAGAGAGAGAAGGAGACACAGAATCCGCAGGCTCCAGGCTCCACACTGTCAGCACCAAGCCCGACGCAGGGCTTAAACTCACGAACCGCAAGATTGTGACCTGAGCTGAAGTTGGACACTTAACTGAGCCACCCAGGTGCCCCTGGAGATATGTCTTTTACCCCATGCAGGTCTGGATGAAAATAACAGAAATTCTATGGCAGTGCTGTCTCTGATGTCAGTCACTCGGAAGAATTGACATGTCTATCATTTTCCATAACTAGTGCCAACTTAATATCTCAGCCTCTTTTAATGACACTTTTCTCCATAAAGATCGTCTTAGTAAGGATCTAAACGTGTTTGTTTAAATTATGAATGAAGACAATAACTTGGGTATAAAACTGGACCACTTAGAAGTACTGATTTTATATTGACTGCCTGGAAGGTGGAACCAAAAAGTAGAAGTCAGCGTGACAGTCTTTCCAAGGTCATACAATTCACAGTGATTTGGTAGTACACTTTCTATTTCCCTTCTTTCTTTCCTTTGCTGCCTGCCTTTTTTGATTCCCTTTTTTGTTTTTTCTCCTTTGTAGAAATGATGCAGCATACTGGAAGAGGTAGGTCATGCTGACGTAGGCTCAGATCCTGGCTCTGTCACTTGCTCCTTCTGTGACCTCTGACTGATGTATTTAACTCTCTGAGCATACCTCCATTTCCCTATCTGTAAAATGGTGAGAATAATGCTTAATTTATGAGGTTATTGGGGAAAATGAAAAAAACAGATTTAAAGCACTCATTTAGTAAACAGGAGTTTTAATATTGTTATGCATCCTGTTGAAACTACAGAGTAACGAAGCATAATAAAACTCAGGTAAATCTGATGATTTATGAGTTGCTTGATAAGTTTTAGTTAAAGGGGAGATTGAAACTAACGTTGAAATGAGTTTTCTAAAAATTATCCGTGGGGTTATTCCTGCTAACCCTGTCTTCTGTGACCGTGATAATTGAATTGACTGTAAGAAAGATGGAATGAGGAAACAATTCTCCTGCCAACTTAAAGAAAATTTGTATGCCCAGAGGCATGCATGTCCAGCCTTATTGGAGAAAGTGCTTTAAAATTCAGCCAGCAGTACTTGAGACTTCCCTGATGATGAATTGCCTGCTAAACTGTGCCACAGAGTATTCAATTTAATTCACTTATCTCTCTTGGCATAGCTTCTTTATAAAGTCAGTGCCCTCACAAGGGGGAAAAAGGTCATCAGGAGAAGCCCATTCCAAATCTTAAAGCATATTTTGAATTCATGGGCTGGTTTTCACCCCCAAATTCCCCAAATATTTTGGAGACATGTTTTTCTTCAGGTTCACATGCTATAAAGATATTTTCCAAAGGATGTCATCAAGATGGCATATTCTGGGGTGCCTGGGTGGCTCAGTCTTTTGAGCGTCCAATTCTTGGTTTCAGCTCAGGTCATGATCTCACAGTTAGTTCATGAGTTTGAGCCCCACGTCGGGCTCTGTGCTGACAGCGTGGGGCATGCTTGGGATCTGGTCGCACTCTCTTGTCTCTCAAAATAAGTACATAAAATAAAAAATGTTTAAGATGGTAAATTCTTTCTTTTTCTCTGGGGAATCCTGGCTTTCAGAATGGCCTGAAAAAGAGGACCAAAAGATGTCAGTAGGCATCAGATTTCATACCCTTCTCCTCTGCCCCCTCTTTTTATTTCCCCAAGAGCCCTTATCCAAAACTGACCTGTCATAACCTTTTCCTGGTTTTCTTTCGGAAAAAAGTTACAGACTCATGTAAGATCTGGGACATCCTGGCACAATGGAAACAGCTCTAGTTATGGCAACTGCATGTCTGTGCCCTGGTTCTGTGACCTGGCTAGGATCTCAGGGATCACAGATGTAAAATGCTATTTTGACATCTTGATGTCTTGATTAGCTGGAGAGTTCTTTTTGAAAATTTTTAAACTTTCAATTGTGAAAATGCCCAAACATATACAAAAGTGAAGAGTTAAAACCCCCATGTGCCTGATGGCTTCCACTACCGCCACAATTTGCCATATTATTTCATCCTCTGTCTTGCACTCCTTTCCACCTTTGTGGGTTTTTTGTTTGTGTTTTAAGTAGAGTATTTTGAAGAAAAGCCTAGTCTTCATGCTTTTTCACTTCTAAACTGCTCACATCTCAATAAAACCTAAAACTTTCAAGTCTTTGACCTCTTCTGCCCCCTCACTCCTCTTAAAAATAGTTACCAATATTAGAGAAACAAAAAATTCTGTGTTCCAGAGATTTCTGATTCTATAATAATCATACCCCAGCAATTCTTAATTTGAGGTTATTGAACACCTGGTGGGTATGGGAACATTTTGATATTAATGCGGATATTTGCATGCACATGTATTTGTGCTTTTTTTGATGAGGGGATTGAGCGATATCATTTATTTTTTTTTTAATTTATTTATTTTGAGAGAAAATGGAGGCAGGGAAGGGGCAGAGAGAGAGCGACAGAGAATCCCAAGTAAGCTCCACGCTGTCAGCACAGAGCCCAACGTGGGGCTCAAACCCACGAGCTGTGAGGTCATGACATGATCAATAGTCAGATGCTTAACGGACTGAGCCACACAGGTGTCCCTCAAGTGATATCATTTTTTAAAGTTTCAAAGGAGTCCCTGGCTCAGAGAATCTGGGCCTGGGTAAAGACTGTGTATATAGAGTCTTCACCAGATTCTGGGGTCCTGCATAATTTGAAGTACTATATGCAGAAGATCCTATAATCTTGATAAAGAATCTGTAAAAATACATTAGCACATCATAATAATGTCTTTGTAGCGTAACAGCTAAATTCTGGTTATAATTCTGTATTTAGTAAGGCAAGGCCCTTTAAACTATAAATGCTTGACACACAATTTTGGAAAAAGATTATTTAAAGCTAGATATAATATATATTTGTGGCTTCAAGATCAAGTTAGGAGTCTCTTACCATGTTTGTAAAGAAATAAAGCTTTCTCTTTTTTGTGCTAATAAAATATTTTCAAAGGAAGGCTATTTAGTGTCAACTTTGGTTAGATTCTTTATTTGTCAAAAAATGGATATAATTTATCTGGAAAATCATTACGTGTGGGTCACACTGGACATCTAAATCTTTCATTAAAACCCATGCTGCTCCTCCGCTCCTGCAGCAGTTTCCCCCCGCCGAGTTAGATGTAGGTTTAAAGCTGGTAAGTGTGCCAATCCTGGGTAAGGCTTTAGATCTGTTGAAGTGTAGGACTCTGTTGGCTGGCTCTTCTAGGTCATAAATCTTTATAGTAAGTTGTACAGGACCTGAATTAGAAATGAACTTTTTCCAATTTAACACCGGAGTTGGAAATCGGGAGCACAGTTTTGAGGATAACGAAAGCTGCTCACTGGAGCAGCACCCAGCTGGGCCTCCTGGCCTATATCTAAGAGTCACAGTTCACAAAAACTGCCAGGGTTTTGCCAGTACTGTAGTTTCATTTTCTTTTCCTTCAGGAGTACACTTCTTACTTGGAGTATGCTGGTCGGTTTTTGTTCTTTGGCTTTACCTGAAGGTAATATCAAACATGAGCAAATGCATAGGGTCGTATTAGCCCTTAGTGGATTTCCCTCAGGGATCGTAAAGAGTGCCTCCAGAAATCAGCAGTGATTTTTGTGTGACTCTGAGAACAGGCCCTTATATTTAAGAGTAATGCTTCATTTTGACTTTTGTAGGAAGTTATTAGATCTGAATAGCCACAATACCCAAAGTAGATTAATGATTATTACATAGTAATGAGTGTGGTTCTCACCATATCTCATAATTAAAGAGGATGATTCCGATGGTGTTATTCGTTGGACTGCACTTCCCACCATTGACTTTATTTTCTAAGGAGTAAAGGAAAGTGGATGGTGCTGTATTCTTGCTTCTCTTCCAGTCATGTAGAATTAGTGTTAGGTAGATGACTATGAAAGGATCAGGGTAGTTTGTATACCATCTTTAAACATCCAACACAACATCACTAAACCAGAAAAAGCACAGAAAAGAGAGTTCCATAGGAGGCTGTTTAGAAAATAGGTATAGGATTGCAGAATGAGAGATGTCTATGGCTGTGATAGAATGCCAAGCCCAAATCGGTGTGGTTTACAAAACAATCCAGTGTTAATAGAAAATAGATAGAACATAAGAACCCTTGGGTAGAATTTTCCAAAAGCAGTCTTAGGCTACTCCCTGATTAACATGTGGGTAGAAGATGAAAAGACAATGTGTGCTTAATCCTTCTAGTGAAATCTATCCCTCAGATACCTTCCCACTAACTCTATAAGGCAACTGAGAAAATGGATGCTGTAAAACTATTTGTTTTTCGACCTGTCTACTACACCTAATGTGTGTTCTTCTTTAAAAGTCTGTATTAATTTAGTAAATTACCACAACTATGGTGGCTTGAAACCAAAGAAATTTATTCTCTCACAGTTCCAGAGGCTAGTCTGAAATGAAGGTGTCGGCAGGGTCATGCTTCTTCTGAAGGCTCTTAGTGAAGGATACTTTTTTGCCTCTTCCTGGCTTCTGGAGGCTCCCAGCAATCCTAGGAATTCTTGGTTTGTAGCCGCGTCACTCCAGTCTCTGCTTCCATTGTCACATAGCCTTTCCTGTGTGTGTCTCTGTATCCCAGTCTTCCCTTTCTTTTCTAGAGACACCAGTCATTAGATGTAGGACCCACTCTAATATGACATCAACTTAATTACATCTGCAAAGACCCTATTTTAAAACAAGATCACGTTCACAAATTTGGGGGTTAGTCACTCTCAACAATAGCCAAATTATGGAAAGAGCCTGAATGTCCATCAACTGATGAATGGATAAAGAAGTTGTGGTTTATATACACAATGGAGTACTATGTGGCAATGAGAAAGAATGAAATATGGCCCTTTGTAGCAACGTGGATGGAACTGGAGAGTGTGATGCTAAGTGAAATAAGCCATACAGAGAAAGACAGATACCATATGGTTTCACTCGTATGTGGATCCTGAGAAACTTAACAGGATCTCATGGGGGAGGGGAAGGAAGAAAAAAAAAAAAAGTTAAAGTGGGAGAGAACCAAAGCATAAGAGACTCTTAAAAACTGAGAACAAACTGAGGGCTGATGGGGGGTAGGAGGGAGGGGAGGGGGGGTGATGGGTATTGAGGAGGGCACCTTTTGGGATGAGCACTGGGTGTTGTATGGAAACCAATTTGTCAATAAATTTCATATATTAAAAAAAATATAAATTTGGGGGTTAGAACTAAAACATATCTTTTTGAGGGAGACACTTTAACCCAGGACACAGAGGCCATGGTCAGGATTGGTTTTCAGTATAGATTGAGAGTTATGGTTTTATTTCTTCTTGGTTTTATTATAAAATTATTAACTGCATAATTTAAAAGTGGATATCATTCTCTAACACATACTGGAAACTTGTATAAAGTGAGAGATTAATTCCACTTTATTTAGAATGTTTGGTTAAAATACTTTTGGTGAACCAATCTATGCAGGGTTTTATTTTATTTATTTACTTATTTATTTATTTATTTATTTTGTTTTGTTTTATTTTATTTTATTTATTCTTGGCAGTGAGAGAGAGAGACAGAGTATGAGCAGGGGAGGGGCAGAGAGTGAGGGAGACCCAGAATCTGACACAGGCTCCAGGCTCTGAGATGTCAGAACAGAGCCTGACGAGGGGCTCAAACTCAGCAACTACGAGATCATGACCTGAGCCGAAGTCAGACTCTTAACTGACTGAGCCACCCAAGTGCCCCCAAGTAGATAAATTTCTAACATGTTTGCTAAGCCAAAGAGTAGAAGGTATATATAGTTGTGTGTAAAATAATCATTGCCGTAATCGGTAGGTTCTGGTGTCCTTATTAATGATGCAAGTATATATGTGGGTGTGCACACATATGTATGCTATAAACGTTTCATTGTAGTATGACCTAATTGTGCGTCATAGTGACTACTGCCAGTGGATGCTTAATCTGTATTAGGAACTAAGTCATCAGCTAAAGATCCAATTTGAAAGTGACTGTTCTCAACCAAGCAAAGGGAATATACACTTAACCAACTGCGTCACTCAGGTGTCCCACAACAGGTTTTTCTTTTTTAAGTTATTTATTTTGAGGTGGGGAGGGTGAGAGAGAGAATCCCAGCCAGGCTCTGCACTGCACCATCAGCGCAGAGCCTGATGCAGGGCTCAAACCTATGAACCATGGGATCATGACCTGAGCCGAAGTCAGACACTTAATGAACTGAGCTACCCAGGCGCCCCTGAACAACAGTTTTAACCTTTAGCATATGGTTTCTTTTTTCTTACTTTTTAAAAATTGAATAATAATTGGCATACAACATTATATTAGTTTCAGATATACAGCTTATTGATTTGACAGTTCTATACATTACTTATTGCTTGCCGTGTGTCGTCACCATCTGTCACCAGAAGTTATTGCAGTATTCTTGACTGTATTCTCTGTGATGTACTTTTCATCTCCATGACTTATTTACTTTATAACTGAAAGTTTTTATCTTTTAACCCCCTTTATCTATTTGCTGTCCCCCCCACACACATACACACATACCTTCTCCTTGGCAACCACCAATGTATTCTTTATATTTATGAGTCTATTTTGGTTTTTCATTTTGTTCTGTTTTTAGAGACCACATATAAATGAAATCATATGATAACTTGTCTTTTGGTGCCTAACTTCTTCCACTTAGCATAATACCCTCTAGGTCTATCCATATTGTTACAGATGGCAGGATCTCATTTTTTTTATGGCTGAATAATATCCCATATTGTGTGTGTGTGTGTGTGTGTGTGTGTGTGTGTGTGTGTCTAATCTTTTTTTTTTTTTCCAACGTTTTTTATTTATTTTTGGGACAGAGAGAGACAGAGCATGAACGGGGGAGGGGCAGAGAGAGAGGGAGACACAGAATTGGAAACAGGCTCCGGGCTCTGAGCCATCAGCCCAGAGCCTGACGCGGGGCTCGAACTCCCGGACCGCGAGATCGTGACCTGGCTGAAGTCGGACGCTTAACCGACTGCGCCACCCAGGCGCCCCTATCACATCTTTATTCATCTGTCGATGGACAATTGGGTTGCTTCTGTATTTTGGCTATTGTAAATAGTGTGCAATAAACATAGGGGTGCATACACCTTTTCGAAATAGTGTTTTCATTTTCTTTGGGTAAATACCCAGCAGTGGAATTACTGGATCATATGTTTCTTCTTTTTTTTTAGGCATCTCCATACTGCTTTCCACAATGGTCGCACCAATTTACATTCCCATCAGCAGGGCACAAGTGTTTCCTTTTTTCTACATAAGATATTATTTCTTGATTTTTCCTTTTCTTTATTTTTCATTGTTTACATACTTGATACATATATCTCAAGATACATGTCAAGAGTAAAACAAAGGGTGGGAGGTAACTAGGTGTCAACCCTATTGTTCAGCACACTCGTAAAATTAATGAGGCATGTATTATTATGAATGTTCTGATAAACTTTATTGTGAGGACTAGGGTTGAAAACTACTATTACTTATGAAGTGTGTAGTACTTCAGTTTTTATTTTCTACTAATTTTACTCTGTGAAGTAAGTTAGAATATGTATTATCTGCACTTAAAAGTGCAGTATAAAAGCTGAAGTATTACAGAAATAATGTGAATCCTGTTCACTGTACCAAGTGGAAATATGTGTAGATAACATAAGAGCAGAAAATATCAAATGCCCCCTGCTTTCAAGACATTCATATCTAGTGTGGGGTACACACAAGTAACAAGCAGTTAAGTCTAATGTAATGTTAGTGATAGATGTATATATATCTAGCAGATGGAAGGGTTTTGACCAAAAAAGGAATGAAACTTTTTGAGGAAAAACCAAGAATGAACAAAAACCATTCCTTTTTTTATCCTTTCCCTCTTTTTCCCCTTCTTCGCCCTTTTTCTCCCCTGGAACTAGTATACGTTTCTAAATTTAAAAAATATATAAATAAACAAATTGCAGAGAGGTGATTACTGTAGAATAATGTGCACCGAATGATCAAGTGCAAATACTTCATATCATAGAGCAAAACATAGGAAAGGGCAAATAAGTCTGTTTTAAGTCTAGGGAAATCCAAGATTCAGGTAGCAAACTGTTTCTCTCAGCTGAGGCCCTGGGAAGAGCTTTCTCTGCTTCTGAACTACACACAGGAGTCAACAAAGTCCAGAAGCAGTTTGGCTCATGAGGGAGGGCAAATTGCCTGGGGTTGGGAGGAGTAGATCCTGTGGGTGTCCAGAAGCCTCTATTCTAGATACCCCTCCAATCTGCTAGTCTTTATTCCAGGTTTCTAGACCTCGGAGAGAGAGGCAAGCCTTTCCTTACTGTTGGCCATTTGGCTCTTGCCTAATGATGAGGAAAGTGAAGTTCCACTTGGAGACTTCAGGATAATTCTGGGCCTCACCAATGGGCCTGTTGGTTGTTGAAGATCTTCCAGGAAGAGTCGGAAGGAAAAGGAGATTGAGGTCAAATTTATACTTGCTCAGTTAAACTTGAAAAGTTTTCAGTATTAGAAGTCAGAAGTACTTCAATAGTTTCTTCTGTAATACTGTCTCAAAAGTATGATATAAATGTCCTAGCTGTCTACATAATAGCTGTATCACATTAGGCAAGTTACTTGAGTTTTTTGTGGCTCCTCTCCTTCAACCAGAAGATGGAGATGGAGAGTGTGAAGATGAAGTACTTTGTGCGGTGCGTGCTACCTTCTAAGGAAACAGTGAATGTTTTATCTGTTGATGAAAACAGTACCTCTTTGTTAATGATGCATTATTAAAATTAATAATACTAATTGGAATAAAAGTGAAGTCAAACTTACCTTCCTGCAGTGTGTCTACATATGCGTAGAGAGGAGTAAAGGTAATTATCTAACTGATCATAAATTAGCTGCTGTGATAGTTAAAATTGTTGTACAAACAACACATGTCGATGACAGTATGGATCCCATATGTAGCCATCTTGTGTTCAAAGAAGTGGCAAGCCTCCTAGAGATAATGCAGAATTAATTAGTAATTATTATAGTCACATATTTAATTAAATAGAATAAATGTATGTAAATGTTGGTCTTAGTTGATAAAATGCATTATAGTTTAAAATTTTCATTTTCACTTTTTTAAAATGTATTTGCTGTTTGTATTTGTTTTTATTTATTTTTTTTAATGTTTATTTATTTTTGAGAGAGGCACAGACAGAGCATAAGCGGGAGTGTGGCAGAGAGAGAGGGAGACACAGAAACTGAAGCAGGCTCCATGCGCTGAGCTGTCAGCATAGAGCCTGTCTCAGGGCTCAAACCCACGGACCGCGAAATCATGACCTGGGCCAAAGTTGGACGCTCAACTGACTGAGCCATTCAGGCGCCCTTATTTGCTTGTGTTTTTAAAGAAATTGTTGTTGATGTTAAAAATCCTTTTGGGGCGCCTGGGTGGCGCAGTCGGTTAAGCGTCCGACTTCAGCCAGGTCACGATCTCGCGGTCCATGAGTTCGAGCCCCGCGTCAGGCTCTGGGCTGATGGCTTGGAGCCTGGAGCCTGTTTCTGATTCTGTGTCTCCCTCTCTCTCTGCCCCTCCCCTGTTCATGCTCTGTCTCTCTCTGTCCCAAAAATAAATAAAAACGCTGAAAAAAAAATTTAAAAAAAAATCCTTTTGGCTTGTGAGGGAACTTATTTTTACTGTAGATCATTTTGGAAGCATGTGGGTTACATTTAGTAGTAGTGGCAGCAGCAAGAGCAGGTGGGTTTCAAAGAGTTTTCAAAGGTGCAGTGCTCTTGGCTAATGTTTCTTAGTAGACATTTTTGAAAAGCTTAAACTCTTTAACCAGTCTTTATGAAGTTAGAGGTAGGGTGTTAGCAGCATTCCTACTGGTTCTTAGAATAGTAAATTCAAACAAAAAGATAGAAATGTCAATTTCTCAAGATATTTGGAAATGGTAACTCAGTAAGTTAAATTTGGACACCTGACTTTTGCTACCATAGGTAAAAGAGTTCAGAGACAACTCTTCTTTCCTCCTACTTTTATTTGAGTACACTTACAACATGATAATGTAATGCACTGGTTCTCAAGATGTGGTCTCAGGACCCCAACATCACATCATCTAGGAACATGTTAGAAATACAGATCCTCTGATCCCACCCTATTCTTAAAGAATCAGAAACTCTGGGCTGGGATCTCAGAAACCTGTGTTTTAGCAAGCCTTCCAGGTAATTCTGAGGCAGCTAAAGCTTGAATATCATTACTTTTTATCAGGTTGACTCTTAGCCAGTGTGATGGAAATTTTAAGGAAAAACTGACAAACTAGAGAAACTGTTGCATTATAGAAAGGGAACCAAGATGCTTTTTGAAAAGTTAATTTAAACGTCAACAAATCGTTTGGTTAACATTAATTAGGTAAACGTTTTCTTCAGCTAACAGAAACAAATGGTAAATGTTTCAGGCCATTAATATGAAATTTATATCATTGATTTCTATAACAGTATAGCTAATATTCCTTTGACTTTTTCATAATATTTTAACTATAAACTTTCAAGGAAGAAATTGAAAGTATCAAATTTCAAATGACAATTCTAGTCATTAAGATCAATCCAGTATTAATCATTTGGTACTTCCCTCTGTCTTGCTCTGCCAAAGACTCGGTCAGTCTAAACTACTTGATTTCCCTCAACTTCTAATGCTCCTTCTTCACCTTTTGGTGCAAAAGACTCCCGTTACCTCTGCCTGGAAGCACCTTTCCCCCAACTCTTCCCTTTGGCCTATTCAGTCTTTAGGTGTTAGCCTGGATACTTCTTGAAGTAAACTTCCCTTACCTTCTGTTCCCACAGATTCTGTGCATACCACTAGAGAGTAATTGTGTATTTCTCTGTATCCTTTGATACACTGTATGCTCTCTAAGGTCTGATTTTCTCCAGCTGGTATCGCATAGTGCCTGGTACACGTCAGCATTCAGTACATACCTGGCAACTTGGATGAGTAGTCCTTCCATTAGGTAACTAGCAGCTAAGCATTCAGGAAAGCGGTATGGGTGCATGCATGTACGTGTATATAACCTGTTATTACCATATATTTTGTAACTTGGTTTTTCCCTTTTTTCCTTTTTTGTGTTTGAGGGTATAATCCTTTGTAACCCACTGCCTCCCTTTCTTAGGAACTCTTCTAACATGTGCCTCATCCCATTTATCCGTGTTTTGAAAGAGAATAAACAGGACCCAAATGGTGCTTTATCCCAGTGTACAGCTCAGCGTGTGAAATTCCATTTTAGTGAAATTGTTACAGTATGAAAGAAGCTTTTAAATCTGAGACCTGCTTTTATGAATTTTGTAATGAACCTTGGAGAAAACCATACTGGTCTGTTGCTTTTGGTTTTCAGGGGAGATCCCACTGGCTGGAGACATTCATTTTACCTGACCCTATTTCCAGTCAGTGAAAATATCTTTAATCTGTCTATATGAACCAGTCAATATACACTCGTAAAGCACCTCACACAGAGTGGTAAAAAATGTGAATTCCTTCCCTTCCCTCTTTTGAGCTTTCAGAAACATAGTATACCATTTCTCTGAAGTGGAGACCATGGGAACGTTGGAAAATGTGGGGAAGGGAGGGAATGAGCATATTAACTCTCAAGGAAGGTGCTCGAGTATAACCTCATCCTCAATTTCTAAATTATTTTTTAGATGTTGTTATGTATTTTCCAAGTTAAATTTCATAATGTATATTTCTTTTTATCATGTTTAGCAAAAGAAAGTTATGGGTTCAATGAACGAATATTAATAGCTCAAGAAATTTGTATTAGCCACTAAAAAATACCTACATCTAAGTATACTTTAGATCACTAAAGGTATTTGTTTTTACAAATTATGATTAGTGTGTGTGTGTGTGTGTGTGTGTATGCGCATTTTAAATAGGCCTGTGGGAATTTGGCATTCAGTCTTGAAAGGAAAACAATTAGCCTCTGCTACTGTTATACTGAAAATTTTGTTTCATTTGTATTCAAACCTGAAATAGGTTCATTTTACCAAAGCAAACAGTAGAACAGGAGAACCCAATTACTTGCAAGTCAGGTTGGCAAGGATTAAAAAGATAACACCCAGCTTGTCAAGGATGTGGGTATATAGGCAGCACGGTACACTGATGGTGAAACTGTGGATTGGTACAGGCATTCTCGCTGGCAGTTAAGCAGTATGTATCCTGTATCTCTGAAATTACAAAGGAAGTAATGGGACAGGTACTCAAAGATGTTTGTCCATGGCTAGTCATGTAGCATTTTGTGTAATAGTAGCTGAAATTTCCAGCTGTGAGAGCTTAGTGAGGTAAGTTACCTATGTCTATTCAACAGAATGAATAGGTTATCATTAAAATGTTGGTGTATATATATATATATATATATATATATATATATATATATGAACATGGAAATATTTGCCTAATATGTTAAGTGCAGAGAGTCAGTTACATATCTGTATTTGATTAAAACAAAGAAATAATTTCATAAGGTAATACAATGAAGTAACAATAGTAGTTACTTCTAAGAGGGGCAGCTTTCCTCCCCTCCTCTTACTTGTATTTTCTGAAGTTTCCTTTATGGGGGTGCCTGGGTGGCTCAATCGGTTAAGCGTCCAACTTTGGCTCGGGTCATGATCTCACAGTTTGTGAGTTCGAGCCCCACATCGGGCTCTGTGCTGATGGCTCAGAGCCTGGAGCCTGCTTTGGATTCTGGCTCTCCCTCTCTCTCCCTGCCTCTCCCCTGCTCACACTGTCTCTCTTTCTCTCAAAAATAAATAAAACATTAGAAAAAAAATTTTTTAAATAAAGTTTCATGTATGGACATTTATTGTTGTTGTTATTATTGTGATTAGACTTCTGTCTCAAGAAAAGGAAGCCATGTTAAAATAGCACCAGGTTCTGTCTACTCTAGTAGGTAAGAATTGAATTTAAGAAAGGTTTTCCATTTCCATGGAAATTTATTTTAGTCATATTTAGAGAAGAATATTTTAGGTGTGGGATACCTGGTCAGCCATCCTGCTAACTTAAAATTTCTAGTTTTGCTGTATAATCCTGAAGTTTCCAGAGGGTAAAAATTTGTTTCAAGTCAAGGTTGCCCTTATGAATGCGTGAAATAAGAAGCCGCTCACCAAGTCTGATTTCAGGGATCCTGGGAGTTTCACTGCCCTCCAAACTCTTCTCACTCCCTTGCTATCCATCCTATAGGACTTGAGATGGAAGCTTTAAAAGTATCTTCTTTAGGTCAAGCATTTTCTTCCTCTGGTCTTTTGTGAAAGGTTAATGAGGGGTGATAGATCAAATCACTGACTTTGGGGGTTTGAGAGGGTTTTTTTGTTTGTTATTGTTTTGTTTTGGTGGATTAGTCCCTCGGCTAAATCCACTCCAAGAGATGAGGGTTTTGAAGCAGCACACGTGCAGCACCTGAGGAAACAGAAGTGTGACATCTGGTGCCAGTACACACATAGGAAGAGATGGGGGAGAGGATGGGGGTATACTGAATATGTGCACTTTCTCGCCACTTTAATTTGCCCTGTGTTAGGGGAAAACCATTTACCAAGTAATTAGATAAGAGAAACACATCATTGTGATAGCAGATTTCCAAGTGGTTAATAGAGGGGGGGAGCCAGGTATAGTTTCCTGTGAGTTCTATTGCCAACTGATTTAAATAGGCTTAAGCAAATTTGAAAACCTGAGATGGCATCAGTCACCTGCTTCAGCATCTCAAACCCTTTTCCTCCTTCTGGCTTTTAATATGTTTTGACCAAAAAAAACATTGTGTAATTCTGCTGACTTCTGGTCACCTGCAGGCTTAGAGTAACACTTTCAAATCTCTTACTCTCCTTGATCTTTCTGGACATTTGCATAATGGAAGACTCATTCTTTTTAAGAACTTTCTTTCCTTGGCTTCCATGATGCATTTCTTTTCTTTATTCTTCCTGTCCAACCACTGCCTTTTTGACTCTTGATCTGGTTACTTTTCAGTTCCCTAATTGGGTATTACAGAGCTCAGCCCTTGGCCTTTTGGTCTTCTTGCATGTGTTCTCTGTGATGATGGATGGGCTTTTTTACAACTTACGCAATGTCCTTTTTTACTCAGGTCTTTATCTTTGGGTATGTCCACTCCAAGTCTCTCATCAGAATTTACCTCTTGGGAATATCTCATATCTTCATTAAGTCAGACAGACACAAAGTCCTATGAATTCTTTTTTCACAGTTTATATCCAGTCACCTCCTTTTTCCCATCCTCATTGCCACCAGCCTCCTTTAGGCACCTTGTACTTCACATTCAGATGATTGCTAATAGCTTTTAATTGATCTTGTCAGCTAATCTTAAAATGTTGCCACTAACTCAGCCTTTCTGAAACACCTAATTTCCTCTAATCATGTCCAGTTTTACCTTCTTTACAAAACCAAACTTTTTACCAGCTTCTCCTCACTGGTTATCTCCTTCTTAACTACTTCTTTAGAAATGATGGTATATTTCATAGTTTTTAGTACTTAATCATACCATACTTTGTACTTAACTATTTTATTAGGGATTTGCTTGTACCTACTTAAATTTCCAACACCTGTTCTTTTTTAATGTTTGTTTTTGTGTGAGAGAGAGAGAGAGAGAGAGAGAGAGAGAGAGAGAATGAGCAGGGGAGGGGCAAAGAGAGAGGGAGACATAGAATCCGAATCAGGCTCCAGTCTCTGAGGGCTTGAAGTCACAGGGCTTGAAGTCACGAACCATGTGATCATGACCTGAGCTGAAGTCATGACCCTTAACGAACTGAGCCACCCAGGCACCCCTTCAAGTACCTGTTGAATTGAACAACACATTGCATTTTTTCCTTGCAAGTAGTTTTGTGAAGTAGTGTAAAATTCAGGTTTTGAATGGGTGGGTTTTCCACAGACTTCTAACTTAGTGTTTCTCAAACTTGACTAACTCATTAACTTCTTAGATTTCTTGTTCAGTGTGTTAATTTCCACTTCCAAACTTAGAGAATCTAATTTAGTATTGAGTCTGAAAACCACACTTTGAGTAATACTGCTGAAATATTCTTTTCATAGTATCCATTACTTCCCTTTAACATCTGTGCGTGGTACAACTAGAAAGTGTATTTTAATAGCACTGTTATTACATATGGCTGTGTGCATATTACTGTTTTTTAAATAAGTAATGGCAACAGTATTCGAACCTAGCCTAGAGTGCTAGGAATCACTAGATGCTTTAAGAATGCCACAGTGAATGAACTGTTTGCAGCCAACCGGATTTAAACTTTAGGAACTCAATCCTGGCGTTTAGTCCTTTATGTAAGAACTTCTGGTATCCCCTCCAAAAAAGTTTGAAAACAACAAGAGTAATAAACAAAAAGTAATGAGAAGTGTACATTCTGTTTAATTACTGAGGTGAAACAGATTTTTTTAAAGTAATACCTCATTTTAATAATCTACATTTTAATGTTATAAAAGATGCATCTGTTTCATGTTATAAAAACAAGTATCAAACTCTGACTTGACAAATTGGGAGCTGTTTAGGTCTCAAACTTATTACATTCCCATTGAAATCAGTTTGGGGTTTTTTTCCCCTTGATAGAATTAAGCTTTCCTTAACACTTTAAATATAGGCTATTTTTCCATCCTCTGTTTTCCATTTCTCTATGCTGTATTTTAGTTTGCTACAGCATCTGACCTCTGTAGTTTGAAAAAACAAAATTTGTATACAGTTGGATTAGAATATAGTAAGATCGTTCATTGAAGAGAAACCGAGATAGTAGTTATTTCAGGATCTAATAAAATTATTTGCTAAATATTTCTTTCTATAATTTAAAACATGTTTAAAAGAAATTAGGTGTTTGGTAAAATAATACTGATTTTTTTATTACATGAGAATCATATTGGCAACAAATAACGTAGAACAGACCTGTCTGTTGCAGATTTATCCAAGTTATTTTGGTTATTCATATTTTTTCAGGTTCTTTTGGTCATAGCCTTGCTTCAGGTGAACTGAAATCTCAAACCAAATTTTGCCCCACCTACACATCTTTATTAGCAAGCAGACACAAAAATAATCATAGAACCCTATTTAATAGGCAAGTGAATTTCCCATTTTGTTCTTTGAAACATATTCAAGCAAGCGCTAAAGCAAGAAAATAATACTTTAATAGTGGAATCAGCTCACTTTTCAGTCTGATTAGGCATCAGAATCTTTTTTTTTTTAATGTTTACTTATTTTTGAGAGAGAGAAAGAGACAGAAAAGAGCATGAGTTGGGGAGGGGCAAAGAGAGGGAGACCCAGAATCCAAAGCAGGCTCCAGGCTCCGAGCTGTCAGCACAGAGCCCTGTGCAGGGCTTGAACTCTCACCAACCACAAGTTGGTGGCCTGAGATAAAGTTGGACACTTAACCAACTGAGCCCCCAGGCGCCCCTAGGCATCAGAATCTTCTAATTGGGGGAGGGTGTTTGGTGCAGAAACAAGAGCTGAACACTTTCCTGACCTTGGATACAACTCAAAAGGTGTTAGGCCGCTGGACTTGTTAGAGAATCCTACTCCATTCATGCAAGGATGGAGGAGCTTGTATGTTATTTCTGACTAGTCCCATATTTTGAATCCTGTTTCCCCAATAAAATTTATTACTAACATCTTTTATGCTTAAGGATGAATCCACCATTGGAGATGCAGGTAAAGATAATGGATGCAAGAAAAGACATTGGATCCAGCTCCCTTTGGAGTTAAAATCCCAAATAAGGTCTTTAATAAACTAACCAAGCACTCTCTGAAACGCAATTCCCGATTAGGTTCTTCAAACGCTAACTTGCAGACAGAGATACATCATGTGGTCTGTATTGACATTTTTTTCAAGTTTCAAATCAGTGCTTTGTGAAAAATCAGTGGGGCCAACATCTTTAGTTTATTATGGTTTAGGATGAGATGAGATAGGAATACATTGCATGTAATGAGTATTGTTTTGTGAACCTTTACTTTCAGTTATATACAGATACACATATACGTGTCTGTGTGTGTGTGTGTGCATGTGTGTGTGTGTGTCCATTCCTGGGTAATGATGTGAAATACATATCTTCCTGTGAGTCAATGACAAAAAAAAATCTGAAATCAGCAGTTAGTATTTTAAAGTAAATAACAGATGAGGTACAGTTATACATTTGGCCAATTCTAGATTTATAATGGAATAGAGTTTACTGATTTCTTGAGGATAATTTTAGTAAATAAAAATCTAAACCTTTCTCATGTTTCTGAAATTACATTACTCTTAGACAGAATTGTTAGCTAAGATAGTAACTAATAAAGAAAAAGTAACTGAAATACAGTAACTGAATAATACTGTTTGTTGAAAAGCAGATCCAGATAGGCATTCTATCAATAACAGACTATTTTCTGAAGGTCTTAAAAAAATCACTGTTATGATAGATCTTTCATGTTAGCATATAGATAGACTCCTTGAATCGTCAGAACAGTAGAAGGAGAAGATGTGATGTGTCGATTACAGCAGGAATGCACTCTAAGTGCCAGATTTAACAGTATTTAAGTCATGCTGTTACTTTGCAAATGATACTTTAATATGGTTAACATTCCCTTGGCAGTAGGGATGCTAGATTAAAGACCTTAGCACCTGTTCTGGACTTCCTGACTTTCTTTCCCAAATGTTTCTTTTCAAATGCACTAGTCATAACCCTTGAGTTTTACTGTCTCTGGCTATGCAGATGCTTCAGACGTAGAAAAGAGTTAACACTCCTTCACCCTCTGAATGTGCTCTTTTTGTTGTTCTGTCTCTCAAGTGATGGGTTGTTAATATGTAACACACTTTCTCTTACCAGATCTCCCTTAGGTCCACCATGGCGATGCCTAGTGTGGAATCCACTCAGGACTTGAAATAACATAGGGAAGTATGTTATCAGAATCACCTGGGAAGTTGTGGGTGTTGTTTGGGAATTTGTATTTTGTTTTGTGGTGAGTGGCTTTGCAGAGATTATTCCCACTTGCTCGCTGTGCAGTCTTGAGAGAGAAACACAGACTGGACTCTGAGCTCTGTGGTAGCAGAGACATGTCCTGTTTCGTTAACATTGCGACCTTTGTGCCTGGTATGGCATCTGACACATATTAGACACTGAATAAATATTTGTTAAATGAATGAACAAATCATTGGTCTCACTGATACTTTCTTCTCTCAAGGCACCTGCTCAGCTTGTTTGAATTGCATGGTACCCACATGCAATTGGGAAACCCTCCCTCTACCCCCATCCACCTGCCTCTTGCTCAGGGCTGCGGAATCCTGAGGTCTTCTGACTCATTCCTCAAATACGAAGTTTCAAAACCAGCAGTCAGATTTGCACGGATGCTGACAAAATGCCTTCCTACTGGTAGACTGCTAGGTCTTGGTGTGCAAACAGAAGAACAAGTGAACAAAGTACATTTTAGGCATTTAGAAGGAGGCAGATGCTTAAAAGAGGGAGTACTTGATGGGGCATTATAACAAGTGGCCCTCATTTACTATAGAACTTATGAATGATTTTCTAACCTGAATTGTCATTATTTATGTTAGTTTCAATTTTGGGCTAAATAGAAGCTCATTGAGCCTACAATCTATGTCTATTTATTTTTTTTACCATCTATGAATTTGATATTTACTTATTAATGAAGTTCAACTCCATAACCGGAAAGCTAGTGACATTCTAAACAAAAATAGTTCTTTTAATTGTGAAAGAAAATCAGTCTTATGGAGAATTTGGACATAAAAAAGTGCAAAAAGATGATGAAAACCATCTGTGATCTTGTCATCCGGGGATGATTGATATCAGCATGTTGATATCTTTACGGTTCCTTTTTTTTTTTTAATTTATTTTGAAAGAGAGAGAGAGAGCGTACACGTGCCCAGAAGGGGCAGAGAGAGTTCCACACAGCCTCCATGATGTCAGCACAGAGCCTGACATAGGGCTCACTCTCATGACTCTGAGATCATGACCTGAGCCAAAATCAAGAGTCAGACGCTAAACTAGACTGAGCCACCCAGGCACCCCTCTTTCAGGTTTCTATTCAGTGTGTGTGTGTGTGTGTATGTAATTTTTATAGAAATTGGATGAAATCAATTTTGTATTTTACTTTTTTCACTGAGCACTTCCCTCTACCATTAAAGAATCTTCGAATATATCATTTTTAATGACTTCATACTATTTTACACTATGACTGTATTGTAATTTATTTAGCCATTTTTCTATTTTTAGATATTTAAATTCTAAATTTAATTTCTGTGATTTTGTGATTTGGAAAAATAATTTTAATTGGCAATCCTCTAGTCAGTCACATTGTATTCTTTTCTAAAAAATTTTTTTTTCAACGTTTATTTATTTTTGGGACAGAGAGAGACAGAGCATGAACGGGGGAGGGGCAGAGAGAGAGGGAGACACAGAATCGGAAACAGGCTCCAGGCTCTGAGCCACCAGCCCAGAGCCCGACGCGGGGCTCGAACTCACGGACGGCGAGATCGTGACCTGCCTGAAGTCGGACGCTTAACCGACTGCACCACCCAGGCGCCCCAGTCACATTGTATTCTTAAGGTGTATATGCAATTTAAAGTCTAAATGAGGCTCTTTACTGTTGGATATGAAACCTAAAGTAATTGGGTTACTAGAGAATAATGCAGAAGATAGGCACTTCTAATTAACAATGCCGCATAATCTGTCAGTGACTATTCCTTTTATCTGTATTATAGGGACAAATGATGTTCATAGTTGTAACTTCCAAGACATGCATTCACAGTATTTTCATCATCTGTACCAGAGGCAAGAATTTTCACTAAGTATTGAATCATGATAGATCTGGTGATATGCATACTTAAAGTTTAGTGTAAGTCCATTTCTTCTATGAAATCTTCTCCGTAAGAGTCTTCCTTTTCTCTGCAGGAAAAGAGTAGTCTTTACATTTACATTACACTTTTCTGTCTTTGTGATTAGGCACACAAAATCCCACACTAGATGTTGCCTAGTCAGGAACTCAGTAAACTTGAGGAAAATAACTGTTTTTTGACATATAAAAAGGAGGGTGTGTGGATTATGTAGAAGAGGTAGGTAGCATGGTGATTCTTTTTGCTTTCAAATGAGTAAGAGCAAAAGTTACAGGAAGCAAGATTTGAGTTTTAGTATTAAGGATAACTTTTGTGAAAGTGAAAACTCTTCCAAAGGGGCATGACTTACCTTACATTGTGTGAACTAGTAGTGTTTAAGCACCTCATGAGGATTGTTAATGTGTTTCTGTGTTACCTTGAAAGTCAGCTAAATGATCTGAGAATCTGTACTTACACATTCTCAGATCATTTAAACAAATTCATCAGAAAATACTTTGTGTGTTTGTGGTAGATACAGATACTTACATAGTTAGATATCTCTTAGAGTCTAGCATTACCTGGCTTAGGAGATGCTCTTATGCTGATCCAGAGGATGATCTTAACAGGAACAAATGGAAGATACCAAGTTTGGCTTTTCCAAATAGTGGCACAGTTACTGAATGAGGGACAAGTGGTATCATGATAGCAGGAGATTTGTTGGTCAATGAGTCAAAAGTTTAATGGTGGTGTCCAAAATAACCAACTAGATGTTATGTGATGCTGAATGAGTAAATGAATAATTTTAAGAATTATATATACATGTATACATACCTGTATATACATGTATGTATACATGTATATATTCCAAATCAAGGGAGTTAAGAAGTTGGTAATTGATGTTGATCAGATCACACTAGAATATTACGTTCTTTAAGAGATTACTTTTTAAAGAGAGAATTTTCTTAGGTACTTAAGAGCACATTGACAAAAGACACCGTGAAAAAGAGGGGACAGTGGATAACCTGGCCATTTTATTTTTTAATATTTATTTATTTTTGAGAGATAGAGATACAGAGTGTGAGTCGGGGTGTGAGGGAACAGAGAGAGAGGGAGACACAGAATCTGAAGCAGACTCCAGGCTCTGAGGTATCAACCCAGAGCCCGACGCAAGGCTTGAACCCACAAACTGTTAGATCATGACCTGAGCCAAAGTCGGATGCTTAACCAACTGAGCCACCCAGATGCCCCAGCCTGGCCATTTTAGATAGAAAGGTAGGTTCTTTTTGAGAGATGACCCTTGAATGATGGGGAAATAGTGGTTTACTGGAGTCAAGTGCATCATCTACCTTGCCACTACTCAGCTGCAGTTCAGTGCCACCAGTTGAGTGTTGCCACATCTACCATTTTTCAAGAGAAGCCAAAAATCCATGCATCTTTATAAAAATTTTAAAATATTGACCAGGTAAACAAATGTGTCTGAAGACAAGATGTTCTTCAGTTATTAGCTTTTGACACCTGTAAGGGTGTCTGCCAGGACCTCAGCCCTATGTAGGAATAAAAAAAAAAAAAAGAAAGTCTTTGAGGCAACCACGATTGTTTTGCATAGAGAAGGAACAGAGAGTTACTCCATATGCCTGTGGGTTGTCAGATACAAGAGAGATTTGGCTTATTCTGTTTCCAGAAGCAGAACAGGTAATAGTGCGTAAAGCTTCAAAAAGGCAAATTTTTACTCAACTTAAAGAAGCAGTAACAGAGCAAGCTAGAAATAGTATAGGTTGTATGAATGGGAGATCTGAAGGTGGCATTCAAGCTAATGGTAGACAATGAGTAGTGAGGAAGGTACAATGAAGGTTTTAGACAAGATGACATTTAAAGTTCTTTCCTGTCCTCAAGATTCTTTTTTTTTAAACATTTATTTACTTTTGAGAGACAGAGCATGAGTGGAAGAGGAGCAGAGAGAGAGGGAGACACAGAATCTGAAGCAGGCTCCAGGCTCTGAGCTGTCAGCACAGAACCCGACGTGGGGCTCGAACTCACTCACAGTGAGATCGTGACCTGAGCCGAAGTTGGACAGTTAACTGACTGAGCCACCCAGATGCCCCATTTTTTTAATGTTCATTTATTTTTGAGAGTGAGAAAGAGAGTATGAGGGGAAAGGGCAGCCAGGGGGGAACAGAAGATCCAAAGTGGGCTCCACGTTGACAGCACAGAGCCCAGTGTGGTGCCCGAACTTAAGAACCGCAAGATCATGACCTGAGCAGAAGTCAGATGCTCAACCTACTGAGCCACCCAGGTGCCCCTCCTATCCTGAGACTTGAATCACCAAGTTCTAGATCCTATTTAGCTTTTCTGCAAATGTTGGCCCTTAGGTTCAGAAGTGAGTGAACACCCTCCCATACTGGTCAAGTCAGTACATTCTTAAAGACTGTTTTTTTTTCTTTGTTGTCTACTTAGAATATACATTGAAGATTCTTCAGTTTACAGTTCTTGTTTAAAAGGTCCCTACTGTGTTAAAGAATCACAACATTCAAAGTCAAAGCTTTAGAGTCTCTGAAGTTGTTACTGTTTTTTTTTCTCTTGCATATAGAACAGTTTTATAGCTACTGGTATTTTGGAGGTGTAGTACATTAGCAATGCATTATGAAGTAAACTAAAGATAATTGTTTAAATCCTTCACTGCAGTTGTCTCACATTTTCATTATTATTTATCTTATAGTAAGGATATGAAAATAGAGCTCTGTTATTTCATTTTTCTGTACTCAATATGCATAACATTTTCTCAAGATTTAATATGGGAGTGTATCTCTATTTTTGTCATAACTCATTTTAATGGTTAACAATTGTTTCTTTCTTATCAGGATGACAGTTAATATATTGCCAGCCTAGATAAGAGTTCTTGGTTTTCTTTTACTTCTAACTGCTTTTAATTACTCTGTAACAGACTGAAGCTATAATCTGTATGGTGCTTGTTGCATGGCCAGTATACTTATTCATTTCTAAACCAGTTATCGTAATAGGTACTAGGTGCTTAACACACATACCTTAAACTGCAATACGGGCAACTATGGTTTTGCAAAATGTATGAAGTTTTTATTAGGATACTCATGAAATGTTATCAATGAGAGTATGGTCATAAATCCCACATTCCTTCTTGAATCTTAAGATCAGTAGTACGTAGGTCTTATGCTACCTGTTTGTGCCTTAGCAGTGGAATACTGAAGACAGAATCCCTACACTGTCCTTCAATCTGTGATGCTTGGGAAGGCTCATTTTGCTGGACTTAGTTACTGAGTCTACTGGTTGACCTCTTGAATAGTGACGTGATACTGAGAATTTTGAGAGTGCAGAGAGTGAACGAATATTTTAAGAATTTTCCTTCAAACTTTTCTTCCCTAATGTGGAAATACAAATACCATTCGATAATTTTATTTAATTCACTAGTTACTTCCTGTGCCAAGATCTGTAGAAAATACCAAATTAAATAAGACTTAACTCCTTAAGGAGCTTCTTTTCTATATTCAACCAGGTATGTCTAAGAAATAAAGCACAGACTACATGGTTTGTTGTACAATATTAATGAAAGATAGCAAAGGCTTCCAGTTATCACACTGAGGTACAAATGATTTCCTAACTGAATTCATTTATCCACAATCAGTCACTAAAGAAGCAGCCAACTGAGATATCTCCTCTAATAGGGGATTAGGTAGCCTTCCTTATTGGAGAACAAATATTAATGGACTTGAATACCTTAGATTTTCCTCTGTTTGCCTTAATTGATAACTGAATTTGATGACCTTTTTTTCTGGTTTATAAGAGTAAAATAGAAACTTCAATCCTATTGCTTGGATTTATGAGCATTTCTTTTAATGTCTTGTACAAATGGTACCATTAATGAAAATTCCTCTGCAGCAGGCAAAATACTTCATTTGAGAATGAAAAAGCAAATTGAGTTAATGTATTGTGTAAAAGATTCGTAGCTACGTATTGTGTCAGTTTGATCTCAGCTGGGGCTAAAGTACTCTGATAGCTATAAGATAATAAAAATAATGGAGAAGTTTAGAGAAGTATGACTGTGAATTTTATATAAATAAAGCAATTTGATATATAAATGGTACAGTTTATTTTACCTTCATGATTTGGCAGGTGTACTAAACCAAGTAATTTTTGAGTTGGTATCAACTTTCAATGCATGCTTACTTACAAGCCTTCTAATAATAACACCAATTCTTTTAGAGATAAGAATGGATAATTAGAGTCAAAATAAACATTTGTTTCATTCTTTTCTACTTTTAACTGTGTTTATCATTTGACTATGGAAATTTTCGGTCATATACAAAGTAGATTATTACGATGAACCTATTTTCCCATCACATTTGTCAACACACGGCCATTCATGTTTTAACTATACTCCTAACAACCATCATCTCACTTCAGATTTCAAAGCAAATCCAAGGCATCACATCATTTCCTTATAAATATTTCAGTACATGTCTCTATGAATAAGGATTCTTTTTTTTTCCTTTAAATGTAACTGCAATGCTCTTAAAACAGAACTGCTTTTTAATTGCAGCCAGGAAGTAGGGAACACTGATGTCTAACCAGGTTCTGATGACTTTAAATAGCTCTAGGTACTCAGCCTTAGGTACTTGAACAAGTCACTTACCTTACTCTCCATGATTTTTTGTCTTTATAAAGAGGTGATTCAACAAGATAGTATCTAAAATCCCATCTGTCTCTAAAATATATAATTTAAAAAATGAAGAGACCTCCAGCTGCTGGTTCAGCATGTAAGGAGCTTATAAGTTGTTACTTTGTCCTAACTGAAAAAGCTGAAGAAACTGAAAGAACAACAACTCTCCTTAGCTCTGTCAGAAGAGTGAGGTCACAGGGCAAAACACTGTCCCCAAAATTGGAATTGCAGGTGGATACAGGGAATCACAGCTTACGAAAGCAGAAATCTCTGCGGGAACCAGTATTGGGGTGGGAAACCCTAAACTACAACCCATGAATTTCTTGAGGTTCAGAGTGGACACATCTGAGAGTTAAAAAGTCCAGGGGTGGGGGCAGTCATAGGGGGTCTCTATACTTTCCTGGTTTTACCTCCAATAGTTTGACTAGGTTCTCACAGTGAACCCCTTCTACTTCTGGGAGGGGTAGGTGAAAAGAACCATTCTGAAATGCTCCAGAGCATCCTGTCCTTTATAACAAAGGCTGCCCTCCAGAGAAAATGTTTCACCAGAACCTAAACTACTGGGGACTGATCAGGGCCTAACTGACCTAGAGAATGGAAATATCCATATATCCACCTCTAGCCCACTCTATCCTGTCCCACCGAAGTTGGAGGGAAAACTGAGAAGCCCTCACAGAGTTTTCAGTTCAGAGGCAAAGGCTCACTGAAAGATTGAGATCTAATCTTAGAACTGATGAATGCTTTCCCTATCTCTGTACCTTGCCACCACATTATTAAAAGGCCATTTATTGAAAAAACAGTTCCCTTTACCCAGTACATCACACACAGCTAAAATCATAGGGCATACTACAAGGCAAAAAACACAGGTTGAAGGGACAGAACAAGCAACAGAACCAGACTCCAATATGACAGGAATGTTGGAATTATCAGACTGGGAATTTAAAACAAACTATGATTAGAATGCTGAGGGTTCTCATGGTTAAAATAAGATGCATAAACGTGGGCATGGTAAGCAGAGAGATAGAAATTCTAGGAAAGAATCAAAAAGAAATTAACTAGAGATCAAAAACATTCTAACAGAAATACAGAATGCTTTCAGTGGGCTCATTAGTAGACTGGACATGGCTGAGGAGAGAATCTCTGAGCTTGATGATATACCAATAAAAACTTCCAAAAAAGAAAAGCAAAGAGACTGAAAAAAACAAACAGAATATCCATAAACTGTGGGACAGGTACAAATAGTGTAACATTTATGTAATGGAAATAACGTAGGAGAAAAGCAAGCAAGAAAGAAAAGAACAGAAGTATTTGAAGCAACAATGACTGAGAATTTCCCCAAATTCATGTCAGATACCAAACTGTAGATCCAGGAAACTCAGAGAATGCCAGACAGGCTAAACGCCAAAAAAGCTACATTTAAGCATATCCTCTTCAAATTGTATAATATGATTGTCATAGTATAATAACTTCTTTATGCTAATGACGTGTGTGTGTGTGTGTGTGTGCGTGCACGCGCGCATGTGTGTATCTCCAACTCTGTTCTCTCCCCAGAACTCCACACTCACCTGTTCAACTACCTATTTGACACTTCATGTAGATGTCTCACAAACATCTCAAATTTTACATGTTCAATGGGAGCAGTTGATTTTACTCTCCAAACTTATTTGCAACCTTCTCACCCCTCCCCCCAGTCTCTTTTCAACTCATAACACTAGCATGTCACTCACCTAGTAGCTCAGCCAGAACTCGGAATCAATTTTTACCTCTCCTTCATCCTTCTGAGCTGTTTACCCCTGAGATCTATCCATTGTGCCTACAAAATGAAATCATCAGCTTCTCCTCTTTATAATATTCTGTTCTGCTTGCTTATATTCTTGCCACCCCAACCCATGCTCAGTCCAGCATCTATACAGTAGCCTAACTGTTCTTAATAAAATATAAATGATATTATGTCTCTGTTGACTTTGCATAATGCTTGAAATAAAATTGAACTGTGAGCTTCCTACTGTGCCTTTGAAGACCCTGTATGACTCAGCCTCTGAGCCCTCATCCTCCCACACTTCTTACTCAATTTGAGGCCCTCTTTCAGGTTCTCAAAGCTGCTTCTTTCCCATCATGGGGACTTTGCACATTCTGATTCCCTCCCATTTCTTTTCTTTTTTTAATTTTTTGTTAACATGTATTCATTTTTCAGGGGGGAAGGGCTGAGAAAGAGAGAGACACAGAATCAGAAGCAGGCTCCAGGCTCTGAGCTATCAGCACAGAGCCCGATGTGGGGCTCGAACTGTGAGATTGTGACCTGAGCAGAAGCCAGACGCTCAACTGACTGAGCCACCCAGGCATCCCTGATTCTCTCCCATTTCTTACATGGCTCCTTCTTATTCTATAGTTCTTAGCTTAAATATCACTATAAAGTGAAGCTTTTCTTTACAACCACATAGCTAAAATAGCTCCCTCTCCCGCTGTTGGTTGCCTTTATAATTTACAACTCTTACTATAGCCTGCAAGTACTACTCTTACTTGGTCTGCTTTTGTGACATTAGTCTGGTATCATGCCAGGACATAAGCTCTATGAGGACAGAGACTGTGTCTGTCTACCTTGCCATTGTAGATTCAGGTCTTTAGTAGTGTTTGGCTCATTCTTTTTTAATTTATTTTTTGTTTATTTATTTTAAAAGAGAGAGAAAGAGAGCTTGAGTGGGGAGAGGGGCAGAGAGAGGGACAGAGAGAATCCCAATCAGGCTCTACGCTGAGTGCATGCAGCACTCGAACCCATGAACTGTGAGATCATGACCTGAGCCAAAATTAAGAGTCAGTCACTTAACTGACTTAGCCACCCAGGCGCCTTTGGCTCATCATTTTTGACATTTCAAACATATTGGATGGATGGAAGGAGGGAGGGAGGGGTGGAAGATGGGTGAGCAATGAGGTTGGAAAAACTTAACTAAGTTTTCCGTGAAAGAAAGAAATGGAGAAGGGAAAATACCCTAGACAGGAATGTAGTATGAACCAACGTAGAAAAATGAGTATAGTGGTCCTGACCTCTTTACTCACCTCAGTTTCAGTTCAAGGGTCTAATGACCTCAGTGAAACAATGAGAATCTACAGAGATGAAAGGACATACTCACATTGGATAGGAGGAAAGATTAGGTTTTGAGACTCGGGGTCCTTGAATGATGGCCTGAAGTGGTCTATATAGTGCTTTAAAAACATAGAACCTGGGTGCAGACTGACTGAACTCTAATCTTATTTCCACCACTTTCAAGCTGTTGACCCAGGGCAAGTTACTTAACCTTTCTCTTCCTCGTTCTTCCTGTGTCAAGTGCTTGATAGTGATAATATCTACTTCACAGGGTTGTTATGAAGATTAAATGAGTTTATCCATATGAAGCTCTTCGAACACTGCTTGGGCCACGTTAAGCATTTAGTTTGTTGGCTGTTATTCTTAGTGGTGGTGATATTTATTTTATAGTTAGCTGTTCACAAGCTTCTGTGTATGTAAAAACAGGTGAGAAGTTTGTGAAATGCTGCATCCCATTGCTGAGCATTTTATTGAGTGGACATGGATTTGGCCAGTGCATCTGCACAACTGTATGGGTGATTCTGCTGCAGGTAGCCCAAAGGCCTCACGTTGAGAAGCTGCAAAAGATAGTAAAGAGTCATTGGGGGCTTTGCAGCAGTGGAGTGAGATGGGACAAATGGTCTGTTACGAGAATTAATCCATTTTACAGGATTAATCTATCTTTACAGGAAATTGGAGCTTGGAGAATAGAAATGAAAAGGTTTTGAGATGTTTGCTTGAGATATGACAAAGGAAATCTTGACAGGCTTTGGTATAAAAAAAACACTTTGAGATTTTGAGCCTATGTGGCTCAGAGATTGTTGATACAGCTGAAAGGATGAGAAAATCTCAGAAAGGTGTGTCTGCTTCCTTTGTTTTGTTTAATATCATGGAGGTCCACGTGGGGCCATGCCAATTGGGCAGTTAAAAGATGCTGGCCTGGGGTGCCTGACTGACTTAGTAGAGCATGTGACTCTTGATCTCAGGGTTGTGAGTTCAAACCCTACGCTGGACAAGAGATTACTTAAAATAAAAATAAATTTAAAAAATGAAAAAAGATGCTGGCCTGAAAGTTTCTCTGAAGGGAGAGTTGGAGAAGCAGCAGTCTGACTAAGAGAATGGTTGCCACCAGCTAGCCTGAAAGTTTCTCAGCTAAACTCACACATCAAGCATTCTACATTTACAATTTCTCCTATCCTGACATTGGGATTGCTGTTGCTTGAAATTCTGTGTCGTGGTGTAATTATTTTTTTTAATGTTTACTGAGGTTGTGGTAACTTTTCCATAGTTTGTGGTTCTCGTATTTTTCCTCTTATTATTTATAGAAGAACCAGTTAACTGAAGACTTAATTTCGTTACCTTTACTGAGACCTACTACATGCACTCTGCTGGATACTTCACGCACATTATTCATGATCCTCACAATGGTCTTGCAGGACAAGCACACCTGTTTTGTATGTGAGAAAAATAAGGCTCAAAGAGGTTAAATGACTTACCTAAAATCATAGTTAAGCTAGAATTAAAACTGAGGTCTGTCCTAGAAATCCATGCTCTTACTAGGTTTCCACTAATGTGTCCTGTCATGTAACTAACAGAAACTGCTTAACCATGCTTAACATTTCTTTGAAGTCTCTGAAGGAACTTTTCATTAAGATGCTATCATTCCACTATATTCCTGTTACACATAACGTAGTATTATTGATGAGTAGCAGAAAACAGGTAGATCCTGAGGTGCCTATTTTATCTTTGAATGAAAACAACTTATCATTATTTGAAAATTTTAACTTTCACATCCATATATTATATTCTCACATGAGACATTAAATCCACTTATCCCACTTTAGTAAATTACGTACCTTTTTCTCCAGATTATTGCTGCTATTTCTCCTTCCTCTATCTCTGCCCTCAGAAATAAATTAAGAATAAACCTTTTCTTTATGTAAGGATATAAAAGCAAAATCTGGTATTAAAACTAAAAAAAAAAAGTCTTGGGGCGCCTGGGTGGCTCAGTCGGTTAAGCGTCCGACTTCAGCCAGGTCACGATCTCGCGGTCCGTGAGTCCGAGCCCCGCGTCGGGCTCTGGGCTGATGGCTTGGAGCCTGGAGCCTGTTTCCGATTCTGTGTCTCCCTCTCTCTGCCCCTCCCCCATTCATGCTCTGTCTCTCTCTGTCCCAAAAATAAATAAACATTGAAAAAAAATTTAAAAAAAAAAAGTCTTCATGTCTGAAAAAGAATAATTTTGGGCAGTGGGGGATGGTAAGAAAAATCCCTGAATGTACAGTTTATAAATCATGTAGAAAATTCCTAGCTAATTTACAAGTATTCAAAAGATGTTTTAATGTATTGGCCAATACATTCTTTGAACCACTGTTAAGAATTAAATGTATTGTCTAAACAGTGTGGAAAGGAGCCTTGTGAATTCGTCGGAGAGTTTTACCTGGTAATAGAGTATTAAAAGATTTCCAGGAACTTTTGAGGCATTTGAAAAAGCAATTTGAGAACACTGCCCATTCTTTTCTTTTATTGCATTAATGGAATTGGGTTTTCTTTAAAAGTTTTTGAAAGAAAACAATCTATACAGATTTCTTTTTTGTTACTCCCATCAGCAACATTGGATATATGAACAGAGATAATGACAGTGCTCTGCCTGGCTTTCTAGAAACTCTCTAGTGTCCTTACTGTCACTGGTAACACTCTTATTGATAAGCAGAGACAAAGAGTACATGTGTTAGTGGAGCCCCTCAAGTATTGAAGTGACACTGATATTTGCACAGGGCTCTCGAAAACAAATTTTGTTAATAGAGAGTCATACCTCTTAATCTGTTCAAACACATAAGGGTCCATGCATATTCAACTTCGGTAGGATGATAACATCTAACATTAGTTTCACGACTATGGTATCTCTTCCTTTGCTTTTCTCCACTCTTACCTCCCATCCCCAATCTTTGACTCTGGTGCTGTTAAGTGTCTGAAATGTAGGGAATGTGTGTATGTAAGGGGCAGTGGGTCAGGGGAAAATAGAAAGAAGGAGAAGGTCATCTGTTTGTAAATTGGTTTACAGTATTTTGGGCTTGGGATTTTTTTGTGCAAACTGTGGACCCTTTGCTTAAACAAAATTTGATCCCAAACTATAGAGCACGTAAAAGCTGGGCTCTTCTGTTTGGGGTAGAAACACAAAGCTAAAACTCACTAATACATCCCCCCACTTCTCTAAATAAGGTTGGGGACAAGGGAGAGGTCTTTTAAATAACTTACAGGAACACCACTTGAAAATCATTGTTCTCCACTGAAGAGTCAGGCTTTATTGCATACTGAGTTCACTATGCAAGAAGATGGATTTTTACTATTCGGAAATCAGCGAATTTTGTTTGTGAGTTCAATATGTGCAATGTATTAGATAGCATCACTTAATGGATTAAAAAATTTGGATGTCTAGATCAGTATTAGTTTACTTTTTCATGTTATTTTCCTGTTAAGATTGTCTCTTTTCTTAAAATTTTTTTTAACGTTTATTTATTTTTGAGACAGAGAGAGAGAGAGCATGAAAGGGGTGGGTCAGAGAGAGAGGGAGACAAAGAATCTGAAACAGGCTCCAGGCTCTGAGCTGTAAGCACAGAGCCCAATGCGGGGCTCGAACCCACGAACTGTGAGATCGTGACCTGAGCTGAAGTCTGACGCTTAGCCAACTGAGCCACCCAGGCACCCCAGATTGTCTCTTTTCTTAATAGGAGATGTAGTCTCCAATTTTTGTTACTCTCGGGAAATGGCATGAGTACAGTATAGTATATTTACTATGGGTAGATTCTAATCATTAAAAATTCTGATTTCTCTTGAGCTCTAGTATATATCAGCTATTAATTTTCTTATCCTTTCCTTAGATAACATACTTAATAGAGCTATGTTATGAGTTGCATAATGGAATTTGCAGATTTATCATCACTTTTGACATATCTTTGGATCTCCTTTTAAAAACAAAACAGAGCTTTACAATTAAAATAAATATAAGCAGATATTTAGTCCTTGAAAATAACTTCATTTTAATTAACCACTATGTATAGAATAATCTTCCTTTTCTCAGGCAGTATCCATTTAAAATATATAAGGCCTGCAAGCTGGAGTTAAGAGCCCGTGTTTGGTTGTTTTGTATCATAAATTATGACATTATGGAAATGCAGTTAGTAGTGAAAATAAAACCTTAGTATTTAGAGATTAATTCAAAATATTTTCAATAAGAATGTAGCCAAGTTAGCTCACATACTGCAGTTCAGGCTGATAAATAGTCATCAGATTATAATGTACATTACTAATTAAGTTCTAGCAAACAGTACATGTAAAACCATCTTTAAATCTAGTAACTAAAAGCATGTAGGTAAACCCTACTAATCATGATCATATGGTAATGTATAACTTTTGGTCCAGAAGATTTGGATAAATGTCCTACTGCGATGTCCAGAGATCAGCTTTGCAGTGATTTATGTAAAGTATTCCCTGTTTTATCAAATACGGTAGTTAAATCACAAGCAGCTTCAAATTTAAGTCTCTGTGTAGAGGAAAAAAAGCAACAGAGTCTTTGCCTTTCTTAATTCTGATTGCCCTGATTTTGGAGAAATAGCTCCTTCTTAATTAATTAATGCTGTAAGATTGTGGGCTGAAGAGTGCCATAAAGTGCAAATTACTGTTTATTTGAATGAACACTCTTCATGCTTAATAGTTAAAAAGTGGAATGAAAGGAAAAGCCAAAAACTAACAAATGATGCCAGCATTTAAACGCATTTCTAAAAATGATTACATTAGACTTGAAACCGATTTTTTAATATCTGATGAGATTATTTATAATATTTAGAAGATTTTTATTCTACAACTGCACACAGCAGTATACCAGTTATAACTTTTTGTCGACAAATTGCCACTGTAAACCTCCACAAGTCTGACATGCTCTATTTTTCTCTTTACTTTCTTTTTCCAACAAGTTTAATACTTAAGTATAATGCTTCCTGTTATTATGTCCCATTGCAATAGGAGCTTTCTCAATTTCGAATATCTCCTGTTCCATTAAAGTTGACTTAAATACTTTAAAAAGCTTTCCTCCCCATCCCAGCCTTACAGAGATGTATTTACATATGTTCATTAGGATTCATCTGGATTCATTCCAAGATAGCAATAACATAGATTTCTGCTTTTTTCTTGAAGTTCATAATGAAAATAATAAATATGTGGTCCTATAAAAGTAGACATTATTTGCTATCATGATAAAAAGGTTCTTAAATACACTGCAACTGAAAATACTAAACATGACATTTTCAGCTTTTGATGTCTTTATATATACTCCTATATATTCATTTATGTGATGGTAATGGAAGCAAAAAAATAAATATGACTTTTTGGTAGAAGACTTGTACCTACATGTCATTCATTCAACAAATAATTATTGCATGTAATTTCCTATATGCCAGGCACTGTTGCAGGCACCTGGGATAGTGCAGTGCAACAAACAAAATCAATGTTCTCACAAGTATTCCCACAACTAAGTTGCTATATTATTGACGTACTCCTCTATAAAGAACTAGTCTACCCTTGTGACAGTAAACAAAATCATCATGCGTTTATACCTTACAAAAAGAAAAACTGTGAAAGTCAGCTGATTGAATCCTATCCTATGTGAAGCTGGAATCCTGTTTGATGTGTGATTTAATGCAGACAATTAATTAGATGTTTCAATTCTGGACTAATGTCAACAGTAAATGAATATGACTTTATAGCATTGTTTGGCACTATAAATCATCTGAGAAAAATTTAAAAACACATTGATCAGACCTATATATTATATAGGCTGATGACATCTTATTGGCTGTAATTAACCACAATATGTAATCTCTGAATATTAAAAATACCTTGTAATATTAAGGAGTCAAGAAAATGGCTTGTCTTCATGGCTTAAAAAATTTTTTTTCAACACTGAGCGAAGTTATGTGTTTGGTTAATATTCCCAAACTATTTGGCTCAAGGGAAAGATAGACTTAACAGAATGAGACTAAATGAGAAATCTGGCCAATTGGTGTTCTCCTTTTTTAAATTTATATTCCTTAAGAAAAGTTAATTATAACAAATCATGTCTTTCCTTTTTTTTCAAGATTGAAAATGTGTGGATACATATATACAAATGGTAAATTTTTTTAAGCTTCCTTGTTTATCAGAATAAAAGAAATTTTCCTCTTTTTTCCCCATTTGTGTTTAAGATAAATCCTCAGTGTTGTATTTAACTACAATATAGTGAAAACCATTTTCTTTGAGCATACAAACATAAAGATTTCCAATAGCCTGCAGCTAGTATGCACTGTCTGAAGCTAATAGATTGGACAGAATACTGCTGCTGTTTGAGTAAAAGTTAATGCTTTTGAGACCAGCTAATACACTTAACTATAGTGTATGAACAGTGGGCGTCCTGCTTATTTTTATTACAAGCTTTATCACTGTGCAATTTTCTTACAACATGCTAACAGTAATCCACTTTAAGCTCATACTTAAATATTTATTGAATGTGGTAGCCAAGGAGCCATGTTTAAAAGGCACATTAAAAAATACCTCAATGTGGCATTCAGTTGCTTACTAAGCAACATAATCTGAATTATGGTTTATCTCAGATTTTATAATAATAAGTAATATTTCAATATCAACTTAGAATTCCAAAGAGAAGAAAGTTTGCTTCCCCCAAATGAGATAATTATGCATCAGCTCTATTAAATTAGAAAAAATCTAAAGTCAAAAAATTCTCGGTACAAAACACATACTCCAAAATGATAACCCCATGCGTGTCCAAAAGGATTTCTGATATCCTGTTTAAGTTTCTTTCCCCTCTCTTTTTTTATAATTCTAAAATTTCATTTTAGTATGAATATATATAAGGTGTATTTTATAATCTTCTTCCTCTCCAAATACATAAATATGCAAACTTGTATAAATTACGTACTTACATAAAAATCAAAAGGCATAAAGATATACTACTGAATTCTGGAAACATGGGTACAATAGGGTATGTGTTTACACAAGTTGAGATGTGATGAAGAAGAAAAATCTGAAGAAGAAACTCTGCCAGTAAAGCTTTATTAGCTCTATTTTTCCTCTTGTCTCCTATCTGAAGCACCCAGGTTTTTTTTTTTTTCATTTGTTTAAAAATAAAACATTTGCACACACAATGTTAGCTTATTAGAAGGTCTTTTATCACTGTAAATTACTACATTATTTGCATATCAAGATTCACACAAAACACAATTGAACCTACTATTTGGTATCTTGAAAGCAGTCTTAGTTTCATGTCTACTTTTCATTATTTGCCAAAAACTTGATAAATTCGCTTTGTAGTTCTTTTTGTGATAGCTGGAGTTGAAATGTTATTTCTTATAAATAAGTCAGATTGCTTTTGAACCAAATCTGGCCAATTTGTCATTTATATCCCCATCTGTAGTTTCAAACTCAGTTGTTATTAACTTTAAATTAAAAGTTTTAAATCAGTAGTAGAAGTCATGGGGGTACCGAGGAAGCGATGGGGTGCGGATGGCATTAGAATCAACCATGGGTCTAGCACTGCACTGCTAGGCACAGTGTTCACAATAATAGCTGTTGGACATAGTGCTCACAAGTTTCAAAGTAAATATCATTAATCCTATTCTACAAAATAAAAGGCTCTGAGATAAATGTTAAGTGACTTGGCCTGAGGCCTAAGTCACACACCCAGTTAAGTGGCTGTTTTGATCACCCCTTCACCCCTTTGATGAGGAAAGGATTCCTGCCATAGGGTTGTGGGGATGGCTGAACACACAGCACCCAATAGTTGTCAGATGAGATTGGCGGCTGTTTATTAGTCACATATACTCACAGCTTCAGGGAGGAAGACCCTGCATGCCATGCAGGTCACGTGGGAATTGCACTTATGAATAGAGTGAACAGCCAGAGGCTGTGGGAGGCAGGCTTTGTAGTATTAAGAGAGTGGTGTATCCCCTGGTTCCCACAGAATGATGTGATTGGCTTGTCCGAATATATCTGCAAGCTCGCAGGAAACTGAAACCTGCTACTCAGGGAAAAGCAGGAACTACACGTGAGCCCTTTGATAAGGTCTGTTATGGGCCCTTGTAGATAGAACCAGAGTAGCGAGAGCAACTTACGGGTAGGCTATTCAAGGCCTTCCTGATGTTACCAGATTTCAGGGCATCACATAATTTTGAACCTTAATGTTAGGTCTTAACAAAACAGTGGCTAAAGTGGGATTCTAATCGTGGACTTTCTGATTTCAGTGACCATATGCATTCTGCTATTCGACGATATTTCTTCCCCTTGCTAGGATCACATGTTAACATTTTATAGGGGACTAAGTACTTTGCTTTCTCTGGGCATTTCTTAATCTTGTTTTGTTTTTTTTTGTTTTTTTTTTTGTTTTTTTTTATGAATTCACATGCTGTAGTAACTTTATTCCCATAAAAAACTGGAACACTCTTACTTGGGAAAGGATTGGAGAACTTGTTTTCCTTTCCTTTAGATAGAAAATCTAAGTCCTAATTGTATCTTGATTTAGAGTTTTCTTCCTCACACAGAGAAGTTTCTCTTTCAAGAACTCTACCTCCCCTTTTCAAAACAAAATCATTTCTCCATATTCCATGTAGCTGTTACAAGAACTTTTTTGCTCTCCCACCACAGCCATGCAGCTGTAGACCACAAGTCTGGGATACCGCCTTTCTCCAGTTGCTTCTCTTAAATTAGATCTTTTCGACCACTCCTGCACACAGTGATACACTCCCCAGTCTTTAAGCCAGTTGGGAGATTCTTCACAGGGTACTTTGCAGAATACTTTGGGCCGGTTGCTGCAAGAGACGTTAAATCAGAGATGGTGTCTGCCATTGAGGCTCTTGCTATGGAGAATAAAAATAAGGATTGTACGATGTAAAGGAAAATCGGTACGTGTGGAGCTTCTTGCTTGGCCCACAAGGCTGCCCGTGAGCTAGCCGCTGCCTCCCTATGCAGCCTCACCTTCTGCTGTTTTTCCTCTCTTCACTTGGCTCTGGCCACATCGGCCTTACTGCTGCTTCTCAACTATACCAGGTTTTTCCCATCTTGAGACCTTTCTCCTTGCTGTTCCTTGCCCTGAAACACTCTTCCTTCACGGCTATCTCTTTCTCTTTAAGCTCTCTTCCCAAGTGTTATTTATAAGGAGAGGACTTCTTTGACCATGCTACCAAAAACTACCCTTATGACTCTTCATGCATGTCACCTCCCAGGTCATCCTCTTAGCACTTACGTGATTTTTCCGAGATACTTAATTTCTCTGCCACAGTTTGGTAATCTGTAAAATGGGAATGTTTTGATAGATTGAGAACTAAATGCAATAGCACATGTAAAGTGCTAATTATAATTTTAAGAGTCCCTGGCATGTAGTGAGCACTCAGTAAACACGGTCCATTTCTAATCATCATCGTTACCATGAAGGGTAAAAGAAGTAGTATAATCCATAAATGTTGTAATTGATCAATGTAAGAGAAACTCAGAGACATGCCATGAAAGCAACAAGCGTAACTGGATGTCACTATGGGCAGTGGATGCAGTATGAGCACAGTGATTCTAAAGATCAGTTACTGAAATGGCCCAGTTGGAGCAATGAGGGGCAGACTGTGAATAGAGTCCTAAGTTAATTATAGAGTCTGTTTAATTCAACAGAAGTTTGAAGAACTTCATTTCATGCCAGTCCCTGAGCTACGACTGTGGGAGCACAAACCTGAACCATACAGGTTCCTTTAAAGCATCTAAGATTGATTCCAATGGGACTTGAATGAGTGGAGAGAAGCAAGAAAGGTGTTCCCTGCAGGCTTCAGCAAGAACTTAAGGAGAGGGGCGCCCGGCCAGCTCAATTGGTAAAGCATGCGACTCTTGATCTTGGGGCCATGAATTCAGGCCCCAGGTTGGTTGTAAAAAAAGAAAGCAAGGAAAGAAAAAGAGAGAAGGAAGAGGAAAGGGAGAAAGAAGAAAAAATACACAGGTAGAGGTACAGAGTCATTAAGGTTCGGGAATTCACATTGTCTAGAGAACAGGTTCCCTCGTTCCAGAGCAAGAGGAAATAAAACTGACGTGAGGCCTCCCAAGTTATGGAGGATTTAGGGTACCACTGCCAGAACATGGGCCTCATTCTGTAGACATTTAGGAGCCTGTGGGAGATTTGAACATTGATCAGCAGAAGTAGTAGTTAGATAATATGTTTCTGTCTTTTGTCTGGTATTACAAATTCCTTGAATCTAACTAAGTATGAAAAGGTTCGAGTTAAAAGGGACAGATCTCTTCAACTTGATGTGTCAAACACTTTCAGTAGTTGTACAATTGTGATCTTTCATTAGTTGGTACTAAGTAAATTTTGTAGCAGAGAGTGATAGGCAGTTGGTGACAGGCAGTCATTCAGCTCTTAGTCATGTTCTCTTTACTTGAGTAATATTTAAAGTGTTAAAATTTTCCTTTTCATTGTATTTTACGTATCACAAACCTGATATATTCTTGAAATACTTATGAAGTTAGATTCTGTTCCATGTGGCCCATACCACATGTAAATGGAAAGGAGAAATTTAACATAGTTCATAAATTGAAATATTTCGTTTCATCTGTGCTCAGATTGAAACCATAAAAGAATCAGAATGACTGTAGGTTTATGTTGTCACAGTTACCACCAGAGGTACAGATTTTCAAACAACCACATCTCAGTGTTTTTGTATGGTTTGTAACTTCTTGCAAGTATGTTTGAATACTTAACCATATACTGGCTAGCTATTTTTGTCTTCATTTTAAGGAAAATGTGAATATTGTTAGATTTTTCCTCCAATAATTGCGAGATTATTTTTGTCAACAAAGAAATCAGAGTATGAGATTTGGAATATGAACTCAATAACACTTACAAATAGGTTGATCAAAAGAAATGTTTTCTATTTTTTGACATTGAGTTTATGAGAGGTTTTATTTTTTGTATGTGATTAAAAAAAAATAAGAAATAGGCTGTTGTGTTTATAGGATACCTCTATGGAAAACAGGAGACCCTGTCCCCTCGGGTACACTGTAGAAGGAAGCCATGAAACTGAATTCCTTACTGACTCGTTACCATATATTGTTACTTGGCAAATGCCAGGAATCTAAGAACTAAAGGGATACAGAGTGTATGTCCTAGCCAGGAGGTATTGTGCCCAGAGGCACCTCTCCCTTCTGGATCTGAACCCTGGAATTATGCTCGGGATTCTCATGGATAAATGTTTGGATAAATGAAGGTAGATCTGGGGGATGAAATTAGAATTTTCAGTGACCCCTAGTGTCGGCTAGCTGCCCAAAGCCTCTAACATCCCAGAGATCATGAGAGGGAATCTCAGGAGATCAGGATTGAATTTTACTCTTAAAATGAACATTCTGTATGCTAGCCTCTTAACAGCTGTCCCTACCCCTCCTCTCAAGCAGTTTGAAGCCCCTGTCATGTGACACCACCTTTTGAAAAAGGGGAAGATACACATAATTTTACTGTGTTTTAGTAGAGTAACACTTTCATCCAAAATGCATTATATTGCCCACCCCATCCTGTAATCCAGATGTATAACTCAAGTACCGTAGCTCTCTCAGTGATTAGCCCAGTTCGTGTTTAACATGCACAATCCAAGTTTCCATGGCCATGAAACCTACCTGATCTCAACAGTCTGTCTGAATGAGCCTCCAGTGGAACCAGGAAAGTTATATTTATTAATACTAGAAATTCTTACAGTTTTTTAAAATGAATATTTAATAAGATGCAAAATAATGACCTGCATTATCTATATAACATTTGCGCCTCAAAGTCTGAACAAACCAAGGATCATGCTTTGCGAACAGAAATATTTTAGCATCAAAAGAGAAAACTGGGGGCACGTGGCTGGCTTGGTTGGTAGAGCGAGCAACTCTTGGTCATGAGTTCAAGCCTCGTGTTGGGGGTAGAGCTTACTTAAAATAATAAAAATTTTTAAAGGAGAAAACGTTATTTTTTGTTACAAAGGAAGTAGTCACAGATCATACCAATCAAACAATTCTGTCAGAGCTTTGAAATATAGAGCCATCAGGCAAGATACTGAGATAAAGGATAAAAAAAAGATCAACGTAAACATTTCAGTCTAGTTGATTTGTATACTACTTATAAATTTTACTGTCCGGAGAATAGTGTTCAGATTTTAAGGAACTATAAAGAGTTGAGTTATCGCTTGACTTAGATTTTTTTAAATGGGAAGGGAGTGTTCGGAAGACATTTCCTACCACTTTGTCCCCTCCGAGTTCCTTTCCTGCTCTTCCTAGATCTGGCTCTTATGGACTCCCAGCAGTATAGCTGGGTATTTAAATCCTAAGTGACTTGCTTATTGTTAGGCAGGTCAGAAGTCTGCTGAAACAAGCACAGGAAATTTGAAACACCTAAAGGCTATTTAAAAAAAAAAACCTAGCTGCTGACATTTTACTTAGAATTGTAGAGAGAATGGATTGTTTGGGTACTGAGCTGTAGGGTACAAATGCTGGGGTTTTAAGGCCAACTTTTAAAAAATCTCTGAAGTCATTTCACCTGGTATTGCATCAGTTAGGTATTCTAAGGCATCACATGAAAACTAAATCCACTCTGGTGTTGGCAGGCAGCTGTTGTGCCTGTCATTGAATTAGAATTGTTGGAATACCATCCATGTACTTGAGCATGAATCAGAAAATTGGGGAAGGAAAGCTTGATGCCACTGTCTCTGAGGAAGGAGACAAACGGTGGGGTTCCTGCAAAGAAGCAGATCTTATTAGAGGAGCCCACTAGCTTGATTGTAACGCTTGTGTGGCCAGAGCAGGTCTCCCGACATCGCCAACAGGTATCATCGATTCTGTCATATTTTGAAGTTATAATGTGTTCATTGTAGTAGCTTTATGCTATTATTTTTGAAAGGCGGTTGTTAACTGTACAATGCTTGAGGCACTATTACGAACTAAAAATTTTAAATATGTCATGTTTTTTAATTACCAAAGGCGGTGACAGAATATGAAACTCTCCACTTGGGTCCTCTGAAACACTTATATTTACAATTACTGTGACACTTATGTTCAAGAACATTTCATATTTATTTAAAAACTTAAAGAATGTTATTATAAAGCACTGATTTGTGATTTAAATTGAAGCTCCCCAGTGTTCATATTGTTAGAAATTTAGATTTTAGTTCTCTCACTTTTACATTGTTAATTATAACTTTAGATTTAAATGTGACCTATGTAATGCATGCTGTGAGAATAAAACCTGTCTGGAAGTTGAAAGAACAAAATAAGTGTATTTTAATAAAATCTGGAATATCATTACACTCCTTAGACTTTAATATCAGTGAGACTAGTAATACTGAATGAAACAGACAGGAAATCAGAGTGAAGTCAGGCAGAATGATTCTTTTTTTTTTTTTTTTTACACTGAACTTAATAAACTGAAAGAAGTTTGAATGAACTAAAGAAGAATGCCAAAACATTTCTATAAATTGTAAAAAGCTCAATTATGGGGGCACCTGGGTGGCTCAGTCAGTTCAATGTCCAACTCTTGATTTCAGCTCAAGTCATTATCTCATGGTTTGTGAGTTCAAGCCCTGCATCAGGCTCTGTGCTAAGAGCACAGAGCCTGCTTAGGATTCTCTCGTGATCTGATTTCCCCTCCCCCGCTCCCCCCCTCCGCTCTCGCTCCTTCTCAAAATAAGTAAACATTTAAAAATAAAAAATAAAAAAATTCTATAAATGATAGATATATACAATCAATCTTTAAAAATCTGTAAAGATTATATAGCTTCTCATAACAGTATTCCATACTTTTTAGCCTAAGTGGTAAATTCTCAGTATTAAGGAAGATTTATTTTCTGATCCTAAGTGTTCGTAAAGGTATATAGAGCATTTTTATGAATGCTTGTGCCCTCCTGAATGTAAGGAAGAAAAATTTGCTGTGAAATAGTTTTGAGTTTACTAAACTGAAGTTGCCTTACTCAGGGTGCTGAGCTTTCTGTGTTTTTTTCTACAATATCTCCTTACAAAAGCATGTTTTATGAGCCTTTTTTCTTGTATTTTTTGATATCTGAGCTTTTTTTTTTATCCAAAGAGATCTTTAAAAGGTCACAATTCATAAATTAATAGCTTAGCCACCAGATCATTCTCTCATCAGTCCGTATCTACCACCAGTTTGCCCTCCAGGGAGGCACAAAGGAGAAGGTCTGGTTACTGGTTACAAATTACATCACTCTTGCTCAGTTTGCCCGGGGTTTCCCCTCAGAGGAATGTGGTTTGAAAAAACTTCCTCCACCACACTTCTATTTGCATATTACTTAATTTTCTTTGACAATGCATCATATCAAATATCCACAGCAATCAAAATCTAACCAAATTTAGTAATAAGAAAGCAACAGCTCCTTGGATGTGTATTATCTGTGTGCCCTGCTAAACTCCCTTACAGTAACAATACTTTCTAGGTTTCCACCCACCTCTCCTGCCAGTCGCCAGTCATCTTTTCTAGCCATTATCTTCCTCATGGCCATTCATTCGGCAGTTGTTAGGTCCTCTTCTCTCACTCTCTCTCCCTCTCTGAGTGATCTCATCTCTGCCTGTGGTTTCACTTACCACCTCTGAGCACTAGAGGAATGACCGCTTGGACATCATAACGACACCACATACTCTGAGGTTTGTCTTAGCTTCCTCAGAAAGAAGAATCTGAAGCAGGGGACTATGTGCTGTTACTTTGTTAGGGGCCATAATCTCAGCAAGTAGAGGGGCAAGAAGAATGTAGTTTGGTAGCAGGGAGAGTCAATACATGGATAAGCTATTGAGTTGCCTGGCACTGCCCAAGCCTGGAGGACCATACCCCTGAGAAATAAGGTAAACTGTCTTAAGATTGTGCATTGTGAGAGGAGAAAGGAGGAAGAGTTTTTCCACTAGTTCTTACTGGTCAAGATTTTCCCTACGACATATTAACTTCCCCAAGTCCCCCAGTAGTTAATGGGGTGATGTGCAAGTGGGGGTCCACTTGCAAGTGGGGATCAATGTCAACAAAGATGCCTTGGAGTGAGAGGCAAGAGCTGCCCACAGACATGAGGCAAGGTGCTGTCACATTATATCTTTGTGAAGTTCGTACTGATGAAAGAGCTGAAATAAGACGCAAGTGAAGTTGAGAGAATCTAAAGTGGTACAGACAAGGTGTCCAGTGTAATATACCCCTTTTACCACTCAGATCACTCGTGCCCTAAATTATACCTAGCTTCCATACTACGATATGGGGCCTCACTGCCTCCCTGAGATCAGAGATACAAGTGCAATCAGTAACTGAGTCCCTTTTAAGGTGAAGCCTTGCTTTAATCCTATGGCAAAAGACTTAAGGCAAGAGAGCTAAGAGAAATTAACTACTGCAGTCCCTACTGCTGCAACTGACCCTGAAACTGTAAGTGATACTCATCATCTCCTTCTTTTACCCGGTCTACATTTTCTTCATCAGTGGCAAATGTTTTTGCCTGATTTGAGTTCCTTGCCTGCTGAAGTGACCCAGACTTCCCTCAAATGTCTGAGCCCTTAGTTGCCTTTTTCTTATTGAGTCATGCTGGAATTTCCCATTGACTGTTACCACTGGCCATGGAAGCACCAAGGGATTTCTGATGAAATCCCCCAAGTTCTGGACATATTTCTCCCTCCCTCACTTCGTAGCCATAGTCTTTGCTTCTCATAACGATCAGTGTTGAGTATCCCCAAAAGTAGACTGACTCCCTTTTTTTCTACCTGTATACAGACATGAGAAGCCCACAGTGGCCAGAAGGTAGTCAGAGATTTACATTTAATGTAACTCTTTTGTGTCCTCTGGATGAAACAGTTACCTGCCCAAACCAGCCTGGGTATCAGGACTTCTAACTTAGCAAATACTGAAGTTTCATGGAAGGGGAACACAAATTCTGCAAGTGGGTCCACTGGGAATGATGATGACAGAAGCTAATCCTACTTTCATCCTTTGGTTCCCAGACCTAAGTATTCTAGCTGTTGGTAACAGACCATACATTGAAAGCATTGCTTCAGCGTATATGCCACATCTTGAGTTGGGAGTTATCTTTAAGATTTCTCTTTAGCTGACTTTTATTTTTTAACAGTTGATTCTTTGTTTCTTACTTTTTTTTTTTCTTTGAGAGACAGAGACAGAGCCCAAGGTGGGGAGGGGCAGAGAGAGAGGGAGACACACACAGAATCCAAAGCAGGCTCCAGGCTCTGAGCTGTTAGCACAGAGCCCGACGCGAGGCTCGAACCCACGAACCGTGAGATCATGATCTGAGCCGAAGTCAGATGCTTAACCTGCTGAGCCACCCAGGCACCCCCTGACTTTTTAATAGGCTATTCTACCTGCCTATAAGGCCAGCTATTTCTCTGTTGGTAGAGTCATGATTAGAACAGTGGATTCTAAGGTTATGTACCCATTGTCACATTTCTTTGTTATAAAATGGGTCCTTGGCCTAAAGTAGGGTTTTGTGGGATATCACATTGATAGATCAGGTATTTTATAAGCCTTGGGATAGTGGTGGTTGCAAAAGTATTGGGAGCTAGAAACAAAACTCATATCCAGAGTAGGTATTAATTTTAGTAAAATAAATCATTGCCCCTTCCCATGTACTCAGTCTTACACCCAGTGATTGACTGGTCTTGAGTAATTGTGGCACATTGAGAGCTTGACACTGTATCTGTTGCTGGCAGGTTAAAGCATTTAGCAGTAGCAATAACTTTTTTCAGCATCGGTGAGCAGAAGCACCATAGCCATTTTATTCATGGGCTCGTTGTGTCAACTCTTTGGTGACCTAACTGGGAGGCTGGCTGACACCCATAGAATGACTCATCCTGTTCACCTTTGTTGACCTTTGACAATACACATTGACATTTTGGTAGATGCTTCCTGGTGGGCACGAATGTGAGATACAAAACTGCGCCTCATTTGTGTCCAGCCCATCTTTCCCAGACCTCCTTATCATACTGTCTGTCACCGCTGTTTCCTAGGCCCCGATCAGCAGTCGAGCCATTTGCTACGGCCCACGAGTCAAGATGTGTGTGGTTGAGGCCATTTCTCCCTCCATTTGAAATGGATGACCAAATGCACTGCTCCAGCTGTTCTCCCCGGCCAGACTTCCTCTGCCACAGTCGTTTATGTCCACTCCTGAATAAGACTGCAGTGTAGCGGTAGTCCATTGTCGAATTCTTTTTCTTTCTGTCAGTTGGTCATGAGAGAAAGAGACATTTATCACCTGGGAGTCTGGGTTACCTGGAAATGTAATTTACTCATGCTTTCTGAGTATACTTGGGCCTAATCCGAATAAATCCTTTCCATCATATAGCAGGTTGTTTCTGTGCCCATCTAACTTTATGTCTCAGTGAGTACTTCCGGTCCCAGGGTCCTTTGTTGACCCTGGTCAGGCATAAAAATTCCATTAGGGCCCTCTGTTTTCTGCCACAGAACCCCAGGGTTCTGCACTGTGGCTTCTCTTTTGACACTTGCAAGAGACTCCACAGACACCTTTTCTATCAGGGACAGGTCCTGCACCCTCAGATCCACTGGCACAGATGCACCACAGCCTGGACCTGCTACATAGTCTTTTGCATAGTTCTGGGTCACTCTTGGAACAGGCAGCCACTGCGTCTCTGATAAACGAGTCAAAGCAGTGTTATGAAATATGGAATATATTGTCTCCAGAACCCAATGAGGTCTACCTTTTTCTTAGCAGTAGGTGCTGAGAAAAGCGAGATGTTTTTTACCTGACAGAGCATGTTCTTAGCATGTCTCAGAGCCCTTGAGTTCTTAAAAACATAAGCAGTGTGCGGTATCTCCTATTTTTTTGTGAGGTGTCTGGTGTGCGTTTTACTAGGTCAACCAGGATTCTTTTCCATTTCTTGCTTTACAGATCCAGTTAGTATGGTGTCATCAATATAATGGATTAGAGTCACATTCTGTGGAATGTGCAGATGATCCAGGTCTGTGCAGACTAAATGTTGAGGGAGATCAGGAGAGTTACCGTTGCCCTGGGGCAGGGTAGTATCCTGTCTGTACCAGGAATCTGCTTTTGATCCACCCTTCTATGGGCTCTGAGAAGAAAGTACTCACTCCATAAATAGCTGAATACCAAATGCCAGAAGCCGTATAATGTCATACTTAGCATGACAGCCACTATTGGGACTTCCACCAGTTTAAGGTTACAATGATCCATCATCTTTTTTTTCTGCAGGGTCATTATAAGTATAGAAAGGGTATATAATTAAGGACCACCACTCCTGCATCTGTATGTCTCTGATAGTGCTGCTAATCTCTGCACTTCTTCCCAGTATACGGTATTGCTTTTGATTTACTGTATCTAGACTGAAGATGGAGCTGTAGGGGAAAGTTTCAAGGGTTTGCTCCGCTCTTCTTACAACAATGACACTTATCCCAATGTCAGAGAGCCAGCGTGAGGGTTTCCCAGTTATACACTTGAAGTCAAGAAATAACTCCATGGGAGGTCTATAGATCCCATTGGACCTGAGCCAACACTTGAGGAATTACCTAGCCTCCATACACCTGCATTCTAATCAGAGGAATATAGTGGCATTTCAGATGCCCCAATATGGGTATAGTTTGGAACTCTAATGTGATAGTCCTCAAAAAGTCTGGAGTTTTCCTTTTCCCAGTACTGTTACCCATGTGAAAAAAGTTCCTTGCTCTCTCCTGCCTTACACTTGCTCTTTTCTCTGCCTGACATATTTCTCTCTCCTCTCTTTCCTTAGGTACTGTCTGTCCTCCTTGACAGGGTCAAATTAGTCAAATATGTTATTTTTCACCATGTGCTTCTTTTTTATAGTATTACAACAATTGTAGTTTTGTATAAATTTTGTATGCTAACCTGCTCATAAGTTCCTTGAGGGTAGTATCATTACCTGCTTTGTACACTGCTCTAGCCCTAGCTTAGTATCTGCCTTATATATTAGGAGATTAATAACTCTTTGGGGAGTGAATTGTCGGATGGATGACAGAAAGTGAAAGAGAAGCGTTTACGGACTTTGGGAGCACTGTTACTCTAGCTCAGCAATTCTAGGAAACCTTTCTTCTCCCACCCCTCTCATATTTTAACACTTCTTTTATCTTTGCTTTTGGCCAGCTGGCTGTTGTGACTTAGTTGTTAGTGCCTGTGCATTCACAAAAACACTTGCAAAAAAAAGTCTGCAGCTTGGAAGAAAATTCCAGAAGCAGAAGTGGAGCAACATGTCAAGGTACACTGCACCAACAATGCTCCTAATGGTACACAGGACTGTATTTTGTGGGAAAACTGTCATCTCTGAGCTGAAAAGTGGTGCAGGAGATTGGAAATCTGAATGTAAAGAAGCTTTAGTAATAATTTTTTGCTCACATAGTCTTTTTATTTGTGCTTCAGTGATAATTATCATATATCACCATTGTACTTATCATGAGAGCCCATTCAGTAAGTGTAAAATAATTTTTATGTTTTAAGAAATCACTTAGTTATAGTTTAATTTGGCAATTTTTTTCTTAATGGTTCATAAAATAATAGTGCATCATCATTTTATAGTGAATGAAATAGGGTATTACACAGTTGTCTTCAGGGCCTCCATTAACATATATGGCATCTTGCGTGGAGTAGAAAGAGACATTCCAGAGCAGCCTTGCACTGGATATGAGGTGTGGTGAGGAGAACCCCTCTCCGCCAGATGCCTTTGGGGTGTGGGAAATCACCACCACCACCCACGTGGCAGCTTCAGCTATCCTTGTGGTAATATGTTTTATAATTTTATCTTAGAATTGGGAAACAGAGCATTATATGTAGTTTTTAGACATTGCTGCTCTGTTCTTGAATCTTATAACTTGAAGAAAGGTTACAGAAAAACTGATTATATAGCAAAGTGAATATTAAATCAATGTTCGGAACAGTAAGTTTCTGTTTTTAAAAATCATTCTTTTTAGGGAAGTCATTTTTTCCGAATAGATAAGCCATTGTGAAGAAGTTCTTATCTGTGAATATTAGGGTGTTTCTGGGTAGACAGGAAGTCCAGCAGAATTTAATTTGATTGAATCTGTCTGGGTCAGTGACCTCATAATCTTTCCAGAATGAAGCTCTAGTCATGAAGCATTTCAGTGCCCCTCCTGGGAACTTTGGTCAGCTCCTGAAAGGCATGCCTGCCTTTGCTATTTAATATAGATCTTAATATTTATGTCTTTGACAGTGTTTCTGTTTGACCATATAGTCTGGAACTATTTTTCATACAGATTGTGTCAAAATTTAAATTTTTACAACCTCACTTTGTCTCACAACAGCTTAGGTAAACTTAGTTTATCCACTGTAATTAAGATTTTGAATTCACTTAGGAATAGTTTACGAAATTAATATTTTTTATGCATGGCCTACCATAAGGATTCTGATAGAAAACTAATCAAGAATGATAGTAGTTCTTCTTATGGAAAGTATTCAGACTTACGGGTAATATTATGTCATTGGATTCCAGATACTTTCTAACTATCTGAAATGCATTTCTGTTACAAATTTCAAGGTTTATCATTTATATTCAAATGTATCATCCAATTTTTTAATAAAATATCTCTTCCTGCTTCTGCTTCCTTTCTCCATCCCCCATCCTCCGTGTAGTTGTAAATTTTTTTTTAATGTTTATTTATTTTTGAGAGGGAGTGAGACAGAGCATGAGCAGGGGAGGGCCAGAGAGAGGGAGACACAGAATCGGAAGCATGCTCCAGGCTCTGAGCTGTCAGCAGAGAGCCCGACACGGGGCTCGAACAACGAACCGTGAGAACATGACCTGAGCTGAAGTCAGATGCCCAACCGACTGAGCCACCCAGGCGCCTCCCCCCCCAACCCCGGCCTTTTAAAAAAAATTTTTTTTAATGTTTATTTATTTTTGAGAGAGAGTAAGACAGAGCATGAGCGGGGGACTCCGTGTAGTTATAGACAGAGAAGTGCAATTTTTAATAACCTGATCTCTAAATTGTTGTCCGGGAGCCCAGGTAATTATAAGGGATTAGAGGCAAAAGTTGCAACTCAAGAGATTAGGAAACTAAGTCTGGCAGAACCAGGGTCTGGTACCTTTGGGAAAATCTTTCAGTACACAACTCCATGCATTTACTTCCTCCTGCATCTTCTCAGAGTTCACCACAAACTTGCATTTTCCCTTCTTTTCAGTGCTTTATAGAAGTGTGATGTTATCTTCCCGAAGAATCCATAGTGTTCTGTTGAATTGGGCCCCTTACCTTACTGCCCAAAGGTATGCCATTATAAAACACACTGGCAAAAATAGTTTAAACTGGACGAATTTGGGGTAATAATATTACAGAGTTTGAAATGTCAGCAAAAATATTTTGTTGCAGTTGTGTATGTTGTGATGAAAACAATGAAAGCGCTCATCTTGAACAAATAGAAAGCATTTGTTGAATGAAAGCATTCATGGGGGATTTTTATTGTTAGCCACATTTGTAGATCTTTACAAACTGCTTACATGGATTTCTTAAAATTTGTTTGAAAAAAACACCTCAACAGATCCCAGTTTCTCTTGACCATTTCAAAGACCATTAATCACCCTTGGCCATTTATCACCATTTAATAATACCAAATCATAGAATGGTCAGGAGAAGTAAGTGGATGGAATTCAAACATTTGCTTCCCGTTTTCAACTCTAATTTTTAAAGTTTGGATGGGGTGAAAATGAGGAGCTGTGGAACTTTGTAAGGTTTTTGTTACATATGATTATATTTTCTCTTTTCACCACTGCCCATTACTGGTAATTAAAAGACAGTTTTTAACATTGATTGGGAAAACCCGTTATCTGGTTCAATCTAATCTTCTCATTATGTGACTAGATCTAAGATTCTGATAGTTTCAATAATGCTGCAGGTCGTGTCCTGGGAGACTGAGGGGCAGGTAGAATCCGTCACTCATCATGGTTAACCAGTTCTAAGAGTTTATCTCATATAACCCTGTTTTGAATTAACTAAATAATCCAGTAAGCAGTGTTTTTAATATCTCAAAAAGGGAAAGATTCAAAGTTGGCTAACAATGAAATTTCCCATTTTTCACTGGCAGGAACCCCAGCCCCGTAATGGGGAAGGTCCCACCAGTGCGAAGGCCCCACATGGGGACCCCTCCCCTAGTGAGGAAATGTACCCCTGAAGAGGAGTCCTCCTGGCCACCTGGCCCACTGCTACCCTACCACGTGAGTACAGCAATGGCTTTGAGGACCTCAGCAAGTTTTCCATTTCTTGGTGGCCATTTGTCTGTGAGAAATGGCCAGAACCTCTTCCTGTTTCTCTTAGACATTCAGTAAAGGAGATATAAGCCTCTTTTTACTGTTCTGCTTCGTTTTTCCAAGTGTAATCAAAAGAACTTGTTTGGCTAAGAGATTAAGACTATTGGTTAAGACTCAGGTGTGATTAGTGAGACACTTGGTTCCTTGTGTAGAATAAGCAATACTGTTGAACAGAACTTTCTGCAGTGGTGGGAATGTTCTCTGTATGCCCTTGCCAGTACACTACCCACCAACCACATACTGCTGCTGAGTACTTGAAATATAGTGCAAATGAAGAATTTAATTTCCAGTTTTACCTCATTTTAATTAATTTAAATTTAATTCTCCACATATGACTAGTGGCTACTAAAATGAACAGTGAATGCGTACATTGAATGCTGTGTGCCTCAGGTGTCCAGCCTTTTTGAATATTTCTACAAATGTACCCCTTTACCTCTGTTTCTTTAATAACCCAGAAAATTTTTCCTTGTTTTATATTATTGTAAATATAATTCTCTAAAAGTAAGAAAATACTTAAATTAAAAATTCTTACTTCGAAACTTAGTCACCCATATTGCCCTTCTGTAGTTTTAATTACTTTATGATATTAAGAAAATTTATTCAACCTTAAAATTACAAAGTAATATCAATTTAAATATCCTAGCTTTATTTGCTTCTTTACATGTTTTAATTTGGAACTTCACTATATATGTAGAAGTAATTATACACATTAAAATAACTTTTCCATTTTATTATTCCTTTTTAATGAGACAATAAAATATCCTACATTAGTATAGTGCATGCAGTGCTATTACCAAAACATTAAATTCAGCATTTATTCATTATAATGCAGTACTTAATATGTTTCAAAGTTTGGATCTGGTAGATAGGTTATTGAAACTACAGATTAACTATATTTTTAGGTTTACTACTGAGGGTAGATGTCCTTCCACTATTGGGCAATCATTAAAAATTGCTTACGTCGTAAGATGCTAATAAGAGAAATTGTGGGGAGCGGGGGATGTATGGGAACTCTCTGTACTGTCTTTGTAATATTTCTGTAAATCTAAAATGATTCTAAAATTTTTTGAAGCTTACTAATGTTTTTTAAGTTTATCTATTTATTTTGAGGGGGAGGGGAGGGGCAGAGAGAGAAGGAGAGAAAAAATCCCAAGCAGGTTTCACACCCAGCAAAGAGCCCGGCATGGGGCTCAGTCTCACAAGACTGAGCCAAATCAAGAATCTCAGGTGAGATCACCTGAGCCAAAATCAAGAATCAGATGCTTAACTGACTCAGCTACCCAGGTGCCACTGAAGTTTATTTTTAAAAATCGTTTCATCAAATTTTGTCGTGGTATCCATTTGTATCTGTGCAAAATAAGAATTACCAGCTCAGTAATTAGTAGTACTTACATAAGTATCACTACATGTCATCTTCAAAATATCCCTGAGAAGTGCTGTTATAATTTTACAAATTAGAAAGCTGAGGCATCGAATAAAGAATAATTCAGCCAGGGTTACTTAGTGGCAGTACCAGGATTTGAACCCAGCAAGTCAGTGCTTTTAACCACACTTATGTTACTTTTTTTTTTTTTTAGTTTATTTATTTTTGAGAGACAGAGAGAGAGAGAGAGAGGAATCCGAAGCAGGCTCCACACCAGCAGTGCTGAGCCCGATATGGGGCTCCAACCCACAAACCGGGAGATCATGACCTCAGCCAAAACCAGAGTCAGACACTTAACCGACTAAGCCACCCAGGTGCCCCAACACTATGTTACCTTTTTAGGAGTCTTGATTATGCCGTGGAAGATACAGATTTTCTGCTGTCAGTGTAGCAGTACAAACTTCCCAGTATAAGAAATCCAAAATAAAGTAATACCATGGTGATAAATTACTTTTACACCTTGAAAGATACAGAAGTATGCTTTATTTCTGTAACAGTGATTCAGACTTTATTTCATACACTGGTTAATTATTTTGTTGAGTGAGGAATATGTTCATATTCTCTTGACAAGAAGCATCTATGTTAGTGGGGTTTTAAAAAATTTATTTGTACTTAAGGTAGTGACTAAGAATGAAAAAAGTGAGCATTGCATAAGAGTAAGGGGAGATGGATGTGGCTGGTCATGTCATAAAGGCAAAGTTTTAATGAGAATAAGTTTTTAAGGAACTTAGAGTAATATATGGCATATTATTTTGCGAAATTATTTCAGTGTTGTTTTACCATACGCGTATTAGAGTGTTTTCTTTTACCATATGCCTGTAATGTTATTCTTCCTGGACATTAAATTATGGATATGTAATTGTTAAAACTGAAATATAGGAAAGGTTGATGGTGAATTATCAACATTTCTTTGAGGTGTTTTTGTGAAGTTTGGGAAGTATTTCTTTCGCTAAAAACAGGGAAGAAAAAAGATGGAGTATGTTGCATAGTTCAGAAATTGTTGCAAATGGAATATATTGGTTTGTCCACTCATTGTTTAAATATCATATACCCATTGATGGATTAACACATTCAACGACATGATACATCTAACTGCCGCAAGTATTTAAGGTCATGCCTTTAATTGTCAGTAAGAGACAGAATTGAAATGCTTTAAGGGAATTCAAATCATAAACAGGTGCAATTCTTATAGAATCATTCTTTTTCTGTTATTGTATACACTTGTGAACTGATTGGCAATCCTCTGTTGGCTCTGACAAATTATTTGGATTTGGAAGGCAGTGCTTTCTTGCTAAGAATATATATTTTTCAAATCACTATGAAGATTTTGTCATACTGTAGAAATTTCAGGGCAAAGTCATGTTTGCAAAATAAGGGAATTACACATTTTAGTACTCATTGACCAATTAAAATTTAGCTTTAGATTATTGGCTTAGATTGACACCCTGTCTTGATCTAGTTATAATCTTTATTAGGCCAGGCAATTCATGTTATCTTAGGTGGTTGAATTGCTACTATGCAATTCTGTGTTGGTCACAGATGGGTCTAAGGGGAAAATGACATTATTGCTGTCATTTTTTAAAAGGCAGTGTATAACTAGAGATCTGGTAAGGACAATAAGGAGGAAGAAAACTTTTAGAGGATCATAATTTATCCCCAAATGCCTATGATCCAACAGATAGCCTTAAATTCTTTTCATGCCAATGGGTTCTGTTCTCTACAGCACATAGCATACCCCTTTGTTCAAGTAACAACTATACATCCTGGATTTCCCAGAACAAGCCATCTTTCTGATATTTCGTCCTGTTTTCCCCATAAGTGCACTTGTACTGCTTAAACCATATGTCCCATTTTTTAAAAATAGCATATTTAGAAAAGTAACTACTGTACAGAAGAAATGATAAGTAAAATAATTTTGCACTATTTCCCATTGGGAAAGGAACTGGAGTATACATAAGACTTAAGTGTCTTAAGTTTGGATCTTTCTGTAACTAGTAACTGCTACCTTTGGTATAGAGTATCCTGCTTTATCATGTACATTTTAAATGTGTCAGTTAAATCAATCTGGTTGTGGTATTTTCAACATGTTATTAAAACTAATGAATTTTTGTTAAAATGAACACAGACTTTTTAATTCATCCGTTTCTGTTGGAAACAATACGTTCTCAAGCTCTCAGTTTGTTTCTGCTTTCCATAGTGAGCAAAAAGAGAGCATGCTTTATATTGTTAACCTATTTTTAAAAAGAGAGTTGGTATGAATCTGGCTTAAAGAGTTAGAACAAGTATCTAAAGTATTAACAAAAGAAAAACCAAGACTAAAGTTTTGGCACATTTTCTCTTTCTATATATCCCCTTCTCATGTAAAAGTGGTTCAAATTTTAGAAGACTAGAACTTAGATACATAGAACTATATAGTTAGGGGATTTAAAAAAAATCTCTTTATGGGGTGCCTGGGTGGCTCAGTCGGTTGAGCGACCGACTTTGGCTCAGGTCATGATCTCATGGTTTGTGAGTTTGGCCCCACTTCGGGCTCTGTGCTGACAGCTCAGAGCTTGGAGCCTGCTTCTGATTCGGTGTCTCCCTCTCTCTCTCTGCCCCTCCCCCACTCATGCCCTGTCTCTGTCTCAGAAATAAACATTTAAAAAAAATTTTTTAGGGGCGCCTGGGTGGCGCAGTTGGTTAAGTGTCCGACTTCAGCCAGGTCACGATCTCGCGGTCCGTGAGTTCGAGCCCCGCGTCAGGCTCTGGGCTGATGGCTCAGAGCCTGGAGCCTGTTTCCGATTCTGTGTCTCCCTCTCTCTCTGCCCCTCCCCCCGTTCATGCTCTGTCTCTCTCTGTCCCAAAAATAAATAAACGTTGAAAAAAAAATTTTTTTTTAATTAAAAAAAAATTTTTTTTAATAAAAAAATAAATTAAAAAAATCTCTTTATATGCTTTTCTCAGTTTGGAAAGGGAATCATTGAAGGTCCTAATAAAGTATAAATCAAGATGTTACATATAAAAAGTACATTGTAAAGCAAACAATAAATAAATTTTTCATTATAGGTGAAATCTATAGATTTCATCATATCTATGATGAAATCTATAGATCATTATAGATTTTCCTAATCCTTTGCAATCAACAGAACTTTCTAGGGCAAAATATTATAGCTGTCTTTTCAGGATGTATTTGCACATTGGCCCAGGAAGTATCTCTTATGTGTTAAGATGTTAATACCTTGAATAGGTAGGAACCCCTTCCTGAGCTCATTACAGAGTTGCTGGCTACTTTTTAAAGAAGATGAACACCTAAGAATAAATAGCTAGGATGTCTGCTATAAAATAACCTAAAAGTACAATTTTCTGTACTCTTTAGTTTCATAGCAGGGAGACAGAAATTCAGAGATATTTGCAAATTGCATAAAATTATAAATTCAGGTTTTTGTTAGAATTAAAAGCTACTAGAACTTAAAGGGAAGAATAAGATAGAGACATGTTTTACTTTTCTCAATTTAGTTCTCCTTGGATTTTTTATAAGAATATTTTTTTAGATACTCATTAGCTGTTCTTTGATTGCTTTTAATACTTTATAACTGATTTAAAAAAACTTTATAGTACTTAATATTATAACTTCCTTCTCTCATACCTTATGTTTATTAGTTATTAATTTATAGCAGAATCTCTATTAGAAAGAGTCTATTATTTTAGGAGAAGGGAAGCTTTGGAAAAGAATGGTTTATTTGAAGTGGTTCCGCCCATGAAGGTAGTCCCTATTTTAAAACCTGAGAGCTAGGTTGACCTTCATAGGACTCTCAGGTCTGAGTGCTTTCCATCTGCCCTCTGAAATCTGATTTAAGTCTCATGTTCTTTGTTAGTCTCATAAAAAACTTCAAGACAGAAATTATCGAATCAATTGCCAGAAAGCCTAAAACAACAGAGTTGTGGGCTAGAGGAAATTAGCAAGATGTAATGAGAGTGAGCATTCACATGGGCTTTTCTTATAGGACAAAGACTGTCACCTCACAAACCAGAAAGGATAATCTAACAGCTCTCTTTCTGTGTGAGTGATGGATGGATGCAAAATAATGCTGTGCATATACACGTAGAATAACTCTTTTAAGGCTGTATTTGAACTTTGTGTAAGTCTTAAGATGCCAAACTTAAAACTGCATACAAATGCAAACACTAAAATAAAATACTACTTTCTTTTAAGTTGCTGTACAATGCACTTATTTAGCTGCAGCTGAACTCATATTCTGGAGACTGCATAGAAAATATTGGAAATGTTTTTTATCTGCTGGCTTAAAATGTGCTCTGCTCATTATGGGTGTGTCAGAGAGTCTCAAAGTCACTGACTCCAAGTGTGCGGATTTGATTCCAAAGAACGCATTAGGATTGTCCTATCTTTCTGCCATACTGAGGACTATACCTGCCTAGAACAGCTTAATACGGGTTTTGCCCTCTCCTGTTTCTGGGAGAAGGCCTGAAAGTTAGGTTTACACAAGCCTCACAGCATGCAAAGTAGAGGGAGCAGAACTATTAACAGCTATAATTAAGCAAGTTAACTACCTCCCCTGTCAATACCTAACTTAATTGTCAATAGGAAGTGTACTTTGTGTCTACCAAACAAAGTAAATATCAATAAATCAAAAAGATAATCATGAATTGCCTATATTTTATGTACATTCTGATTTGATAATTCAGAATCTATCTCATTTTTTGCGTATGTAGTTTGAACTAGATCTCCCTTCAAAATCAGTTTTCTGCCTTAATTATGGGGCCACACACATTTAAACTAAATGCAGATCCCCCGATGACCTCTCTCTTGACCTCCAGCTTACCATGCATACTAGATGAGTCCTAAACCCTCTCTGCTCCCCCAGCTCCCTCCCCATCAATAAAACTGGTTACAACCACCTGCAAAATAATAATATTGATAAAGTAAACACAGATCTTCTGTGCTCACAAATTACTGACTTATATTATGTTTTCAAAGCCTGACAAATGCTTTTTTTTAAATATGCAAATCTACCCGTGAGAAATTTCAGAAGGTCCAGACTTGACTCCTGAGAGTATTGTTCTTGAAATTTCTTTTTCATTGTTTAGTTTTTTTGTTAACTAGTAGAACAAAGTGATTTTTTTTATAATTCATAAGTATTCTGCTTATGATGTTGGACATGGCAGATGTGGCTAAGAAAGATGAAAGATAATAAGAGCAGAACTTGTAACCGATACACATAGTAGAATTACACCCCAAATTAGCTCAATAATCATTAAAGTCTGCTTAATTGGTAACTTTTAGTTGTTTTCCAGCTTCTAATCATGAGAAGATAAGTGAGAACCGTGAAATGTTTACAAATGCAGACACATTATGAGACAACATTTAAACTAACCAAGCTATGAGGAGAAAAAATAAGCAATTGCTGGTTTATAATAGGGGAGCTATATAAACACCCCCATGACCTCGGCAATAACCATTCTATCGCCCTGAGGTCTGCCACACAAATTCATCCTGTGAGCAAATTAGCCAAGCCTCATGCCATTTCAAGTTGTGAGGGAAGTTTCTGGAAAAGGTCCACCAACTATTGTAGAGAGAGGTATTTTGCCTATTTTAATTACATTATTCCTCAAAACTTCTGTGATCTGTAAGAACCACAGACCAGGATGAAGCCCCCTTTTCTCGGTATACTTTCTGTATAATGAATTCGAATATTTGTGTTCGTTTTAAACACTGAAAAGGAAAAGAAAAAAAAACATAAAATATACTTTGTGCTGAAAAGTTTTATTCTAATTAAAAGGGTTTTCCCCCTTGATTTCAAATCCTATGAATTTACTAGGTAGTGGTCAAGTGCTTATCTCTGTTTTCCAGATGAAGAATCGTTGGCAAGGAAGTTCAGTGACTGAGCTGGCTCTTTAATACATGGTACCGCTAAGCAGCAACTCAGTGGATGACCCTTCTGGGGTTATTTTTATGATTTGGACTAGATGTGACTGGGTGGCGCTTTGAACCATTGAGCTGCCCCCCAGAAGTCCTTAGGCACAAAGTTGGAGTTAGTGTGAAAGCCAGAGATACAAGAACACTAGAACTGAATTTAGAAGACCTGGCTTCAAGTCTCTGTTAAATAATTAATTACCTCATTGACCTTGTGGAAATCATGACTTTTTGGCCTACTATACAGAACACATCCGAGGTAGTTTACCTTAGCACTCAGGCTCAAATCTCAGCTCTCCCGCACCCCTGTTCCTGTTTTCACGTGTATATATAAGGTGATGCTGGTACCTACCACATGGGTTAAATGGAAGACTCTCAAAAATCTATGATTATTGGCATGTAATAAGCCCTCTATAGCTGGGAGCACATAATGCTGCTGCTGCTTCTTGTTATTATTATTACTGTTAGTATTAGGATCAGTGAAATGTGTTTGATAGCATAGTATTACACCGTCTGTTGATATATAATTAGAGGAGATAAAATATGTATATAAATACCTGTAATATAAGGTGGATGAAGACCGGCTAAACTACTTTGGTAATAACAGAAAGGAGAGATTATTTCCATGTGGATTGTCATGGGAATGTCCTTAGAAGTAATTTTTGAGCTTGGTCTTAAAGGATAGTAATGATTTGGACATGCTAAGGTGGGAGAAATTGAAAGTGGTCAGGGACATCCAAGAAGCAGAAACATGAACAAAATTAAGTTCTTATTACTAAATTACTGTATGGATTTCAAGCAGTCATTACATTTATTTCATCTTTTGGCCATGTATCTGTGTCTGTATGAACATAGCCTACTGTTTTAGGTACTGGAAATTCTTTTAATTTTATATATATATATATATATATATATATATATATATATATATATATATATATATATTTTTTTTTTTTTTTTTAAAGTAATCTCTATACCCATGTGGGGCTTGAACTCACAACCCCGAGAACAGGAGTGGCATGAACTAGCCAGCCAGGACCCCCAGTACTGGAAATTCTTAAACTGTTTTGTAATTCACAAAGTACTCTTAATTTTTACAGAAAACCATCAAAATATGTTTTGTTATTTCCATTTTATACATAAGGAGACTGAGGCTCTCACAGCAGTAATTGGTAAAAGGAGGAAACAAACCATTGTACAGGCACTAAATTTCACATATTTCTATAGCAGTCTGCCGCCTCTAGTAGACAGTTTCAAAGGCATCAACTGTATAGTTGGCCCAAGACTGCTTTCTTCTGTGTGCCATGGGACACCTGGGTAGCTCAGTCGGTTGAGCGCTGATTTCCACTCAGGTCACGATCTCGCAGTTCCTGAGTTTGAGCCCTACATCTATCAGGCTCTGTGCTGACAGCTTGGAGCTGGAGCCTGCTTCACATTCTCTCTCTCTGCCCCTCTCCCCTGCTTCTGTGCTCTCTCTCCCTCAAAAATGAACAAATAAACTAAAAAAAAAAGTGTGCCATATTCAGAAGGGCTGGAAAAACTGTTCAGATGACCCCATGTAAATCTAGCACCACTATTATAACCTCAAACCCACAGGTTGCTAGTGATAGTACCTTGAGGGCAGCCGAGAAGTAAGTGTTACTAACACTTGGTGTGATCTTTGCACCATTTTGTCACAGCTTAAGTTTGCTAGGTAGTTTTGATTCAAGTATTGTTGTCTTTAGCTTATTAAATTGAAACTGACCAGTAAATGAATATAAGGTCTCAAAGCTGTGCTGCAATTGCTAGAGGAATCCTGTTCTTGATTCTTGATCCAAAGATATTTGGAAAATAAGAACTAAGGATTTTTATATATTGATACTAGGAAATTATAAATTCATAATAGTTAAATAACCATCTACTCACAGATCATAGTACTCTGAATGATTTTCTAGTTACCATTAGTATGATTTTGTTTCTAAAAGTTTATTTATTTTGAGAGAGAGAAAGCACTCACGTGCTTGGGGGAGGGGCGTAGAGAGAGGGAGGGAGAAAGAATCTCAAGCAGGCTCCCCGCTGTCAGTGCAGAGCCCAGTCCAGGGCTCCATCCCCCAACCATGAGACCACGACCTGAGCCGAAATCAAGAGTCAGACACTTAACCAACTGAGCCACCTAGGCGCCAGTATGATTTCCTTTTTAAAGGATTTTTAATGTAAGTAAAATGTCACAACTTGCATTTATTATTTATTTTAGTTGATATAATAAGTCACAAAAGCTTGTGTGTGTGTGTGTGTGTGTGTGTGTGTGTGTGTGTGTGTGTGTGTGAGATGATCAAATCTCCAAGACATATCTCTGGTGTTAGAATACTGTCTACTTCCCATGATAATGCTGTTGCACATTTGTTACATTTTAAATATGAAGTTAACATATTTCTACTTGAAATGTCTTGATTACATTGCATATTCTGAAAACACACTACTCCAGTAAAACTGTTATTTCAAGAGTAATATCACTATATGATGTGACATTTATATTAAATGTGATTTTCATCTACTCTGTAGGGTTTTCTGAAATTATAACAAACTGTAATTCCATCCAGTTCTGGCTATGTTGTAAACTTGGGAGTGAACTGAAGTGATTTGTCATAAATATCCCACTAAGGGATTTATTTGGAATACATTATAACATGTTTTTCATTTTTAATAATACAAGATTAACATCATTCAATATGAAATATTATATTGCTATACAGCGTAATTCAAAAATATCTCCCTGATGCTGTCGCTGGATGGTATTGACTTTAACTTGAGGTCTTCATTGTCTAACACTTTCTCTACTTTATATGCTTCCTGTTTTAACATTGCTAAAAATTGTGTGTGAATATATGCCTTTGTTACCAGGATGTAACTATTATCAAGAATATCTGTTACCATTTTTTTTTAATTTTTTTTCAGTGTTTATTTATTCTTGACATAGAGTGTGCGAGCAGGGGAGGGGCAGCGAGAGAGGGAGACACAGAATCCGAAGCAGGCTTCACGCTCTGAGCTGTCAACACAGAGCCGATGCAGGTCTCGAACCCACGGACCGCGAGATCATGACCTGAGCCGAAGTCAGACGCTTCACTGACTGAGCCCCCCAGGCGCCCCGCCCCACTGTTACTGTTTTAGAGGTGAACTAGTACTTTCAAGCTGCCAGTCTTCAGCAGGACACAGTTTTAAAATGCTAATTCTCATTAGGTGGAAACAAATTCCAGAGATTCTTCATTTTACTTTAAAAGACCAATGACTCTTCTCTGTTAGTTTTTATCTGTCTGCACCGGCATATATATGATAATGTGTGATGAAAGACTACAGCTTCTCATACTTCTGTTTTCTGTGCATGGCCAATCCTGAGTTCTCAGGTTTTTCCACCCCAGCTCAGAAAACTTTCATGGAGCATGTGGGTGGCTCAGTCGGTTAAGCATCCGACTCTTGATCTCAGCTCAGGTCATGATCTTCTGGTTGATGAGTTCCAGCCCCACGTTGGGCTCTGCACTGGCAGTGTGGAACCTGCTTGGGATTCTCTCTCTCTCCCTCTGTCTCTGCCCCTCCCCACCCAGAGTAAATAAATAAACTTTTTAAAAAATTAAAGAAAATTTCCCTGGTCTTCCCCTACTCCTATTTACTAGGCACATACTGATCTAGGCAGGCAGGAGGAAGTGAGTGGGATTAGGGACAGGACAAGTGTTAAGTGATATCTGGGCACTCTAGGTCAAGGAAAGGACCAGACAAATTTAGGTCAAGAATCAATGTGGAAAAACTGATTTTGATACTCTCCCACTTCGTCTTTTGCATCCCTCACACCTGATCATCTCTCTATCTCATAGAAGAGTTCTTTTATAGCAATAAGGTAGCTGTTACAACCAGAGACTCTGGAACCACTTGGGCAGTGTGAGCTTGGGAAAAGTACTTAATCTCTGTGTGCCTCAGTTCCCATGTCTCTAAAACTGGGATGTAAATTACATATAAAGTATAGTATAAGTAAAGTATATAGAAGTGTAGTAAAGTATATATAACAGTGCCTAGCACATAGTAGACACTATGGAAGTGTTAGCAGTAGTGATATTATAATAAATTATTCTTATTGCACGTTAGATGGTTAAGGTTATCTACAGGGGAGACCCAGTATACTCAATAAATGGGGTCAATAAATGTTGCATTTCCCAGTATTCCATTACTGAAAGACCTGCCTTTTCTTATAAAGGCATCTTGATCAAAATTAATTCTCAGTCTTTTTCCCATAATTCCTTCAGTGTACACGCTCTTAAGGATGCTAAGAGAGAAGAGATGATAATCAGCTAAACCATATCATACTAACCAGATATGACTAGTGACCCCACCCTAGGAATGTTTACTGTTTAAATGGTATTAATTGGCAGAATTGTAGGAAATTTGGGATTAGGAAGGAGAACCTGAGCCTGTCACCTAGAAGCCCAAATCTGTTTAACTTCTCACATCAGAGAGGATATTGCCTTACTATAAGCCATGAAAGATCTAAGACTCAAGTTTTACCATACATTCCTAGTAAGCAGGGGTAATCATAACATGATGGTATGGAACATTAGGCCATGAGACTCTCTCTTGCCAGTGACTTGAGATGGCCTGACCTCCTGGGTCCCTAGATGGCCAGATGTCTGCAGAGAGGGCCTCAGAGTGGCTTCTGGATCTGAGTAACTCTCTCTTCTTCTTTAAAATTTTTTGCTGACTTTTTAAAAATAGTACATAAGTAAACTGCACATTATTTGTCTTTATTACCCAACGTAATGTAGTAACCATTGACTACATCATTTTGCTTCAGATTAAACCCATTTTAAGTTTATTCCAATACAGTTATAAACTCCTTTCGTGTTTAGTGATTGTCATTTATTGGCAATATAGAATGGCCCTCTGCTTCTAACTGAAAAGAAATAGAGGGATTCATGCTAGCCATTGGCTTTTCATTAAACTAATAGTAATTTTATTTTAATTTTTATTTAATATTTTAAAGATAATGTTCTTGATAAATTAGAATGTACCAAATATATGAACTGTGACATTGGACTTGATTTTAAAATAGCATGTTTGCATAACACTTTTGTGGCTGTTTCATTCCTCTAATGGCCATAAAGCCCTGGCTTAGATTTATGTAGCAGAAAATCAGCAACTATGGCAGAGAATCTTAGCTGGTAGCAGCAGAAGTGAACAGTCATCTAGACATGAAGTTGATCTTTGAAGGATCTGCAAAGTCAACAGTATTGTCAAAGTATTTTGTTATCATTTATGGTAGATCGGTGTTTAATTCATTATTTATTTTTTTTCTTTTTTTTTTTCAATATATGAAATTTATTGTCAGATTATTTAAATGTACTTACTACTTTGTTCCAAGGAGCCAGTAACATCAACTGTTGACATAAAGTTTTACATTTATTTTTAGGGCCCTTGAAACACAGGATACTTTTCTAGAACTTAATGAGATATGTGAAATTTTATTGTGCCAACGAGTACTCTGTCAGTTCTGCTTATCCAAGGCAAAGCAAATAAGCAGTAATCTTAAATCAGAATTTAATTATGTAATACCCATTTCTTTTTTTTTCTAATTTTTTAATGTTTATTTATTTGCAAGAGGGAGAGCATTAAGTGGAGGAGGGGCAGAGAGAGAGAGAGAGGCAGACACAGAATCCAAAGCAGGCTCCAGGCTCTGAGTTGTCAGCACAGAGCCTGACGCGTGGCCCGAACCTGTGAAATGTGATATCATGACCCGAGCCAAAGTTGCATGCTTAACCAACTGAGCCACCCAACTGCCCGTGCCCCTGTCATACCCATTTCTTTATCCTAAAGTGTGAAACAAGTAGAAGTTATGAGAGACAGAGTTGGTGTGGTAAGAAAGTACTTCTCCAGTTCCTATAATTGTGGGATTATTAAATAGCCATTCTGAACTTTAGTTTCCTCATCTACAGAATGTGAATAATACTTGTACAACTTAGTTCTTAGGCTTTGTGTTGGGAATCAAATGACATAAAATGCGAGAAAATGCTTCATTAGTTACCAAGTGTTTTTAAAATGTATGTGAAGTCTTAAATACAAATGATGCAATTAGCAATATAGTCTCTAAGGCGCACATCTGTATCTCAGAAAATAATTTGCCTAACTAATATTCTCTGAAAAGCAAGTGTGCTGTAAACTGAGCTTTCATTGATGCTTAAGTTTTCAATTTCATTTTTGTCTCATTAAAGGGGATGCTACTTCACATAACTGATAGCAAATTTATTGACTTCTTACTGTTATTCTACATCCTGATTTTACTCTTCAGCTATTATTTCTACATGTCATATCATTTAATCCTTACAGCAGTCCTATGATGTAGGTAACGTTATCACCGTTGAAGGAACTGAAACAGAACTGCTTAATGAATTTTCCAAGGTCACGCAGCTAATGAGTGACAGCGAAGATAGAACTCTAGTCCGTGTGGTTCTAGAATCCAGACAGCTCTACTTGCCCCTGAAATTGGCAGTTTGCAATTAGGAGTCACACTAGGCATAGTATAGTTCATCTCATATTAAAGATACCAAAGGTCATTAATTTCTAAAAGACTACGGTCGTGAAATAGTTTTAGTTATCGTAACTTTTCCCCACAGAAGTTCCCATTAGCTCTTGCTAAATCTAAGAGTATCTGACAAATTCAGATGAAGATGAAGTGGATGGGGGTGCCTAGGAGGCTCAGTTGGTTAAATGTCCAACTTTGGCTCAGGTCATGATCTCACAGTTCTGGTTGGAGTTCAAGCCCCACATCCGACTCTGTGCTGACAGCTTGGAGCCTGGAGCCTGCTTGGGATTCTGTGTCTTCCTCTCTCTCTGCTCTTCCCCACTCGCATTCTGTCTCTCTCTCAAAAACAAATAAACATTAAAAAAAATCTTTAAAAACAAAAAAGGTGAAGTGGATGACCCCTCTGGATTCTCAGAGACTACCAGTGGTTATGCAGTGGCTGAACCGGAAATCCTGTAGCCAGAACAGAAATGTAGGTGGAAAGAATCTTCACTTTTGCTGTTCCCCAGGCCAGGTCTGTAGGACTCTCTCTGTACTTTTGTATTTCCAAACCCCATTCACCCTTCAGACTTCAGCTTCAGCTCTAGCACAACTGGCATTTTTCCTTAACTCATGACAAGTATTGTGACATATTTAAAGAATTGCTTAAGCCATTTTCCTCGAATGCCTACAGACGCTCTCTTGCGCAGTAGCTACCAAAGGAAAAATGTTTAACTGGGAGTTGTGTGGTATGCCTCACTTTTTACAAACTTTCTGTTTTGACTGAGTTTCTAGTCTCAGAGCATAGTGTGCATTTATGAGTATAGGCACACATTCTCTAGAGCTGGGCAAATACCCATAACAGTTTGCACAGTAATAGAATACTTTTTTAACTGTTCCTGCATTAGGAGAGTTCCTATTCAGGTGGCTCCCAAAGTACGATGCTTTACTCCTGAGGCGTGCAGAATGATTATAGGTACTACAGAATAACATTTTAAAGTTTATAATTACTTATATTATTTGTATTATTTTGTTCTAATTTATATTATTTTTATTAATTTTAATTTATGTTAGGAAAAGTTTGTAACTTTTACATCAGAGCCGTTAATTTTAATTTATATTGGGAAAAGCATATAGTACATCAGAGCTGTGATTTCATGGCTTTTTAATTGAGGCTGAACTAGGTATTTTATTTTTTTAAAGGGCTTAAAATAGTCATTTGCTTCTTTAAAAAATGTTTTAATTTAAAGAAAATGTTAAATGAAGGATACTACAGTTGGTACCTGAGTAGAGATAGATAGGTACACATATAAATGATGTGTGGAAAAGATTGGTCCGTTATATGCACAATTAGCTCACAGCTAGTTTTCTACAGTATAGTATCCTGTATAACAGAGTCTTGATGATCCTTGCCTGTGCGACGATCTGTAATGATAACTTCGAATAGCTTATTCTTTGCATTATAGCAAACTACTCTTTGCAGAAATATTTTGTCCTGTTGCAAAATAATAGTTAATCTTTGAGTCTTATTTATTTCTCTTATAACAGTGCATTTTTTATCTGCCTTCTCCTTCACATTAGGGAGAAACTTCATAGAGTTACTATGTGTTTGCAAAATGAATGCAGAACAGTGATTATTTTTCTTGGTTATTTAGATGAGATCTAACTATGGAGAAGTCTGAGATAAAATTTCAAAGCAGTTTTTACCTGAAAAAATAAGATATTAAGTGAAATTGGCTAAAAGGAATATGTAAGGGCTCTGTGAAATATGAAATACATGCTCCATTGGGATTTTGAAGTGACTGTTGCCCATAAAACACACTTTATTACATGTGTTTATATATTTTGAATTTGGCTGCATCAGAAACCTCAAGCTTAAAGGTTTTTCTTTTCTTGGCTTTTTATCTTTTCAGTATGTTTTTCCCTTTGTGGTTATACTGGAATATAGTTTAAATTGAAGCCAAAGATTTGTGCTATGGGAAAGTTTTTTTTTGTTTGTTTTATCTGTTGGTTTTAATAGAAAAATAACTGTCCAAAATAGTATGAATTTTGGAATCCATATGACATGGTTTAGAATACTGAGCTTCTACTTACTTTTCCTGGGACTTTTTGAGCAAGTTGCCTGACCAAGCCACAGTTACACCAACTGAAAATGAGCCTAATAATCTTTACTTCATGGAGTTACAATCAAGATTAATGTGAAATACTCTGAAGGGTTTAGTGCAGCATAGGGACAGAGTAAATAGATGGTAACTGTTAGTTTTATTTTCAGCGATCAAAAGTGGCTGCATCAATCCTGATGGTGTAAGCCTGCTATTCAAAGCCTCACCACACACTTGTGGCAGCCTCTTTCCTTGATCTTCTCTTACACAGCCCCCTTACTCTGGCTCCACATAGACCACTCTGGATTTGGCTGCTCGCTTAGTGTCTGTTTTCAAGCCATGTCTTCTGCCATCCCTCAGCCCAACCTTTCTTGTCAATCCTACTTGTCATTTGCCCTTTTTATTTCATTCTTTACTACTGTTTCATCTGGACTTCCAGTTAATGGCACACAATTTAGCAGGGACTTTTTTTCTCTACTTCTCTATTCAGATCTTAATTTCTACAAATAAATTGTAAGTATTACGGGCAAAAAAGACTGCATCCTATATTTTTTCCAAGTTACACACAGTTGTTTGGCTTAATTCCAAAAACAAACAAAAAGACACTGATGCAGATCCATGGAGAAGAAGAGAAGGCAGTGGCCATAAAGTAAGAACATGACACACTCTGATACATTTAGTTTAGGGATGGTTACAATACACCGAGCATCTACCATGGTACCTTTCTCATCGCAGTCACTAGGAAGTGGTTGAAGTCTACTTAAATGGGGGGAGATACATAACTTTTTCAGTAAAGGGAATGCAGTGGAAAAGAGAACAGGAAATATGCTAAATCTCTGATGTCAGAAGACCTGGATTCAAATTTTATTACTCTAGTTGCATAACCTTGAGCAAGTCACTTAACATTAGGTGTGAAATTAGAGGGATAGAGGAGAGTTGGGAACCAAACCAGACAATTAATAAAAAATTAAAATAGACTTGGACTCTGAAGATTTAATCTTGGCTCAGGAACTAACTGTGTATGTGCTTTTGATGAAGTCATGTGTCTCTTGATTTCCTCATCTCTAAATTGAAGGTGATGAAATCCGTCTCACAAAGCTATTAGGATTAAATTGGAAGACGTGTGTGATGGTGCCTGGAATATTGTGGGCACATACTAAGTGTGTTTATTTTTAAATTAATTTCGATGGATCTACATTGACTTCATTGTAAAATGAGGGACTTGAGTTGGAGGAGCACCAGAATCTCTTGAGTTTTAATATTCTGTGTCACTTACCTCAGAAAGAAGGTAATGGGTAAAGGATTTTTAAGCTCATCAGAGATTCCTAACTTAACCTAAAAGAAACAATTGTAGCAAAAAAAATGGATACATGTAAATTACATTAGGCGGTAGTAAAATATTCACATTATGGCTTTACCTTTATAGTCTGTCAGTGGACATCTCTGACATATTCTCCATGGATTTTGACATTCCATTCTGCCCAGTAAGAACTTTTGTGTATTGTACTCTTAGTATGATCTAGTACCTTAGTAATAAAGCAGAGTTGAACCTGTCAAGTTGACAGGTAATTCACTGGAAAAAGAAGCACTATATTTTATAATATATATATATATATATATCTGGTTTGACTTTTGCTTAATATTATACATGATTAAACAAGTTCCAAGAGAATGTAACATTGATTCAGTCTATTTTTCAGTAAAGGACTCTGCCTATTACAGAGAAAAATGTAATCTGTTGTCAATATGTGTGTGTGTGTGTGTGTGTGTGTGTGTGTGTGTGTGTGTGTCTGTCTGTTTTACCTGAAGGCCTCTGATTTCTAAAATAAAGACAAAATCAGTTTTCTTTTCCTTCATTTTCACAACTTTTCTATACACACAAACCTTGAATATTGTCTCGGTCTGGCAAGTTTCTGAATAAGGATGTACAGTGCCTTGTGTTTATCTGGCATGCAGCCAGTTCTCAAATAATACATTAGAATCCCCCAAATAGATCTTAAAATTGGGCCTTGTAGATTTCCGAAGGGGTTGTTGTTGCTGTGCCCTACTCTTTCTTTTCCGGTTGCTAGAATTCCAAAATGGCACTACCCTCCTTGCTTCTGGGGGATCTCACCATCTAGGGAAATGAAATCTTCTTTGCTTACCAGAAGATTATTATTATTGATCCTGATTTGGTTCAAGGGGGCTGACAGGTCGGTCCATGAGGTCCAATTTCATGGGTTTGTGATATACTATAGTATATATCAGAATGTTTGACCCTCAAGGAATCATGTTTTTCTCCACAAACACTCATATTTAGAGTTCTGTTTTTATTTTTTCTAAATTTGTTCTGTTAAGCATTTTATTCACAACACCTCTAAAGGAATTGAAATTTTAAGTAGATAAGACAAAATGGAAAAATTGAATTTGGTTGATCATTTTCATGATTAAGCATATGTAAGTTTAAATTTTTACATTTGCTCTAAGTAAATAGTTGGACAACTTAAGAACTATATTTGGTACCACAGTGGATATTCAGAAAGCAGATAGTAAATTGGAGAAACATAAAACCAGTAAAACTGTTAACAAAGGAATATAATAAAAATATACTTAAACCTCTGAAAAACATGAGGGATTATTAAAAGATACTTTTTTTTTTTTTGCTTGAATTCTGTTTGTAGTTCTTGGCTCAAATTATCTTTCTGAATACTAAATCTGTTTTATGAATGTCAGTTTACTTTATTTAGATTTTCAATACTAATTTTTTAAAATGACTCTTGAACAGTAGTATTCAAACAGTTTTAACCATGTAATTGATTCTTCAAACAGAGTATTTCGTGGAAGTACAGGATCTATAGTGGATCCCCTCTGTTCAAAGTGGGGTGAAGGAAGGAAAGCAGAAGTACATGGACCCACGGAGGCATGCATATACACGTACATAAATCTCTCGTGATTCCAAGTACTAGAGTTTGAAAATCACTGATGTTTTACTAACTTTTGTTAAATGACTGATAGCCCCAATTCATATTATTCTGAAGTAGACTTTGAACAATAATTATTTTAAATTAAAAAACACAAACTTCAGGAAGAAGATTCCTGAAAGATATTGGTAGCAGTGGCATTGTTCTTTAATTTCTTCACAAAAACAGGTAGAGCAACTAGGATATCAAAATCAAAACCTATGTATAGCAACTACATCCAAATTAGGTATCCCCACCAACCCCCAAATACTAGCAGGTAAGGACCAACTACGAACAGCTACAAGATTCATATGGGACCGGTAGCTGTGTGGGAGGAAGCAGAGGAAAGGAAGCAGGGCAGTTTATATCCCTGAGAATTGGAAATCCCTCAAATTGCCAGGAACTACTCTCTGGAAAGACATTAAGCCAGTCAGAGTAGATGTTGAGATTGGATGGGTATTTTTGCAAGACCTAATCCATTGGTGAATACAAGGGGACTGGGAAGCAATTCAGTCTAATGGTGCTGGATCATTCTGGTTCTTACATACTCTCAAAACAAGCAAACCAAAGGTCCCTTCCAAAACAGATCCTCTCACTGAGAAAAGCTGCTTAAAGTAGAATCCAAATTGAGCAGGACAGGACAAGAGGGGAGAAGAAAGAAAAAGTCCAGATAAAAAGCAGGTGATAGCACAATGACACAATAAGATATCACCTTAATGATAGGTATCTGATAGGTATCAGAAAAGCTAACATCAAAAAAGGCAAGAAATAACCAGTGTTGGCAAGGATGTAGAGAAAAGGGAATCCTTGTGCACTGTTGGTGACAATATCAATTGGTGTGCCATTGTGGAAAACAGTATGGAGGTTTCTCAGGAATTTAAAAATAGAAATACCATTGATCCAGTAATTCTACTACTATATATTTACCAAAGAAAATGAAAACACTAATCTGATAAGATACATGCACCCCTGTATTTATTATAGCATTATTTACAATAACCAAAATATGGAAGCACCCCAAGTGTCCTTTGATGAATAAAAAAGATGTGAGATAGATAGATAGATAGATACACACACACACACATATGTATGGAATTGGAAAAAAAAACAAACAGTTAAAGCATAAATAAATAGACTCAAATACAGAGAACAAACTGGTGGTTGCAGGGAGTGGGGTGGGAGGATGGGCAAAATGGGTGGAGAGTGGGAGTTACGGGCTTCTAGTTATGGAATAAATAAGTCACGGGGTTGAAGATACACCATAGGGAACATAGTCAATGGTATTGCAATAGTGTTGTGTGGCTAGCATAACGTATAGAGTTGTGAAATCACTGTTGCACACCTGAAACTAATGTAACATTGTGTGTCAACTATACTTCAATAAAAAATATATAGAAAGCTGTTAAAAATGGCAAACCATAAAAAATGCTTTTAATTTTTTTTATAAGAAGCTTAAATATAAATGAAAAAGAATGGTAAGTAAATGAGTAAGTTAAATACGTAAACAGATAAATACATAAAGCAGGTGATAACAACATAGGCAGTCCCACAAAGTGGAAGGCCATTTTTTAAAAAATCAGTTTGTGAAATCTAGAGAGAGTTCTAGAATCATGAAGTTGGAAAAACTATCCTGGACTCTTCAAAGTACAGAAAAGGTCATTGCATAAAAAAAAATTAAAAAAAAATTAAGCAAAGATATTTTTAAAGAAAAAAATAAAGAATAAAATAATGAAATGGAATGAAAACATACCCCCAAAAGTCTGCAGAATAATTATTTTAAAACAATGTAAAAAAAAATTTTTTAATGCTAAAGGATAGAAAAGAAAACATAAACCAGAATTTGAAAGATTGAAAAATTAGTTGATTCAAGAAAAATCCGTGAAGTGTTCCATATTTAAAATACTCAAGGATGGAAAACATGAGCAACTGATTTTCCTTAAAAAAAAAATTTTTTTTAATGTTTATTTTTGAGAGAGAGAGAGACACAGCACAAGCCGGGGGGGGGGGGGGCGGGAGTGGGCAGAGAGAGGGAGACACAGAGAATCTGAACCAGCTCCAAGTTCTGAGCTGTTAGCACAAAGCCCAGTGCGGGGTTCCAACTCAAGGACCATGAGATTATGACCTGAGCCAAAGTTCGTCACTTCACCAACTGAGCCACCTAGGTGCCCACATGAGCAACCAATTTTCTATCCAGCCAAACTTCCCTTCAAGTATAACTACCACAGACAAATGATTATGATTACTCCAAGAATTCTCTTCCTGGAGAATCTACTAGAGAATGAGTTTCAGACAAGAGCCCTTCCCACATTCCCCCAAAAAACACAACAACTGGAGAGACTTCAGAGTAAGAGCTGGTGAAATGCTGTTTCCTAGCACTAGGTAGTGGTCCATGTGCCTCAGTTCTGGCCCCTGAGGTGGGATGGCAGAAATACAGAGTACTTCTGGACACCATCTACGTCCTCTTCACCAGTTGGCCAGCTGGATGCAGAGGCTCTTGCACACTATTTTGTGATACCAATAGAAATCATGTTATTGTTATTCCAAATATCTCAAAATAATATCTGTGCCTCACTCCTTCAAGATTACAGAAATAATTATTAGATTTACCAGATTGGATTAAATTTTGTCATTGAATCTAATAAGGAAGCACATTTGTGACACCAAATTTTTGGCAACCACATTTCAATATAATGTTTCCTTTGTAATACTGTGCATTTTATGTGATGCATTTGAAAGCATTCTGAGAAGAGGTCCATATGCTTCAGCAGACTGCCAAATGAGTCCTTGAGCAAAAAAGAGGTTAAGAACTTATGATTTAAAATTTATTTATTTATTTTGAGAGAGAATGCATGCACAGGCAGAGGAGAGGGACAGAGGAAGAGAGAGAGAATCTTAAGCAGGAGTCTGATGAGGGGCTCAGTCTCAAGACTGTGAGATCATGACCTGAGCTGAAATCAAGTCAGCAGCTTAACCAACTGAGCCACCCAGGGGCCCCTAGAACTTCCGATTTAAATGGAAGGATATGGAGTCTCTAAATTCGTAGGAACACAGGGCCTTTTCCCCATTCTGTCAACATATGTTGAAAATGGCTTGAGCTAGAAATAAACTTTTGTTGTATTTAAATGAAAATGATAAAAAGGAAATTTTAAAATTTTATATTGGAAGTGATCTCTTAATTTTATTTTATTCAAATACTTTAGTAGAAAGAAAGAACTTTAGTTTTTCTGAATGCTTTACATGGTCTTTACTGATTATCTCCAGGGGTCAAAAGAAGCACCAGCCTGGCTTCAGTTTTCTGTTGGGCACACTGGGCCAGACTGAACATTTCTATTACATGCCTGAGCCACAGTGATTCTGGTTTTTACTTTACAATGTAAATTTGATTCAGAGTTCTCTTCCCCAAGGGGACTGTGTAGATATCAGACATAAGTAAGTCCATTTCTGTACATATTAGTTCATTTTTTATAGCCTTCTATCACAAAAACAAGCAAAAACCCTCATGCGATTATGACCTGTTATTATGGACTTTATTACTGAAGGGGCTTTAGAGGGTATCTAATGCACCACATCCTCATCTTTATGAGAGTGAACTGAGGACCAGAAAAGTTTTGATTTGCACAGTCAGATTTACCCGTGATGACACAACCAAGGTGGCAGTCTAAGCTCAAACTGCCGTTTCCACATGTGTGATACTAACATTGTGCTAAAACCTCAGTCTCCCGTCTTCCTTCCTCCTCTTCTCCTACCTTCCTATCACAGTAGAAGAGGTTTCAGTGCTTCTGTCGGTGATTTCGTCATCCCTCTTGCCTGCCTACTTCGTATTCCGCCCCCTCTTGCCTCCTCTTCAGGCCACGTTCCTTTCTGCCCCTTCCCATCCAGACTTCCAGAAAGAAAAACACATTGTCTTTCTTTTAATCTCTTATATTGTGCATTCCTTAATCCACAATCCACAATGCCAGTAGTCTCACTTAAACTGTTCTTCCCAAAGTCAGGAACATCAGTTTTTACTCAAACTCATGGACCATTCTCAATGTCATTTTCTCTCCCATTCTGCAGTATGTTACAGTTGACTTCTTTATCCCCCTTCAAGTGCTTTCCTCTCTCTTGGCCTCTGTGATGCCATGCTCTCTGGACTTTCCTTATTTGGTTGCTCTTTCTCAGTCACCTCATCTAATGGCCATACTTTTAAATGTCAGTGACTGTTTCTCATTAGAACAGCCTTTTAATTTCTCACCATTCTCACTGCTGGTTCTCATATAACGTGTTGTACTCCTGGGCCTCTGAAGGTGCACTGTTTACTGCTTTCTCACAAATCTATTCTGCAGCAGCTGTTTCACCTAAATTTCATAGCTGGCTGGGCATCTGCACCTGGACATCCTACGGGTCCTTCAGATTCAACATGCTCCTTTTGTGTCTCGGCTCCAGAATTCAGACTTCATTACCACCATCATCTTCTACCTGAATACCATAAAGCCTCCTAACTGGTCTCATGTCCCCAGTCTCAGCCCCTTCCTCACTGCTGTCAGACTGGTGTTTCTAAAATGAAAACATGTTCACGTTCACTTCTCTTTCTGAAACTTATTTGTGATTCCATTGTCCTCAGGACAAATCCATTCTAGTACCGCATAAAAGGTGCTTTCTCGATCTGGCCCTGCTTACCTTTCCTGCCTCACGCTTTGCCGCAGCACCGCATGGTGCCTAGTTTTCTGAAAGAAACCCTCTTCTCTGTTGCCTCCTGGCCTGTGCTCTTCCCCTACCTGCCTTTTCTTTCCCGCCCTTTCTTCCACTCTCCCCTACTCGTGGGTAACTTCCTTGAATCTTTCAGATCTCCTCTCTCACAGCTTGGTTGAGGAGCCTTTCCTCTTTACTTCCATAAGCACTCTGTACTTATTCCTAATACAGACCACATTCATCATAATACACTGTAATTGTCCCTTAACTTGTCTGTCTTCTCCCCTTAAATGGTAAAACTCAAGAAGAGCAGCTGTGCCTTACCACCATGCCCCCAGGATCTAGCATCTGCATTTTCTTTGAATGGATGAATTAATATACCCTACTTAGTCATAATAATAAGGTCACTGCAGTGGAACTAAAGCTAGGATACAACTAGCTTTTGGGATCCATACCATATCCTTATCTCATTGGTGAGATTTTAGCCCTCTGAAAAATTAAATATATAAACTCTCTTGAACCTTTGCAATAAATAGAATAGCCCTTTTCCAGCATACTGAGTTAAGGAAACACAGATTTCCCAAAGTTTTAAATGTTTGAAAAGAACCTTACCTTCAGTAATTCTGTGATAACTCCTAGGAAAGTTTTCTGAGTTTTCTTTTTTTCCTTTAGAGACTGGGAAAAGATTTTCTTTTTCCTTCTTTCTGAAGGTTGTGTGTGTAGTTCTTATCTTTACATCTGGTTATAGTGACTTTGAATTAATTATAATGAATAAATGAGAAAAAAATCCAATGACCTTTATTATAAAAATACATTTGTACTTACATGTTGCCTAAGAACAGGTGGCTAAACCCCAGAAGGCCTACAAATTTATCTGGTAGGCAACTTGGGAATGCAAAACATTATCTTACTATTTTTTGTTTTCTAGATGTAATGCCTAAAATTCCAGTTAACATCGTTGTTAATTATCCTACCACTGATACAAATAGCTTCTAAATCTACCTTTGTTACTTATACGCAGAGAAACAGAATTTTAATGTTCATGAATGCTGGCAACAAGTTAAAAAAGGGGGAGTGATAACACTTAAAATCTCCCTAACACTACTGAGTGTATGTATTTTTTGGGTATTCTCTTTCATCATCTTGGTGACCACCCATTTTGAGATTGAATCTGGGTTCTCCGCTCAGTGTCTTTCTCACTGTTTGGTCCCTTTCTGGTCCATATCAGCCTCTGGTCTCTCCTTCCCATAACATTCCTTCTTAGGAGTAGTGTGATAATTATCTTTGTTTCCTTGCCTTTACTTTATCATCACAGGTAGGTATATTTTTATCGACTCATCACTGCTTTGCTCAGAGAACTGATATTTTTCAAGCCCTCTTGATATCTCCGTAACAATATCACAAATGCCAATCAAACCTATCAGGATCTCATCTAGAGTTTCCTGTTCTTGGTATGCTTCTAGTTTCACTGTTCCTACTCCCTGAAAGTAAGCATTCTCAGAGCTTCTGTGTCTGAAACCATTTTTCTAAGTGAAGTCCTTCAGCAACATTTCAGTTCTTAATATATTTCTCTTGTTCTGTATTTGTAACTTCATTATTAATATATGGCATAGTGTAATTGGATAAAATAAATTCCTTAAAATTCAGATCAATAACTCAAAACTTAAATCAGTTAGGGTTTATGGAGAAGCAGGAACCTGCCAAGATATGAGTTTGAACTTTTTCAGGAGTTTATTTTTAAAGCATGATTAACCATGAAACGCAAACAGATCTCAATTGTTTTGTGCTGGATTTTTCAGTTAAAAATGCAACTGTCTTGAAATCCATGAGAGCCAAGTTTACAAACGTAGAAGGTCTTTCATTTTTTTCCTGGCATTGAGACTGTTTTAATAAAAGGAAGAACACATTTATGTATGTTTACTCGAAGAGAAATATGCTTATATGTGATAATATCATTACTACCAAAACATAGACCCTTCTCAACTGCTACTTACCTTAATTGCCATACAAGGTCGCTGAGTGGGCAAGCTGGGCATTAGAAGTAAGTCTGTGGATACTTTTAATGTGTCTACAACAAACTGAGTCTTTTTTTTTTTATTTTTTTTTTAACGTTTATTTATTTTTGAGACACAGAGAGGCAGAGCATGAACGGGGGAGGGTCAGAGAGAGGGAGACACAGAATCTGAAACAGGCTCCAGGCTCTGAGCTGTCAGCACAGAGCCCGACGCGGGGCTCGAACTCACGGACCGCGAGATCATGACCTGAGCCGAAGTCGGCCGCTTAACCGACGGAGCCACCCAGGCGCCCCAAACTGAGTCTTTTTAAACATGCATGAGTTGATCTGTCATTTGCCATCTACATAAGAGTCTAAATTTAAAATTAGAGGGTTGTTTTGTCTGTGGTGAGTTTGGAGGCTTTAGAAATGGACTACTACCAACCAAATCAGAAGCATGGGGTACCCAAGGATTCCCATTCACTATCTGAGTTATCAGCTATTTTATAGTATTTGAAGCTCGCATGCCTCTTCCTTTCCTTTCCATATTGTTGTTTGCATTCCCTAAATAACCCAGCAAACAAATTTTCTTTGTAAAGTGGTTTTTTGTTCCTTTATCCAACATGTTTTTATCAATATTGGTTTGCTTTTCTGTCTGCTACCCAGGGGGCTTATGACCTGTCCCTGAGGTTCTTGTTTGTTGCTGTTTTTGAAATTTAAAAAATAATGTTGGTGTTTTGACAGCTCAGTTATTTTCTTAATACTGACAGTGTTTCTTTGAACAAAGACATTGAATGTAATTATTATACTTGATATACCATAAGATTTATGAAATTAGTAGAAAACTCCTAAAAGATATTGACCCACAACTTAAATTTAATGAATCTAAACCATTTGATTTTTATTCTACTATGTTCAATGTTTAACAAGCTATTCCTTGTTATAATACATCCATGTGTACTCTGAGTTGCTGCTACCTGCATCGTACATAAAGTTATAGGAACAACCAAATTGGAATGTTCTGACATTAACTGATAACTTCCAGAGTTTATAATTTCACTCTGGAATTTGGGTTAAATTCCTTATTGTGTTTCTTTTGCTAAAAACATTCTCTGTCTTGGGGTGCCTCGGTGGCTCAGTCAGTTAAGCATCTGACTCTTGATTTTGGCTCAGGTCATGATCTTACGGTTTGTGAGTTTGAGCCCTGTGTCAGGCTCTGTACTTTTAGTGCTTGGGATTCTCTCTCCCTTCCTCTCTCTCTTCCTCTCTCTCTCTCTGCTCCTCTGCTACTTGCTCTCACACATGCTCTCACTCTGAAAATAATAAAAAAAGAAAGAAAAAGAAAAATCTTATTTAAAAAAGACATTATCTGTCTTTATTTTAATGTTCAGCTGAAGAGGTGTAATCATGAACAAAATTATAATTTAAAAAATTACATTGTGAATATTTAGCACGCTCTGGTCATAAACAGTGTAATTGTATTTGCAGTGAATAAATTGTTAGCCTAAAATAGAAATCTGACATGAATTGGGGCCCTTTCTTTTGATATTTTACAAATCCCTAGCCAGCTGTGAACGTTAAAATAATATTACACTTCACAGAGAAAACAGACTGTCGTGTGCTAATATATTTTTAGGAGCTTTTACGTGATTGTTTTTGGAGTGGAAAAATACAACTTACAGAAGTTGATAAATGTCATAAAGTAATACCTAAATGTTCCACCTACGTGGTCTAGTTTTTGTTTTGTTTTTAAAAATAATTTGGAACCACTGCCTTTACCAACCCTTTTTTTTATTGTTCACCATAGTTCTTGTCAGACAAACTGTGTATTTACTTTTATTTGCTTAGTGTTATCTTCTCCTCACCAGGATGTAAAGTCCGTGAACTTAAGGAGTTTGGATTTGTTCAGTGCTAAATACACATTACCTATGTGACCGACACATAGATGGAGCTTAGAATATGTTTGTTGAATGCGTGAATAAATAAACAAGTAAATTGACTTAATTTTACATCATTTTCCCTTTTTATTTGACATATTTCGAGCTTTTCTTCCTGTTAATAGAGAGTAAAATACTTTTTTAAAGAGGAAATCATGGTACACTAAACTCAATGTAAATCAAATCTGTTGGAGATGTTTTAGTTACTCTGTGGTAAACTGAGATTGTACATGACAGTTTGCAGATTGTATATTTTGATCTACCACAGCCTTTTTGGGAAAAAGAAAAGGAGAAGAGCTTTATAGTTATTCTTTTATATTCATGAAGATCTCATTCCTCGGATTTAAAAAATAAAACCCTCTGTAAATGAAGAATATTCATCATCCAATGTAAGAAAAATTACACATATCGATGTGGAGTAGACTGTGCCCCAAGCAGGTTGTTGGAGTCAGAAGCGAGAGTGAGAAAGTGACTCACTTGGGACAAAAAACCCCTGACTGTTTGCTGGAGGGCAGTTCAAGGAAGTCATACATGCCTGCAAAATAGCATAATAGTTGTCCTCTTAATATTTAGCTAGCAGTTTGATAGTTACATTACCTTTGAGGAACATAAAGCTGACGTTCTCTGTTTTGGTGTCCATTCAATAATAGAAGAATCCTACAGCCGGGTAGTTTTCAATCATTATTTTTTTTTTGCCTCCACCCTACAATCCTGCTCCACTTTTTCAGGTAGTTGTTGTTGAATAGCTGCTCTGCTTTTATATGTTACACAATTTATTTTATTTAAACAAAATTGGATTTTATATTTATCAGGGCTTGAACTGGAGTAGGACAAGAGAATTCAATTCTTCCAGCTTTTAAAAATAGAATAATAGGGGCACCTGGGTGGCTCAGTTGGTTAAGCGTCCGACTTTGCCTCAGGTCATGATCTCATGGTTCACGAGTTCGAGCCCCACATCGGGCCCTGTGCTGACAGCTCAGAGCCTGGAGCCTGTTTCGGATTCTGTGGCTCCATCTCTCTCTTCCCCGTGCTCGCTCACTTGCTCTCTCTCTCTCTCTCTCTCTCTCTCTCAGAAATAAACATTAAAAAAAATTTTTTTAAGAATTGTAAATTGTAAATCTACCCTGTCACATTTTATTGGTCTCAAACCTATCTTTTACTCCTAATTTTTTATGTTTCTTTTATCTCCCACTGCCTTCTCTCTCCCTCTCTCTGTCTGTCTCTCTCTATGTATGTATACACACACACACACACACACACATATATACATACACACATATGGTCAAATGTGAAGGTATGAGGGAACAACTAACTGTTGCTCAGATACTTTTATTGTTACCAGCTTCCATTCTGTACTGACCTCCTTTATATCTTCATGGATAGACATTTGATAGACAGATCTAACAAGGAAAGTTTGGGACTACAATGTTAAGAAGTGGCTTCACTAGCTATCAGTTGTTCCACTGGAGCTCTGGTACTGCCTCCACTCTTGCTTACAGGAAGTTACAGGGATGGATATCTGGACAGTTTGGAGTGTGGAAGCCTACCAAACTGATAAGTGACCATTGAGCATATCTTAACTATTTCGGAGGAATTTGTATCATTGCTGTGGAGTATTTGATTGGCATATTTGCTTCAAACAAAATCTTGAATGGCACAGCCTATCCATAGTCTTTGGATAAAGGGGAGATGGCTTTGAGAAGGTACTTTGGATTCCTTATATATCATGATCTCATACACTGGAAAGTAGTCATTAGCATGCCAGCTAATTTTTCTTTTACTATATATCCATTTTCACTGAGCTTAGTAACATACTAAGTATGTTAATATACATGTTAATATACTAAGTAACATAATATACATGGAGAGGTTGAGGGTCTGGGGAGCAAAGGATCAAGCATACTGAATTGATATACTTAAACTTGAGTTACAGAGCAGATCCAGTTGAAGTTTCCCCACCATCACCTCTCCCTATGCCTCTCCTCCCCAGAATGCAAGTAATTTTAAATGTTGATATTTTATTAATATTTTTCATGAGCAACTGTCATATTACCAGGGTGATTAATGAAACTAGAATGTAGCTAAGGTAAAGCATTTGGCACTATTTGGGGAAAACTTCCATATAGAGAGATGAGTCATCATAGACTTACATTTAGAATTTAAACATGTGCAAGCTGAACATTTGTACATAGAAATTTTTTTAAGGAAACTCAAGATATTGCTTTTATTGTTTTCAGTGTCAGTTTTTATTTTTATTTTTTTTAATACAGAAGGCTTCATGACCTTGTGTGTCATCCTTGTGCAGGGGCCGTGCAAATTTTCTCTATATGGTTCCAGTCTTCATGCATCTGCTGCTGAAGCAGGCACAAGTTAACTTTTTATTTTGGAATAACTTTAAATTTACAGAAAAGTTGCAAAGATAGTACCAAGTATTCCATAACACCTCTCTCAGTTTCTCTACTTAAGTTTTTATTACAAGCATAGCTCCAAGATACTCTGGGTTTGGTTTCAGACCACTGCAATAAGCCAATAATACAATAGAGTGAGTCAAATTAATTTCTAAATTTCCCGATGCATATACAAGTTCTGTTTACACTGTAGTCTATTAAGTAAGCAGTAACATTATATGTGAAAAAGAAACCCGAATGTATATACCTTAACTAAAAGATACTTTATTGCTTAAAAAATGCTAACCATCATCTGCACATTCAGCAAGTTGATCTTTTTGCTGGTGGAGGGTCTTGCCTTGATGTTGATGGCTGCTGACTGATGGGGATGGCGGTTACTGAAGGTTGTTACTGAAGGTTGGGGTGACTTGGCAATTTCTTAAAATAAGACAATGAAGTTTGCTACATTAATTGACTCTTCCTTTCACAAACAATTTCTCTGCAGCATGCATTGCTGGCTGATAGCGTTTTACCCACAAGAGAATTTCTTTCAAAATTGGAGTCAATCCCCTCAAACACTGCTGCTGATCAACTAAGTTTATGTGTGATGCTCTAAATCCTTTGTTACCATTTCAACAGTGTTCCCACCATCTTCACCAGGAGTAAAGTCATGTCAAGAAACTACTTTCTTTGCTTACCCATAAGAAGTAACTCATTATCTGTTAAAAGTTTTATCATGAGATTATCGCAATTCAGTCACACCTTCAGGCTCCACTTCTAATTCTAGTTCTCTTGCTGTGTCCACCATATCTGCAGTTACTTCCTTCACTGAAGTCTTGAACCCCTCAAAGTCATCCATGATGGTCATCTTGTTCATGTTGACATTTGACCTCTTCCCATGAATCGTGAATATTCTTTTTTTTTTTTTTTTCAACGTTTATTTATTTTTGGGACAGAGAGACACAGAGCATGAACGGGGGAGGGGCAGAGAGAGAGGGTGACACAGAATCGGAAACAGGCTCCAGGCTCTGAGGCATCAGCCCAGAGCCTGACGCGGGGCTCGAACTCCCGGACCGCGAGATCGTGACCTGGCTGAAGTCGGACGCTTAACCGACTGTGCCACCCAGGCGCCCCTGAATCATGAATATTCTTAATGGCATCTAGAATGGTGAATTCTTTCCAGAAAGTTCTCAATGTACTTTGCCCAGATCCCTCAGAGAAATCATTATCTATGGTAGCTGTAACCTTACAAAATGTACTTTTTTGAGAAAGAGAGAGCAAGGTGGAAGGGGCACAGAGAAAGGGGGACAGAGGATCTGAAGCAGGCTCTGTGCTGACAGCAGAGAGCCCGATATGGGGCTCAAACTCATGAACCATGAGAGCATGACCTGAGCAAAAGTGAGATACTTAAACAACTAAGCCATCCAGGCGCCCCACAAAATATGTTTCTTAAATAATAAGACTTGAAAGTCAAAATGATTCCTTGATTCATGAGTTACAGAATGGATGTTGTATTAGCAGTAATGAAAGTAACATTAATCTTGTTGGAAATCTCCATCAGAGCTCTTAAGTGACCAGGTGCATGTCAGTGAGCAATAATATTTTGAAAGGAATTGTTTTTTCCCAAATAGTAGGTCTCAGCAGTAGACTTAAAATACTCAGTAAAACATGTTGTAAATAGATGAGCTGTCATCCAGGCTTTGTTGTTCCATTTATAGAGCACAGGCAGAGTAGATGTAACATAATTCATGAGAGCCCTAGGATTTTTGGAATGGTCAGTGAATTTTGGCTTTAACTTAAAGTCACCAACTGCATTAGCCACTGACAAAAGAGTCAGCCTGTCCTATGAATCTTTGAAGGTAGGCATTGGCTTTTCCTCTCCAGCTATGAAAGTCCAAGATGGCATCTTCTAGTGTAAGGCTGTTTGTTCTACATTGAAAATCTGTAGATTTTCATCTTCGTTAATGATCTGAGCTAGACCTTCTGGATCACTTGCTGCAGCTTCTGCGTGAACAACTTGCTGCTTCACTTCACACTTTCATGTTATGGAGTTGGCCTCTTTCCTTACACCTTGTACACAAACCTCTGCTAGCAATCAACTTTTCTTCTGCAGTCTTCTCCCTTCTCTCATTGAAGACAGTTAGGGCCTTGCTCTGGATTAGGCTTTGGCTTGATGGAAGGTTGTGGCCGCTTTAATCTGCTTTCTGGACCACTAAAACTCTCTCCATATTAGCAATGAGTCTGTTTCGCTTTGTCATCATTCATGTGTTGACCGGACCAGCACTTTCAATTTCCTTTAAGAACTTTTTTTTGTATTTACAACTTGGCTGTTTTCTGCAAGAAGCCTGGCTTTCAGCCTATCTCAGCTTTTGACATGCCTTCCTCACTAAGTTTAATCATTTCCAGCTTTTAAAGGAACATGTAACTCTTCCTTTCACGTGAACACATAGAGGTCATCGTAGGGTTATTAATTGGCCTGATTTTATCACTGTTGTGTCTCAGGGAATAGGGAGGCCAAAGGCGAGGGAGAGAGGCAGGGAATGGCCATTCAGTAGACCAATCACAACACACACAGTATTTATCAATTGAATTTGTTGTCTCATATGGGTGTGGTCATGGTTCCTCAAAACAGTTACAATAGTAACATCAAAGAACACTGATCACTGTAACAAATATAATAATAATAGGAAAGTTTGATATATTGTGAGAATTACCGAGGTGTGACTTAGAGACACAAAGTGAGCACATGCTATTGGAAAAAAATGGTGCTGACAGACTTGTGACTCAGAGTCACCACAAACCTTAAATTTAAACGTAGTATCTGCAAAGTGCAATAAAACAAGGTATAATAAAATGAGGTATGACTGTGTTTTTTAAAAAAGAATGGAGCATTGGGGCGCCTGGTGGCTCAGTCAGTTAAGCGTCTGACTTCAGCTCAGGCCATCATCTCACGGCTCATGAATTCGAGCCCTGCTTCGGGCTCTGTGCTAACAGCTCAGAGCCTGGAGCCTGCTTCAGATTCTGTGTCTCCCTCTCTTTCTGCCCCTCCCCTGCTCACACTCTGTCTGTCTGTCTGTCTGTCTGTCTGTCTGTCTGTCTGTCTCTCTCCCTCAAAAATAAATAAACATTAAAAAAAATGTTTTTAAAGAATGGAGCATTATGAAAAGGCACAACTACTAAATAATATGGAATCCTGAAACAAAAAACAGATATTAGATAAAAAACTAAGGAAATCTCAATAAACTAAGGACTCTAATAATAGTAACATACCTGTATTGGCTCATTAACTGTGACAAATGTACCATACTACTGTAAAATGTTAATAATAGAGGAAACTGGCTATCGGGTATATGAGGACTCTATACCATCTTTGCAATGTTTCTATAAATTTATAACTTTTAAAATTAAAAGGTTTAAAATAAAATAATCCCCCCCAAAAGCTAATCCTATGTTTAATCAGTATCTACTCCCTCCCCAGTCGGCGCTGTTACAAGTGCCAATTCTTTGTGAATTCACATTGAATCAAAAAACATTGAGTATCTGCTGTGTTCCAGACACCATGGCAGCTGACTAGGGTATACAGATGAGTAAGACATAATGCCTGCCCCCAGGAGACTCCATTCCACTAAAGGCAGGCGGCAAAATTACCTAGTATAAGTGCTGTAACGGAGACAGAAGTCACGGCCTATGGGAAACCAGGGGTAGGGATCATTTATTTTGCTGGGGCTGGAGTGAAACCAAGTGTTACAAAATGGCTAACTGTGAGAAGAATACAATAGACTGAACACCAAAGGAAATTTAAACAAGTACCTGACAGCTGGAAGGTGTTGGCAAGGGTATAGTGATGTTCAAAAGAAACAGGAGTAATGAGAACTGTTTCCAGTGATTAATTACAAATAGGACTGTTAAGATGTTTAGTCCCAGTAGTTAATAAACCAGCAGTTAGTTTTCTTATATCAAAAATTGATGTGATACAGGAAAATATTAAGAATATAACAAAAAAAATAGTATTCTTGTTCTCCCAAATGAGAAGCTGGTCTGTACTAAAATGGCAAATCCAGTTGTGAGCATCTTTTGATCATCTTTTACCTACTCTATACAAAGAGTCGTCTCTAAGTTAGATATATCAGAAATTAGAGAAGTTCATTCAGAAAATTAAAAGAAGCATAAAAGTGAAAACTAAAGCCATTTTAAAAGCCATAAAATTGCTTAGTACAGAACAATTTTTACCTGCCTACCTCCTAATAATTGAAAGGTTACTATGAGAAGGGCATTGACAATAATGGCTTTATGAACAGAGGTAGAGAAAAAGACCTTAAATTTAGCAAATAAACTTAGGTACAAGAAAAGTTCCTAATTTGAAGTATTAAAAACACATACTTTAAAGTCACTAATGAGGGGGAACTGCTCTCTTTGATTTAGGGGGATGTCTTGCCCTTTGCCGGAGGTCTAGAAACATAATCGTTTCCAACCATTCAGATAAAGAGGTTACTCTTTGGTTTGAATATAGTATTAGGCATTAACAACGTATTAGCAAGTATATAAAATATCAATGACTGTTTAGTGATCTTAACACATAAATATGACAGCTACATTAGATTTGGGTTCCCAGAGGAAAATTAAATCCATCAAAAGCAAAGAAGAATCCCAGCTGGCATAAGCACTTGACAGATTCAAAGGAGATAGGGTTTTCCTGTAATCTATTCTATTCTCAACCTTTTGTTTCAGCTTTAACATTTCTATCCCTTCAGATGCTATTCTAGCCAGTCCACCTGTGTTACGTGAATAATAGCTTCTTATAAGTAGTAGCAATTTGGTCTGCATGTAGACAGCAAGAGTGCCCATCTTTAGAAGTAATTGTTTTTCTTTAGAATCCGTCTCCTCTCCCTTTTTTTCATCTGAACTGATTATGGGGCGCTTTCAGAGCTTTGCTTTTCATATACTACAGATATTGTAGTCACACTATGTCCTTAGCATTTGTTTCAGTTTATAAAGAATACAATTAGCCTCTTTAATGCTTGGTTCAGTCACAATTAAATCTCCCCTAATGGTTAGGGATTGGTCTTTCCAAGGCTGAGAAGGTGCTTTTAATTATTCATTCCTCGGTTTGTTTCTTACAGCAGCCTCAGCTGTGCTTTATTATTCAAAGGTTAATGCAAGCTGAGAAGTGGGTAAATTAAATCTGCTTGGCAGCCAGCAACCCTGCGCGTTAGCAGACACTGTACGATGGGCACGGGCAGCGTAAGTTATTTCCACCACTGTAGCACTGCCAAAAGCAAAAACCACTGAATCCTTCAAAGACGGCCTACATTGACAGGAGTTATTAAGGGATGCTACAAATTGGTGGTTCTTAAATTGCAAATCTTCAATAAAATCTGTGTTTGTTTTGCTTACAAAGAGAGAACGCAATGGCTGAAACCTGAGAGGTAATAATAGCGTCTGTAGAGAATTGATGTAGATACCATGACTAATGAACTTTGTATAATATTAAATCACTAAGTTGAGTGCTGGAAGTCACTTCTATAAATGTTTCACAAGGGCAGACTACAAAATCTCCGATGAAAGCAAGGGCATAATGGGCTGTGCCTGGTCAACTAGGCGGTAGGAAAGTGCCGTCATAGCTCCATCCCTGCAAAATGTTTCTAGATCCATTCATGCGCTTCCCTTTTTAAAACGTGTATTCTTTATAGCTATGGAGTCAGGAATTTTGTAGACTCCTAAGGATGCCTCATAGAAATATTGGCACAAATGATGTGCAAGGTAGGGGACATAACTCAGATTTTACGAATACACCAAAAGCCAGGAAGCAACGTCTTAGTCTTCTGTTTGGTTGCTCATTCTCTCTTCTCCCCTAAGGTGTTTGTGGGACTGGTCTCTTAAAAACTCACCTCCAGGGGCGCCTGGGTGGCTCAGTCGGTTAAGCGGCCGACTCCGGCTCAGGTCATGACTCGCGGTCTGTGAGTTCGAGCCCCGCGTCGGGCTCTGTGCTGACGGCTCAGAGCCTGGAGCCTGTTTCGGATTCTGTGTCTCCCTCTCTCTGACCCTCCCCGTTCATGCTCTGTCTCTGTCTCAAAAATAAATAAACATTAAAAAAAATTTTTTTTTTAAGAAAAAGAGTGATGGTTATATTTGTGATGAGGACTATCAGTGCCCAGGGGTCTGGACATTCATGTCCTTTGAGAAGTACATTCTCTCCCTATAGGCATGCCTACTGAGAAGCTAAATTGAAATCAAAAGATAGCTGGAGGTTGTGGATCAGAGCAATAAAATTAGTTTAGTAATTGGAATGTCTGGTAGTATTCAATTGGGTAGATGACTCTATTTTAAAGTCAAATATTCAGGGGCACCTGAGTGGCTCAGTCGGTTGGGCATCTGACTCTGGCTCAGGTCATGATCTCGTAGTCCGTGAGTTCGAGCCCTGCGTCGGGCTCTGTGCTGACAGCTCAGAGCCTGGAGCCTGCTTCAGATTCTGTGTCTCCCTCTCTCTGACCCTCCCCTGTTCATGCTCTGTCTCTCCCTGTCTCAAAAATAAATTTAAAAAACGTTAAAAAAAATTTAAAAAAAACTCGCCTCCAACTGGGGCACCACTTCTGCCAAGAACCCCCAGAGTTCAGTCAGGTACCTTTCATTCCTTCACTGGAGCAAACAAGATCGCCAGACCTGTGCTACCTGCCCTGGTCATGTTTCCTTTGACCAAAAACCCATCTACTTCTGACCTTCGCCGATGGGCTGAAGGAAGAAAGAAGGGTAGGAGATGAACTCTGTGCATGTCATTGAGAATCTGGATTTTTCTTAAACACAAGGCCTGACATGAAAGCCTCTGTAAGGTGTTAAGAAATCCAGGTTTGTGCTATTAAAATAAAGGCCCTTAAAAAGGAGAAAAAAATGGAGTGATTTCATTTTAGAATAATAATCCCATTTTACCTAGTTGTGGTGAAGGTTAAAGACTATGATACATACAAAAGTTGTTTGTGAACTCTATAAACCTATCTAGAGACTAAATATTGTTAAATAATTGTCAATACTACCCAAAGCTATCTACACATTCAATGCAATCCCAATCAAAATTGCACGAGCATTCTTCTCGAAACTAGAACAAGCAATCCTAAAATTCATATGGAACCACAAAAGGCCCCGAATAGCCAAAGTAATTTTGAAGAAGACCAAAGCAGGAGGCATCACAATCCCAGACTTCAGCCTCTACTACAAAGCTGTCATCAAGACAGCATGGTATTGGCACAAAAACAGACACATAGACCAATGGAATAGAATAGAAACCCCAGAACTAGACCCACAAACGTATGGCCAACTCATCTTTGACAAAGCAGGAAACAACATCCAATGGAAAAAAGACAGTCTCTTTAACAAATGGTGCTGGGAGAACTGGACAGCAACATGCAGAAGGTTGAAACTAGACCACTTTCTCACACCATTCACAAAAATAAACTCAAAATGGATAAAGGACCTGAATGTGAGACAGCAAACCATCAAAACCCTAGAGGAGAAAGCAGTAAAAGACCTCTCTGACCTCAGCCATAGCAATCTCTTACTCGACACATCCCCAAAGGCAAGAGAATTAAAAGCAAAAATGAATTACTGAGACCTTATGAAGATAAAAAGCTCTGCACAGCAAAGGAAACAACCAACAAAACTAAAAGGCAACCAACGGAATGGGAAAAGATATTTGCAAATGACATATCGGACAAAGGGCTAGTATCCAAAATCTATGAAGAGCTCACCAAACTCCACACCCGAAAAACAAATAACCCAGTGAAGAAATGGGCAGAAAACATGAAAAGACACTTCGCTAAAGACATCTGGATGGCCAACAGGCACATGAAAAGATGCTCAACGTCGCTCCTCATCAGGGAAATACAAACCAAAACCACACTCAGATATCACCTCACACCAGTCAGAGTGGCCAAAATGAACAAATCAGGAGACTATAGATGCTGGAGAGGATGTGGAGAAACAGGAACCCTCTTGCACTGTTGGTGGGAATGCAAATTGGTGCAGCCACTCTGGAAAGCAGTGTGGAGGTTCCTCAGTAAATTAAAAATAGACCTACCCTATGACCCAGCAATAGCACTGCTAGGAATTTACCCAAGGGATACAGGAGTATTGATGCATAGGGGCACTTGTACCCCAATGTTTATAGCAGCACTCTCAATAATAGCCAAATTATGGAAAGAGCCTAAATGTCCATCAGCTGATGAATAGATAAAGAAATTGTGGTTTATATACACAATGGAGTACTACATGGCAATGAGAAAGAACAAAACATGGCCCTTTGTAGAAACGTGGATGGAACTGGAGAGTGTTATGCTAAGTGAAATAAGCCATACAGAGAAAGACAGATACCATGTTTTCACTCTTATGTGGATCCTGAGAAACTTAACAGAAACCCATGGAGGAGGGGAAGGGGAAAAAAAAAAAAGAGGTTAGAGTGGGAGAGAGCCAAAGCATAAGAGACTCTTAAAAACTGAGAACAAACTGAGGGTTGATGGGGGGTGGGAGGGAGGGGAGGGTGGGTGATGGGTATTGAGGAGGGCACCTTTTGGGATGAGCACTGGGTGTTGTATGGAAACCAATTTGACAATAAATTTCATATATTGAAAAAATTAAAAACACACAAAAAATAAATGAATAAATATTGTTAAATACTAACCAAAAGCTATACAAATATTAGCTAAGTTGCTGAATGTTTCCATGATGTTGGGATCCACATAACTCACATCTGCCTTTTGTTGGTACTTGCTGTAATTTTGGCCAGTTCTCATCTCTGACGCAGAAATGTGGGCGCTGATGCCAGCACCTCTTAGTTCATCAGGGCCGCCTTGTCTTCTGCTTGTGTCGCTTCCAGTCTACACTAAGCCTTGATGCCAGAGAGCTGTATGGGAAGGAAGATGAGCTTTTGAATGACACGTTCCTAGGTTTGAAGCTCAGTTCCACCATTTACAGTGTAATTTTTGCCCAGCCATTGGACTTCTTTGAGCCTCAGTTTCAGATAACAGTAATTTTGTACAAAGGCAGTCATTTGAAGGAATATGTGTTAATGGTAACAGTTGCCATTTTTGAAACATTCTTTGCCAAGCACTGTACTTGAAACTTTTTATCTAATTCTTAATAAAGGCCCCACAATGTAAAGTTTCCTTTTACAGGTAAGTTAAGGAAACCAAGGCTCACAGAAGTACAAAAAGTACCTAGCATCGTGTCTGACATACAGAAGATGATCAGTAAATTATATCACATGGAACCTTCCTTCAGCGCCTCTCAGCCTTTAATATACATATCAGTCATCCAGAGATCTTTTTAAATTCTGATTCAATAGGTTTGCATAAGACTGTTGTTCTCTGGACCACACTTTGAGGCCCTCAGTGACTCCATAGTCTGATAGCAGTTCTCAGCCCTAGGTACTCATTAAATTCTGATTGAAACAGTCTGGGATGGGACTTGGGCTTTTCTTTCATTCTTTCTTTCCTTTCCTTTCCTTTCCTTTCCTTTCCTTTCCTTTCCTTTCCTTTCCTTTTCTTTTCTTTTCTTTTCTTTTCTTTCTTCTTTTCTTCTCTTTCCTCCTTCCTTTTTTCTTTCTTTCTCTCTTTCTTTTTCTTTTCTTTTCTTTCTTCTTTTCTTTTCTTTTCTTTTCTTTTCTTTCTTTCTTTCTTTTCCAGAAGCAGTTCAGCACTGGCCTCCCTTTATTCAAAGAAATCATGTGCTGAATCTATACGTGTGTGTGTGTGTGTGTGTGTGTGTGTGTGTGTGTGTGTAGACAGAAGTGCAGTTTCTGTAATTGAATCTCAGGTAGGGAGGGAGCAGAGAGATTAGTGATCCCAAAAGACCTCATTGGAGTGCCGCTGCTCCTGGAAGCAACAAATTTGAAAACCACAGGTCTCCAGAATACATTTCCAATTCCTATCATGGCATTTGAAGCCCTACATTATCTAACCTCAGCCAGCTGGCATATTTGCTGTTCTCCCAACAGACAACTCACTTTCCTCCTCCCTGCTTTATTTCTACACAGTGCCTTTATTTTACCTGTTATGCCCCATCTTCCTGTACCTGTTGAAATCTTCTCCATCTTTCCAAGCCAGTTTAGTTGCCACCTTTTTTTAATGAAGTCTTTTCCTAGAAAAGGTGTGGTTTATGTCAGAACCACCTGTGGGATATGTTCAAACCACATGCTTACCCTGGCTGAGAGAGTCTGATGTTTCTTCTCGGATCACTGCTGACACAAGACCTGGGAGTGCTGTGGTGTAGGAAAGCCCACCCACCTGGAAATGCTGAAAATCAAATCATTCTTTTTGCGGGGCTCCCATATCATCTTAATTTTGAGTCCCATGGAACACATACATCTTCCTTCTCCCATGGTGCCCAGTTAGGAAGCCCATTAGGGATCAGGACTGTTCGGTTTGTTTGTTTTTGTTTCTTTTAAATCTTGCTCAGATCCTAACACAATGCTCTACACATAATAGGCACTGAGGAAAAAAGGTAGGAAACTTGAAAATAAGTCTCAGCACCCAATAGCCAGTATTTTGGTCTTGTGGAGACCTTGATCTCCTGAAGTGTAATCACAGGAAAATTTTGAATTAAGTCTGCTAAATGCCATCTTTTGTTGACAGTCAATGTCTTTTAACACAGGATTATTATTTACAATAGAGTCTATTTTAGCCACCTGACACCTCCATCTACAAGGCCGACATTTAGCCTTTCTTCTCCTGACCTTGGGGAAAAAGTGTATCTCTCTATGTATTGGTATTTTGTTGTTGTCGAAGTGGTAATGTGTGTGTATCGTGGAGCTGAGAAAATGAGTATTAAAGCCACTATTCTACAGCATTCTGGCTTGGTAGAGTCTCACATGTTGTTACAGGATGGAATATGAGAAACTGAAGCTATTCTTTACTGAATTATAAACCAGAAAAGATGGGACTAAGCAGTCAACTTGTCACTTTCTGTCATGAGCTCAGTATTTAACAGGAAGAACTATGGTGGACAGAGAGAGAGATTAGCATACAAGGTGTCATACACCAAGTAGAGAAAAGGGAAGTCAGACCCCCTAAAGAGAAACCCTTCCTATTTCCATGTCTTGGGTCCAGGAGTAAAGGATGAGGTGAGCTTCAGGACCCTGATTTGCCTGATGACTAGTCCCTCATTTGGACTATGGCTGATAATATCAATGGCATAAATTTACATAACCCTTATTATGGGCCAGACACTATTCTAAGCTGTTTACATATATTATCTAATGTTCACACCAACTTTATGAGGGAGCCACTCTCTCAAAAATGAGGGAACTGAGACAATAGGAGATTAAATAACTTGCTGTAATTCACATATTTAATGGCAGAACCAGGATTCAGACCCCTGGTTGTCTTGATCTGCAACTATACCAGTAGACTAGTGTTTTACTTAAGATGCTTGTGTATTATTTTTCAACATTTATTGTATATCTGTGTGTGCAGTTTACTTTTGCCATTGGCCTTCTATTTGACCTATTGAAAGAGAACCCTGTTGGTGGGTCTTGGAGCCAGAGAGCGATGTCAGGAATACAAAGAAAAATGCAGGTTGTAGGATACCACAGCCAGCCTTTTCTGGAAGAAATTAGATAGCTGTATGAAGAAATTGTTGTTTACCATTTTCCTGTCCAAGAACCAAAGATGTTCCCAGCCAGTAGAAAGTGTATTGAGTATATTGGAGGTATTTAATCCACTTGGGAAAGAAATTGCCTTGATAATAACTTTGTATACAAATAAATAAATCTTTATAAAATAGCTCACTGTCCCTAAGATCTGCCACATCTCAACTTCCTTTTTTTTAATGTTTTTTTTTAGAGAGAGAAAGAGAGGGAGAGCACGAGGAGGATGCAGAAAGAGGGAGACAGAGAATCCCAAGCAGGCTCTGTGCTGTCAGCACAGAGCATGATGCCTGGCTTGAACCCATGAACCATGAGCTCTCATGACCTGACTCAAAATCAAGAGTTGGACGCTTAACTGGCTGAGCCATCCAGATGCCCCTGCCCCATCTCAACTTTCAAATGGAATTTTTACTTCAATACTGTATTATAAATGTTAGAAAACAGGGGCTCCACAGGGCTCCTGGGTGGCTCAGTTGGTTAAGCGTCCGACACAGTTCAAGAGTTCAAGCCTGGTGGCTCAGTCGGTTGAGCGTCTGACTTCAGCTCAGGTCATCATCTCACAGCTCATGAATTCAAGCCCTGCTTTGGGCTCTGTGCTGACAGCTCAGAGCCTGGAACCTGCTTCACGTTCTGTGTCTCCCTCTCTCTCTGCCCCTCCCCCACTCACACTATGTCTCTCTCTCTCTCTCTCTCTCTCTCTCTCTCTCTCAAAAATAAATAAACATTAAAAAAAAATAAAAAACATGTTAGAAAACAACAAAGCTACATTTGGAATGATACCAGGAAAGCTTATATTCTGTTGTCTGTGAGTGGTAACTTTTTTGAGAACTAAAAAAAAAAGAAGGATTTGACTTCCTCAAACTATGTAGGGGCATCAGAGGCTTGCACTTTTGTCAAAAGCTTATTTAACCTTCAGATAAGATCAGTAGGCACGTTAAAGTTCTATAGCCTTCCTGTCTAACACATGTGTGGTGGAACGTTTTAAATAATAAAGAAACATGACCTGCTACATTGGCTAACTCACATGCCGAAATGGCTCTTACAGTACAGGTAAGAGAGGCTAGTTCTGGAAGTCTTGAGTACCTTGAGCACTTTCATCTCTCAATATAGAATGGAGAAAAGGCACAAAGTCAAGTTGGGAGGTGGGCAGTGAAAGCAGTGTTGCAAGAAGTCATCCGTTTGCTGAAGAAATGAAGAGAGTAGCATAAAATCAGTATTTCTAGTTTAAAAAGCTGAAAAAAAAGAAGAACTTGGTAGCTAAAATAAAAATGGCTTTTTACCAAACCTGAATCTAGTCCTTGGAACATGCCCAGGATAAAAAGGTGAAAGGAAACCCAGGTGTTAGTCTTGATCTCTGGTCTCTTCTCTTACGCAGGGCAGTCCATCATAATGGTAACTATATAGTTTCTGCAGTTGAGTCTTCATATCTAAATCGATAGCAGTTGTGAAATGGTAAGAGCCTCTCCTTAGGATCAGAGCACTGTGGTTTTCTGCTGTGCGTGTGCTCTTGAGCAAAGCATTTCACTTTGCAGAACCTTAATTATATCACTTTTTTTTTAAGATTTTTTTTAATGTTTATTTATTTTTGAGAGACAGACACAGAGCGCCAGCGGGGAAGAGGGAGACATAGAATCCGAAGCCGGCTCCAGGCTCCAAGCTGTCAGTGCAGAGCCCGATGCCGGGCTCGATGCTACGAATTGTGAGATCGTGACCTGAGCTGAAGTCAGATGCTTAACTGACTGAGCCACCCAGGTGCCCCTTAATTATATCACTTTTAAAATGAAAGCTTTGGGGGTGCCTGAGTGGCTTAGTTGGTTGAGCATCCACCTTCGGCTCAGGTCACGATCTCACAGCTCATGAGTTCGAGCCCCGTGTCCTCCTCTGTGCTGATAGCTCAGAGCCTGGGGCGTGCTTCAGATTCTGTGTCTCCCTGTCTCTCTCTGCCCGTCCCCCACTTGTGCTCTGTCTCTCTCTCAAAAATAAATAAACATTTTTTAAAAATTTTTAAATGAAGGCTTTGGATAGAAGAGATTTTCAGTGAGAGCTTTTTCATTTTTCAGGTTCTCACCCTTACAAATGCATGCTAAGAATTGCTACTGAAGTCCGTAATTTTTTCTGTGGGGAAGAGGGTGTGTTGAAAAGGAAGAGAAAAAAATCTGCAGATAACTCAATTAACTTATTTCTAGAGTCTTTCAACTAACTAAAGGATTATATAATTCAGTATTTTAAGTAATTCTTGTTGATTTTATGCCTGATTGTCTAATTCAGTAGAATTCTAGTCCTGTTCTAATGCCTCTGCTTCTTCTGTGTTTTGAAAAAGCTGAACTAGATGGTCTCCCAAGTCTTTATAATTGTAACCTTATTTCTAACAACCCACATATACAAAATAAGATTTGGTTCTTTTTGGCTGTGACTTATCTTTGTCCTTACAAAGATAATGTGTCTTATCAAAATGCAGCTTAGGAGGAAAAGGAACAATATGCAGTTTTTCCCCCTGGTCTTCCTTCCTGTTTCCCAGTTTCTCTGTTTCTCCCTATTCATTATTTTGTACAGTTATGTCTTAAAAGTTTAAGTCTTTTGCAAAGTTGTATACTCCTTGCAATATATCACACATTGGGAACATTTAAATATACACAAACACACAGATACACGTAACACGGAAGGAAGTCTAAGGTGTCATGACCTCAGAGTCTGCCTTCTTCAGTAACTTTCAGAAGGCTAGTTTTACTCACTAAGCATACTAACTTACTTAGCTACTACCTTCCCTGGGAAAAGGAAGTATTGTGATTATTAAGTAGTAGTTATTGTTTCATTTAAAAACCTCTTTTTCTCTAGTTTCTTCCTTTCTACTGAGTTGTTGACCCGTTAACAAAGGATACAAATAGATGACGGTAGTGACTTTAAGGTAAGATTTGATAAAAGATATCTACAGTCAAGTGAAGTCATTTTTTTCTTATTCTTCACATTTCAAATCAGGGAAGTGTGATTGAGGACAGAGATCCTCGCATTTATTAAGCACTCATTGACAGAAAGTATAAAATAATTCTTTTTCTTGGAATACTTCATGAACAAGGACCAGACCACTAAGAACTAGAAAGAAAATGTATGAAGGAGAAAATATCAACCATTCAAGCCTAGTGAACGAAATGGATCTTTTCTGTCACCACTATTATATTATAACTTCCTAAGATGGTGTGGTGGGCTTTGGTGTTACAGGTATTGAAAAAAAAAGTTATAAACAAACATAGGAAACCTCAGGAGTTGATGAAATACCATTCTTCATCTGTGTTCTCAAGAGCTACAATCCTGGCCTGTTTTCTCAACACCCTTTTAGCCATAGGGGATGTTTTTCACTATCAGAAGGAGCTCTTTTTTTTCCTGTGACCCAGATAATGCTGTTGCTAAATATTTCTTCTTTCCCCAGTATTAAAGGTCCCCAAAATAACTTTTTATAATGCTGTTTTTGCATAGAATGTTACCACTTCCAAAAGAGTACTTAGCCTTTGAGGGGAAGGAAGATGTCACCGAGGAGAATGTAGCTAAGTTGAGGCCTATGGGATGAATAGAATGGTCAGACCTACAGAGCATCTTATCCGAATCCAGGAAGCAAAAAACAAGCCCAGCTGTCTTGAAGGTTTTATAACTAAGTCCAATATGACTGGAGAATGGAGCTGGAGGAAAAGGGAGTGGCAAGAGATAAAGCCAGAAAGGTCAGCTGGAGCCGGGTATTTTTGAAAGAAAATTTGGGTTTGATCTTGAAAATATTAAGAAGCCAGAGAAAGCAGGCAAGCAGAAGATCCCATTTAAAGGATTTTCTGGAAATTGCCCTATCAGCAGCAGTTTGATGGATGGATTGGAGGAAAGCAAGACTGGAGGCAGGGAAACAGGATGCTGGTGCCGTCATGTAAGTAAGAGTTAATGCAACCAGTAGACAGATTACATAGATTGTACAGGCTTTGGGTAATTTAGAGAAGAGAAGGAGGAAGCACAATCAAGGGTGACTCTTGGGTTCCTCCCCAGATTAGAGGTTCCGTCAGTGATGACGAGATACCTAGAAGGAAGATGAAAAAACAAGGAAACTGAGAGTAGAACCCCTCGGGAAGCAGACACTGAAGAGATGTCTTTGGAGAGGACAAAAGAATTGGAGAAGTACACTAAAGCAGAGAGTGTCTCTTGGAGAGATACCTGGGGAAGAGAGCTTTTTAGGAATCAGGGAGTAGAAGCTACAGTTTTAGTAAAATGAAAACAAAAGGCACTGTTGGATTTAGCAACAAATAGGTCAGCTCATGGCCTTGAGAACAGTGTGAAAACATTTCCCCCTTAAATCCCCCACTCCCACATGTTTTTTCTCTTTTCATTCATTCATATCATTCATACAGTTTGATGGTATTTCCCCTCTTCAGCTGCCTTTCCTACCTTCCTTATCTGTAACTCGTCTGAGCCTTGCTTTCATATTTTCTTTTAAGGGATAGGCCTATTCTTTCCTTCCAGTTTGACATTAAAGAAACGTGTGTTACTGTGTTTTAAACAAGCAGCTCAGTATTCCTACAGCTGTTTACTCTTAGAGGGACTTTGGACGTATGGGCAGCAGGTCATTTGCCTGTGAACAGTGTGCTCGCCACTGGAAGGGATGAATTCGTCTGTGTGGAATCTGACATATAAGAGATTTCCAGAGCTCTTGAGAAATCCCTTGTGCTGTCTCCTCTTCCCCATTCAATCCCCATCAACTTCAGGTTTGTGTGGGCATATCAGAGATTCTCTACAAAGGCAAGTTCCTTGTCCCATGGAGCCAGAATTCCTACGTTGCCTGGGCTTCCTTACTCTTTCTCTATCTCAGAGTCAGTGTTAAATGAAAAGGCAGCAGACACAGCCAAAATTTCTTGGTCTTAGAGTCAGAGCTGGGGCACAGCACATTGAAAACATTCAGATGTATTTAAAACAACTTATGATCTTAAATAAAGACAGCGCTTAGTCCTTTTCAGCATTTTTATTGTAGATGTGTTATATTTCGCATGTACAGAAGGGCTCATCCTCTGTAGGCAGCAGCACAGAAAGCTGAACAGTTTACAGTGTTGATCCTCTGACAGAAATTGTCCACGTGGCAACTTTGGTTATTCAGCTAATTTGTACTTTGCTAACTGATACTTGCATTTTAATAGATTTGTCTAATTGCATTTTATTTTGAAATATAATTCTGTTAGCTGTGTTTATCTTTTTTCTTTAAAAAAATAAAATCTGAAAATAAAGTTAAGGGTAGTAATCATTACAAATACTGCAAGTGGGAGGGAAAACATTGCAAATAACCTCATACCTAAAAATCATGATGTTAAATAAACGTTCCGTTCGGTGAAAAATTGGATTTCCTGGAAGTGGCAGCTTGGATTTCTGATGGTTTCCAAAGTTCTGCCCTATTGGAATACGTATCCTAAGATTAGGTTGCAGGGTCATGGTGGTGAGTCTTGGCAGCCTGTTTTCTAGTCCTGGGATGTTGAAACCCTTCTTATAAAATCAGGCAGTTAATCTTTTGAGTGTGTTGGTGAATTTCTGTGTCATGCACAGAGCATAACGACTAGAATAGCAGCTATCATTTGGAGGCTTATTATTTGGGCTTTTACAGGCCCCATTTTCCAGGCTCCGGGAGTACATCTCTGATAAAACTTCACAGTTGTCCCACAAAGTTAGTGCTGTATTGCCCCATTTTGCAGATGAGGAAACAGACAGGTAGAAAGAGTATATAAGGAGAGTACGTATTTACCCAGGGCGTATACAGGTAGGAGTGGAATTCCAAGAAGCAAGTCCGACTCAGGCCCATTCATGTTCTTCACCATCACTCTGTAGTGCATATGTCCTCTGACACCAGCTTTTATTTGATCAACTTAAGGAAGAAGCGATCGCTAAAAATATAAAACGGTCTGCAGCTTCTGCTTCTCACTTTTTGGATCCAAGTATGTAAAAGTCCTTTCTTCTGTTTTATGTAAACCCAAGTCATTCTGACATATTAAAAAAACACTTTGGCCAGTAGGGACTACTGGAGTTTCTAAGTCTGTACTGTCCAGTATATATACGACCACCAGCTACATGGGCTAGATTTAAATTCATTATAATCAGGTGAAATTGAAAATCCACTTCCTCGTTCTCACTAGATCCATATCAAGTGCCTAATGGCCATGTGAGGCTAGTGATTACGATGGTGGATAAGAATAAGCACAAAAACATTTCATTATCACACAAAGTTTTATTAGCGCTGCTCTAGAACACTGTTGCCAAATAGAAATATGATATGAGCCACTTATGTAATTTTAAATATTCTAGTAACCACATTAAAAAAATAAAAATAAAGGGGCGCCTGGGTGGCGCAGTCAGTTAAGCGTCCGACTTCAGCCAGGTCACGATCTCACGGTCCGTGGGTTCGAGCCCCGCGTCGGGCTCTGGGCTGATGGCTCGGAGCCTGGAGCCCGTTTCCGATTCTGTGTCTCCCTCTCTCTCTCTGCCCCTCCCCCGTTCATGCTCTGTCTCTCTCTGTCCCAAAAATAAATAAAAACGTTGAAAAAAAAATTAAAAAATAAATAAATAAATAAAATAGGTAAAGTTAGTTTTAATATATTTTTAGCCCAGTGTATCTCAAATATTATCATGTCCACAAGTCATTAACAAAAAATGATGTATTTTACCTTCCTTTACATTGTCATTGAAATTTGGAATGTATTTTATAGTTTATAGCGTATCTGAATTTAAACTAGCTGCATTTCAAATGCTCAATAGCTACGTGGCTACCATATTGTACGACACACTTCTGGACTTTTATCCCAGGGTTTCTCAGCTGGGGCATATCAAAATGGGAGTGGGTTGGGGCACCTGGGTGGCTTAGTAGGTTAAGCATCCAGCTCTTGATTTTGGCTCAGGTCATGATCTCACGGCCATGGGCTTGAACCTCGTGTCAGGCTCCACAGTGGGCATGGAGCCTGTTTAAGATTCTCTCTCCCTCTGCCCCTGCCCCACGCGTGCACACCTGTGTATGCTCTCTCTCAAAAAGCAAAAAATGGGCGCCTGGGTGGTTCAGTCAGTTAAGTGTCCAAATTTCAGCTCAGGTCATGATCTGAACCCTCCCTCCCCCCCCCCCCCGCCCCCGCCCCACCATCGTCAGGCTCTCTGCTGACAGCTCAGATCCTAGAGCCTGCTTTGGATTCTGTGTCTCCCTCTCTCTCTCTGCCCCTCCCCTGCTCACACTCTGTCTGCCTTTCTCTCTCTCTCTCTCTCTCTCTCTCAAAAGTAAATATTAAAAAATTTCAAAAAACAAATGGGCGCCTCGGTGGCCCAGTCAGTTAAGTGTCTGACTTCAGCTCAGGTCATAATCTCACAGTTCCTGAGTTTGAGCCCCGCATCAGGCTCTGGGCTCACAGCTCAGAGCCTGGAGCCTGCTTCAGATTCTGTGTCTCCCTCTCTCCACCCCTCCCCCGTTCACACTCTGTCTCTCTGTGTCTCTCAAAAATAAATAAAAGTTAAAAAAACAAAAACAAAAAAACAAGCACAAAATGGGAGTGGGACAGAGGGCTGTGTAATTCAGGAACCATTACTATAAGCTTTGGGCTTGGAGGGAGTGCGCAAATGCCACTTCTCAGATCACAGAGAAGGCCAGCCTGCTAAAACTTAATCTGTATGTATCCGAGAAGTGATAGATGTCTTAGATGCATTTTGAAACACCACCCTGTGTTCAATATAGTTTATTACTGCTAATACTTTCTTTAAAAAGGCACATTTGGACGGTATAAACCAACTCAGAATGATGTTAGCTGTGTTATTTAATCCATTGTTGATAACTGCACAGACAGCTGACTGACTTCAAAGAACCAATAAAATTTGGTATTCTGACTAAGAACCAAATAAAACCTAAAATGCGCACTAATTAAATGTAAATTATTTATAGACAGCAGCTGCTTTTGTGAGACGTCTCCTGACTTCTGCTTCTGAGTCCCTTCCTTGGTGGCACTATTTGGTTCCTCCTCAGCCCAAATTATATAAGTAACTGTGATGGCCATTCTTGGAAGATCATCTTAAAATTTCGCAAATGACTCAGAGAAATTGCATCTTGGTATTGTGGAAACATGTCTACGCACATTGTTTCATAGCTGTGTTCCGTGTGTGTTTTTTCAACTAAATTTCTTCATCCTCCTTGAAGTAATGTTGTAACTACAAACCTGTAATTTACTCTACTTTTAAGTTCTTCCTTCTGATAAACTTATCTATTCATATTGAGTCTAATTATAGCTCAAGGCGTAACCATGTGCATTATTCATCTGAATGAGTGAGCTTGTCTGGCAACAAGGAGCTGTTGTTGCCAAAGCTTTATTGTCATCTGGCCTCGGTACATTCTGTCTGTACCTCACTGTCAGCTTCAGGAGAGGTAGGTAAAGAGGATGCGGCAGGGGTGCGTGCCCTGCTTCTCAACATATTTCAGCACTTTGCAATGCACTGTGATCTGATTTTATTTTTTTACTTCATCCTTTTTAAATAAGAGAGATCGAAACTAGAGACAAAATTGAACTCTGCTTCAGGGAGTCTGGGTGGCTCGCTCAGTCGGTTAAGTGTCCAACTTCAGCTCAGATCACGATTTCATGGTTCATGAGTTTGAGCCCCGCGTCGGGCTCTGCGCTGACAACTCACACACCAAATCACAGTCTGCTTCGAATTCTGTGTCTCCCTCTTTCTCCGCCCCTCCCCCGCTCAGACTCTATGTCTCTCTCTCTCTCAAAAATAAACATTAAAAAAATTGTTTGATTAAACTCTTCTTCATTCCCCATTTTCAGAACTATCCTGTCAATCACCCTACACCTCTCTCCTGTTCCCTGCACATCCACTGTCATGAATTTAGGTCTGTCTTTTTTAGTTCATTTCTTTAAAGACTTGGACATATATGTGTGTCCACAAACAGTATATAAAATACTGTTTTATACTTCTAGTTTATATAATAGGATCACACTGCACATATGCTGCATCTTACTTTCTTCATGTATGATTTTGATAGACTTTTTTGGCACACTTGTTCTTAATACAAAAACTTGGTACATATCTAAGAACATATCTAACACGTAAGTAAATTATGAGACCTAGTAATGAAACAGGTAACTCCTGAATCCACCATACATACTGAAAAGTAGACCATCATCAGAACCATTGCAGCTCCTAGATGCTTCTCCTCTACCATCTGATTCTACACAAGAAACTACTCTTTTGAGCTTTGTTCTCTTTCATTTTCTTGCCACACCACATATGTATGTGTCCTCAACAATATATTTTTAAACTTGATGAAAATGCTATATCATATTGTATATATTTCTTTAGACTTGCTTTTTTTATTCGATCTGATATTTTTAAGATTTTCCATGTTAATCAGTATATTTTCACTCTATGTAGTATTCCTTTGGATGAATTTATTCCTTTTTCTGTCAATGGACATCTGTGTTGTTTCCAGTTTTGCTATTACAAATAGTGTTTCCATGAACATTCTTGTATATGTCTTCTGGTGCACATGTGTAAAAATTTCTCTGTGGTATGTACCTAGGAATGCAATTAAAATGTTGTAACACAGGAGTGTATAGTTTCAACCTAAAGTCCACGTACTTATCCAAAGTGAGCACTCTTCAACAATGTATAGGAGTTCTTGTTTTTCCACATCCTCATCAACAGTTGATTTTGTCATGCTTTTATTTTTGCCTGTATATAGTGTAAAATAATATTGAACTGTAATTTGAAGTTTTCATTTCCATAATTTAATGAAATTGAATATTTTTCATGTGATTATTGGCCATTCATGTTTCCTCTTTTTTGGAAATACCTATTTATGTCTTTTCTAAGTTATTGCTAGTCTTTTTCTTTTTGATTCACAGGAATCGGTATACTGGACACTAGAATTTGATCAATTTTATATGATCCAAATGTCTTTTCTTAGTTTGTGGCTTGCCATCCTCTTTAGGCAACCTCTTAAACTTCTGACTTTTGCATTGAAGTGCTTGCTCCATCTACAACAAGGGTTTGTATATTTATTGAAGTAGAAATCCAGTTTTTCTATTTGCATATACAAAAACTGTTTGCTTAGCCCCATCACTTCTGACATGTATCAGATTCCTGTAAGTGTGCAGAAAAGTTTGATGATTTCCTCTGAACTTCCAAACACATTTTAGAACCAAGTTGTCAAGTTTATTTTTTTCATAAGTTTATTTTTATTTATTTTGAGAGAGAGAGAGAGAGAGAGAGGGAACCCCAAGCAGGCTCCTCATTATCAGTTCAGAACCCAATGCAGGGCTCAATCCCACAAACCATGAGATCATTACCTCAGCCAAAATCAGGAGTTGGATGCTTAACCATCCGAGCCTCGCCATCAAGTTTCATTTTTTAAATAACTGTTACACTTTTGATTGGAATTGCATTGGATCAATATGGGGAAAATTGACATCTGTAGGATGCTGGATCTCCCTACTCATAAACTCTCCATTTATTTAATTCTCTTCAAAAAAATCTTACATATTTTCATGAAACTTATTCATAGGTTTTGTGTGTGTGTGTTTCTAATACTATTACAAGATATTTTAAAATATATTTTCTAATGTTGTTAGTGTGTTGAAATTCAGTTGGCTTTTCATATTGATCTTATATCTAACCACTTTATAAACTCTTTTATTAGGTTTAATAAATTGTATATAGATTTTTTTGTGTACATAAATACTGCAGATGCTCACAGTTTTACTTTTTCCATCTCAATCCATACCTTTTGTTTTTTCCTTCCTTGTGTCTTCCATACCTCGATGGATATGATCTCTAATACAGTATTGATTAGAAGTATATGTAGTGGGTGACCTTATCTTGTTCCTCAATTTTTAAAGGATATACTTTTGGTATTTTGCCACTGAATATGTTAGTTGCTGTGAGGTTTTTGGTAGATATTCTTTATCAGGTTAAAGAAGTTTCTGTCTATTCCACTTTTGCTAAAAAGTTTCTTTGTCATAAATGGCTATTATTAAAGCCTATTGAGTGCTTTTCTTGCACCCATTGAGATTATCCCTTTTTTTTTCCAACTTTAATATCTTAGGTAAATTACATTAATGATTTTCTATTATTAAACTATCCTTGCATTTCCAGTGCATATCCCAACTTAATTAAGATGCATGCCTGTGTGCTACGCTGCTCAACAATGAAGTGTTTGTAGATCTAAACTAATTTCAAAATAAGAAAGAGTAGTAACTAAATCTTTGTTGACAATAAAATCCTCCCCAAAGGGTTTGCTACTGGACATGAGGGGAATTTGTGGCTATTAGATGTAGGTATTAGCTTGATGTAGCAAAAAGAACACTGAAAAGCTGAATTATAATCTCATTTTGTCCTTTTGTTCACCTGAGAGATTGCAATTCACGTGACTCATGTGGGCATTAGTTTCCTCAGCGAGTTTCTCTGAGAGTCAGAGACAGGTGTTTATCGCTAGTCGCCATGTGGCTTCACTTGCTTTCCTATTAATGCATCATCATCCAACAAAATGTACTTACTAGGCCTTAAGACGGGGCAAAAATCTATTCCTCAAGGAACTTCTAGGGAGTGGCAGAAAAAGTAAACACTTTAAAAATACAGTTTATGGGGGTGCCTGTCTGGCTCAGTTGGCAGGGCATGCAACTCTGGATCTCGGGGTGGTGAGTTCAAGCCCCACGTTGGGCCTAGAACTTACTTTAAAACATTTTTTAATTAAAAACATTGTTATAAAATGAAATACATCTTGTTTTCTACAGGCCACACTATTCATGATACATGAGGGCCAAGGGAGCAGAGATTCTTTGGCGGGAAAAGAGAAAAGAGGAAGATTCACGTGGGATATGATACTTGAGCTGAATTTTATGGATGATGAACATTTACTGATCTCTATGAACCTCATTTGTATTCTCAGTTGTTAACAGGCGGATTAGATTATTTTTTATTAGACTTTATTTTCTCTAGTGGCCCTTCTGTCTTCAAAAATTTGTCTCTTTCACTCTATGACCAAATCATCTTTTTTAAGACCTCACAAATAATGTCATGCTTTATTAAACATTTGTGCTTCTACCTCTGGTCTTTGGTCCTAGGAATCTTTTGTTCAATAGGTACAGGATTGTGGATAGCAAAACAGAATCTTCCTGATTCTGTTTTATTAAGTAATACCAACATCTTTTCTTTATAGAATATTGATGATACTGACAAGTGAACCATCATATAGAATTATCCTACTTGTTGTGTTTTATTGCAATTGCTCAATTTATTGTTACCAAAATAGAATTTTTTTTTAATTTCAGGGTTTACATAATCTCTAAGCACATTTCATTTGTATGTCTTATTTCAGTGCTGGACCCAAAGGAGACAACATTTATGAATGGAGGTCAACTATATTGGGACCCCCAGGATCTGTCTATGAAGGAGGGGTGTTCTTTCTTGACATTACCTTTTCACCAGACTATCCGTTTAAACCCCCTAAGGTCAGTATGAAGTATTCATCCATTTTTAGCAATATGTACTGTTGTATATGTATACACATATACATATTCTTAAATATACATATCTAGGAATGCATGTCTATTCTGTTAACACAGACAGATTTCTAAGGCTAATTGTATTTAAAAGGAAACAGAATGTGAAAAATTATAGGCTATATCCCTACCCCAGCCCCTCACTCATATTTCATTGATTTTTCTCATCCTTTCTCAGCGTCTCCTTTCTGTGGTTTTGTTGTAATGTAACATAAAACAGCATGTAATGGGTGGAACTAGGTGAGTGAGATTGGGCCTTTGCCAGCCCTGGAACCCAGAAAACCAGACACAGCCTGAAGCTGGAGCCAGAACCGAGCCCAGGAGCCAGACTAAATGCAGAGGGAGTCCCACTACTCAAGTCTGAGGGTACTTAGGGTACTCCAGCTATGGAGTTTGGAGTTTTGAAAGTTCAGCTGCTCACATGAACTACACATGTGCTAGAATGGAAAGTGTGACCCACAAAGGCTGAAAAATGATGCCAAGAGAATTTAGTAAAGAAGTATTTGTAATAGTTGGTTAATGTAAATGACTAATTAATGAACATAGGAAATTTACACTTATTTAAGACAAAACTATACACTTTAAGAATTCTTCACATTCCTTTCTACTGTCTGTAAGTCAGTCATTTGATGATTTGATGGGTTTTAATTCATTCTCCACTTTGAAAAGGAAAAGACCCTAAAAATACTGACTCTGTGCATTGGCCACCAAAAAAGAATTCTTATTTGACCTGACTTAACCCCTCATTGCAGAGGGAAATAAAACTTACTTGAGATGTATGTTGGAGTGCACAGTTTTAAAAAGTGAAAATAAAACTGCCTATACCATGAATTTCTGTAATTCCTCTCCCTCCCTCTTACCTTTACTCCCTTTTTTCCCTCTCTTCTTTCCTTCCTTTCCACTGATGCTTGGATATCAAAGCAAAAGTAACAAGTATAATTTTACTAAAGAAGAAACGAAGGCACAGAGAAACTAAGTAACTGTCCCAGTATTACACAGCATGCAAATAGTGGTGTCCGTATTTGAACCCAGGAAGTTGGAGTCCAAAGCCCATGTTCTTTTCTACATCACACAATACATTTTATCCAGGCTGACAGAGCTGGTGGCACCGGTGACCACCCATTCCTGCATTAGGTTGGTTTTCAGCGATGAAGCAGTCATGTGTCTGATATTTACTTTCTCCTTTTACTGGAAGGGAACCTTATGTCTTTCATTCTACTGGGACCGAGCCCATAAATCACCTGGAGTAGTTCCTGCACTGCCAGTGATGCGAGGACCTTTCTCAGACAGCCTGTTCAGTAGAGGAAGGACAGAGCAGGGAAGAGGAGGAAAAGTTCAGATCAGGGAGTTGTGCAGCTTGTGAGTCTGGTGCAGGCTGTTCTCTACATCCGAAATACGCATCTCAGAAAATCTGTGGGCTTATCCACGTTCGGCATGACAGAAGTGTGTAGATTTAAGCTAGAAGAGGGAACTGATAAGTTAGATAAAATAATTGTTTCCAGGGGCGCCTGGGTGGCGCAGTCAGTTAAGCGTCCGACTTCAGCTCGGGTCACGATCTCACGGTCCGTGAGTTCGAGCCCCGCATCAGGCTCTGGGCTGATGGCTCGGAGCCTGGAGCCTGTTTCCAATTCTGTGTCTCCCTCTCTCTCTGCCCCTTCCCCGTTCATGCTCTGTCTCTCTCTGTCCCAAAAATAAACAAACGTTGAAAAAAAAAATTTTAAATAATTGTTTCCAAAAAGGCTTGGATGGACTGCAAGAATGGCCTGAAACTAACAGGATGGAATTTAACATGACTAAATGTGTAGTATTTCAATGAGAATTAGAAGGAAATCATGATACAAGACAGGAAAGAGAGGCCTACTTCATGTTCATGTAAATAAAACTTATGGGCTTTTAGCTGATTAAAATTCTTTGGGAACTTAAGGTTCCTGAAGCCTTACGGTGACATTTTCAGGACTATGATCCCCAGAACTCTGCACCAGTTGCACTGTATCTGGAGGGCTTCATTCACTTCTAAGCTCTTCATTTTAAGAAGAATAAACACGATTAAGCTGGGGAAAGAGTCATCCACATTCCTGAGCTGCTTCGATGGGTAAAACACTACAGTGGACATCAGCCGTGCCAACTCCTTTCTTTTCTAAAACACCCCACAAAGGGTTAGATGTTCCCTTTCACAGATGAGGAAACTTAGGTGAGGCTTAGAGAGGTTTCCGGTAGACAACCAAGAATTTACTGAAATCTGACTTTACAGACCATGTACTTTCCGCTGTTAACCTGGAGATGTTCACCAGTAAAAATAGGACTAGGAGGAATGTAGTATCTGTCCTCAAATGTTTCAGGAACTGTGGTGTGGGTTAGGGTTTAGACCTTACTCTGGATGGCTGGATGGAACAAAAATAGAAACAGGAGGGTGTCACAGGGAAGTAGATGTTAATTCTTATGGGGAATATCTGATCCACAGCTGTACAGTCTGCTTTTGAATAGCTCGACTTCTGAGACAGTGGGCTTCCCTTTCCTGGGAGTAACTATTTGCTAATATTTCTGTTTTTTAAAAAGCTGAATTATTACCTGTCAGAATATTACCAGAAAAAAATTAAGCTCCACCACTGAATGAATTTGATTAAACAATCTCTTAGGACAAAGGAAAAATCAAACTTTGGTAACTCAAATCACAATTTAAATGCACACTTAAATGTGCACCCGTGGGAAGTGTTTCAGAGCAAATTATCATCCCCTAATTTATCAGTTTTAGAAACCAGATTTTGTAGACAGATATGCTCTTCAGTGGGGGGAGGGGGTTGTGGGTGTCTTGAAAGCTGTTAACTAAAACAAACACTTTCATTATTAATAGTTTTGAGGTACCATGTCCATGCCTTTCTAGTCTCCTGTTATTCTAAGTAGTCTGCATTTGGCATTGTCTTGGTGCTTCTCCTCTGTTGCCGTCACCCTTTGTTCTTTTTTCATCAGCCTTAGCCACATAGTTTGATTAATGAGCCATTTCCCAATACTCTGAAGAATGAACCCAGATAGTAGTAGGTGTCAGAGAGAAGTGTTAGTGAGGCCAGAGGTTCACAAATAAATCTGACTGGCTGCCTGATGGTTATCAGATATCCATACCATAAAATTAGAATATAGCGTAATGGGATCCATGAGATGACTTTTCCCCAAAATCTTACACTTGGAATCCTAAGTGAGGACTTTAAATGCCCTCATGCTCAAAATAAATACTTTGACATAATAAGCCATTTAGCCGTGTTTTTCAGTTTAAAAATATCAATAAATAAACCTCTACCACTTAAAATGTGGGAAAAAATAAATACTACAGTGCTCAAATACATCATGTAAATGTCAGTGGAGTGATTTGGATGCCGCTTCAAGCCATAGGAACTTTTGGGAGTAGGACTTCTTTAGTTTGAAAATCCCACACTCCACTAGCTGATTTTTCAAAATCAGACAAGCCATTCCAATCATTTCTTCCAAAATCCATCTAAATTTTAATAAGGCAAGCAAAACAATTTTTAATTGAGTATTTAATGTCCATTAAATTTAGTATGCTGGTTTTAAATAGGTCAAGTACTAGTTAATTTGGAAATGCTGCATCCTAGTACGATTCTCACTGCATTAATTTTGTATAATCAATATGTTTATGCTGTCTTACTAAACCTACAGCATTCTTATTTGTACAACCTTGTTAATTGTGTCTGTGGTATCTGATGCCAAGTCTTTAGTTGAATATTTAGCCATCAATGATAATATTATTTCTATGGGAAAATATCCATTTAATGAAACTAAGAATAATATGGCCAAAAGAAAAGCATAATAAATTTCTGGTATATCCCAAAGCTTTTTAATACTGTATTTTTTTCAGTATAGACATATATTTCAGTGTTTTAATTCAGATATCTATTTATTTGTAAACTAGAAATTGCTTTTTATCTTATTGGGGATTACATTTTTGTATTCATATTATAGATAATTACTCCTGTGCTCAAAACCTACACTTTTTTATAAGTCCAGTGTGTAAATATTTTAATGTTCTTTACTCTACAAAGTCTACATATTTGTTATAGAATAGAAAGTAATTGAAAATAAGCAAAAGGAAAAAATTTTAATTACCTACAATCCTAACCCAAAAATTAATTATTCATGCCATTTTGTATATCTCCTTTGAGACTTTTGTTCTCTGCATATAAATATGTTGTATGCATACTCACAAATATATAAATAAATATTGGGCCCTTATTGCTCCTGCTTTTAAAATTACTTTTTGCCTAATATTCTGTTTTCACCAAACACTTAATATTGCTCAATAAATATGTAGTTACATTAGAATTATTGAGGCTACAGGGTATTCCATTGTATATATATACCAAATTTACTTTCCTGTTGTTGGACATTTAAGTTGTTGCCAGTATTTCTGTTATAATCATTGATGTGATGAATATCCTTACAATTACATATTTCCTATACTTGTATAATTATTTCCTGAGGCTAAATGGGTTGACATGGAACTTCTGAGTAGATAGGTTTATATCTGTAAAATTTTGTTAAGGGCTGACAAATTGCCCTCCAGAAAAATTGTACCAGTTTACATCATGGCCATCAACATAGTGAAGAGTTCAGTACTTGCCTTCAGTCTGCTCAGCTCTGAGGATTCTTAGTCTTTTTAAATCTTTGCCAGACCAATAGAGGAAAAGTTAGGAGATGTGGAAGTTTTCACATATACTGTTGTCCAGCTCTTTCTCTTTTTGTGAATAATATGAAAATCTTTCCCTGAAAGTTATACACCAAATAAAATTAACAAGCATACTTGAGAAATTCAGAAGCAAAATAATAGGGTATGTTTTATTTCTATATTGTTTTATTTCTGTATTCTCTTTTTCTACTGAAAACACTTTGCAAATATTGTGACACCCTGTGTGCGACATATTGTGCCTCAGAGATTCTGATGACAATACGCGCCAACTTAGTCATGTTAGGTAACAGGTCAGATCTTTGTTTTTACAGCAGAAATGCGTAGAGGTAGCCCTTTCAGATTTGATTTTTTTTCTGTCTCCCTGTGGATCTGCATATTCTTATAAAAAGTAAATGGGCATTTTAAAACAGATTTAAGAGTAGGTAGGTAGGTAGAATGAAGTATGTTTGTTAGTTTAGTGTCTCAGGCAGCCTGTGCACAAGTCAAACATGCTGTCAGTGTTCATATCTTTTACTAGAAAACACTGTTTTCTTTGGTAATGGCAAGACGGTATCTGCCGGTAGGTATTTTCCAAAAAGGAACGATAAAATTTGTGCCTAAAATGTTTTAAAAACTGAGTGCATGCATAAAGGTATTTGTGTGAGTAAAAGAAAGCTCTTTAATATTAATAATACCTAAAAGCTTTTTAGCTTTTTAGCTTTTAATGTAATTTTTTTCATAACAAATTTTATCAATATATTTAAAAATAATCTTAGCAATCGTTTCAGAGCATATTTTATGTTTTATGGGTTTTTTTTTTAAATCTAACTATAACATTGCTTACTAATGAAACGTCATCAAATAAGAAGAGTCTTAACTGCTTTCAGGCAATGAAATAGATAATTCAGGTCCATCATGTTTTCAAAATCTGTATTTTATTATCCTCATTAGAGTTTAACCTTAAACTGACAGGACAAGGCTAGTCATGAATAAAGTAGCTAATTAGTTATAGTAAGGAGCAATGATACTCAGCATTTGAAAGCCAGAGTGAGATCTATACCTAAAACAAGTTCAACGAGGAGTTTTGCTTTTTATTTGAATTAGGTTATTATTATTTACTTGTTTTTATTGTTGTTTCTGTTTTTGCTGTCGCTCGAAGAAGTTGATGGTGTGTCAGGTTTGTTTTTTTTAATTTTTTTTTCAACGTTTATTTATTTTTGGGACAGAGAGAGAGCATGAACGGGGGAGGGGCAGAGAGAGAGGGAGACACAGAATTGGAAACAGGCTCCAGGCTCTGAGCCATCAGCCCAGGGCCCGACGCGGGGCTCGAACTCACGGACCGCGAGATCGTGACCTGGCTGAAGTCGGAGGCTTAACCGACTGCGCCACCCAGGTGCCCCGATGTGTCAGGTTTTGAGAAGGAGCCATGGTTTACATACGTAAATGCAGTTTCCCACTCATTTGCTCTGGCCTTGGGGATAGAATACACAAGTTGTGGAGTAACATGAATTAACTTGTTTAACCTGAGTTCATACATTTATACAAAGCCTGGCTGTGAATTAAGTGCTTTCATATGTATTGAATTGCCTTTTTGGCATCTCCAGTTTAACATCAACAGTCATCTCAAACCTAACAGGTCCAAAAGCAAACCATTGATTGCACAGCCCCATCCCACTCCTGCCAAACCAGCTCCTCCCGTCTTCCCCATCTCAAGTAAAGAGAATTCCATTTTTCTAGTGGCTAAAGGTAAAAACTTTGCAGTCCTTTTTAACTACTCTCAAACACCCTAGCCAGGCCCAGTCTCACTGGCTTAGATAAATATTCAAAATAAATCCAGACTCTAACCATTTCTCATCACCTCTCCCTAGTAACAAACACTGTAGCCCAAACTACCATCAGCTGCTCCCCTTCCCCAGATTATTGTGGAAGTCTCCTGTCTTGTATCCCTGCTTCTGTTATCCCTTCTGCTGTGTGCACCCCTATACCAAATGGTCCTTTTATAATACGTCAGATATATCAGTTCTTTGCCTAAAGCTTTTCAGTGATTCCCAACTCACTGAGTAAAAGCACGCAGTCGGTTAAGCGTCCGACTTCAGCCAGGTCACGATCTCACGGTCCGTGAGTTCGAGCCCCGCGTCAGGCTCTGGGCTGATGGCTCCGAGCCTGGAGCCTGTTTCCGATTCTGTGTCTCCCTCTCTCTCTGCCGCTCCCCCGTTCATGCTCTGTCTCTCTCTGTCCCAAAAATAAATAAAAACCTTGAAAAAAAATTAAAAAAAAAAATAAAAACCTTGTAAAATCGCAATACACTTTTCAAAATCGCTGTCGCTCAGGGCACCTGGGTGGCCCTGTAGGTTAAGTGTCTGACTTTGGCTCAGGTCATGATCTCGTGGTTCATGAGTTCAAGCCCCACATCAGGCTCTCTGGTGTCAACACAGAGCCTGCTTTAGATCCTCAGTCTCCCACTCTCTTTGCCCCTCCCTCACTCGCTCGCTCTCGCTTTCAAAAATGAATACACATATTTCAAAAATCACAATCACTCTTGACTCAGGTACTGTAAGTATACTGCTTTCACAGAACCTTGACATTTGCTCTTCCTTCTGCCTGCGTTGTTTTCCTCTGCCTAAAATTCGTGTGGCTCACTCCATTTTTCCCTTCAGGTGTCTGCTCAAATGTTACCTTTTCAGAGAAGCTCTTGCTTGACATCTGCTCCCCATGAGCTTTCCCACCACAACCACCATACTTGATTTTTCTCCATAGCACTTCTCCCTCCTGGCATGATACATTCCTTTGTCCGTGAGTTTACCTTTCTTCATTTAGCATGTAAGTTTCTTGAGCACAAGGACTTTGTCTGTTTCGATGTCACTCCTATATTCCGGCAGCTATAACAATGCCTGGAGATTTGATAGGCATTCGGTAAAAAAATGTTGAATTAATTTAAAAAGAACTTTGCCCTTAAGGCTGTATTCATTACTACCATCACCCCTGCTTATAGACTAGAAAACTGAGGCTCACTGAGGTTAAGTGGCCCAGAGGTCACATGGAAAGTAAGCAGCTAAACTGGACTCCAAACCCAGTTCTAAACTGATCCTTTCATTCCCCAACAGTAGAGAAGATTTGAATTGCTCAGGTTCCTGGAAGAAGGAACACTTATATTTTACACTCTGGTATAAGTTAATTATATCAGATCATTCTCTAAAGCAGTTTTGGGGGGAAAGCAGATGAAATTGATGATACAAGGAGAAAAGAATGTTAGGAAGAGATTTCAAGTGCCTTTCAGTTTGGGCAAGGATCTTTTTTTCCAAAAGGCACCTGGGGCTTTTCTCCAGTGTCTTCCTACTTCAAAGACACTGAGGTATTAACTCTATGTTGAACCACAAATAACTTGACTTCTGGATTTTGTTAACCCTGAGCCAAGAGAAGTTACTTCCCATTTCACAGGTCCTTTTCACAGTTAATTACTGTCAAAGTAGCCTTGTATCCTCAGTGTCATGACTGGGCTACAGCATTACTTGTATCTCATAAGTTTTCTTTTTTAGTCCATTCTCCTTTATAATAAACCATTTAAAAATGCCATGGTATATGTTAATGTGGTGTGAAATTTCAGGATGCATATGATGAGTAAAAATTGATCCAAACAGTGGTCATTGTCTTCCTACTTTTAAAACAGTATGCATTGTATCCATTTGTGTGTCCTACCACCAATTTAAGAATTACTAAGAAGGATTGGATTTTGTTTGTTTGTTTGTTTGTTTTCACCAACTTTATTTGTTCTAAACAAAATTAAATTTGCCAATAAGCTGAAAGGGAATCAGCCATTTGGCTGACAGGAAGGTCAATTTCGTCCTATTTTGTGAGGATTCCCCCTCTTTCTAGTTTTATAGAACGTGATGTAGTCCCAGATTTTGGAGAAATACCTTTAATTTATCACTGTCTTTCTTGAAATGCTTATTGCCCAAGACATCTTAATCTATTTGGATTGGACCCACTCAGCCACCTACACCTTTGCCCAAGCTCAGATGTTGGTGTGTATTCAGCTTCTCTCATATCTACTCACACACCCCTTTGAGAGTCTTGCCATAGAGGTAGGCGTCTCAAACAAGTATTTTACTATGTTCCTTCGTAGTCTGAAGTTCCATTCTCTCTGACCTCACTCCACATGGGAGTGGGTATTTGTTGATATTACCGTCACCATAACTGGAAGGAATGGGCAGACCTAAATTCCTTCACAAGGGATGTTCTTCTGTAAGGAGGCTCAGTGAACAAAGCAAACTGGATGTTTGGAAAATGAGGAATCCTCTTGCTGTCACAGCCATGGGAAGATGGCAACTCACCAGAGAGAGGTGGTTTTTCCAAAGAAAGGTTCCCAAATTTAGACAAGTGACACTCTTCCCTCGAGAGGGTTTTCTGAAGAGAAAAGGGTGAGGTGGCTTCAAGATGAAATCTTCAGGATCCCAACATCAAAGGGCAGGGATCCACTAGTCCCAGAAAACAAGGTTAACACTGGGGACTCTGAGAGAAACACTGTGAGTCTCAGAAAGTTCAGAGATAACAAGGCAGTGTTGAAGGAATAGTCTGGTGAAGAGGGAAATTTCTTCACAACTAAGCCCAAAGAAAGTTCAAATTTGCAATTTTCTTAACCTTGTAGGAAAGACTCCCTGATGAGAACAGATCAAGACCTAGAACAGACAGCGTGTGTTGATGAAGTGTCTGTAAATTTTAAAACAAATTATTTTCTGTCATCCACTTGAGAAATGAGGTGGGGAAAATGGTATTCTACACATAAGAAAAAATTGTGATTGTTCTTTACCTTATTTAAAGTCATTACTTGTTTGGATGGCTATATATGTAATGCTGTTTTGTTCGTGTTTGGATAGAATGGGGAGGTCTGAGTTCATTTTTAAGACTACCAGCCAAATATCAGCTCTTTTTTAGCAAATGATCAAGTTTCCTTGATTTTTCCCCTTAGGCTTGAATCTGGATCTCTTATTAAGATAGCAGCCTCTTAGAGATTTGCTTAAGCAGGTCCAAGGAAAATTAGGGAGAAAGGAATGTTCTCAGTTCCTAGCCGACCAAGATCACAGTATGTAATCGTGGCTTGTCACTGAGTTAGGGGAAAGATGTGATCATTTGGCCCTTACAAGTATTTTGCAGTCTTCCGCTATAGAAAATAAGGAGAAACAGAGTCACACAAAAATTAAAGATTATGAATAGAATAGACCTAATATCAGATAGCTACACTACTTCATACAGGTGTAACTATTCTAAGCAATCAGATACATTTTTCTTATGGTATTAGTATGTTAGCAGAAACCTGCCAAAAATTCTTATAAGTTCTTATTAGTTTCTATTTAAAATGTCTGTGCTAAGGCTAATAAAGCAAAGATTTATTGAGCCCTTACTGCTTTCTGGGCCTTGATACATAAAGATCAATAAGACCCAGCCCCGGGGACCATGTAGACAAGGAGAACAACAAGCAGGGGTTAATACAGTAGTCCAGGCTAGGAAACAAGGAAGGCGGAGCTTTGGGGATAAAGACAAGGGGAATAGTATGTGAATTCTTTTTTTTTTATTACTTTCTTCAGTAAATACGCGTGTACCATGCACCGTCCAGATACTGAACATACAGAAATGACTCTTTCTTGAAGAGCTTACATTCAAGAAACGATAGAGCAAGATTTCTCTACTTCAGCATGGTTGATACTTTGGACAAGATAACTCATTCTCGCGGAGGGATATCATTTGCATTGTAGGATCCATAGCAGCATGTCTGGCCTCTTCTCACTAAATGCCAATAGCAGTCTTTCTCCCCCACTCTGAGCCCCCCGATTTGTGACAGACGGAAGTGTCTCCAGATATTGTCAGATGTCCTCTGGAGGCCCTAGGGAGATCACCTGTGGTTGAGAAGCAGTATTCTCTTTTATTTTCTTATTCGAGTGTAATTGATACGCTCTGTTACAGGAGTTTCAGGTGTCCAGCGTAGTGATTCAGCTTCATTATGCTGTGCTCACAAGTGTAACTACCATCTGCCAACCATATACCACTATTACAGTATCATTGACTACATTCTATCTTTTACATGCTGTATCTTTTATTCCTGTGACTTACTCATTTCATACCTGGAAGACTGTACTTTTTTTAATGTTTATTTATATTTATTTTTGAGAGACAGAGAGAGAGAGAGAACACTCAAGCAGGAGACAGGCAGAGAGAGAGAGAGAGGGAGAGAGAGAATTCCAAGCAGGCTCGGCACAGTCGGTGCAGAACCCAACGCGGGGCTCAGTCCCACAAAGCCTGAGATCATGACCTGAGCCAAATCAGTGCTTAGATGCCTAACCTACTGAGTCACCCAGACACCCCGAGAAGACTGTATTTTAACCTCCCCTTCATCCATTTTGCCAACCCCCTATACCCCTTCTCTCTACCAACCATCAATTTGTTTTCTTTATCTATAGATCTGATTCTGGTTTTTGTTTAGAGAAGCACTGTTTTAGCAGTAACGTTGGTATCCGCTTTTAACTGATGAGAGACATCTGTGAGGACTCTCCAGTTTCTAATCTGAGTAACCAGGTAGGGACATGTTTCCTAGGAGGAACATATAGGACATTTGGCTGGGAAATGTTCATTAGGCAGCTTTACAGATCTGGAATTCAAGCGAGGGATATGAGCTAGAGATACAGGTCTGAGGATTGAAACCCTAGAATAAATGACCTCACCCACAGAAATATGCAATTTTGAACCAAAACTGAGTTTTTGAAACTAAAAATTTCCAGAATGGGTGTCCCAAAGGAAAGACTGATAATCGAAAAGAGCAACAAAACTCACATTTTCTTTCTTTCCATATGTTCTCAGTATTTGAGGATTGGAGGTTATTTTCCATGCAAGAGTATACAGTAATGCCTCACAAAATATCATATTCTTATTTTAAAAAGACTCATCTGTTAATAAATCATAACAGCATGAATAATTATACCAGTCAAACAAATTCATCTTCCTACAAGTGCCTAAATAAGGACTAAAATAAATCAAAATAATTACTCCTGCGAGGGAATGGACTAAATGACCTTCTGCAAGCTCTCCTTGAGCCTTTTTTCAGCTTCAAATTCTACTGACATCTTGGTGGTTATGGAGCGTTGTGTACTAGATATCATACTGTATTTCTTAATGGCTAGTATTTTATGCTAACATTATGTAATTTTACATTCACTATCATACTTGATCCTCTCACTTTGATAGGTAGGTTTCATTATTGCAGGAAACTGAAACTTTTTTTTTTAACGTTTATTTATTTTTGAGACAGAGAGAGACAGAGCATGAACGGGGAAGGGTCAGAGAGAGGGAGACACAGAATCCGAAACAGGCTCCAGGCTCTGAGCTGTCAGCACAGAGCCCGACGCAGGGCTTGAACTCACAGACCTCAAGATCATGACCTGAGCCGAAGTCGGCCGCTTAACCGACTGAGCCACCCAGGGGCCCCCAGAAAACTGAAGCTTTTAAGTAAAGTGATTAGGATCACATAGCCAATAAGTGCCAAGGCCAGGATGAGAACTCCTGGCCTCCTCGTGAGATTAAGCCCCACATCTGGCTCTGTGCTGATAGTGCAGAGCCTGCTTGGGATTCTCTCTCTCTCTCTCTCTCTCTCTCTCTCTCTCTCTCTCTCTTTCTCTTTCTCTCTCTCTCTGTCTCTCTTTCTCTCTCTCTCTCCCACTCCCCCTCTGTCCCTGTGTCCCACACTCTCTCACTCTCATCGTCTCTCTCTCTAAATAAATAAATAAAAATAAATAAGTAAATAAAGAAATTTGGCCTCCTGATCCATTCCAGCTACCCTGACCCTTCACATCTGTAGTAGCTAAACTGGAAGTGATCTTTGCTAAAAACACAACAATCCATCCAGTTTATTGCCAACAGCCATACTTTAGATGACCCCTTGCCTTCTTTTATGTACTTGATGGAAAACATCCATTTTGCTTTTGTTTTTGTGAATAATTAGGTTAAATAAGGTTTTTTGTTTTGGCATTTGCAAAATTATAAATTTACATATGTATGATAGATATATTTATATTCTCCCTATACATGCCCACGAATTTATTTTAATCTCTAACCCTATAGATTATATAAAACAATAGTTTATACAATAAGGAAATAATACATAAAGCAATATGTTTATTTCACGTTTTTGCCATTATTTTATTCATTTCCACATTTTTTCTTCCTTTCTTTCCTTAAAACGAATTCTTTGGGGCACCTGGGTGGCTTAGTCAGTTAAGTGTCCGACTCTTGGTTTTAGCTCAGGTCATGATCCCACAGTTTTGTGGGTTCAAGCCGTGATTCGGGCTCTGTGTTGACAGTGTGGAGCCTACTTGGGATCTCTGCCCTTCCTCAACTCATACACACAATCTCTCTCTCTCTCCCTCAAAAATTAATAAACTTAAAAAAAAAACCATCATCTCTTCTGTAGTGGTTTTCTTTTAAAAACAGACTGATTTTTTTATTGAATTTTAGCTGATATACAATATAGTATTAATGTTAGGTGTACAACATAGTGATTCAACATTTATATATGTTACAAAATGCTCACAAGTATAGCTGCCATCTGTCACCATACAAAGATATTACAGTATTATTGACTATATTCTTTTTTTAATGTTTTTATTTGTTTTTGAGACAGAGAGAGATAAAGGATGAGCAGGGGAGAGTTAGAGAGAAAGAGACACTCACACACAATCTGAAGCAGGCTCCAGGCTCCGAGCTGTCAGCACAGAGCCCGACGCGGGGCTCGAACTCACAGACTGTGAGATCGTGACCTGAGCTGAAGTCAGGTGCCTAACCGACTGAGTCACCCAGGCACCCCAATATATTCTTCATGCTGTACTTTTCAGCCCACTCACTTGCATTTTATAACTGGAAGTTTTTACCTCTTAGTCTCCTTCACCTGTTTTGCCCATCTGCCCACCTCCCTCCCTCTGACAACTGCCAGGTTTTTTCTATGTTTAAGAGTCCGTTTCTGTTTTTTATTTGTTCATTCATTCGTTTTGTCTTTAAGATTTCACATATAAGTGAAATTGTCTTTCTCAGTCTAACTTATTTCACTTTACTATAATATCCCTTAGGCACGCGCGCATGTGTGTGTGTGTGTGTGTAATCTTCTGTATACACACACACTTGGGCTGATTCCATATCTTGGCTGCTGTAAGTAATGCTGCAGTAAACATAGGGGTGCATGTATCTTTTCAAATTAATGTTTTCGTTTTCTTTGGGTAAATAGTAGTAGTATTACTGGATTATATGGCATTCTATTTTTAATTTTTTGAAGAACCTGCATATTGTTTCCCACAGTGGTTGCATCAATTTACATTTCCACCAGAGTATACGATTTAGAGTGATAGTAGCCATTCTTGTTGGTGTGATATCTCATTGTGATTTGCATTTGCATTTCCCTGATGATGAGTGATGTTGAGCATCTTTTCTGTTGATTATCTGTCTTTCGAAAAATGTCTATTCATATCTTTTGCCCATTTTTTTTAATATATGAAGTTTATTGTCAAATTGGATTCCATACAACACCCAGTGCTCATCCCAAAAGGTGCCCTCCTCAATACCCATCACCCACCCTCCCCTCCCTCCCACCCCCCATCAGCCCTCAGTTTGTTCTCAGTTTTGTTTTTTTTTTTAATTTTTTTTCAACGTTTATTTATTTTTGGGACAGAGAGAGACAGAGCATGAACGGGGGAGGGGCAGAGAGAGAGGGAGACACAGAATCGGAAACAGGCTCCAGGCTCCGAGCCATCAGCCCGAGCCTGACGCGGGGCTCGAACTCACGGACCGTGAGATCGTGACCTGGCTGAAGTCGGACGCTTAACCGACTGCGCCACCCAGGCGCCCCAATGTTCTCAGTTTTTAAGAGTCTCTTATGCTTTGGCTCTCTCCCACTCTAACCTCTTTTTTTTTTCCTTCCCCTCCCCCATGGGTTTCTGTTAAGTTTCTCAGGATCCACATAAGAGTGAAACCATATAGGGGCGCCTGGGTGGCTCAGTCGGTTGGGCGTCCGACTTCGGCTCAGGTCACGATCTCACGGTCCGTGAGTTCGAGCCCCGCTTCAGGCTCTGGGCTGATGGCTCCGAGCCTGGAGCCTGTTTCCGATTCTGTGTCTCCCTCTCTCTCTGCCCCTCCCCCATTCATCCTCTGTCTCTCTCTGTCTCAAAAATAAATAAATGTTTAAAAAAAAAAAAGAGTGAAACCATATGGTATCTGTCTTTCTCTGCATGGCTTATTTCACTTAGCATAACACTCTCCAGTTCCATCCATGTTGCTACAAAGTCTTTTGCCCATTTTTTAATCAGTTTTTTAAACAAATGTTTAAAACAAGCATTTTTTAATGTGTGTTTTTTTGGTGTTGAGTTGTAGGAGTTCTTTATATATTTTGGATATTAACCCTTCATTGGTCATATCATTTGCAAATACCTTCTCCCATTTACTAGGTTGCCTTTTTGTTTTGTTGATGGTTTCCTTCACTGTGCAAAAGCTGCTTATTTTGAAGTAGTCCCAATAGTTTATTTTTGCTTTTGTTTCCCTTTACCTTAGGAGACGTATCATAAATACGTTAAGGCCAGTGTCCAAGAGACTACTGCTTGTGTGGTCTTTTAGCATTTTTATGGTTTCAGGTGTCACATTTAGGTCTTTAATCCATTTTGCACTTATTTTGGGGTATAGTATACAAAAGTGGTCCAGTTTCATTCTTTTGCACATAGCTGTCCAGTTTTCCCAACATCATTTATTTTTTTTTAATTTTACTTATTTTTGAGAAACAAAAACAGAGCATGAGTGGGGGAGGAGCAAAGAAAGGGGGAGACACAGAACCTGAAGCAGGCTCCATGCTCTGAGCTGTCAGCACACAGCCCGACACAGGGCTTGAACCCATGAACTATGAGAAGCCGAAGTCAGATGTTTAACTGACTGAGCCACCCAGGCACCCCCCAGCATCATTTATTGAAGAGACTTTCTTTTTCCCCATTGTATATTCTTGCTTTCTTTGTCATAGGTAAATTGGCTGTATAAGCATGGGTTTATTTCTGGGCTTTCTGTCTTCTTCCATTGATAATTATGTCTTTTTGTGTTAGTACCATAACGTTTTGATTACTGTAGCTTTGTAGTATATCTTGAAATCTGAGATTGTGATACCACCAGCTTTGTTCTTTTTTCTCAAGATTGCTTTGGCTATTCAGGGTCTTTTGTGGTTCCATACAAATTTTAGGGTTTTTTTTTTCTAATTATGTAAAAAATACTATTCATATTTTTTATAGGGATTGCATTGAATCCCTTTCCATTTGTTTCTGTCATCTTCAATTTCTTTTATCAGTGTCTTACAGTTTTCAGAGTACAAGTCTTTTACCTCTTTGGTTAAATTTATTCTTAGGTATTTTATTCTTTTTGATATGATTGTAAATGGGATTGTTTTCTTAATTTATCTTTTTGCAACTTTGTTATTAGTGTATAGAAATGCAACAGATTTCTGTATATTAATTTTGTATCCTGCAGCTTTACTAAATTCATTTATTAGTTCAGATAATTTTTTGATTGGGTCCTTAGGGTTTTCTATATATAGTACCATGTCATTTACAAATAGTGGCAGTTTTACTTCTTCCTTACCAAAATGGATGCCTTTTATTTCTTTTTCTTTTATTTTTTTATTTAAAAATGCTTAATGTTCATTTATCTTTGAGAGACAGAGAGAGAGAGAGAGAGAGAGAGAGAGAGAGAGTGTGTGTGTGAGAGAGAGAGAGAGAGAGAGAGAGAGAGAGAGAGAGAGGCATGGAGGGGCAGAGAGAGAGGGAGACACAGAATCTAAAGCAGGGCTCTAGGCTCTGAGCTGTCAGCACAGAGCCCGACAAGGGGCTTGAACTCACAAACTGAGAGATCATGACTGAGCTGAAGTTGGACACTTAACTGACTGAGCCACCCAGGTGCCCCTGGATGCCTTTTATTTCTTGTCTGATTGCTGTAGCTAGGACTTCCAGTACTCTGTTGAATAAAAGTGCTGAGAGTGAACATCCTTTTCTTGCTCCTGATCTTAAAGCTTTAAGCTTTTCACCATTGAGTATGATGTTAGCTCTGAGTTTGTCATACATGACCGTTATTATGTTGAGATATGTTCCCTCTATACTCATTGTATTGAAAGTTTTTATCATGAATGGATGTTGACTTTGTCAAATACTTTTTCTACATCTAGTGAGATGACCATGTGATTTTTATCCTTCATTTTGTTAATGTGGTGTATCACATTGATTCATGTGGATATTGAACCATCCTTGCATCCCTGGAATAAATCCCACTTGACCATGGTGAATGATTTTTTTAAGGTGTTGTTGAATTCAGTTCAACATCAGGGATATTGGTCTATAATTTTTTTTTTACTTTGGTAATGCTGGCTTCATAGGATAAATTTGAAAACATTTCTTCATCTTCTGTTTTTGGAATAGTTTGAAGATAGGTATTAACTTTTCTTTCAATGCTTGGTAAAATTCACCTTTGAAGCCATATGGTCCTGGACTTCCATGTGTTGGAAATTTTTTGATTACCAACTCAATTTTGTCACTAGTTATCACTCTCTCCAGATTTTCTATTTCTTCCTAATTTAGTTTGGAAAAGATGATGTATTTCTAAGAATTTATCCATTTATTCTAGATCTTCCAGTTGGTTGGTGTGTAATTTTTTGTAGACCTTTCTTACAGTCCTTTGTATTTCTATTGTATTAGTTATAACATCTCCTCTCATTTCTGACTTTACGTGAGTTCTTTCGTTTTTTCTTGATGAGTCTAGCTAAAGGTTTATTAATTTTATTTTTCTTCTCAATTAGCTTTTAGTTTCATTAATCTTTTCTAATTTTTTTAGTCTACATTTCATTTATTTCTGCCTTGATCTTTATTATTTTCTGTCTTCTGAGCTCTGTTCTCCTTTTACAAATTCCTTTGGATGTAAGATCAGATTATTTAACTGAGATTTTTCTTGTTTCTTGAGGTAGGCCTATATCACTCTAAACTTTCCTCTTCAGACTATTTCATTTTTTTTGAGAGAGAGAGAGAGAGACAGAGAGAGAGAGAGAGAGAGAGAAAGCATGCGAGTGGGGGAGAGGAGCAGAGGGAGAGAGAGAGAATCCCACACAGGCCCAACACAGGGCTTGACAAAGGCCTAAATCCCACGACCCTGGGATCATGACTTGAACCAAAATCAAGAGTCAGATGCTAAACTCACGTAGCCACCCCGGTGCCTCCAGAATATTTCATTTTTAAAAATAGTTTTAAATAGGTGATATAAAAATGCATACACACACACACACACACACACACACACACACACAGAGTAAAAAGTTCAAACAGCACAAATAGATTTAATAGATTTAAATAGTTTCAATAGATTTTTCCCAGACTACTCTCTTTTCAAAGTGTATAGCAAGTTATACTCACAACTGAGATGCACCTGCACCTAAGGGTTGTAGGGAAAACCCTACTTCCTCACCAGTGCTGTGTAGCACACCAATACATAGGAAAGAATATTTAATTATTTGCATTTCTCTTATTATGAGTAATAATACCTTTTCATGTGCCTGAAGGTTAGCCTTTTTCTTATTGAAAAGAAACCTTAGAGAAACCTGTGCTCTTTACACTTTCCAACCACGTAACTTTGATGACACTAAACTCTCTGGAATTTAGTATTTGTATCTGTAGGAAGAGGAAGTTCAACAGTCTCCAAGATTCCCTTAATCTTGCACTGTCAGTGATCCTTGCTTAAAATCTTTAATGGCTTCCCATTATACTTAGAATAAATTCAAATAAGGTTGGCCTACAAGGCCCTCATGGTCTCTTTACCAGCCCCACCACACTGCAGCCCTACTTGGCCTCCTTTTTATTCTCCAGAACCTTAGGATTTGGTGATCTCCTTGCCTAGGACATGTGTGATCAATTTCTTCAGGTGGCCAGCAACTTCTCATTTTTAGGCCTCATCTTCAGTGTTAGCTAATGAGAGGTGCGTTGCCTGACCACCTTATATAAATAATTCCACACTGTTTATTTTCTGTCATATCAGATCATTTCTTTCATGAAAAAGTCTGACATTTTTATTTATTTGTTGGTTGATTTTCTACCTACCTTCACTAGACTCTAAGCTCTATGAGTGCAAAGACCTTATTTATTTTGTAGTACCTGACATGTAGTAGGTTTGATAAAACAAGTAAGTATTCATTTATCTTGTCACATCTTTAACACTGCTGAAGTCTTGTTTCTTAATTGGTTTGTAGTATTGAAAAGTTCAAAATGAGCGAGCAAGAGAGTGAGTGAGTGTATGTGTGTGCATGTGTGTGTGTGTGCTCATACTCTTCCACAGAATTAGATACACCTGGAGGGTAGGGTCATTCTTTTCAAAGAAGATGTTTGTCATAAAAACATTTAATAGACACGATAGAAAGTAATACAATTTTTTTAAAAACAGTGAAAGATAATGCAGTTTATTTTAAAATGCTTAAAATTATGTGCCACAGATATTAGTATGACATTTAATGTCAAGAAATTAATCTTTGTTAAAGAAAAAATTTGTGTTTTTATTTTCATCTTGTTTGAAATAACTATACTCTTGATTTCATAAAGTATCTAGGCTATATTTTATGCAGACAATCTGTTGACATAAGTTATAAGCAAATAATTTGCATCTTTAAATATAGGTTCAAGTAATGCTAAGTACATAGGCTAAGTTTTGCAAAGCTGGGCTAAATTTTGCAAAGCAGGAAAATAGTGTAATCCAAGAACCAAGTACCTTTTTCTGTGGGTATCTACTTCAGTAATATAGTATGAACATACTCAATTTTCTGTGCCATTTTTACAGCTTTAGAATTTAAAGTCAAATCGTGAAAGCCAAATCAGCGCATGTGTTTGTTTTCCAAGGAATACATAGGCAAAGAAAATATGTGAACTTTGTCTTTGCTTCCACTTTGTCAGATTGCACTGTCACTTCTTAAGCTTTATTTAAACAGAAGATTCCTGGTGGGGGAAGTTCATGTCTACTAGAATAGATTAATAAACTGTGGTGTATTCGTATAATGGAAAATAATATATATTAGTGAAATAAACGGAACAATGACCAATACATATGAATCTCACAAACATGATATTGAAGGAAGACACAAGAGTATATACTGCATTATTCCATTTATATGAGTTACAAAACAGGAAAAACTGTTGTATAGAAGTAAGTAAGAGTCATAATAGTGGTTACATTTGGGGAGATGGTTGGTTGTGACTGGGAAGAAAAAGAAGTGAGATTTTCTGGGGTTCTGGCAATATTCTGTATCTTCTAGGTGGTTGTTACTCGAGCTAGTTGACTTTTTATAAACTCACCAAGCTGTGCACTGGTGATGGGTGTACTTCATTTTTTTTGATATATATTTCATTTTTTCTGATAGTTTTCATTCAGAAAGCACTATATCATTACATGTTAGCCTGCTCTCCTCCATCTTGTGAAAATTACATGCTTTGAGACTAAATGTAGGTCATTCTCTTTTCCTGAACAGTTTGTATTATTTCTTTTAATCTATAGTTTGACCTGTGTAAGATCTTGATGTTCTTCGTCTGACCAGTGTGCAAACTAGCTTCAGGTTACCTGCAGCTTGGATAAGCATGTCTTCTGTGTCTCCATTTCATTTAAGTCATTGATAAGATGTTGAAAAAGATAGGCTAATCACACATTACCCTACCAAAGAGCTTTTTGGTGCCTACTTGATGTGTTTGGTCACTCAGCAAAATCTGCTAACATTTACCTACCGAGCTTATTGCACATCTGCCAAACTAAGTTATCATCCAGCCTGGAATGCTCCCTCTCGCCCACAAGGATAAAGTCAAAGTGAGGCTTTTCAGCACAGTTTGCCTTTGTACTCTACTGTTGACAGTCTCATTGGTCATAAATTATACTTCCCTACATAAATAGAAGTCAAATTTATAACTGCCAGGCTACTGTGTTTATTTTGGCACTGAGCCAGTACCATTGACAATAACAAAGGAAGAAGACTTTGAAGAGTTTTGATTGTATATATTCCTGACCAGAATAGGAAGAAGCTGTTAATGGGTATGAACAAAGAATGATGCGGTCACCTCAGAGATATAACTGGTTGGCACAGCACTTGGCATTCAAAGACAATCTGCGTATGACCCTCAATTTATGCCTTGACTTAATAAGTTTTTTTAACAACTTTCAAAAGACCTCATCATAAACCATGCAGAAGTTCAAATATGTCTTCTTTATTCCCTTAATTTGTAATTATAATAGCCACGTTGAGAAGGAAATAGAGTGACCCATGGCACAGTTTGTTTTTGGTATATCCATGCTTAATCCCATTGATCATCACATCATTTTCTCAATACTAACAAATCTTCTGTTTAATAATCCTTTCTAGAGATTTGTTTAAAACTACATCATTCTCCTTGTTAACAAAAAAAATAAAATTGAATAGAATTGAATAGAATTGAAAACTGTGCCTTCACTCTACCATTTGTTACAATTCACTTTTATCTACTCCAAGGAGTGATTCCCTTTCTTCATTTGCTACATAATTGCTTGGATAAGCCTTCTTTTCTTTAGTTGCTTTTGTTTTCTTTCGTTGTGTTCTTTTGTTTTGTTTTGTTTTGTTGGTGATGTTCTTTTACTAGATATGTCTAAATCCGTGAATTGATTGTAATGGTAGGATTTTATGAGAATTAAACGTTAAAGCCAGGAGATAGTACCTTCCCTGGAATAAACGAGACCCAGCCTTAGCCCTCATGAAACTTACAGACCAGTGGTGGGGACAGACATACCAGTAATGGCACCAAAGGTAACAATCCAGTGGGAACGTTGGAGAACGAGCTCTTGAAGGATGGCAGAGTCCCCCCCCCCCCCCAGTGAAAAGAAGCTGTATTTCTGACAAAACGAATAGCACACACAGAAGACTGCGCGTATGTGACCTTTTCAGGGCAGTGTGGTCCATGGAGGACCAGGATAGGCAGATGCGCCACCTTAAAGGATTTATCCTGCAAGCAATAAACAGGTGAACATATTTGCGTGCTGGACAGATCACCCTTGAAGCAGTATGGTGCGTGGTGGTGGAAAGAAGAGACCAAAGAGAAATAGTGTCGTAGAAGGAGACTGTTGTAATAATTTCATCCAGTAATGATGAATGCCTGAACTAAAGTAGTGACAAGGAGAATGAAGAGATAAGAGAAATCGAGGAGGTAGTGTCTACTCATACATTTCTCTCATGTCAGTTCTTTACATTTCTTGCAGGATGCATTAATATCCCTGTGTATTTTTTCTGAAGATCTAAGCTTTTGTGCACAATCATTGCTATGAAGCTGAGAGTATATGAAGTCAGTAACTGCAGATCAGTATGTCATGACACAGCAAGAATTTTTGATGTAGACATATTTGAAGTTCACTCTCTTCTTCTTGGTGAGCAATTCAGGAAAATAAAAGGGAAAAAAAGATAATCATCAAACCCTTGTTACCCCAATCCTTCAGAATTCAGTTTGTGCCTACCTCTTCTCTGATACTTCCTGGGATTTTTCCCAGCCAGACATCGTCTGTTCTATCTGAACCCTAGAGCCCTGTGTCCTCTCATAGGACATTTATTTCTTCATAGTTCTATGATCCTTTTCTCTCTCTGGTAGATGGTCGGGCATGTGAGGGTCAGGACCTGACTTCTGCATCTGGGCTTCCTCTCCCACACATTAGCCTTATGCTTCTCAATTCCACCCAGTGCTTTGAAGGTAGTACAGAGTCAATGAATATTTGTTGAATAAATAAAAATTTATCCTTTGTGTTCTTTGTTCTAAATCAAACCTTTTTTTTTTATAATTTGCAGCAAACATTCCTCAGAACGTTCCTCAGACCAGTATTTATACTTTTGTATCTTCCCTAGAACCTAATGTAGACTGTTTAGACTTTAGGCATCAATAAATACCTTCTTGGTTTATTATTTTAGATTTGATTATTTTGAAATTTTTGACGGTAAGGACAAAGAAGAAAGAAATAAAATTCATGGCATATTCACTGATGCATCTTCTCAGAAAAAGATTCTCACCTACTAGGTTGTATTTACTTGTATAAATGCTCACTCAGGTGAGTTGAGTTATATTTGAGCAAGTTTGGCGGACCTGCAAGGGGGACTGGTAACTATCCAAAATAGTTGACTCTAATCACTATTAAAAAAAAAAAAAAAAAACACCATCTAGTCATGTCAGGCATACTCCTGAGATTAAATATCCTAAAATATCCAAATCAAATTAAAATTTAAATACAAATCAAGTACAAAATCAGTAAATACATTCAGAGAAAACTTCTCTTCTTCCCCACTTACTCCTGCTCTGGGGGTTGAGGAGAAACAAGCATTTGATAGTTGAAGGCTTTTTATAGAGAATTACTGTTTATCCACTCAATAAATATATATCCACGCCCCATTTAGATGTGTGGCAGTACTGGATATCATGGCTATTGCAAACAATCTCCCACAGGCCTCACCCTCAGACACCCTTCAGTCTAGGTAGGAAGAAAGAAATATACATACACACGCAAGGGTAGGCTTAAATGTAAGGGATTTAGAAAAAGGAGTGAGTACTATGTTTGGAAATGGCAAGGAAATGCTTCATAAAAAAAAAACTATCCATGAAAGATGGATAGCATTTCCATAAGTAAAAGAAAATATCAAGTTATCAAGATGTAGGATGGCAGAACTTGAAGTGTGGAAAAAGCAAGCTCGTTCTACCAGGCATGTCCTAAGCATAGTAATCTATTACATATATGGAACTTGAATTTAGAGAAACATCACATCTAGAACAGTATACTTGGGTCTCATTTGAAACTTTTATAATAGAAAAAATCTCAGCATTGACAGTTAGCGAATATATTCCTTGTCGGTTTGAATTTTTTTATAAAAATTTGAAAAGAATAATGTAAAACTAAATGAGCTAAGAAGTATTTCCTCACAAAGGCACACACACGTACATACCCAACATTTTGGAATACTATTATCAGACAAACTGGGAATAGCAGGGGAAATTTTCCTAAAGGAAATACTGTTCAGTCCATAATAGATGATAAGTGTCAATAAGGAGAAAAGACAATGTAGGTTTATCAAGGTATAGAATACCAGTGTTTTGAAGTATGGGAAGTGCAAGCTTTCCCTCTTCATCAGAAACGAACACCGTCTCTTGCTAGGAATTGTCTGGCCAACACCTTATACTCACTGTAAAACACACGTGCGTATACATACACACAGACTCGCACATGTAGAAAGACACGTTTGCAATTGTAAGATATTCTTATTAATGAGAGATAAGAATGTTAAATTAAAAAGAAGTAACCAGATTAATTTTTCTCAAAAGTATACTTCTTTGTATCATTCTGCTCCCCAAAAAAGATGCTGATGTTGGCATGCGTGCTTTGAAACCTGAAATATAGGTGGGCGTTCAGAGACCTTTGTATCCTGTCAATGCCAACACATTGCTACACCACCACATCTCGAGACCCAAGATTTATGAGCAACTTTTCTTTTCCTCAAGCGACTGTGTGAAGCAACAAGTGCAGGCAAAAGTGTTAGAGTACATCGTTTATTTATGCATATTATATACACTATATTCTTATATATATTATATTCTTACATTTTAGAATATAATATATATTTTAATATTTATATGTGTGATAAATATTGTGTGTATATGTGTGCATATATATAAATAAATATAAATCAGGGCAAAAGCATTAAGTCTGCTCTTAAAAATATTCCAAAACATCTTCTTAAAACAGTACATAAAACTTCGTTTGTGAGATAAGTTAAGTCAAAGTGCATTATCACCATGGACCAAATCCGTGAGGCAAATTGTTGAAGGGGAGCTCCATTTCAATCTTCCTCAGTTACTATTAGAGGGAAGAAAAGCTTAATAACTATAGCAACAGTATGTTATATCAGCAGTATCTGTAAGCAATAGTATATTTGTTCCTCCACTAAGCTAGGTATAAAGTAAGCAAATGTGTATTTTTAACAGTCAACAGTGTTCAATAAAATGCTATTCCTCCACTATAATATCAAACTGAAGAATTAAAATTTTTTCACGGGGGTAGGGGGGTGGGGCCTGGGTGGCTCAGTCAGTTGAGTGTCCAACTTCAGATCAGGTCAAGATCTCACAGTTTGTGAGACATAGAGCCTATTTCGGGTCCTCTGTCCCCCTCTCTGCACCTCCCCCACTTGCTGTCTTTCTCTCAAAAATAAACATTTAGAAAAAAAATTCCTTTGATTGTGAAAATGTACTAATAATTAGAAATTTGGATAAAATGTTGTTTATTCTTATATCTTCTATTCTTAACATCTTTCATGAATTTTTATGCTCCGTGAAGAATACAGTTACTCCTAACCAGACCAAAAATATTCCATAATGTGACCATAAAGTAGTGATACAGATTTTAAGTACCTACCTGAGAAATGAATGTTACTAATTTTTATATTTTATGACATCCAAGGTCACACCATCTATATGTTAAGAGTTTTGGGGCCTCTGAATACATATGTCTTTGAACACCTTAGAACTGGTCAATGCAATGGTCAGCATAACCACTTACATTAGTTCCTACCTCAAACAAGAGGTTGATGTCTTTTTCCTTTGTATGTCACGAAATAATTCTGACCAAAAAAAGGACAAAAGTAATGAAAAACTGACTAGGTTAGGTCTTTGAAGAAAAGTGTATTATTCTAATATTGTCAGGATAAAAATAGGTGAATATTCTTATGAGGGGGAAAAAAGGCAGTTTGTTAGTCATTTTGTTTATTTACTTTTGAGAGAGAGGCAGAGCATGAGCAGGGGAGGGGCAGAGAGAGAGGGAGACACAGAATCTGAAGCAGGCTCCAGGCTCCGAGCTGTCAGCACAAGGCCCGACGTGGGGCTCGAATCATGAACCATGAGATCATGACCTGAGTCAAAGTTGGACGTTCAAACAACTGAGCCACCCAGACACCCCTCTGTTTTCTACTTTGAAGGATCTATGAAATATTCTTAATCCCAACTCTGCAATCAATATTTGAGGTTCATAATCTCTACTGACAAAAATATTAATTACAAGACTTTGGAAGTTGCCCCACAGCAAAATTTGAATAACAAAAAAACACATATCCCTTTATAAACTTTATACAGAGTTCAGTTATTCTCCCCTACTGCCCCCCCCCCACAATGTCACTGTAAACCTGTTAGAACATCAGAAGTTTTCAGTTGGTTGTGATTTTTTTTTTCTTTTTTAAATTTTTTTTAACGTTTATTTATTTTTGAGACAGAGAGAGAGCATGAACAGGGGAGGGTCAGAGAAAGAGGGAGACACAGAATCTGAAACAGGCTCCAGGCTCTGAGCTGTCAGCACAGAGCCCGCCGCGGGGCTCAAACTCACGGACCGCGAGATCATGACCTGAGCCGAACGCTTGACCTGAGTCGGACGCTTCGGTTAACCAACTGAGCCACCCAGGCGCCCCTTTTTAAAATTTTTTTAATGTTTATTTACTTTTGAGAGAGAGAGAGAGAGAGAGAGAGCGCGCGCACACAGGAGGGACAGAGGGAGAGTGGGAGACACAGAACCTGAAGCAGGCTCCAGGCTCCAAACTGTCGGCACAGAGCCCAATGTGGGGGCTCCAGCTCATGAACTGTGAGGTCATGACCTGAGCCAAAGTCTGACACTTAACCGACTGAGCCACCCAGGCACCCCGGTTGTCATTTTTAATTATGGTATGTATGGCCTCTTTTCAAATGTAAATATTCTATATTTTTCCAGTTCATCTGTTTACTGAACAAATATGTTGACATCCTACTCTCCCCTATAGCGGATAAAAATCAGTATCAGATAAAATCCTTGTTCTTAAGAACTCTGTATAAATTTGTTCCCTTTATAAATAAATATTCATTGCCAGCTTGTCAACAAAAATTCATTTCTAAAATCTTTATTTAGCTATATGTACAGCTATCAGTTTTGTAAAATGAAGTTGGCACTATTTATTTAAACAGAGTCATGTATGGTGCCATTGTTTGCTTTTAAAAGGTAGTATTTGTTGTTATACCACAGCAATCAATTTTCTACCGCACAAAATTGAATGTTACAGATTATAGGGAAAAGCAAAAAGCAGCTCAGAGTTTTTACGATACTACTTCAGATTTTTTTTTTTTTTTAGGGTTAAGAGATTCACGCCGCAGGAATAAATCATTGGGAATGGGAGTGTATTTTTTCCACACAATTTTGAATCATACCTATTTGACATTTCTTTCTCCTTGTTTCTATCAGATGCATTTTCACAAAGCCTTAGGGAAAACTAGCCTCTGAGTATTTTTAGGGTAGTAGTCCTACAGAGAATACTGGAAGGAAAAAGGTAAGCCCAGAACAATAGGCTTCAGAAGCTCTGAGATGTGAATGAAGCAAGATAACCTAGAAGGTGGAAATAGAGACTAAAGAAATAATGTTCAAAATCACAGAATGGTAGCAGAGATTAGATTGTAGACAAGTGAAGAATGGGAGAGGAAATGAAGGAAAGAAATTCCCTGGGATAATAGAAAAAGGAAATTTTAAAAGGAAAACAAACCCATGTTGTTATCATGAGATAAAAATAAAATTTTAAAAATCCCTTTTAATATCAAATACTCCTTCAGCAAAACTAACTAGTAATTCTTGAATACTTTACTGGACGACAAAAAGAGATACATTAGCAGTAGTTCTTGGCATGAGGTAAAAGTCTTTGTACCTCTTTTTTGTGATGAGGCGGGAAATAAATATCCTTCCGTATAAGGATACCTCAATGCAAAGAATCACTCAAGATAAGAGTGGTTACCTTGGACTATTCTATTATATATTTACCATTTACCTTTTCCAGGGGGTGAGGGCCACAGTCAGAAATGGTTCTTTAGCCATCTCTGGTTGTTCTTTGCCTGCAGCATTTGGTCCCTCCTTTCCTACACACCTGCTTCATATTGTGGTTTGAATTGCCCATCTTTTCTCCATTTCCCCTCTCTTTCTATTTTTGTTTGTTTCACCTCTATTCATTTATCTCTTGGTTTGATCAGCTCTTACACGTACAAAAAAAAGCTTCCACTGTATGGATCATAGAAAAGCCATTTTGTGAACTTAGGAATAAGTAGTGTCATCAACCATAAAGGATTCATTCCATGCTTGAGGGTTTAGTTTAAGAAGGAATGCTATATAACAACCCTGTTATAAATTCCTAAATACCCCTTTCATCACTGCACTCTCATGATCGAAAACTACAGAATAACAGACCAGCTCCTTTAGCATTCAACACCCACTCCTTCATTCTGTCAGTCTGACCTCAGCCTTATTGTACTTTTTAAGTAAACTACCTGGTTGGCTATCTGTCAATAGTATACAGTATCATGAGTAACAGATTAGTTCATCATATCTCTTCTCCACAGATGTTTAAAGATTCTTTACTAGGATAGCAGCACCTGGGTGGCTCAGTAGGTTAAGTGTCCGACTTTGGCTCAGGTCATGATCTCACAGTTCGTGAGTTTCAGCCCTTCATAGGGCTTGCTGCTGTCAGCACAGAGCCTGCTTCAGATCCTTCTCTCTCTGCCCCTCCCCTGCTTGCACTCTCTCTCTCCCTCTCCCTCTCTCTCTCTCTGTCTCAAAATAAATATTTTTTAAAAAAGATTCTTCACTAGGATATTCTACATGCTGAGATTTTTTCTAATTATTCAGAGATTAGATAAATCTTAAGTGACGATTTTCAAGTCATATTAAAATATTACTTGTTTATTTTTTTTTTAACTGACTTGATTTTTCTTGCCTTCAGTAATCTTAGCAATGACAGGTCATTTGGCATAAGAACGATAATAATAGTGAATATCATTAAACATTTTTTTCTCTTTGCTAAATGAATTCTCATTTTACCAGACTCGATTTGAAAAAGCTACTAAATCCCTATATCGTTACCTTTTCTGTTGCCTCCAACTGTTGAGACCTAGAAATCATATAAATTTCTTTATTCTCTTCCCGTTTGCTTTCCTGTAGTTTTCAAAAAACTCTGTGGGGCTGTGGGTTGTTTCCCTGTGTGTGTTGGTTTGTTTTTGTTTCCTTCCTCATAACATTTTTTATGTATTTATTTTGAGAGAGAGAGAGAGTGTGTGTGTGTGTGTGTGTGTGTGCACGAGCTGGGGGAGGGACAAAGAGACGTAGAGAGAGAATCCCAAGTAGCTTTGCACTGTCAACGAAGAGCGCCACACGGGGCTTGATCTCACGAACTGTGAGATCATGATATGAGCTGAAACAGAGAGTCGAAGGCTTAACTGACTGAACCACCCAGGCACCCCTATATAACTTCTCTATTTGCTATTGAAATTGCTTCAACTATCCACATTTGAATTCCTCTGAACTTGTGTGTCGGTTTCTTTATCCATAAATGAGAATAATAACCATATCTACCTCACGGGGTGATTGTGAAGATTAAGTTAGGTAGTAAGCAGATCACTTAGAGCAGTGCTCAGCACGTAAACATTGCATAATCGTCCACCGTTCTTAATTTTTATTATTTTTTTGGTTACACTTCTGTGTTATACATGCTGTATTTTCTTATTTCATGGTATAAACATAGAGAAACCAGTACCTTTCCCTCTCTGGTATACATGCAAAGTTTAGAAACTTTTGTGGTATTTGTGAACACTACCACATTCAAAGAATGTCTCTTTTGTGTGTAATATAGCACTCACTGAGAGAGTGGGCATTAAGCCAACTCTATAATTGCTGTTAATTTACTGTATCATTAACAGAATTAGTCATTGTTTCATTTTACTGTGTGTTAAAATGTAGTTTACTTCAACACTGTTGCCTGTATGAAAAATCAAATTGTCATTTCCAGCTAGTTATGATGAATACTTTGTATTGTGTGGTATATATATTGAATTATTAATCTCTTAAATAAATAACTGCCACTTCGTATGTCTACAAACATAAAATGTATTACTTCTTTCCCAAAGGATAAAGGAAGCCTGTATATTATTTCCATTTTACATTTAGGAAACCTGTAAATATGCTACATTTTATATAATCGCTTTGGGTAGTGTGAGACCTATAAAAAATGTAAACAAAATAAAAAGGAGGGCATTCTCCTTATGTTTATGTTTATGTCACTGCCTCTAATTTAATAGAAAGTGTCATATGGTTGGCCATTTATTATCCATTAATCCATTAAGTATCTCAGCTGTTGTGCTTCGTAATTAATTGTCATTATGTATGAGACACTTTTGCAGTTATAAAGCAGAAATGAATCATCTTGTCTTAGAAATGTGGGTTCATTGGACATCTGTTAAATTATGTTTTCTCTATGCAATACTAATTAATAAGTAAGTTGTTGGATCAACATAGCCCCACATAATAGTTTTAAGTTCACTGTTCAAGAGCAGCTGTTCTAGTATCTGATGGGGGTGGGGGTTGGAGGGTGATGCGTTTGGTGGAAATATTAAACTCATAGAGCTTTGGGTTTTGGTTTTGATGGACCCTCAGGCATTGATTGATCCCCCATTGTGTGTATGCTCAATGAATGAAGATAATGGGAATTGCTTAAGTGATATTTTGTGTACATGGTTAAGTTGAGATACCAGATCATTTCTTCCTCAATTGTTGGGGATTCAGCAGTATTTTAATCCATATGTGATTATGTTACTGGAGAAATTGTCCAAGCCCTGAAAACCCATTTGTATAAAAGTCATACAGCCAGCTTTAAGAAAAAAAAAACTTAGGGGCGCCTGGGTGGCGCAGTCGGTTAAGCATCCGACTTCAACCAGGTCACGATCTCGCAGTCCGTGAGTTCGAGCCCCGCGTCGGGCTCTGGGCTGATGGCTCAGAGCCTGGAGCCTGTTTCCAATTCTGTGTCTCCCTCTCTCTCTGCCCCTCCCCCGTTCATGCTCTGTCTCTCTCTGTCCCAAAAATAAATAAACGTTGATAAAAAAAAATTAAAAAAAAAAAACTTAATTGTTTTAAAGTACCATGTTGCTTTTTTAAATAGCCTTTAAGGGGCACCTGTGTGGCTCAGTTGGTTAAGCGTCTGACTTTTGGTTTCAGCTCAGGTCATGATCCTCACAGTTTGTGAGTTCGAGCCCCACATCGGGCTCTGTGTTGACAGTGTGGAACCTGCTTAGGATTCTCTCTCTCTCCCTCTCTCTCTGCCCTTCCCTGACTTGTTCTGTCTCCCTCTCTCAAAAATAAATTTAAAAATTAAATAAATAGCCTTTGAGAGACTGTTACAATACAAGCCTTCGGATGGTAAAATTGTACTCCTAGGAATGTGCCATTCCTCGAAGCTTTGTTAAATTTGTCTATTTTGTTTTCTTTCTTTTTTAACTGACTGGGGAAGAAAACCTGTATATGCATGCCAAACAAGCATTGGTTGATCTGGTTTCAAGCTACTGTGTCTTTAATAGTATTTTGTTCAAAGTAAAGTAATTGAGACATCATCTATAAGAGATTTTTATAAAGATTTAAGTATAAATCAGCTCTTCCTAAGGGATGAGTCTATAGGGCCTTATATTTTGGCATATATGATACAATCTGTTCTCAAACTAGTGTTGTCCTTGAGGCCCATGAAGAAGCAAATGCAGAACATTCTACAGTCCAAGGCCCACAGAACTTCTGCAGGAAAAGAATGTGCACTGAGGACGAGCTCATACTCAGATTAAAATCCACTCTATGATACGATGCTACCCTAAAGGAGAATCAGCTGAAGTACCATTTCTAAAACTGGAGGCAGTAGAACAAGTCAAAAAAGAGATGAGATAGTCATTTAAAGAGAAAAAGAATAGAAAATATAATGAGAGAACAAGTCACTAATAAAAAAGAGCACACAAATTTGAAAAAAAACTAAATTGAACCTCATTCAATATAGATACGTTCCTGAAACATTCTATATAAATTGAATTTTTATAAGTTAGATAAGAAGGAATCTAATTATTGGTTCCTAATCAAGTCATACCAAGTATCTTCCCCTTGCAGGGCTTGGGTGTAATCAGGTGCTGCACGGTCAGAAAGGGCCCTGGGTCAGAAAGGGATTGAGTGTGATGCTCCCATCTTCTAAGAGATTTACTTCTCACGAGAGGGGACATTTTCTAGTTGTGTGCTTTTCTACATCTGTACTTACAAGGAACTGAGAAAGACTTAAAATTTAAATACCTCTACTGTAAATATCTTTCATTCTTCATCATTTAAATAGTATTTGAAATCTTAAAAAAAAAAAAAAAGAGCTCTAGCCTGCAGTCAAATGTAGCATGCTACCCAGCCTCATTCACAGCAGGGTGAGTGTCATCTTTCCACTTGATGGTTTCTAAGTAACGTTTAATTTTAATTCCTTTACTGTCAGGATAGGAGAAACATATTTCCAGGGTTGTTGTTTTTTAATTTGGGAAGGGGTTTTGTTGTGTTCTACTAATGTGTATTTCTTAGAGTTTCTTTAAGATTTGTGATTCCCCTCACTTATAATGAGTTTTTCCAGTTTTTATTTTGTCTTAGGATGTGTTAATTGTTGGTGCAGTGCTCTTAAGTCCATTTTAAGAGCACTTGAAATTTCAGAAAGTATGGTAGTACTGACATTTTTAAAATGTGTATTAACAACCTATTCATATAAACTAGTTTCATAGTGAGCTTAGAGCCAAGATCCATTTGAATGATGTTAACCCTGCTATTTTTGGACTTTTGTTACATGATTCACTGATTTATGGCACAGGAGCTCCAAATATTTCCTCTCTGGGTCTCCATGGAAAAGTATTTTTAAGAGGAATGTATTTCTCACTGATCTCATACTTCCTCAGTAAAATCACCGTGTCATGTATCTCCTGATGAGAAGTTTTTTGAAAAATGTAAGCTATGTGAAAAATAGAGGTTATTACTGAAATATTATTTTAAATGATCATTTTTAATATCATTTATCAGCTTTCCAGCCTGGAGGTATTTCTTTACTTTAAAACATTTTCCTAAATTATGTCTTGAATCAATTTGGCAGAAATAATTTATTAAAATATTTTCTTCTTTGTCTATACTCATGCCCTACGTGATTTCTCTCCCTTTACAAAAATACTTTCTGTCTCTGTGTGAAATGTCCATACTCTAGAGCAAGGGAGTGGTATAAAGAAAACACATCTGAAACTCCGGCGATAGGGCAATTATTATGTGAACACCTGCATTCTGAAATTGCCCTGTAAAGCCGGGAGACATGAAGAGGGGAAAGGAGACTGGCACTGCTTGAATCCGTGCTGAGTGCCAAGTGTGGTGTTAGAACTTCTCGGGTGCTTCAGTCTTCACAGCCACAGTGGGTATAGCTAGTATTTTTCCCATTTTAAGATGAGGAAACTGAATCTCAAACAGGCTAATTTGATTCATCCAAAGTCAGAATTCCAGCTCAAGTCCAGCTAGCTCCCAAAACCACATATTCATCTCATGATATAACTCTTGGATCTTGGAACTAGAGTGGGCCTTAGAAATAATCTAATTTAAGTCTCATTTTGTCAGGATATAGGGGCTCAAAGTAGCAAAGTAACTTCCCATAGATCATTCACTACTTAGTAGCATTGTTTTATGCTGTAGTCAACATAAAAAATTGTGTTAATTCTTTCTAAAATTACTTTTTAAGGAGTGATCCTGTGAAGTATAGAAATAGCGCAGCTACATTTACCTTTTAAGATAAAGTAATAATGCAACTGAGAAATATACTACATGTTGTATTGTTTCCTGTTGCTAACAGGTTAACGCAAATTTGGTGGCTTAAAACAATGTGAATTTCCTGTCCTTCAGTTCTGGATGTCAGCAAACTAAAACCAAGGTGTCAGCAGGGTTGCGTTCCTTTTTGAGGCTTTAAGGGGAAATTTATTTCATTGCCTTTTCTGTCTTCTTGAGGCTGACTACGTTCCTTGGATCATGGCCCCATCACTCTGACTCCTTGACATCCCCTACTGATCTTCCTGCTTCCCTCTTGTAAAGCCCCTGTGATTATATCCAGCCCACCCATATAATCACCCCATCTCAAGAGCCTTAACTTAATCACACCTGCAAAGTCCCTTTTACCATATAAGAACATATTCACAGGTTCCAGGGATTGAGATGTGGACATCTTTAGAGGAATAGGCCAGTATCCTGTCCACCACACACATACACACCTACCTGCCTCTGTGTGCATTTAGATATCACACATAAATTAAAACACTTCTTGAAGCACCTGGGTGGCTCAGTGGGTTGAGTGTCCAACTCTTGGTTTCGGCTCGGGTCATGATGTCACGGTTCATGGGTTCAAGCTCTGCATCAGGCTCTGTGCTGACATTGCGGAAACTGCTTGGGATTCTCTCTTTCCTTCTCTCTCTGCTCCTCCCACGCTCTCTCTCTCTCTCTCTCAAAATAAGTAAATAAACTTAAAAAAAAATAAAACGCTCTTGTCCAGAATCATCTTGGAATTAGACATTCTGGACAAATAAGTTTTCGGTATCACTATAACCAAATCGTTTTAAAATTTTCCTTAATATATGGAAAATGTTCTAAAATGCACTGTCTTCCCAGCCTTTGAAAACAGTATTCTCAATATAATTTTACCTCTCCTTGATGAATGATAGCTATCATTATAAACATCAGTATTGAACTATGCTTCCAAAACAGCAATAAATGCAAATGCAGGTGTAGGTTATGTGATACACAGAACTCATTGAGAATTAAGCCCTGCAGTAGAGCTGGAAATTCCTTTATGGTCATTTTTTTTATCATTTGTTTTTTTGTCAGAAGGGTGAAGCGAAGGATGTACTGTTGTCCAGCCCCCTGAACAAGATAACATGATGGGCTTTCTATAAAATTGAGTCAGTTACGAGCAGCCTTCTGTAGGATGAGGGTGGGAGATGAGTGCTTTCTTAGCCTCTAAAAATCGTCTAACATGTGCACATCCCTTGATATTTGTCAGTATTCAAAATACCATTTTTTATTTCTGCATCACTAATGTCTAAAAGGACTGCAGACAATTCTTTATCAGTTTGCATGTGTTCTTGTCTCTCATTTCCCCTGGTTTTGTTGATAGGGTCTGGAAGACAATGCTGACTGTTTCAAGAACTGTCATTAGCAAGGTTTTGCCTTGATTATGGAACACTTTTGCTGACCTAACCAGGCCACATATTTTTAAATTTTCTTTATTATTTAAATAGGCAATAACAATAATAAAAATGTTTATGTTGGAGTACCTGGCACGTATTGAGTACTTACTAAATATTTATTATTTTTTATTATTGGTTTAACCTATATGAAATCTTTTCTGAACTAATATTTTAATCTATAGGACAATTTAGTAAAGTAACATTTGGGTACAAAAATATTAAAAATATATCCTGCTTTCTCAGGTTATTCTCCACAGTTTTCCAGTTTTCAGTCTACTGTAAGTTATGGTTCTAAAATCTTCTTGTATCTAAAGAACAATAAGATGTTACAACCCCTCAGAAAGATACTTGTCTCTTTGAGCACTAGCCAGTGATTTGTTAGCATTTGTTCAGCAAACAATGGACTCTTTCTATGTGCCAAGCACTGCACTGGACATCAGTTGAAAGAAGAGACTTTCATGGGTAATTCCCCGTTTGATGAGGAGGTCCAGGAGGTCCTGTGGCAAGTGTGGTAGCAGAAGTAGGAGTGTGATAAGGGAACCCAGAAGAAGTTATTGTTTACTTTACAGTAGGTAAATATGTAACACTTCTTAAAACTCTGGGATCATCAGTTTTTTAATCCAATTCAAATAGTGGTATTTGTGAAAAATAAACTCAAAATAGAATAAAAACACAAATGCGAGACCTGAAACTGTAAAACTCGTAGATAAAGACCCAAATGTGAGACCCCAAACCATAAAACTCCTAGAAGAGAACACAGCAGTAATTCCATTGACATTGGCTACAGCAACATTTTTCTAGATACGTCTCCTAAGGCAAGGGAAAATAAACTGTTGGGACTACACCAAAATAAAAAGCTTTTGCACAACAAAGGAAACCATCAACCAACAAAAAGGCAGCCTACTGAATGGGAGAAGATATTTGCAAATGATATATCTCATAAAGGGTTAATATCCAAAATGTATAAAGAATGTATATAACTCAACACCAAAACAAACCAGAAAACACAGTCTGATTAAAATATGGTTAGAGGACCTGAGTAGACACTTTTCCTAAAGAAG